>NC_135234.1:394018390-394636203 GCF_051348905.1 Ranitomeya variabilis
CTGAATTGCTTCAGTAAAGAGGTAAAGAGACTGCAACCTTGTGTCCTCTGTTTCTTATTACACCATCTCCATCTACACACAGGAGTCCTGGGGACCTACTTCACCTGAGGGAAGTTATACCATCTGGCTGCCATAACATCACCCGAGAGGACCACAGGTGGCGTCACGAACATTCCTTTATTTCAAAAACCCCTTTAAAGACCGTCCCTTTAACATGGGCGCTCAGGGCCACGGACTAGGTCGCCGCCGCGACACATCCCTTTAACCCCTTCCGGTCGGTGACACTGCGTATGCGTCATGAAAGTCGGTGCCAATCCGCTGTGCCCATGGTGCGGAAAATACAGCACGGAAACGCGTTGTATTTTCCGCAGCATGTCAATTCTTTGTGTGGATTCCACAGGGTTTTACACCTGTTCCTCAAAAGGAATCTGCATGTGAAATCCACACAAAAACACTGGAAATCCGTGTTAAATCCGCAAGTAAAACGCAGTGCGTTTTATCTGCGGATTTTTAAAAAATGGTGCGGAAAAATCCTCACACGAATCCGCAACGTGGGCACATAGCCTTAGGGTTGGAATTAGGGTAAGGGTTGGAAATACGGTTAAGATTAGGGTTAGGGGTGTGTTGGGGTTTGGGTTAGGCTTATGGTTAGGGTCGGGATTAGGGTTAGGGGTGTGTTGGGGTTAGGGTTGTGGTTAAAAGTGTGTTGGGGTTAGGGTTGTGATTAGGTTTATGGATAGAGTTGGGATTAGGGTTAGGGGTGTGTAGGGGTTAGTGTTGGAGTTAGAATTGAGGGGTTTCTATTGTTTAGGCACATCAGGGGTCTTCATGGCGCCACCATTGATTCCAGCCAATCTTGCATTCAAAAAGTCAAATGGTGCACCCCCCCTTCTGAGCCCCGACGTGCGCCCAAACAGTGGTTTACCCAAACATAAGGGGCATAAGCGTACTAAAAAAAAAATTGCACAACAACTTTGGGGGTCTAATTTCTCCTGTTACCCTTGGGAAAATGAAAAAATGGGGGCTAAAAACTTATTTTTGAGGGGAAAAAATGATTTTTTATTTTCACGGCTCTGCGTTATAAACTTCTGTGAAGCACTTGGGGGTTCAAAGTGCTCACCGCACATCTAGATAAGTTCCTTAGGGGGTCTACTTTCCAAAATGGTGTCACTTGTGGGGGGTTTCAATGTTTAGGCACATCAGTGGCTCTCCAAACGCAACATGGCGTCCCTTCTCAATTCTTGACAATTTTGCATTGAAAAGTCAAACGGCGCTCCTTCCCTTTCGAGCTCTGCCATGCGCCCAAACAGTGGTTTACCCCCACATATGGAGTATCAGTGTACTCAGGACAAATTGCACAAAAACGTTTGGGGTCCAATTTCTTCTCTTACTCTTGGGAAAATAAAAAATTGGGGGTGAAAAGATCATTTTTCTGAAAAAATATTATTTTTTTATTTTTATGGCTCTGCATTATAAACTTCTGTGAAGCACTTGGTTGGTCAAAGTGCTCACCACACATCTAGATAAGTTCCTTAGGGGGTCTACTTTCCAAAATGGTGTCACTTGTGGGGGGTTTCAATGTTTAGGCACATCAGGGGCTCTCCAAATGCAACATGGCATCCCATCTCAATTCCAGTCAATATTGCATTGAAAAGTCAAATGGCGCTCCTTCCCTTCCGAGCTCTGCCATGCGCCCAAACAGTGGTTTACCCCCACATATGGGGTATCGGCGTACTCAGGGCAATTTGTTCAACAACTTTTGGGGTCCATTTTCTTCTGTTACCCTTGGTGAAATAAAACAAATTTGAGCTGAATTAAATTTTTTGTGAAAAAAAGTTAAATGTTAATTTTTTTAAACATTCCAAAAATTCCTGTGAAACACCTGAAGGGTTAATAAACTTCTTGAATGTGGTTTTGAGCACCTTGAGGGGTGCAGTTTTTAGAATGGTGTCACACTTGGTTATTTTCTATAATATAGACCCCTCAAAATGACTTCAAATGTGATGTGGTCCCTAAAAAAAATGGTGTTGTAAAAATGAGAAATTGCTGGTCAACTTTTAACCCTTATAACTCCCTAACAAAAAAAAATTTGGTTCCAAAATTGTGCTGATGTAAAGTAGACATGTGGGAAATATTACTTATTAAGTATGTTGCTTGACATATATCTATGATTTAAGGGCATAAACATTCAAAGTTGTAAAATTGCAAAATTTTCAAAATTTTTGCCAAATTTCCGTTTTTTTTTCACAAATAAACGCAGGTAATATCAAAGAAATGTTACCACTATCATGAAGCCCAATATGTCACGAGAAAACAAAGTCAGAATCACCGGGATCCGTTGAAGCGTTCCAGAGTTATAACCTCATAAAGGGACAGTGGTCAGAATTGTAAAAATTGGCCCAGTCATTAACGTGCAAACCACCCTTGGGGCTTAAGGGGTTAATAAATAACATTTCCCACATGCCTACTTTAGATCAGCACACTTTTGGAAACATAAATTTTTTGTTCGAAAGTTAGAAGGGTCAAAATTTGACCAGCAATTTCTAATTTTTTTAAGAAAATTTACAAAACCATTTTTTAGGGACCACATCACATTTGAAGTGACTTTGTGGGGTCCATATGACCGGAAGTACACCATTATAAAATCTGCACCCCTCACGGTGCTCAAAACCACATTCAAGAAGTTTATTAACCCTTCAGTTGCTTCACGAAAACTGAAGCAATGTGGAAGGAAAAAAAAAATATTTACGGTAACTTTTTTCACAAAAATTTTTACTGTAGACCCAATTTTTTTATTTTCACAAGAGTAACAGGATAAAATGGACCCCAAAATTTCTCCTGAGTACACTGTTACCCCACATGTGGGGGAATTCCACTGTTTGGTAGCACTGCAGGGCTCAGAAGGGGACTTTTTGAATGCAAAATTGACTGGAATCGAGAGCAGATGCTTTGTCGGGTTTGGTGAGCCCCTGATGTGCCTAAACAGTGGAACCCCAACAAGTGACCCCATTTTGGAAACCACACCCCTCAAGGATTTTATCCAGGGGTATAGTGAGCATTTTAAACCCACAGGTATGACACAGAATTTGATAACATTAGGTCGTCATACTGAATATGTCGTCATTAGTGTTAAGTGCAAGTGCTCTCTGCTCCAGTTTGCATCGGGTGCGCACTGAATATCGTGAGTGACATGCCTCTGCCCCATGATACTCCATGCATACCCGATGCAAATGCGAGTAGCAAGCACCTGCGCTCAAGACTAGCTGTCATATAATTTTTTTTTTTTTACTTTTGAAAAAAACAATTCTAATTCCAACCCTAACCCCAACCCTAACACAACCCTAAGCCTGACACTAACACAGCCCTAACAAAACCCTCGGAGCTGCCGCACTCCTAACCTTCTGTCTCTTCCCCATTATCCTGCAGAATGTAAGTCGGCAAGGACAGGATCCTCTCCCCTCTGTACCAGTCAGTCATTGTAAATTTGTTTACTGTAAATGATATCTATAACTCTGTACGTAACTGCAGCGCCCCAGAGTCCTGGTCGTTGCAGTACTGTGGCTCCGCCACTATGGGGAGCTACGGTGCGTCTGATGGCACTGAAGGAGCTCATCGGATCAGGTATCACAGACACCAATATGTTTCACAGCTGGGCCTCTGGGGGGAGCTAAGGGTGCTATTCATTAGGCCACTCCCCACCATAGTGGGTAAACTGGGGGTCAGGCAGGAAGTTAGATCAGAAAGCTGACTGGATTGGACGAAGCAACACCTGGTGGCAGAGGGTGTTGTGGAGGAAGAGACAGTAGGGTCTCTGTCAGGGGTGGGATCCTGACAGAGGCTTGGCATTGGAAAGAACGTAACGGGTCCGCGCCAGCTCCGGGAAGCGGCGGGGCCCAAGAAAGGACTAGAAGCGAGATAGATTGTGCTGAGTGAGAAACGAGATCAAGCGATAGGAGAATTCCAGTAGGGGTCGTGCTGTAAGACCGGAGCAACACCCTACTGAGGCGCACTACCGGTGGCCGGAACGCCGAGGGAGTATCATAACATTCAGCTTCAAGCAATACTCTAAACAGCGGCAGGACAGTCAGTCTAAGGCGGGCTGTCTCACACAAATCACCTACGAAGTCTTGGGGGGCAACTTGTGGAGAGGGGCGACTCTAGGGTCCCGGAAGAGCTCCGAGCCTACCCGTCAAACGGGTGCCGTCCCAACCAGAACAACAGGGAGGGACGGAGGATTAGAAGAACATCATTTAATCGAGTTGTGAGGGAACTTAAGAAACAGACACAACGGTTGTGGGGACTTTCCGTAAGCACAGCAGGGAAGGACCGCAACACATAGCGCTAGAAGGAAGGCACCGATTTCCACCTGTGAAGTGAGCTCTGGAGGTGCCATCGGACCGGCCGGACTTGCGCAGCCTGGTGAACCGTATTCTGGACTGAGGACCCAGAGATCTTCAGTAAAGAGGTAAAGAGACTGCAACCTGGTGTCCTCGTTATTTACTGCACCGCACCATCACCACTGTCGTTTACACGTGTTATAGAACTGTGCGCCCCACGGCAGGGTCACGGACCGGGGCCTAGCCGCCGTGACAACCCCAGAGCAGAGACTCCGAGGCCCGGTACCGGGTACCCCTCGGCCCTGCGGCGGTGGGGGCGCTACAACTTGGCGTCACGAACAGGATCTACTTAAGCCTGAAGAATCAGGTCATGTGTGCCTTGGAACTGTAATTTGTCGTGCTTGGACTGTACTTTATTGCAAAGACTGTGCTGCGCCATTTACCGCCAAAAGTTCCCGCCAAAAACCGCCGCCATTGCTACGCCAGAGAAGCAGGAGGGCGTGCCATGGGAGGAGACTACCAAAGTGGCGCCAGAAACGGTGATCGCCCCCTGCGCCTCTTGTTGCAAAGCGATGACCTGCCTCAAAGCAGAGAACCGCCCCCTGACTTGCGATGGCGGGAACGAGGTGAAGGAGGAGCTCGACCTCGGAGAAATGGCGGAGTCAGGTGCATGCACTGCCACCGACTATCAGGCAGCGATGACGAACAGCAAGTGCCTGAACGAGGAAGAAGTGATTCCGGCTTGCCCTCCTTCACCAGAGGCGGACCTACGTCCACTGCAGCGGAAGAATCTGGATTCTTTGGAACCGGCCGCGGAGCTGAGCCTACCCATCCCGTCAACGGGGCCAGCGGAGGAGGAACCATGGTGGGCGGAGCCGCATCCGGGGACCCCATTGGAGGAGCCGCGGTCCGGGCTGCGGCCGACTCTAGCGTCCTCGTTAATGGACCGGATCGACATCGGTGGAACCACATCAGGCGCAGGTACGGAAGACGCCCCTGTCCCCCCGCTCGATCCCGCTCCCGCGACCGGCCCTCACCCCAGTAAAAGCCGTCTCCGCTCGGCAGAGTTAATGGTGTTACCTCCTGATGCAATGGGGAAGCTGGTACCGCCGCTGCCGACTAGGATGGGAGAACCCATAGACGTGGGGCCAGATGGGGTGATCCTCCAGTGGGACACCCCCCGGGTTGGGCCAGATGGAGTTCGGGAAGAAGGATTCACCCTTGCTGTACTTACCTGGGAACAATACAAACAGTGCTTGATCTTACATTGGAAACGGCAAAAAGAGGTAGTACCGACTGACCCACCGAGGGCGCAACCATCACCTCTTGTGTGTGATAACAGGGACATGGTGAAGCGGGGCACTGTATTGACCTTCCACCCGAGGAGGGGATGGGGCTCCATACAGGAACTGGGGCTACCAACTGACGTCTTTGTTGCCAGTTGCAATGTAAAGACTCCCTGCTGCGGCCGAAGTGGTGACTCATTGCAAAAGGGGGATCAGGTGACCTACACCCGTCATCGGAATGCATGCGGATGGTATGCCCGGAATGTGCGCCGCTGTGGGCCGGGGAGGGTGTCATCTGTTACCCCAACCATGATGGAACCAGACGTGACAGATCTTACCAATATTGCCGCCGTACGTCTCATTGCAGCAACTGATCTGGCAGCTAGAGTCCGCCTGCAGGTTCAGACCTCTGGAGGTCTGACTGCCCCGGGGAAGTCCGCCAGTGACACTGGTGCGGCATCAGCTGCTGGCCAAGGATCGAGGCCTACACAGTCGGAAGGTGTCCACTTTCGGCTGATGTCTTGTGATTTGCTATGAGGATAAACCTCGATACCATGAAGATGTAAATAGTTAACTGTTTTCTTCCTGTGTTCTGCTAAACCCGTTCAGGGTAAACTCTTAAAGGGATCCCTTTGTTGACCCGGGATCCCTATTGTTTTTGGTTAGTTTCTGTTTTTGTACGTTATTTAAAAAACTGCTGAAATCATGAACAGTGCATGATCCGAACTTCTTGTATATAGTTTGCACCTTATTAAAGGCGCTCCCTACTGGTTTTACTTAAAGAAGAACTCTTTGTGAAGATACCGCACTGGAGCCTTTGCTGAGTATGGACTGGTAGCTTGAGAAGATACGCTACCTCACAGAGACTTGGTCCCCTCTTAAAGGGGATGTTCATTTGCCGCACTTCGATAGTAATATTGCTTAAGACAAGTAGCAATAATGTTGATGAGAGAAAAGTGATGATAATGTTTGTACGAGAAAGTTATATGTGTTCAAATGGTTAATTGTGAAAAAGTGTTAATGATGTTGTCTGAGAAGAAAAAGGTGAAAGATAGAAGAAGGATGCAGTGGACCCGTAGGGATAGATGTGGTGTCCAGCATGCAAGAAAGAAAGAAAGATAATGAGAAGGCTTCAAGTTTGAAAGAAAATGCTTGATAATGTTGATAGATAGTTAGGATAGAAGGTAAACCCTGAGTCCTCATAGGAGTCATGTAGAGATGACTCAGTGCTCTCAAACTGAAAGTAATGTTATGTTCTATACTGTGTATAGTAGTTGAAAAGGCAGAAGGCCCTGGCTGAACGGGGCGGTCCTGTAACAGAAAGGAGAGGCAGTAGGTCTGGTGCCGATAGGACAGGCGGTCCTGCAGATCCAAAGTAGGAGAATGTAAAAGTTAAAATACCTTATAATGTGATTATAGGAAGGTCTTTAGTGGATAAAGAGTGTATATCCTTAAAGGCAAAGTTAAATTATTGTTCAACAATTTTGCACTTAGTAGAATACCCGGTTGGGTAACAGGAGTTATTTATAACCTGTAATTTATAATGTTAACCATGTTTGTAACGTTTAAGTGTCCTCACCTCCCATAAAGGGAAGCTCTGTTCAAAGTATACTTATTGTTATTGCACTCAACAAAATTGTATGTCTTTTTGCTAACTTGTATTGTTGTTTTCTTCCCAGTCCCGGAGTACTGTGTTTAACCAGGGGGGAGTGCAGCGCCCCAGAGTCCTGGTCGTTGCAGTACTGTGGCTCCGCCACTATGGGGAGCTACGGTGCGTCTGATGGCACTGAAGGAGCTCATCGGATCAGGTATCACAGACACCAATATGTTTCACAGCTGGGCCTCCGGGGGGAGCTAAGGGTGCTATTCATTAGGCCACTCCCCACCATAGTGGGTAAACTGGGGGTCAGGCAGGAAGTTAGATCAGAAAGCTGACTGGATTGGACGAAGCAACACCTGGTGGCAGAGGGTGTTGTGGAGGAAGAGACAGTAGGGTCTCTGTCAGGGGTGGGATCCTGACAGAGGCTTGGCATTGGAAAGAACGTAACGGGTCCGCGCCAGCTCCGGGAAGCGGCGGGGCCCAAGAAAGGACTAGAAGCGAGATAGATTGTGCTGAGTGAGAAACGAGATCAAGCGATAGGAGAATTCCAGTAGGGGTCGTGCTGTAAGACCGGAGCAACACCCTACTGAGGCGCACTACCGGTGGCCGGAACGCCGAGGGAGTATCATAACATTCAGCTTCAAGCAATACTCTAAAC
The DNA here is from genome assembly GCF_051348905.1 of Ranitomeya variabilis. Lineage (NCBI taxonomy): Eukaryota > Metazoa > Chordata > Amphibia > Anura > Dendrobatidae > Ranitomeya > Ranitomeya variabilis. Next base: position 394,026,272 of record NC_135234.1, read on the forward strand.
AGCGGCAGGACAGTCAGTCTAAGGTGGGCTGTCTCACACAAATCACCTACGAAGTCTTGGGGGGCAACTTGTGGAGAGGGGCGACTCTAGGGTCCCGGAAGAGCTCCGAGCCTACCCGTCAAACGGGTGCCGTCCCAACCAGAACAACAGGGAGGGACGGAGGATTAGAAGAACATCATTTAATCGAGTTGTGAGGGAACTTAAGAAACAGACACAACGGTTGTGGGGACTTTCCGTAAGCACAGCAGGGAAGGACCGCAACACATAGCGCTAGAAGGAAGGCACCGATTTCCACCTGTGAAGTGAGCTCTGGAGGTGCCATCGGACCGGCCGGACTTGCGCAGCCTGGTGAACCGTATTCTGGACTGAGGACCCAGAGATCTTCAGTAAAGAGGTAAAGAGACTGCAACCTGGTGTCCTCGTTATTTACTGCACCGCACCATCACCACTGTCGTTTACACGTGTTATAGAACTGTGCGCCCCACGGCAGGGTCACGGACCGGGGCCTAGCCGCCGTGACAACCCCAGAGCAGAGACTCCGAGGCCCGGTACCGGGTACCCCTCGGCCCTGCGGCGGTGGGGGCGCTACATAACCCCTTTCTCTTGTACAGCACCATGAAATTAATGGTGCTATATAAATAAATAATAATAAAAAACCCTTAGGCTATGTGCACACGTTCATGATTTTTAGTTTTTTTAGCGTTTTTTCGGCCATTTTACGCAAAAATAAAAGCTTACATAAGCATCCCATCAATTTTAATGCATTCCGCATTTTTTGTGCACATGCTTCATGTTTTTCCATGGCGGAATTGCATTCCAGAAAAAAACGCAGCATGTTCACTCTTTGTGCGGAATCGCGGCGATTCCGCACACATAGGAATGCAATGATCCGCTTACTTCCCGCATGGGGCTATGCCCACCATGCGGGAAGTAAGCAGATCACGTGCGGATGGTACCCAGGGTGGAGGAGACTTTCCTCCAGGCCCTGGGAACCATATACCTGTAAAAAAAAAATAATTAAAATAAAAAATCGTGATATTCTCACTTTCCGGCGGCCCCCGCAGCCTTCCCGCTCCTCGCAATGCTCCCATTCCCAGTAATGCCTTGCAACAATGACCTGTGATGACGTAGCGGTCTCGCATGATGCTACGTCATCTGGGGTCATTGCCGCAAGGCATTACTGGGAAAGGGAGCATCGCGAGGAGCGGGAAGGTTGCGGGTGCCGTTGGAAGGTGAGAATATCACGATTTTTTATTTTTTTATTATTTTTAACATATCTTTTTACTATTGATGCTGCATAGGCAGCATCAATAGTAAAAAGTTGGTCACACTTGTCAAACACTATGTTTGACAAGTGTGACCCACCTGTCAATTAGTTTTCCAAGCGATGCTACAGATCGCTTGGAAAACGTTAGCATTCTGCAAGATAATTACGCTTGCAAAACGCTAGTGTTTAGCGGGAATATGCATGCCAATTCTGCATGCGTATTTTCCGCAGCAGGGAGCTACAGAATTGCCGCAGAAATTTCTGTGGCAATTCTGCAACGTGTGCACATAGCCTAAGCCTAACACAACCCTAACCACAGCCTTAACCCCAACACTAACTGCAAAGAATGGAAAAAATTACATTTTTTTATTTTATAATTTTTTTCTAACAAAGGGGGATTTGATTTACATTTTTTTAATTTAGATCACTGTGATAGGGTCTATCACAGTGATCAAAAGGAAGCAATAGAAAAAATTCCCTTGCCGGGTACCGGCTGGCAGATCTTAGCGGGCGCACTGCACATGCGCCTGCCATTTCTTTTCCAGGAAGATGACACGGAGGGCGGGGTGACAGATCAGGAGGGCCCGGGGATGGCGGAGGTACTGGGGGGGAGGGGGGTACATGGAGGACCCCATTTCTCTATTCTCTGCTAGTTCATATCAGTGGAGATATTAGTTAAGGAGGGCAGTCAGGGGTGCAGCCTATATGGCAAAGTTTGGAATGAACCTCCTGTTGTACTCTACCAATACCAGGAAGACCCTAACTTGCTTTTTGAGAGTGGTTTTAGCTAGTTCTGGATTGTGACCACTTTATTGATTCTAGGTTTGATTTCACCTCAAGCTACTACATATCCAAGGTATTTGGCCTTTTTCCCCATGGCACATTTTTTTGGATTTATAGAGAACCCCGTCTTCCTGGCAGCATCAAACACCGCCTGGACCTTTCCCAGATGACTTTAACAATCTGGGCTGAAGATTACGATATCGTCGGCGTATGGACTATGGCCCTCTGTGGCCAGAGCTCCTTGCAGTCCAAACGGCATCTGGACATATTGCAAGCAAAAGCCGTCTTCTCTTTTTGTCATGAGGATTTGGCAACATCCCTTTGTTAGGCCCAAGGTGGTTATGTGCCTCGCCTGCCCAAGTCTCTCAATCAGCTTATCGACATATGCGGATATGCGTAGAAATTAGAGACTTCATTCAGCATCCGATAATAAAAAATCTCAATTCTCCATCGGGTTTTGGATGAAGGACAGTCATGCTAGACCACCCGCTCTTAGATTCCTCAGTGACTCCGAGATTCAGCATACGCTTCACTTCCCTGGAGATCAGTTCTCTGGAATTCGGTAGGGCTTCGAAATCACCCACACATGGGGTTCTGTCAGAACTTCATGTGCTAAGACATCTGTACACCTCGGCAAATCTGAGAACAAGTCTCGGTTTTGCTGCAGCAATTCCAGGCATTGCTGCTTTTGGGCCTTCGACAGCATCTCAGCTATTGTGACGTCTTCAATTACACTTTCTGGCTTGACCAGCAAACATGGAGTTTGCCATGCCTTTCATGCCATGTCTTGATGGGTAGTGGCATGAAGGGATTACAGAAGGGAGAGGTGGGAGCGATTATCTGGCGGGTGGGACAGCACTTGTAATACCTTAGGATTTCCCGTTGACATCCAAACCAATAGAACCTCCTCCTGAATCGTTCTTGGGTTTTGTTGACATCCAGTTGGCTACCCAAGACATGTGTATGAGCCCTCGATCTATAGGGTTCTGGTAGCAACAATTGCTCCACTATTTTCTCTCTGACTTTAGTAACCCAGTACAATCATAAAATAAGGAAATCTGGTGTCGGCACCCGGCTCCTGTGTTATGTTCTTTATAACAGTTATATTATTAAACACTTTTAGAGTTAGTTACCTATGTTGGGCAGACCCAAAATTTTCTCTGGTCAAACGTATCTCAGGAATGTTGGCCTACGGGGATAAAACCTCCTCATCTCCCACCATTACACAGAAGGGAAACCCGTCAGGCTCTGGGGTTGGTGAGACTTCTTTAGCACCAACCTGTCTCTTACCTGAGCAATTGAGGTCTCCACTCCTACCTCACAAGTCCCAAAATAACACAAAGTCCCGGCCTATGATAATTGGGTATAATAAATCGTGGACCAAGTTGACCTCATGGGACTCAGTACATCGGGCCAATTCATTGACCACTTTGTCCTCCGTATAGTCTTTAGCATCCCCATGAATGCAGAGGATGCCTACCTCCTTCCAAGGGCTCAATTGGAGAGGGAGTGTGGCCCTCAGAAGGGTCAGCAAACTGCTGAGTGTAGTAGTCCAGTCATTTGCAGACCATTCACTTTTACAGTCCACACTGCAAGCCGGATATGTGTAAAACACCAGTGTCCCATGCTACAGCCCATTTGCTCGATGGTCAGGGGGCAATGGGCAGCTATGTGGCCTGGGCCGTGATATATCTGGCAAATTATATCACCCGATACACATCATGACCTCTGCCACCTCCTTGGACTTTGGATGGCCCACCCCATTTTTAGCCTCACACCCTGAAGGGATTCCCAGTATGGAGTCGGCTGTCTCCCCAAGGAACCGTCGACCCTCTGATACCTTTCGACCGAGTCATTGGCATTCCAGGGAGCTCCCTATGCACCCCAATTCTGCATCAGGCTCAGAAGGGAGTGCACGAAGTTGTCCATTACAACTTGCTCTACAATCTGCACTGGGGTAAAGGACTCCAGCTGCAACCACTTTTGGATGAGGTGCAGCAGATCAAACATTATTCGTAAATCATCAATGTAGCGGAAGTATGCTAGAGGTTTAATAGAGAAAGATGACAAACTCCTCCTCTAGTTTACCCAAAAATAGGTGAGAATATTGCTTAGGACATTTTGCTTCCCATGGCGCTGCCCATTGACTGTTGGCATAAATTGTTCCCAAAGGAGAAATAGTTGTGATGGAGCACAAACCTGATCAATTGCAGTTTGTTTTGTGGCTAGATTTTTTTTTTTGAAGTAACTATTTGCATGCCAAAATCCGATCCTCATGAGGAGTGTTGGAGTAGAGACATTACATTCATGGTGGCTATTATTGTGTCCTCTGGAAGTGGATCCATGGCTGACAATCTGCACTGAATATCTGAGGTGTCCTGGATATAGCTAGGTGTGCGCCTCATCAAGGGTTTCATGTTCTGCAGCCTGAGATATTCTCAGTTAGGGTATGTGTCCACGTTCAGGATTGCATCAGGATTTGGTCAGGATTTTCCATCAGTATTTGGAAGCCAAAACCAGGAGTGGAACAATTAGAGGAAAAGTATAAGGGTATGTTTCCACTGTCAGGATGGCCGGCGGTATCGCCGCAGCGGCGAAGCCGCTCGGCGCTAAGCCCCGCCCCCTTTCTGGGACGCGATCATGCCGGATGTGTTAACTCTTCACATCCGGGATGATCGCTCGCTCCCATAGCGCCCTGTGATATGCCTTGCGGGGACGCTGCGTCCCCGCAAGGTGTACGGACATGCTGCGATCTGAAAAGACGCGCATGTCCGGAGTCGCAGGGCCGCCGCGTGCGGGTTTCCACGCATAGTGGAGACGGGATTTCATAAAATCCCCTCCACTATGCTGGAACATCTGGACGCTGCTTGTTTGACGCTGCAGCTCTGCGCAGCGTTTCCTGACCGTGGAAACATACCCTAATAGAAACACATGCACCACTTCTGCATTTATCACCCACTCCTGGTTTTGGCTTACAAATACGGACATAAAATCCTGACCAAATCCTGATGCAATCCTGAACGTGGACACATATCCTTAATGTCTCAATACCAAAGATGATTGGCCTCCCTGGATTACCTTCTTTGTGTATTTTAAGTAACATGTAGAAGGTACCTGTTTGGCAGTTGTCTTGTATTAGTTAATACAGCAGAAAAGGGGCAGCAGTGCTTACCTGCCCAGGTCTCCGAACAAATGAACTATCAGGATGCAGCAAACCCATGTAATAAAGATGGCAGCAACACAGGTGCAAAATACTGATAAGACAACCACTCACAGCCTACCAATTTATGGAGGGGGGTGATTGCTCAGTATATGATTGCCTAAAAGAGGCTTGTATAGGGTGCTGTTCACATGCAGGTAATGCATTAGTCAAACCCATACTATTCCCTCAGGAGGGCTGCCCAGCAATCTCTAAATGCATTCCATGTGGACACCGGTTTCCAAGACCAGGTTGGCTGCTCCCTGAAAAATAAAGTGCAAAAAATACATATAAATGGGTGAGGTATTGGTCGATATTTTGGCCAAGATATGCAAGCTCGCAAACCTCTTTTTGTGGCTTTGCTATGAAGTTTAGTGTTAGGACTCGCAAGTGTGAGGACTAGGGTTGAGCGAAACGGATCGGACAAATTCAAAAGTCGCCGACTTTTGGCTAAGTCGGGTTTCATGAAACCTGACCCGATCCCAGTGTGGGATCGGTCATGCGGAACGCGATCTTGGCGCCAAAGTCGCGTTTTGGTTTTGTATGACGCGTTTAGCGCCATTTTTTCAGCCAATGAAGGAGCGTGGGCAGAGTGATGACATAGGGGTTAGGGGCATGCACGACTATCGCCATTTTATCGCTTGTGCGCAGTGGGGATTTGCAATGTGTAACACGAGATTTTCCTGTGCTGGGATGGAGGAGAGAGGAGAGAGAGAGAGAGAGAGAGAGAGAGAGATGCATTGGGTTTCGTGTTCCGGCCGATCCCCGACTTTTCGCAGTAATCGGCCGATTTCGCCCGACTCGACTTTTCAGATAGTCGGGTTTCGCGAAACACGACTCGACCCTAAAAAAGTCAAAGTCGCTCAACCCTAGTGAGGACCCTTGGCACGAGTTGCGAGCTTACATATCTTGGGGTTGGGGATTTGCGGCTGTCCTGGTCTTCCCTCATGTCCTGCTACCTCTAACTATTTAAGGTGATGTAATTCCTTTATGCTCATTGATTGTTATGGCACTTTACATTGCTTTATATGTACTAAACCGTTGTTAATCTATTTAAATACATGCTACTCTACAGTGGGTACAGAAAGTATTCAGACCCTTTTAAATTTGTCACTCTTTTTTCATTGCAGCCATTTGGTAAATTCAAAACTGTTAATTCGCTTAGAATTAATAACCAGAAAGGTCTATCTTCATCTCGTCAGACCAGAGAATCTTATTTATCATTGTCTGGGAGTCCTTCATGTGTTTTTTTTTTTAGCAAACTCTATGCGGGCTTTCATATGTCTTGCACTGAGGAACAGCTTCCGTTGGCCCACTCTGCCATAAAGGCCCGACTGGTGGAGGGCTGCAGTAAGTGTTGACTTTGTGGAACTTTCTCCCATCTCCCTACTGCAACTCTGGAGCTCAGCCACAGTGATCTTGGGGCTCTTCTTTACCTCTCTCACCAAGGCTCTTCTCTCATGATTGTTCAGTTTGGATGGACGGCCAGGTCTAGGAAGACTTCTGGTGGTCCCAAACTTCTCTCATTTAAGGATTATGGAGGCCACTGTGATCTTAGGAACCTTGAAGTACTGCAGAAATTCTTTTGTAACCTTGTCCAGATTAGTGCCTTGCCACAATTCTGCCTCTGAGCTCCTTAGCCCGTAACTTTGACCTCATGATTCTCATTTGGTCTGACATGCACTGTGAGCTGTGAGGCCTTATATAGACAAATCAAGTCCTATCAGTTTAATTAAACACAGCAGGACTCCAATGAAGGAGTAGAACAATCTCAAGGAGGATCACAAGGAAATGGACAGCATGTGCGTTAAATAAGAGTGTCTGAGCAAAGGGTCTGAATACTTATGACCATGTGATATTTCAGTTTTCCTTTTTCCTTAAATTTGCAAAAATTTCTACATTTCTGTTTTTTTTCAGTCAAGATGGGATGCAGAGTGTACATTAATTAGAAAAAAAAAAACTTTTTTGAATTTACCAAATGGCTGCAATGAAACAACGAGTGAAAAATTTTAAGGGGTCTGAATACTTTCCGTACCCACTGTAAGGTGCATGAACATTGACAATGGAGAGGCAATGAGACTTGTAAGAACAAATACAGAAGATCTGTTTTTGTCTGCAGTTTGTGTGATCATTGTCCACAGTATAGTAACGGAATATTGTGACAAATTTCTACATTACATGTACAGCATTGTGAACTGTCAAATCACTGATGGAAGAGGGAGCACCAGGAAGGAGCCAAATGATGATTACCGAATGATTACCACCATTATTTTACCCGATTAGTACCATGTGGCTTCTTGGATTTTCTCCAGGTACTGACTATTAAGGTAGCTATGGAGGGTGAATGTCACATGGATCACTTCAGGAGTTTATTTAGGCTCCTTAACAATTCAGATGACAATCAAACAAAAGATCTGTGCGGATTTTCACATATTTATTTAATAAAAAAATACTTAACGAAACATACCTTTAATAACATACATTTAAAAAAACAACATGAAAAAAATAAAATTAATTAATGCCATTGTAATGTTTATTTTAATATTAGGTGGCAAAACTCATGACGCAAAAATTTATCTAGTAGTACTAGAGAATAGTAATTACGATCTACCCAACAACAGCTCGACACCGGACTTAATGTCTTGATAGAGAAAAACAAAATGGAAGAAACCAATCCATGGAATACGATAGTCACTCTTTTATGCGAATGCTCAGCAGTCAGAAGTATAGAGTTCAGTACTGTAAAACCATTTCAAAGTTTATCCATCTAATGTGCTTTTCATGGCATAGGTGGTGCTGGTACCCCAGGGGTGGCCTGACGAGGTATATTATACATGACACCAAGGAACTGATCGGCAATACGTCCAGCTTCTCGTAAACCACTCAAAAGGGCTCCATGAACAGTCGCAGGGTAGTTCCGGATCGTGTGCTCCCCGGCAAAGAACAAACGAGGAATGGGCTGCAGGGGTAAGGAGAAAGAATCATTACTCCATGAATAGGGTGGGGGGTGGTCTACTAGACCCCCTGTAAGTTAGAAAATTACACAACTAACAAATTGCTTATGACGTTAGTTGATCAACAGAATACTGTAAAATTCCTTTATTTTGACATTAAATAGAGACCGCTTACATCAATGGTCTCCAACCTTCCTTACCTTTGACAGCTAAAGTAGAGCTGCGACATGGTCACAAGTCAAACTCTATGTAAAGAAATTGTGGAAGCCATAAAACCAAAAGAAATCAGGAAACGGCTGCTAATAGAGCTACGTAGTACTTTGAGAACAGCAACTAAATAGTTCAGTGTAGAGTTTGGCACTGCAAGTTTTTTTCCAAATCAGGACCATTTTTGGTTTCAGCAGCTGACTATGGGTGTCAACTGTGTAAAACAGCTGGCATCCACCATGTATGGAGAGTGCTCAACTTCCGAGTGCTTTCTACACATAGGGATGCGACCAATGACACAAGTCAGTTATTGGCCGTTAAGGAACTGTCCAAACGGAATAGACCTTTAATAAAGTTATATTACTAGCTTTTGACAATAGTTATGTAAAGTACCCATTTTTATGCCCTACCGTCCTCTCATGGATGTAGGCAGTTAAAGGGGAGTTCTAAACATTTGCACATTGTGTAGTTTAAACATACTAAGTGGGGAGTGAAGAGCGAGTAATGGGAAGCAGACAGCCTAGAATTGACCAGGAGTGAAAAGAGCCGACACTGCGGGAATGACCACAGTCTTTGTGAACACTGAACTGTCTTTCCATGCACTTTATTAAAAAAATATTCAATTTTCTGCTAAACCTGACACTAAAGCATCAAGATTGCAAGCCGCCAAGAACAACAAGTTGGGGACCCCTGAGCTAAATGTTCTGGCTACACAACAAAGCCTTTGATACCGAGCCCTAATAGCTTCACGCAGTTCCTTCTATTCTGAATGTCAGAGGTAGTTCCAAGATGGTAATTTCACCAGTAAGATCTTTTAACGCATGACACAACACAAGATCATTTTGATCATTAATAATTTGATAGCAACAAAGATGCCATGAAAGCTCCTGACCGGCTGCAGTGCACATCACCACCACTGGTTAGCCACATGGACCATATCTAGTATCGCAATATCAAGCAAAGCTGGTCATCTCATCAGATGTCTCGCCAAGAGAAAAGGTGAAGAACACATCTGGACCTGTATTAGTAAGAATTGCTAAATAAAATAAAATTGACAGGGAGTCTTTTTGATAGTGAAAACTTACTTGTGGTGCTCCAGGAATGGCAGGGCCTGGAGTAATAGGTTGAGCCATCAAATCATAGTCATTTCCAGAGGAGCCAGCTGCTACATAAGAGTAGGATCCCCGAGCCCATGGGTCAGCACGCCACCGGCTTACCACAGTCTCTTTTGGCTGAATGTATAGAAAGAAAAATAATTAATCGATATTGTATCTAAAGAGCAGATTTAGTGGCAACTGATTTGCTAGCCCTGTGCCCTATAACTTGTTGGCATCAGCGACCCTTCTTTTGATTAGCCAGCCTGATGCACCGTCATCGTTAGAGCATGATGTACATGTGATGTTGCGCCAGACAAACGAATCCATGGCGGGGGATAGGAGGCGGCTTTCAGGGCTACCGCCTACTAGCCACAGATTACTGGACCGGTTTCTGAAAACTGATTTGCACTGAATAGCGCTCACAGAGCACGATGTCTCTTTTGTTATATCTGAATATGTCATTCTATCTCAATACAACAGGTCAACTGTGAAACTAGAATTTTACAACAGATCTCTGAATCTGTGTACACAGCCGAAGACAATCTAGCAGTAGATTATGCCATAGTAGAAGCCCAATACCTAGCTGCAAGGCTTGACTCAAAGCTTTGTTGTGAAATTTAAGTTGCAACATCCACACCACAAATTTTGCAGTATTTGCAGATTTTAGGCATCCTGAGAATTTTTTCATCTACAGCAATGCCCAATCTGTAACAGATGCCGCAGACTTTAACCACACATTTCATACCATGCGGACAGTAGAACAGATGTCTATTTCCGCCACAAAATCTGCATGCAACACACTTGTAGGCTGGTTCCTATTCCACTGTATGTGACTCAAGCCAGACATCAATGGTGGGGGTGGAATTAACCCTTACCTGTGGTACGGCACCACTTCCAAATATCCCTTTCAGAATGGCCAGACAACGTCCAACTATAACATCATCACTGATGTTTTCCATGATTCCTGCAGCTTCTCCTGCCACTAGGGCCAGCAGTATCGGTGCTGTTATGGAACATATTAAAAAGAAAAATCATATTAAATTAACATATTAATGCCCATTAACTGCATTTAAAATATTACGACAGGGTTAATGCGGTTGTCCAGGCTGCGGACAAAAGTCTCAGTGACTGCAGATTTGTGTCCTAACTCTGGACAACCCCTGCAAATAAATATCCTTTTGAAAAAGAATCGGGGAAAATAAATTACCTTTATAAAGATTCCAGAACAGAAACAGCTCCCCTCTGCTAGCAGTGGTGCTGCCAACGTGACCAAATAAATTAACCGTTGGGTCCCAAAATACTCTGTCAAAACATAAGACCACCTAAAACGAAAAAAAGACAAAAAAACAACCACATATCAAATTTCACTTCTCTATGCACAGAAAAGAAATTTTATGCTACTTTAATTACCCCAGAGTAAATCTATCACTAATGGCTTAACCCTTTCATGACCAATTTCCCATTTTTGCAGGGGGGTTTCCTAAGCTTTTCCCAAGTGCAATAACTCCTATTTTTCTATTGACATAGCCAAATGAGGTCTTATTTTCCAAAGGAGTGTTGTAGTTTTGAATGGCGCAGAGACCCACCCACAGCTGTTAACCAGTTAAATGCCACTGTCAGTCACTGACAGCGGCATTTATCATGCACTGGGACGAAGTGCGTCACAAGACCTGCCCATCAGTGCCTGTCACGAGATCACGTGGCGCCGATGGGTCATCATGACAGCCTGGGGTCTGCAGAAGACCCCTGTGCCTGTCATTGTGAATGTCCTATGAACGCCGATGTCTATAGGAGATCGGTATTTTCTGCTCTGAAGCCCTGCTATGTGTAGCACAGGCGATTGGATCATCACAGCTTCAAGTCTCACTTGAAGCCAGCAAAAATAAAACAAAAATAAAATAAAATAAAAAAAAGTTCCAATCACCCCTTTTTGCCGCATTCTAAATAATACAATAATAAAAAACCAACAACACATATTTGGTATCCTTGTCTCCAGAAATGTCCGATCTATCAAAATATAAAGTCAATCGATCAGATCAGCAAATGGCATAACGAGAATAAACAAATCGAAACACTGTCTTTTTTGCCACCACAGTATTGCAATATAATGCAATAACAGGCATCGTACAGGCATCGTATCTATTCCAAAATGGTATCAACTAAATACAACATCTCAGGGCGCAAAAAAATAAGCCCTCACCCGGCCCCAGATCATGAAAAATGGAGATGCTACGGGTCCTGGAAAATGGGGACATAATAAATTTTTTTTTTTTCATACATACTTTGGATTTTTTTTCACCACTCAAATAAAACAATAACCCACTCATGTTTGGTATCTGCATACTCGTACTGACCTGGAGAATCTAATTACCAGGTCAGCTTTAGAATTTAGTGAACACGTTAAGTAAAAAAAACAAAAAAACAAAACAACTGTGGAATTGAACTTTTTTTTTTTGCAATTTCACAGCACTTGGAATTTTGTTTCCTGTTTTCTAGTAACCTATATTGTAAAATCAATGGTGTTATTCAAAAGTACAACTAGTCCCAGAAAAAACGTCTCAGAAAAAACAATCTCGAATAAGGCCATATTAACTGGAAAAAAAAAAAAAAAAGTTATGGCTCTGAGAAGAAGGGGAGCGAAAAACGGAAACTCAAAAAAAATTGAAAATCCAAGGAGCTGAAGGGGTTAATATTTTAGTGGTTCGTGTCGACATTTTTGTTTGAGACCTATAACTCGTTTTCTAGTGAAGCAGACATTCTTTGAGGGCTCGTCTATTGCGTTAGGAGCTTCTCATTGCAGCAATCGAAAACCAGCAATTCTGAAATTTCTAAAAATTATTTCACATCGTTTAACCAATAGCTTTATATTTTCATCATTTTTTTATGGATACGACAATACCAAATATGATTTTCTTTATTTTTTTACCTGGAAAAGGGCATCAATTTAATCTTTGTAAAAATGTTAATAAATAAAAAAACAAACAAACTTAAAAAAAACACAATTTTTTTTTAATTTTGATCTCGAACATGCAGTCATTTGATGACTTGCAGTGTATAGTATAAGGCAGTGGATAGCCAAAATGATGCTTTCTATAAAGTCGAGCCACAGGCTGAGCTTCATAGAATGACCTACATGCCAGCCATACAGGCTACATACAGCCATAGCTTTCTGTTGTGTCTGAATGTGAACATACAGAGAAATATTAGCCGGAAGAACAAAAGGTGGAACATGCGAAAATCCTGTCCTAGCGCAACAATCTTTCATCTTTGCACAGTGCTGTAAATACGTAATGTGAACATCACCTTATTTAGGTTTCCAAAGCCCATTCTTTGCACAGCAGAGGTTTTCCATTCCGGGAGTGGAGGCACAAACTGTACAGCCGGTGGCTGCTGCTTTAATACGCCCAGTGGCAAGGTACAAAGCACGGCGTCACACTTGTAAATGAACGTCTGACTGGTGGAGCGGGTGTTCACTGCTATGACTTCACACCCTAGTTAAAAAAATACACATTATTGATAGACGGAAAAACTAGACTAAAATATACTGCACAAAAAAAAAAAAAAAAATACATGAACATTCTAATAAAAGCAGAGGTGTCTAAAATTGGAAATGGGGTTAAAATATAATTAAAGGCAATAGTCAGGTCGCACTACATATTTTACAGCAGATAAATATACCCTTCTTGGCATTTTTTGAGGAGTATGTGGCTGTTTCGGGGGCACGGCCTTGCACCAGTATACAGGTTTTGCGCGCGGTTGCTGCTGTCTGACATAAACCTGGCCATACGCATTAGATAGCAGTCAGCAGAACAGTCTCCCGAATCCTCCATACACAGGAAAACCCAGCCTCCTCCGCTTCCAGCTCTAAAGGATCAGCCAGTGCAATTCAATGTGCCGAATCCTTATGTCACCCAGCATCATCTGTGTCAGGAGACCCCCATACACATTAGATGGTCAGCCCAAAATTGGCCAACTTACCTATTGTGTATGGGGGTCATAAGAACAGTTGTTGTAGCAGAGCTACGCTTGACATTTCATTCTGGGCCTGCACTATTGTGATAGAGCAACCTGCAGTTCTATGGAAAACTACTTAGCATGGCCATTGTGCTGTGCCAATTAAGCTCTGCTGCATCTCTATTATGTGCCTGATATCTGTGGCTTTATATATACACAACTAAATTTCCACTAACTTACCTTAACGTAACTTATAGTAAAGAATTACACTCAACACTACTACACCTGTGGGTTCATCTAGGACTACAACTTAAACTTGACTCTGCTACATCTAAACACCCTGATGATTTGACAATATCCACACCGCTGAAATAGTTTGTTCTGAAGAAGGTCAAAGTAAGGACCAAAAACGTTGAACTATTATTGTCTGGATGCATAATAATGAACCACTTTTTTCTTAGAATTTTTGAGTGCCAAGTTTTTGTAGACTATCGATTACAGGCCGGACATCCTACTTGTGCACCAACAGCATTTAAAAAAACGGAGTGCCTTATTTTTCTTATCTGAAGCAAAGCATCATCAGTGACGCCCATTTGAGGAGCTGGGTTAGTCCCTGCTCTACTGAGCATGCGTTGGTTGTTAATGCAGTAGGACATCTCGTCACTGTGTGTTATTGCTTTCATTGCACAGAGACAGTGCTCTCCCTCGCTGGCTCTGAGAAGTGACGAACTGGTTCGTGAGTGCACTGTCAGTGTGCATTGTAAGGAAGGAATGCAGATAGCAAAGATGAGCACTGCTCCCAAAAGTAACATTGCTTTTGGAAGCAGGGCTGGTCTTAGCTTTTCCTGTTCTCTGCATTCTTCATCCTTACAATGGGCACTGATAGCATGCTCTCTTATCAGCTCATCACTTTTCATTAAGAGTCGGTGAGGGAGCGCACTGTCACTGTGCAATGAAAGTAATATCACACAGTGACAAGGGAGCTCGTACTGAGCATAATTGAATTTTCAACAGACACATTACGGAAGACATTTTGTTTCAGGTTGGGGACAGAGGCTGCAGCATGCAATGGCGATTATCAGATGAAAGAACATCAAACCGGAAGTAAAAAATAAAATAAAGCAGGTAGACAGTACACAGGCAACAGAAGAGACTTTTTTTTAATTAAAGTACCATATTTTTCAGATTATAACATACTTTTTTCCACAAAGTTTGGGAGGAAAATGGAGGATGAGTTTTATAATCCGAATGTAGCGTACGGGGGGGTGTTTGTGAGAGACAGCAGCGATGTAGCAGCATCACAGGAGGCAAGATCGCTGCTACAGGAGGCCAGCGGCTGGAGAGGGGCAATGCTGCGGGCCCCTTGCTGGGAGGAGGGGGTGTTCTGATTGTGTGGGCCCTGGGCTTTCATAAGATGTCAGTAGTTAAGGAAGTCCCATTCTCATTTATTTCCCTAGGTGAGCTTCGGAAAAATGGCCGTCGGTGGTAGCGCAAGTACAGATTGAGATCTCGGAAGCTGACATTTTAAGAAAGTCCAGGGCTCGTGACATCGCGGTGCCAGGACACCTCCTCATCCTGACACAGGGCCCGCATCACCCCACACCTGCCGCCGGCTTCCTGCAGTAGCGACCTTTTTCCACCCCATCACGGTAAGCCACCGTAAAATCAGAAGACAAGAAGCACCACCATTTTATTTTATTTATTTTTTTTGCCATTAAAATAGAATTAATGGGAAATTAGTTTTAAAAGCAATAAAAAATCATATGTACTCCAAAAAGGACAGGAAAAAAAGATTCATCTCATCCTGGTAAAAAACAAGTCCCCACTGCGGGGGTCTACTATCAATGAAAATATAGGGGGTTACCACATTATAGGTAGCACAAAGGCTCTGGAAATTAAACATGGCTTCAAAAATAACAATCCAACGAAAACTGCACTCCCAAAGAAAAAAATGCCCCCACTATCATCAATGGGTTTGTCATTACTGTATCGGGGAGAGCTCACGGAACAATTTATAGGGTGCGTTTCTCCAGAAGAACAATCATGGGCACTAAGCTGGCATATTTGCAATTTTCACTCCACAACATACATTGTGTGCTGCTCTGGAAAACATTCTATGTCAAAACAGTCTAAATTACCCACTGTGAAAATAACACTGTTTTCAGCTAAAACAACATTTTAGTAAAAATAAATACATAAAAAATAGAATTTTGTTGTCACGACCCAATAATATTCTGTGAAGCACCAGTAGTCTCAAGATCGTCACCACAACCTCAGATGAATCTTTTGAGGGGTATAGTTTTACAAAAATGTGGTCACCTGTTGATAGGGGGAATCTTAGGAAATGCAACATGGCGTGCGCAATCTATTCCAGCCAAATTTAGAATAAAAACAAAACAAATACCGTATATTCTCGAGTATAAGCCGAGATTTTCAGCCCCAAAAAATGGGCTGAAAGTGCCCCTCTCGGCTTATACTCGAGTCATGGAAGGCGGGGGGGTCGGCGGTTGAGGGGGGAGCGACGCCTGTCAAATACTCACCTGCTCCCAGCGCTGTCCCCGCATGTCCCACGGTCTTCGGGCGCGGCAGCTTCTTCCCCTGTTCAGCGGTCACTGGTACCACTCATTAAAGTTATGAATATGGACTCCACTCCCATAGGGGTGGAGCCGCATATTCATTACTGTAATGAGCGGTGCCACGTGACCGCTCACTACAGGAAGAAGCTGCCGGCTCCCGGAGACCGTGGGACATGCAGTGACCACGCCAGGAGCAGGTGAGTATGTCATTCACCTTTCCGCGTTCCACCGCCGCCTCGTCTTCCGCGTCCTCTGCAGTGACTGTTCAGGTCAGAGGGCGCGATGACATATTTGTGTGCGCGCCGCCCTCTGCCTGAACAGTCAGTGCGTGGAGACGGGACGCTGAGGAGCAGCGATGAGAGGTGAGTATGTGATTTTTTTTTTTAGTGCAGCAGCATTACATGTGGCACAATGCTATATGGAGCGTCTATGGGGCCATAAAGAACTGCATGGAGCATTATATGGGGCATCTATGGGGCCATAACCGCATGGAGCATTTTATGGGAGCATCTATGTTGCCATAACTGCATGGAGCATTATATGGGGCCATAAAGAACTGCATGGAGCATTATATGGAGCATCCTCTTCCCTCTGTACCAGTCTGTCATTATTAGTTTTGTTTACTGTAAGTGATATTTGTATTTTGATGTAACCCCTTCTCATGTACAGCACCATGGAATCAATGGTGCTATATAAATAAATAATAATAATAATAATCTATGGAGCCATAAAGAACTGCATGGAGCATTTATGGGGCCATAAAGAACTGCATGGAGCATTATATGGGGCATCTATGGGGCCATAAAGAACTGAATGGAGCATTACATGGGGCATCTATGGGGCCATAAAGAACTAAATGGAGCATTATATGGGGTATCGTATGGGGCCATAAAGAACTGCATAGAGCATTATATGGGGCATATTTGTATATGGAGCATCTTATGGGGCCATAATGAACTGTATGGAGCATTATATGGGGCTCCTGATTCAATATGGATATTCAAAAACACAACCTACTAATGTCTCAATTAATTTTACTTTTATTGGTATCTATTTTTATTTTTGACATTTACCGGTAGCTACTGCATTTTCCACCCTAGGCTTATACTCGAGTCAATAAGTTTTCCCAGTTTTTTGTTGCAAAATTAGGAGGGTCGGCTTATACTCGGATCAGCTTATACTCGAGTATATACGGTAGTGCTTGTGGCCAAACAGTAGTTTATGACCACGTATGAGGTATTGCTGTATTAGGGACAATTTCAGTAACAAAGCCTATGTCTATTTTTTCTAAATATTCATGAGATTGAAAACTGTACGACTAAAACAACATTTTACTGGAAAAAATTTTAATTTTTCATTCCATTTTGCATTTGTTCTGGTGAAACATCTGAAGAGTTATCAAATTTCTGACAGTTTTGGAGGTTTTCTGACATACAGGCCACTAAAAGCTACCTGATACATGAATAGGTCTGTAAAAAAGTGTGAGTCTCAGTGGGAAATAAAAACAACAACAAAACATTGCTGCTAAATCCTTATCCCTCCTAACAACATAAAGGACTTTACGTAAAGTAGACATGGAAACAAGACACAGTAGACATATGGCAAATGTTTATTCATTTTTATCTGTGGCATTACTATCTGTTTTGGGGGAATAAACACTCAAAGTGTAAAAAAAATTGCAGATTACGTTTAGAATTTCCATCAAGTTCCAAATAATTTCATAGATGAATGTATAACGTTAATCTAAAATTTACAGCTCTCAAGATGACTGAAACATGTAGAAGTGTTCCTGCATTATCACCACAAAGTGACGTCGGATCTGAGAAATGCAGCTGTCATTAATATCAAAATAGGGTCCGTCACTAAGGGGTTCGCCCTAATGAATGTGTTTTTTACTGATACTTGCCCTTGTTGTGTGCAGCACTAGGAACAATGATGGCGCAGTAGGAATAGTACAACGATCCACGTCCAGCGTGACGCTGAATCGTCCAACAGTAGTGTACAAAGCCCAGATTTGCATAGGACTTACCAGAAGCTGTGTAGCGCACTTGTCGGACGGCAGTATTAAGCTTGATATCGAGACCCTCTGCTAAAGCCACGGGGACACAGGAATAACCGTTCCGAACAGTTAAATGGCTGCCGGTGAACTCGAAGTCATCATCCTGCCATATATAAGGAATGATGTTATAAAGGGAAATGTACAGAACCAATACATGGTAGGACAAAGCCGTTACACCAATTACCTGATCCCAATGCTTGAGGGAAAGTGTAGAAAGAGGGGTTGCATTAGCAAACTCTAAATTTGCAAAATGCCAGTCAAGTATCTGTCTGTCCCGTGACGATAAATACACATCGCTAAGGGAAAAGATGGAAACCAAAAAGGGAGAATATGTAATATGGTAGTGTACAGCATTTCTTTCAGCAACGTTCTATAGCAGATCTCATTTACCCACTGCATGTGGGACTATATAGTATTACTTTATTTGTACACATCCCAAATTCAGAACAGTAAGAAACAGAGGTGGAACACAAAAAGAACATGTACCTTGGGGGATTGGCTTCTAGTTCTTGCAATTTCTCTTCCAGCTTTCCCTGGGCTTCTGCCAACTGATCATACTCCTGTAGTCAGCAAAATGGTAATTACAATGGGTTAGCAATTACATAGCGGACCAACAACAGTCAATGGACTTCCTAGAAAATCTGTGCACCGGAGGCTCCACTCTTTTAAGACAGTCAAAAAAGAAACAAGGGGGCACAGAGCTCAACTGGGCGCTTCCTTCCCCTCGTTTTGACAATTGGGGGACACTATTCACACCCTCCGCATTTTGACGGACGGGCCCGATGTCATTGGAAATATTGTGCCTGTGTGCCGACAGCCAAATCCGCAAGGCATACGCATTGGATCTGGGTGTATGTCCCCAGCTTCATTTGTCATCTGGGTATGCTCCAGATACCATCACTGTCCATTGTTTACAGTGGTCTGGCTGAATGCACATGCTATTAAACGACTGTTAACTGGTAAATGTATACCGATCAGCAGTGGTTTAGTGCTGCCCGTAGGTCCATGTAAGCAGACCCTTATACTTCACTTTTAGAATAATAAAAGATAATAAAGTAATGTATGAAAATGTCAATACCTTGCAAAGTGCTGTCAGATCTCTATGCTTGCTTTTTACCAAGAACTCCGCAGTAATGTCTCGGGGAGGCTTTACATCAGAAGCCTCTTTATACTGCTGATGAAGCTCCTTAATCTTCTCTTTTAAATTAACCATCTGTTAAAAGCAGCAAAGTAAAAACTAACCGGTATTCACAATTCAAAATACAATTACAATTTATTTCAAAATATTGTATAAAAAATAAAGCATAGAAACCTTGCAATTTTCCTCTTCCTATTGATTCAGGAAACAATACCTGTATACAGCCACACTAGTCAGATCCCAACCCTATCTTTTATATTGAATTGTCTAATGAGCCTAAGCAAGGGTCAATGTGAAGAGCAGTAGCAGGGTCATCAGATCGGATCCTGTGTCATCAGCTGTGTATAGAAACCTTTACCTACAGCTGCCTACAGCCCTTCACGTTGTCGGTGATCTAACCTCCGTTCTGATAGTGTACGCCTTTCATTAGGCGGACATAAAAGCATGATAGACTGCGTTTTTGTGTCAGTCCAAAAAAATGAGATTCCGGGAGAATGGAGATCAAAGTGACTCAGTCTGCCTCATTATAGTGAAGGGTACTGTTGGGGTCAAATATGAATCTCATTTTTCAAGGGATGAGATTGAGCCCCCAAAGAACTTGTGACACAAACGTAACGTTAACAGGGCCAACATTCTTCTTTCTGCATACACAACTGTATGCAGACACTGACAAAATAGTCAAGCGGAGTACAAAATATGACTGAGACCTCTGTAATCTAAAATGGGCCATATTCACAAAAAATATATGCATTTTCCCATTCAACTGTTAAGTAGTGTGTAGATGGTGACATGCTTAAGGATGGCACGTTAACGCTTAAAATGCCTACCTTATTTAACAGTTCTTTCAATTCTTCCTGTGTTTTCACAATTTTCTTCCAGTGCTCAATTTGTTCATCTTTTACATGTTTTTCTTGAAGTCTTAAATTAAAAAAAAAAAGTTATGAGAGTTACACAAGAATAAGACAGAAAAAAGGGGGATACCATGAAGTCCAACCACCTTCATCTAAATTTGAATGGAGAACATAGCGGCATGTAAAAGTTTGGGCAGTTAAAACATTTAAAAGATGAAAATATACATTTTTGGGGCCTAAAATACAAAGGAAATGTGTCATCATTAACTTCAGGCCTTTAAGAGGTCATTTCATCTTCAACTTGCTTAACTGTTCACAATAACAGTAATTTTGACCAGGGGTGCCCAAACTTTCACATGCCACTGTATTCGGGCAACTTACTGTATAACAACTTCCAGGGCTTGTCCGAGTGAGACGGGTTTGTTATTAAGAACATTGAAGTCTAGTTGATGGCTGAGGTAGGAGGTAGCTTCCAATAAACGGTTAAACTCTTGCTCTACCATCTCATCTTTTTCTTTTGGTACCTGGATTGTTAGAGTTTACAGATTGTAAGAAGTAGCAAATAATGGAATACCAAAAACAATATAGAGTCTAATAAAACAACATACCATATTTCCTGGGCTATGAGACGCACCTTACTATAAGACAAACC
Organism: Ranitomeya variabilis; assembly: GCF_051348905.1. Taxonomy (NCBI): domain Eukaryota; kingdom Metazoa; phylum Chordata; class Amphibia; order Anura; family Dendrobatidae; genus Ranitomeya; species Ranitomeya variabilis. Next base: position 394,047,009 of record NC_135234.1, read on the forward strand.
CCAGTTTAAGACATCAGAAAATGGGAAAATAGATTTCTTACTAATTAAAACGTATCTGGTAGTGTGAATAAGCATCAGGGTCAGCATCACCAGAGGTCAGTAAAGTACTCCAAGGCCACGGTCACAAGGACAGTATTTTACCTCAGTATGTGTAAGCCAAAACCAGGAGTGGGTGATAAATACAGAAGTGGTGACGTGTTTCTATTATACTTTCCCTCTGACTGTTCCTCTCCTGGCTTTAGCTTACAAATACTGAGGTAAAATACTGACCAAACACTGAATGTGTTAACGTGGCCGAACGAGTTCCTCTCTACAAGGGAGTTAACAGTCAGCTCCTGTTTGTGTTTCCCAGCAGAATTTCCATTACTCTTACAACGGTTTACATGCCACGACACTGCTGCATGCACAGTAAATACACACAACTCTGCTGCATATGAACACGCACAGCTTTGCTGTATAGGCTGCTTTCATATTGCGTCTCGTCATACGTTCCTTGGTCCCGTCAGGGTTTACCTTCGACCCCCCCCCCCCCGAAAAATAGGATTCAGCTGTATGCGCCGACAGAACGAACGTGTGCTCTGTCGTGCATCATTTTTGGGAGTATACACCTACTGGGGGCGGACACTGAGACGTAGTAGACTGCATGAGCCCTGGAGAGAGTGTCGACAACGCTAGAATGATACTAGAGAGGAGTATAATTGTTTTTATTTTAATGGGGGCAAACACTCAGATTGAGAAGGGGTTGTCCACTACTAGGACAAGTAGTAAAATGATGATCCAGTAGGAGATAACCCATGAGCATCTAACTACTATGTAAGGGGAACAAACAAAACTTGACATTTTGAACCTTTTCTTCTGCAAACTTGTCGCTACACATTTCCTAAGATAATGGAGAGGGCCATGCTCATGTGCAGCAGTCTGTATATTCGAGCGCCGCCTGGATGTCACAGATCCTTCTAGTATAACCAATGCTTTCACCCAAAGTGGAGGCCGCAGGGCTTGGACACTCACCTATCAGCCATTTAGAAAATATGCTGGATAGCAATCTCTGCTTGCAGTCATCTGCTGCTTATCATCCTGCAACATTCCCCTTAATGGTATATAACAGTGCCTGCTGAATGGTAGCTAAATTCATTTGTTGCATTGTATTCAATACTTACTGCTGTACATCCATGCCGGGGTCACAGGAGATACTACCTGGTGCAAGGTGTTACAGCATATGGGTGTAGCCAGGCCAGTGCCTTTGATCATGTAACCTCCCCTGGTGTGTTGGCCAATTGCTAATTTATCCCAAATAAGGTCCCACAATCCCTCTCACCTGATCCTCTACTAAAGGCTGAGTCACACATAACGATATCGTTAACGATATCGTTGCAACGTCACGCTTTTGGTGACGTAGCAACGATCCCGCTAACGATCTCGTTATGTGTGACAGCGACCAACGATCAGGCCCCTGCTGGGAGATCGTTGGTCGTTGGGGAATGATCAGGACCATTTTTTGGTCGCTGATCACCCGCTGTCATCGCTGGATCGGCGTGTGTGACGCTGATCCAGCGATGTGTTCACTTGTAACCAGGGTAAATATTGGGTTACTAAGCGCAGGGCCGCGCTTAGTAACCCGATATTTACCCTGGTTACCATTGTTAAAGTAAAAAAAAAACAGTACATATTCACATTCTGATGTCTGTCACGTCCCCCGGGTTAAAACTGCTTTCGGCAGGAGCGCTGCTATTGCACGCGCTGCTGCCGAGAGCTTCCCTGCACTGACTGCCGAAAGCAGTTTTAACCCTGTGGACGCCGGCGGGGGACGTGACAGACATCGGAATGTGAATATGTAGTGTTTTTTTTTTTTTACAATGGTAACCAGGGTAAATATCGGGTTACTAAGCGCGGCCCTGCACTTAGTAACCCGATGTTTACCCTGGTTACCCGGGTGCTGCAGGGGGACTTCGGCATAGTTGAAAACAGTTTCAACTATGCCGAAGTCGTTCCCCTGATCGTTGGTCGCTGGAGAGAGCTGTCTGTGTGACAGCTGCCCAGCGACCGCACAACGACTTACCAACGATCACGGCCAGGTCGTATCGCTGGTCGTGATCGTTGGTAAGTCGTTTAGTGTAACGGTACCTTTAGTCCTATAAATTTAGTAGCATTCTAGGGGGGCACGCGTGCAGGTCAGGCACGCGTCTCCCGGCAGCAAAGTATCACGGCAGCTAAAGTATCGTGAAGTGCAGTTATTTCAATGGCAGTTAGTCACGACAGGAGTCAGGACCCCACTCTATGTATCTGTCTCTTTTGGGTATGTCTGCTGAATAAGCATTTCTTATTACTTGGATCTAGCTTTTGTATTAACCCATCTTACTCCTTCACCATGTTTACATATGCCCTTACAGTGCTCTTACCTACCCATCTGTCCTCCACTGCTAAGCTGCTCCTCAACCTCAAATCTGTCCTAAAAAAAACAAGCCGGCCACTCTCCTTATCCCACCTGCTCGCCCTTTCTCTGCTTCTCCTCACTGCCTGCGACATATCTCCCAACCCTGGACCCCCACAGCTCATACCTCCCTTCACTACCCCCTCCTACCACTCCCTATCTAATAAGAACTACCGCAATCTTTCCAACATAAAACCTGTGCCTCTAACGCCCATCCTCCTGCTCCCTCTCTCTGGAATTCCCGCTCAATCTGCAATAAGCTTCATGTGATTCATGACCTTTTTCTCTCTCACAAGCTTGCCTTCCTCGGCCTCACAGAAACATGGCTAACACCCTCTGACACCGCCTCCCCTTCTGCGCTGTCTTACGGCGGCCTCCACTTCACCCACACCCCTCGCCTCGGCAACAAACATGGTGGAGGAGTGGGTATTCTCCTTTCTTCAAGCTGCACCTTTAACCCAATCCCACCTCTACCCTCCCTTATCCTCCCCTCTTTTGAAGTCCACTCTGTCCGCATCTACTCTCCCTCCAACCTCCAAGTGGCCGTCATATACCGACCTCTGGGCCCGGCCACTACCTTTATTGACCAATTCTCCACCTGGTTACTTCACTTTCTCTCTGCTGACATTCCCACCATCATCATGGGTGACTTCAACATCCCCACTGATACCCTTCAGTCAACAGCCTCCAAATTTCTGTCCCTTACTTCATCTTTTGGACTTACTCAGTGGTCCTCCGCAGCCACCCACACAGACGGACATACACTAGACCTGGTCTTCACCCATCTCTGCTCTCTATCTAACTTCATTACCTCCCCTCACACTCTATCCGACCAACATCTGTTCACTTTCTCATCCCTGTCCTCCTCACCGGTCACCCATGTCCAGCAACATGCGCACCCCCTGCAGAAACCTTGCACATCTAGACACCCACACACTGACTCTACTCTACCACTGGCATCCATATCCTCACTCCACGACACAGACAGTGCCACTGCTTTCTACAATGCAACTCTTGCATCACCTATTGACAAGGTTGCCCCTCTCGTTCATGGCAGAGTGCAAAGTATCAACAGACAACCCTGCCACAATAACACCACTAAAAAGTTCCGGCAAGTGTCCAGGGTTGCAGAGCGGCAATGGAAAAAAAACACATTCGCAAGACGACTTCACTGCATTCAAACAGGCAACACTCGCTTTTAAATCTGCTCTCACCTCTGCTAAACAGGCCTACTTCACAACCTTCGTATCTTCCCAATCCTACAACCCCAAACAGTTATTCAAAACCTTTAACTCACTCCTCCGCCCCCCACTGCCCCTTCCAACCTCCCTCATCTCTGCTGAGGACTTTGCCACACACTTTAAAAATAAGATCGACCAAACAAGGCAAGTCTTCATTGTTCAACCACCACAACCCCTTTGTATACCAGACAAATGCCCAAACCCCATAACCTCCCTATCCAACATCATTGAAGGGGGGCTTAACTGTCTCCTCTCCAAATAGCACCTCACCACCTGTGCGCTCGACCCTATCCCATCCCATCTCTTCCCCAACCTCACCACCACTCTTATCCCATCCCTAACTCATCTCTTCAACCTATCACTAACTTCTGGCACCTTCCCTTCTGCTTCCAAACATGCCACAATCACGTCTATCCTTAAAAAGCCAACCCTCGATCCAACTGCTATGTCCAGCTATCGCTCAATATCACTGCTCCCTTTCGCTTCCAAACTCCTGGAGCAGCACGTCCATGCTGAACTTTCCTCCCACCTCTCATCTAACTTGCTCTTTGACAATCTACAATCTGGTTTCTGCCCCCATCACTCAACTGAGACAGGCCTGACCAAAATTACTAACGACCTACTTATAGCCAAAGCTAACGGACAATACTCTGTACTCCTCCTTCTAGACCTGTCCTCTGCTTTCGACATAGTTGACCACTGCGTCCTACTAAAGATCCTCTCCTCCTTTGGCATCAACGAACTCGCCCTATCCTGGATTTCCTCATAGCTTTCCAACCACACATTCAGTGTCTCCCACTCCCACACTACCTCCTCATCCCACCCGCTCTCTGTTGGAGTCCCCCAAGGCTCTGTTCTAGGACCCCTACTCTTCTCACTCTATACACTTGGCCTGGGACAACTCAAAGTCCCATTGATTCCAGTACCACCTTTAGGGTACGTTCACACAGGACTTTTTTGCTGCTTTTTTTTGCTGCTTTTTTTTATTCTAATTTTCAGCTGCTTTTTACAGTACCAGTAAAGCCTATGAGATTTCAGAAATCTCATGCACACACGTTGGTTTTTTGTTTGATCAGTATTTTCTGCTTTGCTGCTTTTTTTGGACATAGGGCATGTCACTTCTTTCAGCGTTTTTGCTGCGTTTTTGCAGCGTTTTTTCACCCATTGACTTGAATGGGTGATGAAAAAAACGCTGAAAAAACGCTGAAAAAACGCATGTAGCATTATTTGCTGCGTTTTTTGTGCAGAAAATCATGGCCAGCAGGAAGGGATCTCACAGCCAAGAGCTTCAGGGTGTGGTTAGTGAGGTGTGAAGAGCCATTGTGAGCCATTGTGAGGTGTGAAGAGCCATTGTGAGGTGTCCTGATTGTGATCTATTCTGAGGGAGTTCCTAGTAGTGAGGTGTGAAGAGCCATTGTGAGCCATTGTGAGGTGTGAAGAGCCATTGTGAGGTGTCCTGATTGTGATCTATTGTGAGGGAGTTCCTGGTAGTAAGGTGTGAAGAGCCATTGTGAGGTGTGAAGAGCCATTGTGAGGTGTCCTAGCAGCTGAAAATTGGCATAAAAAAAGCAGCAAAAATCTGCAGCATAAATCTGCAGCAAAAAAGTCCTGTGTGAACGTACCCAAAAAACGCACCAAAAACGCACCAAAAAAACGCACCAAAATTAGCATAAAAAAAAGCAGCAAAAAAAAGCAGCAAAAAAGTCCTGTGTGAACGTACCCTTATGCTGATGACTCAGATCTACCTTTCTGGCCCAGACGTCACCTCCCTGCTGTCCAAAATCCTGGAGTGTCTATCAGCCATATCCTCCTCCTTCTCCTCTCGCTTCCTCAAACTCAATGTGGACAAATCTGAACTCCTCATCTTTCCTCCATCTCATAGATTTTCCTTACCTGACCTATCTATTATTATTTTAATTTATATAGCACCATTAATTCCATGGTGCTGAACATGAGAAAGGAGTTACATACAGGGTTATAGATATCGTTTACAGTAAACAGGTTTACAGTGACAGACTGGTGCAGAGGGGAGAGAACCTTGTCCTTGCGGACTTACATTCTATCTATCGCAATTAACTACATTACGCTTTCCCCCGTACCGGAAGTCCGCTGCCTCGGAGTAACCCTTGACTCTGTCCTTCAAACCGCACATCCAAGCGCTTTCCACCTTGTGTCGACTCCACCTAAAAAATATCTCTAGAATCCGTCCTTTCCTCAACCGTCAATCTACTAAAATGCTTGTGCATGCCCTCATTATCACCCGCCTTGACTACTGCAACATCCCTTTCTGTGGCCTCCCTGCTAACACCCTTGCACCTCTCCAGTCCATCCTTAACTCTGCTGCCAGACTAGTTCATTTCTCTCCTCGCTACTCCTCCGCTTCCCCCCTCTGCAAATCTCTTCACTGGCTCCCGTTCCCTCAGCTTATCCAGTTCAAATGACTAATATTAACTTACAAAGCCATCCATAACCTGTCTCCTCCATATATCTCTGAACTAATCTCCCGATATTTTCCCTCACGTAATCTCCGGTCCTCCCAAGACCTCCTTCTCTCCTCCACACTTATTCGCTCCTCACCCAACCGCCTCTAAGACTTCTCCCGAATATCCCCCATCCTCAGGAATTATTTGCCCCAACACATCTGACTATCAACCACATTCGGATCCTTCAGACGGAACCTGAAACCCACCTCTTCAGGAAAGCCTACAACCTGCACTGACCTCGCTGCCTCCTCCCCACTACTGGAGCTACCGCCTCACCAACACCAGAGCTTCTTCAATCCCCAACCTACTGTCTCCTTCCCCACCATCCTGTAGAATGTAAGCCGGCAAGGGCAGGGTCCTCGCCCCTCTGTATCAGTCTCTCATTGTTAGTCTGTCTACTGTAAGTGATATCTGTAATTTGTATGTAACCCCTTCTCATGTACAGCACCATGGAATCAATGGTGCTATATAAATAAATAATAGTTTACATTGCATTGTAAGATAGGAGCATCCATGCCTATGATGATGATGTGGGCAGAAGCAAGACACTGATACAGGTTTACTCAGAGTCAATGCTCAAAAGTTCCACCAATGACTAAAAGCTTCCTCCAGCCAATACATAGCACACTTCTACCAATATAGAAGCACACAGAGCTACTGTAGGTAGCTCACAGAAAGGCATGGTACAGGGTAAATCTGCTCGTTACTTCACTAAAAGGGGTTGTCCAGTACTTTGATACTGATGGCTATTATTAGGATAGGTCATCAATACCAGATTGGCAAGGGAGCTGAAGCTGTTCCTTATGTGGTCAGGGATGGATCCGCAGTACCCCGGTGCGGCCACTATGCAGTTGATAGAGCTGTTCTTCTCCACTCCGCAACTGATCCCACCTGTTGGGGATGTCAGGTGTCACTCCCCCACCAATCTGGCGTTGATGACTTAAGGTTAGGCTCTCAATATTAAAGTAACAGACAACCCCTTTAACCTCCTATGTCTCATTGTGTAGACTACTAAATCTGGCAGCCTTTGGTTCCTGTATCCACTCTAATGGTTTCTCGAAATCTGCCGATACTTGTCTCTAGTTGGTTACCAGTGTAGAGGCAAGCAGATAGTGAACGTAAATTCTCAGTGACATGGTTTATACACTGCATGCAGAAGTCAGGAGCTTCTCATAGACTTATCGGAGCAAATGGGAAAGAAGGTCGAGGACCAGAATTCGGCAAATGCACATAAGATCTGCAATAAATGTTGTTAGAAACAAACTGTACACTAATAAAAATTGCAATATATATTAAAAATAAAAAAAAAATAGATAATTTGACTCAATATATACATGTACCGCTTGTCCATTCGCTTCATACAGTGGGCATTTTTGCTTTATTTTTGCCAATTCCATATTGACTTGTTTGCTGATCACAGCCATTGGATTGCCACCTACAACAAAGCACAAAGTACAGGCTTCAGTTTATCAATGTACGCACCGCATCCTGCCATAGTGAAAAACCAGACATTTGTGAAAGACGTGCTGGCATCACCGATCCCACTAAATTATCCAGACGCAGGGTAAGAATACACAAAGCAACTGATCTCAATGGAATCAAACGAAAACTGCTCTAAGGGAAAGCAACTCACCAAGTCCAGTGACAACCATTGCACCCAAGTCAGCAACATAATTTCCTTTTCGGAAGGTAGCAACTCTTCCCCCGACACGGTCCTGTAAGGCAAATCAAATGTTACTGTGCCATCCCGACAACCCACATTACAGCAAGGGTAAGAAAAGCAAAACCAGAATCCAGGGAGAAATAGCTAAATTAAAAAGTTGGCCAGTGTCGTTCAGGGGGAGTAATAAAAACGGTCAGCACCAGGAAGGGGTTAACTTCACTTACCCTTGCTTCTAAGAGAGTAACATCCATTCCAAAACTTTGCAACTGGCGAGCAGCAGCCAAGCCAGACACTCCCGAGCCAATGATGATCACCTTTCCCGTTTTCTTGGCTAGAGGGGAAAGAAAATAAGATGGTAACCTACACACGGATAGAAATTCTGTATTGTAAAATAGAGATATTCCGTGTAATAATGACAGAGATGATTTATTTCTACATACATAAAATCGGTATGAAGTCTACCACACCGAAAAAGGCATCTGCCCATGACAACCAGGTAACACCTATTCATCACTGGCAGAACGACAGCCAGAATCTTGCTGCAACCTCAATCAAAGGGATGATTGATTATGTACTGGATAGGAGCTATAAACGACGTGTGCCCTTGTTGTGCCCACACTTACTGGCACACAAGATTATCAAATCGTAGAATATCCTACTTAAAACTGGAAGGATATTTCCGGTTCCTTACTTGGTAAAGGTTTCAGTCTCTTGTAGATACCAAAGTTAATTAATCCATGTCTTTCAAGATAGCAGTGTATTCTGTGAACCAGCACAGAGTCGCCTACAGACGAGACAGAAAAAAATATTATTATACACACATTTCTTCATTTTTCGCATAATTCTATCGCCATATTAAAGAGGTTGTTTAAGTACATGTATTTGCGGCTAAAAATCATTTTCGCAATACGCTTGCAGTGCGATTTACAGGCTCTTAGTTTCCCTGCAAATTGCTCATATACTAGCCGAGAAAAAGATAGATAAGCGTTAAAAGCTCTCCCGCTGGACCATCAGAATGTGCTCACTGACAGAGTCTCAGTTAACTCACAATAAGCAGTCAGTAATCGAGGCTACAGAAAGCAAATGATGAAAAAAGTCCCAATTACAAAAATTATATATTGCCAAAAATGAATACATTTATATAAGAAAAAAAGGTTCCCAAGGATGGGCAATTCCTCTAATGCACAAGAACTTACTATTATAAGGTGCTTCTAGCTGCTGAAGGGTCGCCTCGAAGGTGAGTTGGACTTTCGGGTTGTCTAACCACAGCTGCAGCTAGGAGAAGAATGACAATGTGAGTAAGAGCCAGTTTACAGCAGCCCTGTGTAAGTGGACACAAGGGTGGCGCAGTCCTACGTACCGTCCGGTTCCGGATGTACAGGAAGACCTTCTGCGTGGGCTGCGGGCCGCTAATAATGTCAGGGAAGCATGCTGCCTCTTGGGAAGTCATTCTGTCATGTGGAAGCCTGCTCTGGAAGGCTGCGCCCTCTACACCTGGAGAAAAAGGAAGCCATAGTCCTGGGACATTGCAGTATGCGGGAACACTAAACTAGATGGACGAAGGTCCCAAAAATTACAAACTACTATTTACAGCGTATTTATTCAAAATTTATATAAAAAGGGGGACTTAGGTAATAAAGTTACAGGGGGTAGGGAAAATTGGGCCTAGCTCTATATCGGCCTCCTTTATTGACCCTACCTTGCCGCCGAGGTTGGCACACTAGTAATGCAATGTTGTGCCCCTGCTAGGGGGCTCAGTACAGGAGGCTGATATAGAGCTATATATTTCCCCCACCCCACACCCCTGTGACTTTATTACCCAAGTCCCCCTTTTTATGTGAATTTTGAATAAATATATTGTAGGAGGGTCTTTTTTAGTGTTAGTTGGTGACATTGCCATATAATTATCCCCCCCCCCCCCCCCCGATTACCTCGGCCTTCTGCCTGGTCTGACATTGAGCATGGAAGGATACCGGTACACGGCGGCTCCCAGAACCCTTTGCATAGCCACAATTTCAGGAGGCAGTTTTGTAATTTATAAGACATTCTTTAAAAAAAATCTTATTGTTTCAACCTATAAGTCATTAAAGGGAACCTAACACCAGTTCTGTCCTGTGTCAAGAAAAACGATGACCTCAATCAGCGCCTGTGCTGCAGTCCATCAATGGTTAGGTAACCCCCTGTATACCACCCAAATAATCAATTGTTAAGTAACCCCCTGTATACCACCCAAATAATCAATGGTTAAGTAACCCCCTGTATACCACCCAAATAATCAATGGTTATATAGCCCCCTGTATACCACCCAAATAATCAATGGTTAGGTTACCCCCTGTATACCACCCAAATAATCAATGGTTAGGTAACCCCCTGTATACTACCCAAATAATCAATGGTTATATAACCCCCTATATACCACCAAAATAACGAATGGTTAGATAGCCCCTTGTATACTACCCAAATAATCAATGGTTAGGTAACCCCCTGCATACCACCCAAATAATCAATGGTGATATAACCTTCTGTATACCACCCAAATAATGGTTATATAACCCCCTGTATGCCACCCAAATAATGGTTATATAACCCCCTGTATACCACCCAAATAATGGTTATATAACCCCCTGTATGCCACCCAAATAATGGTTATATAACCCCCTGTATACCACCCAAATAATGGTTATATAACCCCCTGTATACCACCTAAATAATCAATGGTTATATAACCCCCTGTATACCACCCAAATAAACAATGGTTAGATAACCCCCTGTATACCACCCAAATAATCAATGGTCATATGTGGATGGCACAGGAGGCGTCACCCACACCAGTTACAGCAGGAGCACGGCCATCATCAGCCAGGAGGGTGGATGGAGGCTGCAGAAACCAAAGCCCATCAGACCGGACCGACAGGATTAACATACATCACAGGAGAACTTCAAAAGGGTTTTTTGGGCGTATGCAGGGGGAGTCAGGGGGTTATATAACCATTGATGGACTGCAGCAAGGCCATAGTTTTATTTGGCACAGGACAACTAAGCCTTCAGGCTGTGTGCACACGTTGCAGATTTGGTGCGTTTTTTGTGCAGATTTGTGACAAAACCTTATGCCAGCAAAGTGAAGGAGAAACCTGAAGTGTCATGCACACGTTGAGTATTTTTGACTTGCAGATCTGGTGCAGAAAATAATCTAGAGCATGTCAGTTCTCTGCGCATTTTTCACCATTCACTTCACACAAATCAACCAAAAAAGCAGAGAAAAATGCACCAAAAACCCATGGAAAAAAACACACCCAAAATGAAGGTTTTTTTTCAGCTAGAGGCAGAAATGGTGCCGTAGTTTTACTCAAAGTGTGCACATAGCCTAAATTCCTAATTCCTAGGAGGGGCATTGAGCATTGTTATGTGGGGAAAAGATAAAGGCCATGAAGATTACTACATGTACCCGATGGCTCCTCGGGCTCGCTGTCCACCTCTTCCTCTGGAGGAGCTTGTGGAGGCGGTGGTGGCACTTTCTTCTCCCTTTCTGCCTTAGCATTTCGCTCTTCTTCTGAATAGTACTCATCTTCGGACAGGTTGGCGAGGCTTTCATCCATCTCCCTATATTCTACCTGAAAAATAGAAAAGGGACAAGATGATGAAAAAGGTTCCAACACTTGGGATCTGTAGGGCGACAATGTGAAGGGTCCGACCAGCCTATAACACGGAATGGGATCATCACTGTTTCTCACCATAGGTGCACGCATTTTACATCAGCGTCCCTCCGCGTGACGCGATACCCTTGTACCTGCGGACACCCCCTTACAGAATACTGCAGACGTGTTACGTGAGGTGTCGGGAATCGGAGCTGGGCACGTGCCAGGGCAACACTTGCTGCGAGGATATGACGGTATTAGTGAAGGAAGAATGATGCTATAGCTTCTTCTATGATGCAGACTAAGCCTAGGAGGGTAATAGTAAAGCCGGACAGTCACTTTCGGGATGTCGGAGCTGCCTGTGCACTAGCGGCTGTCATTACTGCTCCTCTCCGATAGCAATGTGAGAGGCAGTCGCCACGTTTCACCCTGGGTCTCCACAGCCACAACAGGGCGACACCTGGGTGGTTAAAGTCCCTGGCATACTGACAAGTTAGGGCGGCTTGTGTTTCTCCAAGGTCCGGCTCTGAAGCTACTGCGGGGCAGAAGGCATGGGACAGCCAGAGGGTGAGGGCAGTAATGGAGCAGAACGTTCATGTGGATCTCCGCTTCCACGTGGACCCATGGCAGAAGAAAAGGCGCTGTGTGAACGCAGCCTAAATAAGATGTGCAGGCTCCCATGTCTGCTTTACTAAATACATACAATGCTAGACAGCGCATCTTAACATTCTTATGGCATTCCTCCATTATTCCTCCTGGAAATGCAGGAACATACAGCATGACATTATCACTGTCTTCCATAAACTGTGAGAAGTGACGGTCCCCAAGGGAATAGTACATGGGGGCCGTGGTGCTGCAGCGAGTACCATGAAGCGGCTGGGAGAAGATGATGGCCGACTGCTGGATCGAGTGGACGGCCTGCTGGATTTCCTTACTTTCTCCCCCCGACCCTCTCAGTGAGAACACAGGAGCTTTCGGGATTCCTGTGTATGGGGGAGTCATAACTGGCTTGATTCACTAGAATAGGGTCACACTGTGGTGGGATCTGGGGTACAGGGATTAGCCCTAAATCCATCCTGCATCCCCTTAATTCTCATGATCAGGGTCTCCCAGGACAGTCACCAATAATAACATTTATCTTCTAATCCTGACCGATACATATTATTCTCTGGCTGACAAGAAGAAATAATCCTATATAGGACTTTGTGAAGTCATTTTGTACTGGAAGGAATGCCAGGCAGGCAGCAGGCAGGCATTGTGAGGGCCCTGCTCACTAATACGCTCATTGTTAGCTGCAGCAGATGGCTCACAACACACTGCAGCTCATCTGCACAAAGCCAGGAAGTGCGGCCTCTGTACCTGGGCACATACAATGTCGGTTGGGTGCTGTGGAGGCACTGGCACCCACCTCCTGGTACATCACTAGAAGGAACACACACAAGTCTATAATCGTACATGCGCTCTGCAGATTGGGGTAGCATGTCCTAATCAGGGCTGTGGAATCGATAAGACAAACCTCCGACAGTTCCCTGACTCCGACCCCACAGTACCAGTCACTACTGAGCATGTGCATAAAGTGCAGCACAGATTCATCTCAGCTCCGACTCCACAGCACTGGTCACTACCGAGCAAATGCATAAAGTGCAGCACAGATTCATCTCAGCTCCGACTCCACAGCACTGGTCACTACCGAGCAAATGCATAAAGTGCAGCACAGATTCATCTCAGCTCCGACTCCACAGCACTGGTCACTACTGAGCATGTACATAAAGTGCAGCACAGATTCATCTCAGCTCCGACTCCACAGCACTGGTCACTACTGAGCATGTACATAAAGTGCACCACAGATTCATCTCAGCTCCGACTCCACAGCACTGGTCACTACTGAGCATGTACATAAAGTGCAGAACAGATTCATCTCAGCTCCGACTCCACAGCACTGGTCACTACTGAGCATGTACATAAAGTGCAGCACAGATTCATCTCAACTAAAAGCCGAGATCCTTGGATCAGGAACAGAACACATTTATAGGATATTTCATAACTTTCCCAAATTACTATGAAAAATTTACACCACATCCTGCACTAAACTACTGTACCAATTTATTATATATTTTAGGAGTCGGAGTCAGTCCTCTAAAATGGACCCCGACTCCGAAGCCCTAGTCCTAAGCACTGAGTTACATAGAAAGAGTTACATTTCCATCCTGATGTCATTTAGGTGTCAAAAATCCCAAACAAATCTAAAGGAAGAAAAAAAAGAAAAAGAAAGGGGCGATCAGCACTGCGCACTGTATCCCATATAACTGGACCATTATTCCGTATATTCTATATACAGCTGTGTGATCCCGGTCTAATGAGGTGCGATGCTCATCAGGTCAGTCAAAGACTGCTCAGTGTGAAATGATGGGAGTTGGAATCTCTACACTGCAAGGCACACAATTAGTTTCACTGTTCCCGACTGCTTCCATGACAGCATAGCCACATCATGCCACCATCCGGCCCGACCCTCCCGATCACCAGAGCCACCATCCGGCCTGACCCTCCCGCACACCGGAGCCGCCATCTGGCCCGCCTTTCCTGATCACCAGAGCCTCCATCTGGCCCGACTCTCCCGCACACCGGAGCCGTCATCTGGCCCGACTCTCCCGCACACCGGAGCCGCCATCTGGCCCGACTCTCCCGCACACCGGAGCCGCCATCTGGCCCTACTCTCCCGCACACCGGAGCCGCCATCTGGCCCGACTCTCCCACACACCGGAGCCGCCATCTGGCCCGACTCTCCCACACACCGGAGCCGCCATCTGGCCCGACTCTCCCGCACACCGGAGCCGCCATCTGGCCCGACTCTCCCGCACACCGGAGCCGCCATCTGGCCCGACTCTCCCGCACACCGGAGCCGCCATCTGGCCCGACTCTCCCACACACCGGAGCCGCCATCTGGCCCGACTCTCCCACACACCGGAGCCGCCATCTGGCCCGACTCTCCCACACACCGGAGCCACCATCTGGCCCGACTCTCCCACACACCGGAGCCACCATCTGGCCCGACTCTCCCGCACACCGGAGCCGCCATCTGGCCCGACTCTCCTACACACCGGAGCCGCCATCTGGCCCGACTCTCCCACACACCGGAGCCACCATCTGGCCCGACTCTCCTGCACACCGGAGCCACCATCTGGCCCGACTCTCCCACACACCGGAGCCACCATCTGGCCCGACTCTCCCACACACCGGAGCCACCATTTGGCTCGACTCTCCCACACACCGGAGCCGCCATCTGGCCCGACTCTCCCACACACCGGAGCCGCCATCTGGCCCGACTCTCCCACACACCAGAGCCACCATCTGGCCCGACTCTCCCACACACCGGAGCCGCCATCTGGCCCGACTCTCCCACACACCGGAGCCACCATCTGGCCCGACTCTCCTACACACCGGAGCCACCATTTGGCCCGACTCTCCCACACACCGGAGCCACCATCTGGCCCGACTCTCCCACACACCGGAGCCGCCATCTGGCCCGACTCTCCCACACACCGGAGCCACCATCTGGCCCGACTCTCCCACACACCGGAGCCACCATCTGGCCAGACTCTCCTACACACCGGAGCCACCATTTGGCTCGACTCTCCCACACACAGCAGCTGCCAGACGAGTCTTATCTCTAGGGAACAAAAGGAGCAGCAGTCTGATCGAATAACTCCCAACAGCCTCTGTCAGCAGCACCTCATACATAGGACGGCCCTGTCACACACATCCATACCGGCTGGCCGATGTTAGTCTCATGCTTATCGGGGCCTTAGCATGCATGCTATTGGCCCGTTATCAACCACTCCTCACTGATCAGAGGATGGCTGCTGTGTGCTATTCTCCCCAGTTATCAGCCACCTCATACTGATCAGAGGCCGCTGTGTGCTACTGTCCTCTGTTATCAGCCACCTCATACTGATCAGAGGCTGCCGTGTGCTATTCTCCCGTTATCAGCCACCTCACACTGATCAGAGGCCGCCGTGTGCTATTGTCCTCTGTTATCAGCCACCTCATACAGATCAGAGGCTGCCGTGTGCTATTCTCCTCTGTTATCAGCCACCTCACACTGATCAGAGGCCGCTGTGTGCTATTCTCCTCTGTAATCAGCCACCTCACTCTGATGCTGTGTGCTATTCTCCCGTTATCAGCCACCTCACTTTGATCAGAGGCTGCTGTGTGCTATTCTCCCCTGTTATCAGCCACCACACTGATCAGAGGCTGCTGTGTGCTATTCTCCTCTGTTATCAGCCACCTCACACGGATCAGAGGCTGTGTGCTATTCTCCTCTGTTATCAGCCACCTCACTCTGATCAGAGGCTGCTGTGTGCTATTCTCCCCTGTTATCAGCCACCTTACTCTGATCAGAGGCTGCTGTGTGCTATTCTCCCCTGTTATCAGCCACCTCATACTGATCAGAGGCTGCTGTGTGCTATTCTCCTCTGTTATCAGCCACCTCATACTGATCAGAGGCTGCTGTGTGCTATTCTCCCGTTATCGGCCACCTCATACTAATCAGAGGCTGCTGTGTGCTATTCTCCTCTGTTATCAGCCACCTCATTCAGATCAGAGGCTGCTGTGTGCTATTCTCCCGTTATCAGCCACCTCATACTGATCAGAGGCTGCTGTGTGCTATTCTCCTCTGTTATCAGCCACCTCATACTGATCAGAGGCTGCTGTGTGCTATTCTCCCCTGTTATCAGCCACCTCATACTGATCAGAGGCCGCTGTGTGCTATTCTCCTCTGTTATCAGCCACCTCATACTGATCAGAGGCTGCTGTGTGCTATTCTCCTCTGTTATCAGCCACCTCATACAGATCAGAGGCCGCTGTGTGCTATTCTCCTCTGTTATCAGCCACCTCATACTGATCAGAGGCTGCTGTGTGCTATTCTCCTCTGTTATCAGCCACCTCATACTGATCAGAGGCTGCTGTGTGCTATTCTCCCCTGTTATCAGCCACCTCATTCAGATCAGAGGCTGCTGTGTGCTATTCTCCCCTGTTATCAGCCACCTCACACTGATCAGAGGCTGCCGTGTGCTATTCTCCTCTGTTGTCAGCCACCTCACTCTGATCAGAGGCTGCTGTGTGCTATTCTCCCGTTATCAGCCACCTCATTCAGATCAGAGGCTGCTGTGTGCTATTCTCCCGTTATCAGCCACCTCATACTGATCAGAGGCTGCTGTGTGCTATTCTCCTCTGTTATCAGCCACCTCACACTGATCAGAGGCTGCCGTGTGCTATTCTCCTCTGTTGTCAGCCACCTCACTCTGATCAGAGGCTGCTGTGTGCTATTCTCCCGTTATCAGCCACCTCATTCAGATCAGAGGCTGCTGTGTGCTATTCTCCCCTGTTATCAGCCACCTCATACTGATCAGAGGCTGCTGTGTGCTATTCTCCCCTGTTATCAGCCACCTCATACTGATCAGAGGCTGCTGTGTGCTATTCTCCTCTGTTATCAGCCACCTCATACTGATCAGAGGCTGCTGTGTGCTATTCTCCCCTGTTATCAGCCACCTCATTCAGATCAGAGGCTGCTGTGTGCTATTCTCCTCTGTTATCAGCCACCTCACACTGATCAGAGGCTGCTGTGTGCTATTCTCCCGTTATCAGCCACCTCACTTTGATCAGAGGCTGCTGTGTGCTATTCTCCCCTGTTATCAGCCACCTCACACTGATCAGAGGCTGCTGTGTGCTATTCTCCCCTGTTATCAGCCACCTCATTCAGATCAGAGGCTGCTGTGTGCTATTCTCCCCTGTTATCAGCCACCTCATTCAGATCAGAGGCTGCTGTGTGCTATTCTCCTCTGTTATCAGCCACCTCACTCTGATCAGAGGCTGCTGTGTGCTATTCTCCCGTTATCAGCCACCTCACTTTGATCAGAGGCTGCTGTGTGCTATTCTCCCCTGTTATCAGCCACCTCACACTGATCAGAGGCTGCTGTGTGCTATTCTCCTCTGTTATCAGCCACCTCACACGGATCAGAGGCTGTGTACTATTCTCCTCTGTTATCAGCCACCTCACTCTGATCAGAGGCTGCTGTGTGCTAGTCTCCCCTGTTATCAGCCACCTTACTCTGATCAAAGGCTGCTGTGTGCTATTCTCCCCTGTTATCAGCCACCTCATACTGATCAGAGGCTGCTGTGTGCTATTCTCCTCTGTTATCAGCCACCTCATACTGATCAGAGGCTGCTGTGTGCTATTCTCCCCTGTTATCGGCCACCTCATACTGATCAGAGGCTGCTGTGTGCTATTCTCCTCTGTTATCAGCCACCTCATGCAGATCAGAGGCTGCTGTGTGCTATTCTCCCGTTATCAGCCACCTCATACTGATCAGAGGCTGCTGTGTGCTATTCTCCTCTGTTATCAGCCACCTCACACGGATCAGAGGCTGCTGTGTGCTATTCTCCTCTGTTATCAGCCACCTCACACGGATCAGAGGCTGCTGTGTGCTATTCTCCTCTGTTATCAGCCACCTCACACGGATCAGAGGCTGCTGTGTGCTATTCTCCCGTTATCGGCCACCTCACACTGATCAGAGGCTGCTGTGTGCTATTCTCCTCTGTTATCAGCCACCTCACACGGATCAGAGGCTGCTGTGTGCTATTCTCCCGTTATCAGCCACCTCATACTGATCAGAGGCTGCTGTGTGCTATTCTCCTCTGTTATCAGCCACCTCAGAGGCTGCTGTGTGCTATTCTCCCGTTATCAGCCACCTCATACTGATCAGAGGCTGCTGTGTGCTATTCTCCCGTTATCAGCCACCTCATACTGATCAGAGGCTGCTGTGTGCTATTCTCCTCTGTTATCAGCCGCCTCACACGGATCAGAGGCTGCTGTGTGCTATTCTCCCGTTATCAGCCACCTCATACTGATCAGAGGCTGCTGTGTGCTATTCTCCTCTGTTATCAGCCACCTCACACGGATCAGAGGCTGCTGTGTGCTATTCTCCCGTTATCAGCCACCTCATACTGATCAGAGGCTGCCGTGTGCTATTCTCCTCTGTTATCAGCCACCTCACACGGATCAGAGGCTGCTGTGTGCTATTCTCCTCTGTTATCAGCCACCTCACACGGATCAGAGGCTGCCGTGTGCTATTCTCCCGTTATCAGCCACCTCATACTGATCAGAGGCTGTTGTGTGCTATTCTCCTCTGTTATCAGCCACCTCATACTGATCAGAGGCTGCTGTGTGCTATTCTCCCGTTATCAGCCACCTCATACTGATCAGAGGCTGCTGTGTGCTATTCTCCTCTGTTATCAGCCACCTCATACAGATCACAGGCTGCTGTGTGCTATTGTCCTCTGTTATCAGCCACCTCATACAGATCAGAGGCTGCTGTGTGCTATTCTCCTCTGTTATCAGCCACCTCACACTGATCAGAGGCTGCTGTGTGCTATTCTCCTCTGTTATCAGCCACCTCATACAGATCAGAGGCTGCCGTGTGCTATTCTCCCCTGTTATCAGCCACCTCACACTGATCAGAGGCTGCTGTGTGCTATTGTCCTCTGTTATCAGCCACCTCATACTGATCAGAGGCTGCTGTGTGCTATTCTCCCCTGTTATCAGCCACCTCATTCAGATCAGAGGCTGCTGTGTGCTATTCTCCCCTGTTATCAGCCACCTCATACTGATCAGAGGCTGCTGTGTGCTATTCTCCTCTGTTATCAGCCACCTCACACTGATCAGAGGCTGCCGTGTGCTATTCTCCTCTGTTGTCAGCCACCTCACTCTGATCAGAGGCTGCTGTGTGCTATTCTCCCGTTATCAGCCACCTCATTCAGATCAGAGGCTGCTGTGTGCTATTCTCCCCTGTTATCAGCCACCTCATACTGATCAGAGGCTGCTGTGTGCTATTCTCCTCTGTTATCAGCCACCTCATACTGATCAGAGGCTGCTGTGTGCTATTCTCCCCTGTTATCAGCCACCTCATTCAGATCAGAGGCTGCTGTGTGCTATTCTCCCCTGTTATCAGCCACCTCATTCAGATCAGAGGCTGCTGTGTGCTATTCTCCTCTGTTAACAGCCACCTCACTCTGATCAGAGGCTGCTGTGTGCTATTCTCCTCTGTTATCAGCCACCTCACTCAGATCAGAGGCTGCTGTGTGCTATTCTCCCGTTATCAGCCACCTCACTTTGATCAGAGGCTCCTGTGTGCTATTCTCCCCTGTTATCAGCCACCTCACACTGATCAGAGGCTGCTGTGTGCTATTCTCCTCTGTTATCAGCCACCTCACACGGATCAGAGGCTGTGTACTATTCTCCTCTGTTATCAGCCACCTCACTCTGATCAGAGGCTGCTGTGTGCTAGTCTCCCCTGTTATCAGCCACCTTACTCTGATCAGAGGCTGCTGTGTGCTATTCTCCCCTGTTATCGGCCACCTCATACTAATCAGAGGCTGCTGTGTGCTATTCTCCTCTGTTATCAGCCACCTCACACTGATCAGAGGCTGCTGTGTGCTATTCTCCCGTTATCAGCCACCTCATACTGATCAGAGGCTGCTGTGTGCTATTCTCCCCTGTTATCGGCCACCTCATACTGATCAGAGGCTGCTGTGTGCTATTCTCCTCTGTTATCAGCCACCTCATGCAGATCAGAGGCTGCTGTGTGCTATTCTCCCGTTATCAGCCACCTCATACTGATCAGAGGCTGCTGTGTGCTATTCTCCTCTGTTATCAGCCACCTCACACGGATCAGAGGCTGCTGTGTGCTATTCTCCTCTGTTATCAGCCACCTCACACGGATCAGAGGCTGCTGTGTGCTATTCTCCTCTGTTATCAGCCACCTCACACGGATCAGAGGCTGCTGTGTGCTATTCTCCCGTTATCAGCCACCTCATACTGATCAGAGGCTGCTGTGTGCTATTCTCCTCTGTTATCAGCCACCTCACACGGATCAGAGGCTGCTGTGTGCTATTCTCCCGTTATCAGCCACCTCATACTGATCAGAGGCTGCCGTGTGCTATTCTCCTCTGTTATCAGCCACCTCACACGGATCAGAGGCTGCTGTGTGCTTTTCTCCTCTGTTATCAGCCACCTCACACGGATCAGAGGCTGCCGTGTGCTATTCTCCCGTTATCAGCCACCTCATACTGATCAGAGGCTGTTGTGTGCTATTCTCCTCTGTTATCAGCCACCTCATACTGATCAGAGGCTGCTGTGTGCTATTCTCCCGTTATCAGCCACCTCATACTGATCAGAGGCTGCTGTGTGCTATTCTCCTCTGTTATCAGCCACCTCATACAGATCACAGGCTGCTGTGTGCTATTGTCCTCTGTTATCAGCCACCTCATACAGATCAGAGGCTGCTGTGTGCTATTCTCCTCTGTTATCAGCCACCTCACACTGATCAGAGGCTGCTGTGTGCTATTCTCCTCTGTTATCAGCCACCTCATACAGATCAGAGGCTGCCGTGTGCTATTCTCCTCTGTTATCAGCCACCTCACTCTGATCAGAGGCTGCTGTGTGCTATTCTCCCCCGTTATCGGCCACCTCATACTGATCAGAGGCTGCTGTGTGCTATTCTCCCCTGTTATCAGCCACCTCACACTGATCAGAGGCTGCTGTGTGCTATTCTCCTCTGTTATCAGCCACGGCTGGCTAAGATTCTTCCATAGGGCTAGGGGACAGGAAGCCCGCAGGGAGCCGACCCCACGACCCCCATGTGTGGTCCCAGCAGAGCCATCGGGCTCCTACACTCCCGGATATGCAGTTATCGCCATGAGGACAGCACAATGGCGCACTGCGATAAAGATCGGGCGAGGGGCTTCGACTCAAACTCACCTTTGCCCTCTTCCTACGACTTGTTCGCCGACCTTCGGGGGTCTCGGGCTGCCCCCCGTCCGCTCCAGCCATGATTCCCGGAGCCGAGGAGCCGCCGTGTTCTGCCCCCGGAGAGGCCCTGTCCTTCTTCCTGGGGGTCCTTTCCAGGGGCGCCCCAGTGTCTGGGGAGGCCATCATGCTAGAAGAGGATGATGAGGAGGAGGATGAGGATGAAGAGGAGGATGCAGGGGGCTGAGACTCTGCTCCGTTCTCACCACCCCCGCCGGACTCGGACTTCTTTGCTGCAAGCATTGAGTTGAGATGGCGGCGTTGGATTGAGGGGAGGGGCTGGAGAGTGGGTGGAGCCTGTGCGGGGATGTTGGGTGGAGTAGTGGACACTGATACACCGGCGGTCGCAGCCTTGTGTTAAGTGTCTAAGCGAGGGCGACACCAGGAGCCGCGGCCACCGTGTCTGTGCAACGCGCATGCGCAGCCAGGTCCGCCCACTGCCGGGTGTCCGCCCCACATTGGGCTCCGCCGGTGGCTCACCTGCTAGTGGTGCGGTGGAGGTCCCCACACCCGTCCCGTCCGGCCTGGAGTCGGCTTAGGCCACAGTACACATCCCAATACTTCCTTGTACGTCATGTGCTGTGAGTGGAGTGGTCTCATTGAGTGTGCTGGGACTGGGGCGCCCACACATGGTCCCCTCACCCCCATTACTGGCCCTGTAGGGGCACCTGCTGCTCTGGTTACATTGTGGCTCCCTCAGGAAGCTGGGAAGGGGCACCCAGTTGGGGAGCTGTGCCCTCACATTGCCTAGGCTGTATTCCCGACCCCTGGAGGTCCGGCATCTAGGACCCCACACTCTCGTCATTCATCCACAAGGCTATGTGCACATGCTGCGGTTTTACAGGAGCAGTAAGCTGGGAGGTGTCCGAGCCCTCCGCACACACTGGGGTCTCCTGACTGAACTGGAAACTGCTTCTTGCGACGTCTCCATTCAGCGGGTTTCCACCATAGAAAGTGAAAAAAAAAACCGCTGGAAAAACATCTCTTCATTATTGGTGACTAAAACTGACGTGTGTTTTTTTGGCGAAAGAAAACCTGATCAAGTATTTTGTTGCTTTTTTCTCTGTACATCCAATTTAAACACATTTCGACGTAAAGCGGACCCTGCCCATTTTGGTCTATGAATACGATACTATATGCGGCTGAATACAGGTTTTTGCCATTCTGGCGTGAACATTCAGCTGGACGCATTGTATGAATGTGAACCGAGCCTTACAATGCTTTTCCAAACAAATATGATGGTGTCACCCAGAGCTGGGATTATGATAATTTCTAATGTCATATAGCTATTGTTAGGTTAGAGGGGTTTTCCTCTACAATCGCAAGGATAGGTAATCAATATAAGAATATTGGAGGTCCGACAGCTGGCATCCCTACTGATCAATAGGAACGGATCTACTGTACGGCCCTGTGGTGTTCTGTTGTATTCACTGTTTATAGCAGCATTGTACCCTGAGAGACAACTACTGATAATGGGCGGTCAGAGGCAGAACACAGTGACATTCAGTGACTCCCAGGTAGACGTGACCTTTGTGCATCTCAGGTCATCCGCTATGTCTTCAGGGTGCACCCAGACATCTTCAGATCTCACTTCCAAATAATACTGGCACACATTGTGCTTTTCTTATATATAATACCTCCACACAGTGTGCCCTCTGTAAATAATAACTCCACACACTGCCTCCCTGTAAATAATAGCTCAACATACTGTGCCTTCCTGTAAATAATAGCTCCACATACTGTGCCTCTCTGTATATAATAGCTCCACACACTGAGCCTCCCTGTAAATAATAGCTCCACATTCTGTTCCCCCCGTAAATAATAGCTCCGCATATTATGCCTCTCTGTATATAATAGCTTCATATACTGTGCCTCCCTGTAAATAATAGCTCCACACACTGTGCTTCCCTCTAAATAATAGCTCCACACACCGTGCCTACCTGTAAATAATAGCTCCACATACTGTGCCCCCTGTAAATAATAGCACCAGACTCTGTGCCTCCCTGTAAATAATAGCTCCACACACTGTGCCTCCCTCTAAATAATAGCTCCACACACCGTGCCTACCTGTAAATAATAGCTCCACATACTGTGCCCCCTGTAAATTATAGCACCAGACTCCGTGCCTCCCTGTAAATAATAGCTCCACCCACTGTGTCCTTGTAAATAATAGCTGTACATACCATGCCTCGCTATATAATAGCTCCACGTACTGTGCCTCCCTCTAAATAATAGCTCCACACACTGTGCCTACCTGTAAATAATAGCTCCACATACTGTGCCTCTCTGTATATAATAGTTCCACATATTGTGCCCCCTGTAAATAATAGCACCAGACTCTGTGCCTCCATGTAAATAATAGCTCCACACACTGTGCCTCTCTGTAAATAATAGCTCCACACACTGTACCTCCCTGTAAATAATACCTCCACATTCTGTGTCTCCATGTAAATAATAGCTCCACATACTGTGCCTCCATGTAAATAGTAGTGCCACATACTGTGCCTCCCTGTAAATAATAGACCCACATTCTGTGCCTCCATGTAAATAATAGCTCCACACACTGTGCCTCTCTGTAAATAATAGTTCCACATACTGTGCCTCTGTAAATGACAGCTCCACATACTGTGCCTCCCTGTAAATAATTGCTCCACATACTTTATCTCCCTGTAAGTAGTAGCTTCACGTACTGTGCCTCCTTGGTAAATAATAGCTCCATATACAGTGCCTCCATGTAAATAATAGCTCCATATACTGTGCCTCCATGTAAATAATAGATCCACACTGTGCCTCCCTGTAAATAAGTGTTCCACTCAATGTGCCCCTGTAGCTGCTCATACTGAGCCTTCCTGTAAATAATAGCTCTGCACTGTTCCCCCAGTAAATAATTTCACAATGCTGTACTTTTTGAAAACCTGTACGTAATATCTCTGCACACTGTGCCCCCTGTAATATTTCTGCACACTTCCCCCTGTAAGCAATATCACTGCACACTGCTCCTTATAAGTAATATCTCTGCACATTATGCCCCCTGTAAGCAATATCTCTGCCCACTGCCCCCTGTAAGTAATATTTCTGCACACTGTGCCCCTGTAAACAATATCTCTGCACACTGTGCCCCCTATAAGTCATTTCTCTGCACACTGTGCCCCCTGTAAGTAATATCTCTGCACACTATGCCCCCTGTAAGCAGTATCACAGCACACTGTGCCCCCTGTAAGCAATATCACAGCACACTGTGCCCCCTGTAAGCAATATCTCTGCACCCTGTGCCCCGTGTAAGTAATATCTTCATACTGTGCTCCTTGTAAATAATATTTCTGCACATTGCGACCCCTGTAAGTAATATCTCTGTACACTGTGCCCCCTGTAAATAATAGTTCTACATACAGTGCCCCTTGTAAATTATAATGTCAAAATATTGTACGATCTGAAAATAGCACCAAACATTATCACCTGAAAACGGCACCCAATATAATACATTTTAATCTAAACTGTGTCCCCAAAAAACAATTATTGAGGCTATGTTTACATGTTACAGCAGCATTCCGCTGTGAATTTAGTTATGAATCCTCTACACAATCCGAATATGTTACATGTATGTTTTGCTGTGGATTTGACATTACTTTGTTTAGTTTGAGATCTGCAGTGAAAATTCACACTAGAATTAGCATGCTGCAGATTTACGGTGATTAATCCACACTACATATCTGCATCAAATCCTGAGGGTATGAACATGGCCTTACACTCTTAAATGAGTTATAATATACACTGCACCCCTGAGATAATTTAAAAATAAACATATACGGGTTTACCATGACAGAGAAGAACCAGAAGACCACAGTGTCTGATTTTTCCTACTCCTGCACTGAATAGAAACACTTCACCTTCATATTAAATGGTGCAGGTTTCTTTTAGTAGAGCAGTGGTTAATCTGCTCATTTGAGTGCTCTTGGAAGCTTTCCTGCATTAAGGCTCTCAGCTGTTCACTGTTGGCCACTCCTGTCTCTTATATATTCTTGGCCCTAGCAAGCACTTATTGCCAAAGTATCTTCATTCTGCATGGTTAGGAGATGGTGGTTTGTTGTTGTTTGAGAAGACGTTTGGTGGATTTATCTGAAACTGTTGCTAAATTTTAGTTGTGTGCTAAGTTCCTTCCTTCTCCAACTTTGGTTTTACCCCATTCTCCACTCCCCGCTGTTTACCTCTGTTGTTTGTGTGAGTATATTTGTATGATTAGTATTTTCCTTTATCCCTGTTTGTATTACCTTGTTAGGGCTCCTGCTCACTTGCGAGAAATACGTGCGAGTCTCGCAGGTTAAAACCCTGCTCTGGCGCCGGCACTCCAGAGCGGAGCGTGCAGCTCCATGTATTGCTGTGCAGCTGCACGCTCCTCTCTGGAGTGCCGGCTCCAGAGCAGGGTTTTAACCTGCGAGACTCGGACGTATTTCTCGCAAGTGAGAAGGAGCCCTTAGTCTTGTTGTTGTATTACAGTACACTATTAATCCCCTCTTCCCTGGGTGTGGGAAGAGTACAGACTGAGGGCAGATTCAGGAGCTTAGGCAAGGTACGTGGCCCCAGCGTCTTCACCACCACAAATAATTCGGGGAACTGGGCAAGCTAGGGCACCCCTAGTGTTAGAGAAAGGGAAGGAGCGCCTGGTCCCGAGACACCAGACAACAAAATCATTACATTAGCTCTGGCCGAAACCGTTTTTTGATCCATTATGGATCCTATCACTGCTTTGACAGGGCAACTGTAGCAGATCAGCCTGGAGGTGGCAGATCTATTCACTGTTGTTTTACAGCACCCTAACGCATCAGGTTTGGAGACCGTGACTCCACGGCAACCCTTAGTGGAGCCCAAGATTGTTTGCCTGACAGGTTGACAGGTTCTCTGAGGGCATGACAAGTTTGTTGTTTTAAGGGAGGCTTGTAAGCTTTTCTTCAGGTTATGTCCTTTTTCCTCAGAAACTGAGGCCAACGGGTGGGGGATAATAATCTCCTTCATGATGACCCCCAAGCATTTTCATTCTTTCCCCTGTCTGATTCCCATTGGCTTCTGATGTTGAAAGATTTTTTTTCTGGTGTTAGGTCATATATACAACGATCCCGACACTATGTCAGCTTCGGCATGGAGACCAGCAGGTGAAGGAGAATTGCTCGGAGTTTCAGAGGTGGTCCACTGACACTAAGTGGAATGACCCCGTGCTCCATAGCCAGTTCTGTCAAAGGCTATCAGTAAGGGTGAAGGATGCCTTAGCCTTGTTTGAGACTCCAGTTTCTCTTCAGGCGGCCATGTCTCTGGCTATCCGGGTGAATCGCCGTCTTCACCAGAGACATAAAGAGACCCCCCGATGTGCTGGAGGTCTGGGGCCAAGGGAACCCTGGTCTGAGTCATCCGAGGAACTAATGCAGTTCGGTGGAGTGACTCGTTCTGGTAATCAAACTGGCATTCAGCGTGAAGGAGGAGTGTGTTTTTACTATAGGAGAAAGGGCCATTTCGTGGGTGCTTGTGTTTCCCATCTCACTGTAAACAGCCAAAAAACTAAGGAGCCCGGAGTGCGGGGAGGTTAGCAACCCGGGTGTAAATATTTCCTCTGTGTGTAGTACACAATTGTTTTCTAACTGCTGAAATCTATCTAGGCAAAAATAAGGTGGTTATTTCTTCCTTTCTGGACAGTGGGGCGAGTTTTAGTTTGATCGACGTGAGGTTCGTCCAGGGTCTCAAACCACATACACTGTTCAGGCATATTGCCATTGACTCAGCACCCTTGATACAGGGGTATTTTACTCAAGTCGTCTAAGGCCATGTGCACACGTTAAGTATTTTTCGCGTTTTTTTCGCGTTTTTTCGCTATAAAAACGTGATAAAAACGCGAAAAAAACGCTTACATATGCCTCCTATTATTTTAAGTGTATTCCGCATTTTTTGTGCAAATGTAGCCTTTTTTTCCGCGAAAAAATCGCATCGCGGAAAAAAAAGCAACATGTTCATTAAAATGCGGAATTGCAGGGGATTCCGCACACCTAGGGGTCCATTGATCTGCTTACTTCCCGCACGGGGCTGTGCCCACGATGCGGGAAGTAAGCAGATTATGTGCGGTTGGTACCCAGGGTGGAGGAGAGGAGACTCTCCTCCACGCACTGGGCACCATATAAGTGGTCAAAAAATAAGAATTAAAATAAAAAATAGTCCTATACTCACCCTCGATGTCTTCCCGCCTCCACTGCACGCTGTCGCTTCGGTTCCTGTAGCTGTTGTGCGGTGAAAAGACCTTCCGATGACGTCACTGTCCTGTGATTGGTCGTGAGCGGTCATGTGACCGCTCACGTGACCGTGACGTCACGGAAGGTCCTGTGCGCACAGACCAGCTATAGGAAGAGGAACGGACGCCGGTGAGGAGATGTCTGGGTGAGTATAAGCATTTTTTTATTTTTGTTATTATTTTTAAACATTCTATCTTTTACTATAGATGCTGCAAAAGCTGCATCTATAGTAAAAAGTTGGTCACACTTGTCAAACGCTATGTTTGACAAGTGTGACCAACCTGTCAGTCAGTTTTCCAAGCGATGCTACAGATCGCTTGGAAAACCTTAGCATTCTGCAAGCTAATTACGCTTGCAGAATGCTAAAAAAACGCGAAAAAAACGGAAAAAAACCGCAAAAAAAAAAATGCGGATTTCTTGCAGAAAATTTCCGGTTTTCTTCAGGAAATTTCTGCAAGAAATCCGCAACATGTGCACATACCCTAATGGTTTCATCTACAGCTAGGGATCATGCACTCAGAAGGTATTGACTTATGTGCTAGAGGGTATGCCGTCTCCTGTGGGTCTTGGACTACATTGGCTTATGCTGCACAACCCTGTGGTAGATTGGCAGACTTGGGAGGTGGTAAAGTGGATTGAGTTTTGTTAAGGACACTGGGCACCTGTCTAGCAAGGGTGGATACCCAGTATGTGCCTAAATAGCTGTCTGTTTTTGGAGATGTGTTTTCGGAGCAGTGGTGCCAAGAACGTCCTCCCCATCATCCCTGGGGCCAAGCTGCCAAAGAGCAGACTATATAGTATATCTGGTCCAGAGCGTCAGGCCATGAAGGACTATATAACGGAATGTTTGGCAAAGGGTCATATCAAACCATCCTTATGCCCCATTGCTTCAGGGTTTTTCTTCATAAAGAAGAAAGATGGCGGGTTATGCCCCTGCCTAGATTTCCGCAAACTCAATCAGATTAAGGGCCGGGATCCTTATCCACCCCCTCTCATCCTGGACCTGTTTAATCAGATCATAAAAGCAAAATGGTTTTCTAAACTGGATCTCGGGGGAAGGGGGGCATATAATCTCATTCGTACTAAAGAGGGGGATGAGTGGAAAACAGCCTTTAATACACCTTAGGCACACTATGAGAACCTTGTGTTGCCATTTGGGTTGAATAATGCTCCAGCCATCTTTCAGCGCTTTCAGACCCCTGATGAAGCCGCCCTGTGCAGGTGGCGACACGCGTTGGGTCTCTCTTTTACCCACATTATGACTCACATTGGAGGCCAAACCGGTCCTGGCATTGCATGTTCTTAGGTAGTATATTTTCACTGCCTCTGTTTTACATGTTGTCTACATTTGTTTTTCATAGCCTGCATTAGGACTCTCATTTGAAGGTTAACAGGCTAGGCAGCACATGCCTTTGGGCAGTTTTTATTTGTACTGCCTTTGCTCCATTTGTTGCCTTTATGTGGTTTACAGATCACATGTCACTCTCCTGGGCTTCTTTATTGGTTATCTGTGGTTTTTACATCTGTGACCGTTTTGCTTGTTTACGGCTCCAGTGACCCTATGAATCAGTTGTCCTTGTGCTCACCTGCCCTGTATCACCAGGTATAACAAGTGCAGTGGGGTCCTTTATCTTGAACCACGGTTCAGAGCTACACATGCTGGGGTCATTCCCACAGGTATTCTAGTGTGATACACATTTTTTATATTTTCATCTGTTATTAACATCTTGCATGATTGTATTTTGTCCAGGGGAGTGCCTTGTATAGGGTTCAGTTATATTCTAGCTGGGCCGTTTTGGCCAGTGACAGAGTATTTCACTATTGAGTTATATTGTGGAGTGATTTGTGGGTTATTTGCCGTATCAGGGGCTATTGTGTAATATCATGTTTTTAAATGGTTTTAACTGTGTTTGTCTTTTTTATGTGTCACTCAATAAAGTTGTGTTTACATTTTTTGCCTCATCTGTATTATGGTGATCTCCATTTATAGGGCCTAGTCTCTTTTTTCGTAAGTAAGTCTTTCAGCGCTTTGTAAATTACATATTTAGTCTCCTGTTAGGTAGATTTGTTGTGATCTATCTTGATGACATATTAATTTATTCACCTGACCTTGAGTCACATCAGGTACATGTCAGGCAGGTCTTACAGATACTCAGAAACAATAAATTATTTGTCAAACCAGAGAAATGTATGTTCTCGGTTTAGGAGATCCCTTTTCTAGGCTATGTTTTATTGTCCACCGATTTTCACATAGATTCGGCGAAAGTTTGGGGTGGTAGTGGATTGGTATCATCCTGAGGATTTGAAAGCATTACAAAGGTTTTTGGGTTACGCCAACTACTACCATAAGTTCATCAAAAACATTTCGATAGTGGCCAAACCTCTGACGCATATAACTAGGAGGAAGCAGTCGCGAAACGCGCGTCGGGGTTCTTGGACGTATAGCATGCCACTTGGCATTGGATTTTGATTAAGTGGCATAACAGATCCAGGTAATATGTGTTTGTTGGGGGCTACTGATTCTGGTTTATTTTAAACATACGGCGTATATACCTTATGATAGTATCGCGGCAATTTGCCTTGTAACTCCTTGGATCTTGCGGTGGCAATTTGCCCTGCAATGGTGCTTGGGATGTGTGTGTGGATACTCTCAACATGGATCAGCGAGTAGCAACCTCAAACTGACATGATATGCATTTGCACCTTTAGTTGTTATTGTGGACCATGTTTCACAATTAAATGTGCCTCGACAGTATCTATGCATTTGCACTTTATAGTTATGATTCGCTCCACTTATAGGGAAATTCCCATATGACTTTGGAGGTAATAAGTGAGGATATTTTTACAATTGATATTCTAAATGTCTATGGCAAAGCATTCTATGAGCTCTAGGAGGTTGCAATGTTTATTGTGTTTGATTATCTGTATATGCCTTAGCTTACCTCTTCATCATTAACGTTTGGTTCCTTAGGCACTATTTTAATTATGTTGTTTGTTTGTACATGTTAATAAAGGTTAATTTTTAAGTAAAAAGAAAGACACTTTTTGATTCAATGACAGTTTAATGACTAGCGTTGAACAGTATGTTTACATAACTAGGAAAGGGACAGACTTTTCCAAATGGACCAGTCCGGCCACGGATGCATTCAATACCTTGAAGGAGTGTTTTGCATCTGCGCCGATTCTCATACAGCCTGACGTCACTCAGCCATTTATTGTAGAAGTTGACTCTTCTGAAGTGGGGGTGGGGTTGTATTGTCACACGTGTATCTCCTGGTAAATGGCGTCCATGTGCATACTTTTCTAAAAAATTCATCTGCATAGAAAAATTATAACATTGGTAACAGGGAACTCTTGGCAATCAAGTGGGCCTTTGAAAAGAACATTAAGGCGGGTGCCTTATCTTGTTGTTTTCCTGGGGGTGGAGTTAATAGTGAACCGGTTCCTAGACTACAAAAAGGGGTGGCTATTGTGTCTATATGTTCCGATCTTGCAAAACAGGTTGTTGATGCTCAGGGGGACGTCCCTGCTGCCTGTTCGTTGAGTAAACTGTTTGTACCTGTGAATCTTCCTCTGAGAGTTCTTAGTGAATATCATATATCGGTCTTGGCCAGACATCCTGGTAATAAAGCCACCACAGATCTTCTTACTCAGCGTTTTTGGTTGTCTAGTACATCAGAATGTTCAGGAGTATGTAGCCGCCTACAGTGTCTGTGCACATTCTAAAACCTCTCATACTCGTTCATCTGGGTCTCTCCAACTATTGATGATTCTCAGTAGACCTTGGACTCATTTATCGGTCGAATTTATCACTGATCTACCCATGTCAGCAGATAATACTGTAATGGTGGTGGCGGACAGGTTCAGTAAAATGCGCTAACGCTAAGACCTTGGTGCAAATATTCATCAGAGAGATTGCATTAGTACAGTGCAGTTTATTTCCAAATTTTGGAGTGCGATTTGCACTTGTTTGGGGATCCATCTGTCGTTCTCTTCAGCATTTCACCCACAGTCTAATGGGGAAACTGAATATGTTAACTAAAATTTTGAGACTTATCTTAAGTGTTTTGTGTCTGAGAATCAGGTGGATTGGGTTACATACTTACCTCTAGCTGAATTTCGGTAAATAATCATAGTCATGAGTCTACTGGTAAGTCCCCATTCTTCGGGCATGCGGGTTTCATCCTCAGTTTAGCTCATTTAATAGGAATCGTTGTTCAGGAATACCTGAGGAAGAATGATTTTCATCATCAATTATGTCTATGTGCCAAGGGGTTCTTGAAAATTTGAGGAAGATAGTGTCTAAATATAAGAGTTTGGCTAATGGGAGATTTTTGGTGGGTCTGGATCTGTATGTTGGTGACTTAGTGTGGTTGTCCTTAAAGGGAGGGTGCCGTGATTTTAGTTTTTGTATTAATAATTATTGATTATATAATCAATTATTTTCAATACAAAAGTAAATGTACCTCTTTCATACTTTTTTATTTATTCACTTTTACTTTCACCACTGGAGGCCGCCATTTTCATTAGTGTGGGTGTAAGTGTCTGGGCACGACACTTGCACTCCTCACTTACGGCAGCCATGGACATAGGAGCCAACGGTCGGGCTCCGACCGCATCTCCTGCCTCTCAGCTGTGACTTGGGCACGCCCACTGAGCTGCCGCGTCACAGCTGTGAGAGGAGATCGCGGCCATTTTGTTTATTTCCCTCTGCCATCGCACACACAGCTCAGTGCGTGCGATGGCAGAAGCTGCTGCTGGGAAGCGAGGGTCCGAGGTGAGTATCTGCAGCAAGGAGCTGTGATTGCAGCCTGTACTTAGTATTACAGTACAGGCTGCAATCACTGCTCACTACCGACCTGTTCAGAGCAGAGCAGGGAGATCGTCGCACTGCTCTGCCCTGAACATGACTCAGCATTTCCTGAGAGAGGATGGAAGGTAAGTACAGGGTTTTTATTTTCTTATGCATCTACCACTGCTACCAGCCCCTATATACCACCTAGCACTGCCTGCCTGCCTCTGTATACCACTGCCTGCCTGCCTCTGTATACCACTGCCTGCCTGCCTCTGTATACCCCTGCCTGCCTCTGTATACCACTGCCTGCCTGCCTCTGTATACCCCTGCCTGCCTCTGTATACCACTGCCTGCCTCTGTATACCACTGCCTGCCTCTGTATACCCCTGCCTGCCTGCCTCTGTATACCACTGCCTGCCTGCCTCTGTATACCACTGCCTGCCTGCCTCTGTATACCCCTGCCTGCCTCTGTAGACCACTGCCTGCCTGCCTCTGTATACCACTGCCTGCCTGCCTCTGTATACCCCTGCCTGCCTCTGTATACCACTGCCTGCCTCTGTATACCACTGCCTGCCTCTGTATACCACTGCCTGCCTGCCTCTGTATACCCCTGCCTGCCTGCCTCTGTATACCACTGCCTGCCTCTGTATACCCCTGCCTGCCTGCCTCTGTATACCCCTGCCTGCCTGCCTCTGTATACCCCTGCCTGCCTGCCTCTGTATACCCCTGCCTGCCTGCCTCTATACCCCTGCCTGCCTGCCTCTGTATACCACTGCCTGCCTGCCTCTGTATACCACTGCCTGCCTGCCTCTGTATACCACTGCCTGCCTGCCTCTGTATACGCCTGCCTGCCTCTGTATACCACTGCTACCTCTGTCCTGTGTAGCTAATCTAGTCCTGGGTAGCTAATCCTGTCCCGTGTACTGTGTTCTCAGCAGTCAGTATCACACAGGACAGGATTAGATACACGGCTCAGCAGTCGGTATCACACAGGCCAGGATTAGATACATGGCTCAGCTGTCGGTATCACACAGGCCAGGATTAGATACATGGCTCAGCTGTCGGTATCACACAGGCCAGGATTAGATACACGGCTCAGCAGTCAGTATCTAATCCTCTCCTATGCACTCCTCTCCCCCCTGCGTGTCTTTTCCCATTGTGGTTTATTATTTTTGTTGTGGTAGTCGAGGATTATGCGTTCGGTATGGTTTGAAAAAGATTAATAAAGGACTTTATTCTGGCCGAGTCTTTATTTACAATACAACTATAGGATTAGTAATGGATGGGTGCCTTATAGACGCCTCTCCATTACTAAGCCGTGGGCTTGATGTCACCGGACAATATGAAGGTGACATTAACCCCACAAATATGAACCCCACTTGCTACCGCTACAGGGCAAGTGGAAATTGCCAGGCAAAGCGCCAGAAAAGGCGCATGTAAAAGGCAGCTGAGAGCTGATGTTTTTAGCCTGGGGGGGGGGACAGTATCCATGGCCCCTTCCTAGGCTATTAATGTAAGCCCGCAGCTGTCTGCATAATATTTCATGGTTATTAATTATAGGGGGCCCCACGTCTTTTTTTGGGGGGTGTCCCCCATTTTAATAGCCAGTAAAGGCTATAAGTATACAGTTGTGAGCGTGTGAGTGAGCACACCCTCCCACCCACAGACCAGTACACTGCTCTTCTGAAATACTGTGCTCCTGTCACCCTGCTCCTTCCACCATACGTCTCTCACCTCCCTAGAGCAGCACAATACCATATGGATCACGTATAATGTATATATATATATATATATATATATATATATAATCACAATACTCCCATAAAGACCACACATTATGCCGGGATATTATAATATATATATAATATCACACATTATGCCACCAAGTATTGTGTGATCTATGTGACGGTATTATATGTGATCTATATGGCAATATTATGTTTGATCAGTGTTGTGGAATGATGTAAAAACTATATGACGGTGGTATATGAGAACTATATTGTGGGATTATGTGTGATCTATGTGGAAGTACTAGGTGAGAATTATATGGCGGTATTATGTGTGATCTATATGGTGGTATGTGAGAACTGTATGACAGTATTGTGTGATCTATTTGATAGTATTGTGTGTGATGTATATGGCGGTATTATGTGTGATCTATATGGTGGCATTATGTATGTGAGAACACTATGGCAGTATTATCTTCAGAAAGCGGACCCATTCTATGGTGGTTCTGGCTGAGCACCTGCACGCGGGTCTGGGGTGATAGAGGGGGCAGCATGACCTCCAGTTAGGTGCAGTCAGGGCTGGTGAGGCAGCTGAAGAGAGGGGTCTCATGTTATCGTTACTATATGGCTACATTTCCTTCCCAGCGTCACCCCGTACTTCGCCTGACGTCTCACTTTCACACATTGCCAGGACAGGATGGAGAAGACAGGATCTGAGGAGGGGATTGGGGTCTTTGCATGCAGAGTCTGGATCAGAACAGGCCATCAATCCGCAGAAATGTTTCCTGGATTTCTGTGGAGTAGACGGCCCATCCACGTGTATAAAAGACAGCGCTCTATGTACAATCCCTGGCTGCTCCGCGCACTGAACAGGGTGCCCCCCATAGACCAGCACACTGCTCTCCTGAAATACTCTGTGCTGCTGTCACCCTGCTCCCTCCACCACATATCTCCCAGAATCCTTGCTGCCTGCCATCCTCGGTGACTGTCTACTTGTCAGTATAAGGCTGCGGTCACACATTCAGTATTTGGTCAGTATTTTACCTCAGTATTTGTAAGCCAAAACCAGGAGTGGGTGATAAATGCAGAAGTGGAGCATATGTTTCTATTATACTTTTCCTCTAATTGTTCCACTCCTGGTTTTGGCTTACACATACTGAGGTAAAATACTGACCAAATCCTGCTAGTGTGACCGCAGCCTTACTCTGCAGTCACCAACAAAATGGCTGCTCACTGGGTTCCTGAATCCTCTCATCCCTTAGCAAACACATGGAAGGAGAGGAGAGGAGGAATCACACCCCATGTCAGCAGACTCCGCCCATAATTACTGCAGTGCAGTAATGTGAGCTAGTTGTACACTAGGTTTTTCTGAAATTTCAGCAGCTGCTCCCCCTAGTGTTTAAAAGTGGAAATTCCAAAACTTTTCAAATTATTTTTCATATTTTACTAAATTATAAACAAATGAAAATATTTTTTAAGAAAATTTAAACATTAATTCTTTACATTTTTACAATTGCTGTAAAAAATTTTTTTTTTATGGCACCTTCCCTTTAAGGATCATTAAGTTGAAAGTTCCCTCTTGGAAACTGGGTCCCAGGTTCATTGGTCCTTATAAGAGTGTGACCGTTTTCAATCCCGTAGCATCCCGCCTTGCTTTGCCACCCTACTTTAGGATTCATAATGTGTTTCATTGATCACTATTGATCACTTCTACCGCCATCTCCAGTCAGTCATTGTGGATGTAAATTTGGAATTTCAAATAGCTAAGATCGTTGATTCTCACTTAGTTCGTCGGTCGCTTCAGTACCTGGTACACTGGAAGAGATATGGTTGATTCGGTCTTTTCACGTGGCACACCCTGATAAACCCTGATCTGAGGCTCTGGAGGTTTCTCGTAGAAGGGGAGGAGGGGTACTGTCATGGGTTTACCGCAACAGAGGGAAACCAGGAGACCGCAGCATCTGATTCCTCCTACTCTTGCACTGTTTAGAAGTACTTCACCTTCATATTAAACAGTGCAGTTTCTTTTAGCAGTGAAGGGGTTAATCTGGTCAGTTGAGAGCTCTTGTAAACTATCCTGCATTAAAGCTCCCAGCTGTTCACTGTTGGCCACTCCCCTCTCCTATATATTCTGGGCGCTGGCAAGGACTCATTGCCAGAGGTAGCTTCATGCTGCATGGTTAGGAGATGGAATATCAAACCAAGTTCAAAAAATTGTGGTTACATGAAAGCATCAAATAAATCCAACAGTATGACCAAGATCCAATACATTACCATGGGCATACAAAAACAACCATATACAAAAATGTGTTCATTTAAAAATGTCATTATTTTATTAAACATTCTTAAATCACATAAGCTTAATTAGAAAAATTAACAAGATGCCTCTTGTGTGAAGAAGAACTGCCAGAAAGAAACGCATAAATATTATTTTGACATAAACGTCCGTGTGGACTATGCTGGACAGTATCCAATTTGCATATGAATAGGCTTATGCACCATATAATAGAAAATCCCAAACTTGATTTGTTGTATTCAACAGTCTCTTTTTAAGAAATGAAAAGAAAAAGGGTACAAGTGCCCAAATATGTATATTGTAAATATCAGAGATCCTACCAAGAAATTCTTACCAAGTATAGAAAAAATCAAATAAATTTACCTATTGAGATGGGAAAGATATATCTTGGTTCCGTATTAGCCAGTAGATAGAAAAATATGTGGTTGACACCTTTTCATGGCTAACTGAAAATATGGTAATAAATTGCAAGCTTTCAAGACTACTCAGGCCTCTTCATCAGCTAAAGACGTTCCATGAACAGTTTAATTAGTTTCATCCCACCACCAACTTAACACTCAACTACTCCTGCACTGAAATTAACTTTTTGGACACCATCATTAAGCTGCAGAACAATGAAATAGAAACATCCCTGTATCAGAAGCCAATCGACCGTCCAACATACCTTACAAGGGACAGTTTCCATCCAAAACACATAAAAAACTCTGAAAATGAAGAAAAAAGCGGCAGCACTCACCGACCTTTGTGTGGTCCAATTCCTTTATTAAGAAACGTTAAAACAACAGAAGCATCTTCACGGGTCAGGGGAGTGCAAACAAGGAGGAGGTGAGCAGGGAACGACGACGGCCGTTTCGCGCTAACAGCAGCGCTTCCACGTTCCCTGCTCACCTCCTCCTTGTTTGCACTCCCCTGAGCCGTGAAGATGCTTCTGTTGTTTTAACATTTCTTAATAAAGGAATTGGACCACACAAAGGTCGGTGAGTGCTGCCGCATTTTTCTTCATTTTCATGGTATGCATACTTTTTTCCATGCGAGCACCTCCGCTCAGATGACAGGCTCTCCTTTCACACCATGGATGTACTGTGATTGGCTCTAGGTCAGATGGCTGTACAGCACTGCTCTCTTTTCTTGTTCATACATAAAAAAACTCTATTGTCTACAGCCAAGCCATCAGATACAATCGTATATGTTCCAACCCCATGGATAGGGATGAACACCTTGGTCATCTCAGAAAGACCTTTTTGAATCAGGGCTACCATCCAAGAACAATTCCAAACCAAATTACAAGAGCAACCAGAATATCAAAGAACCTCAAAGAATCATCTCCTACATTACAAAGCTAAAGAAGAAAATAATCGGGTGCCTCTAGTAGTCACTTACAATCCAAATCTGGAGGTGCTAAGGGGAGCTGCATGAAAATTTCAACCTTTACTACAAAAAGATGCCCGCTTGCAATCCATTTTTCCAGACCCCCCTTCTACTGTGTTTTAGGCAGCCCCCAAATCTAAGAAGTATCATTGTCAGAAGCTCCCTGTCCCCTCAAACAACTGCATGAACCTTTCCTTGCAACCAGAAAAAATGTAAAACCTGTCCATTTATAATGACCACGGACAAGATAAAGATTCCCAATTCACATCAGGACTGCAAGATCCCAGGTACTTTCAGCTGCATCACATCTAATGTCATGTACCTAATTATTTGTACTAAATGTCCAGCTGGGGGTCTGTATGTGGGGGAGACAGGGCAGAAGCTTAGAACAAGAATGAACTCTCATCGCCACACAATAAGAGAAAAAAGAATAGATGTACCTGTGGCAAAACATTTTTGTCTCCCTGAGCACAGCACCATGGATGTGCGATTACTTGTATTAAAGCGTAATTTCAAATCTCAGAGAGACAGAAGGCTCTGGGAGTATAAGCTGATGACGACCTTTGACACTCTCAATGCAGGAATGAATGTGTCACATGTCACATGGATTTATGCCTTTCTAATTAAGGAATATGCTCCTCATACAGTGTGGGGGCATCACAACACAGAACCAGACCCCAATCAGAGGACAATAAAACATTCACACTCCTTATCTATGAACTGTTCCAATATTTATAGACACAACTGTTTATCCCCCTCTCCCATAATGATATCTCAGCTTCACGTCACTTGTCTTATCCATTGCATTATCTTTCTGCTGTATTGTGTATAAATATGTGATTTTTCAAATTTTGTATTAGTCTTTGCCTGATGAAGAGGCCTGAGTAGTCTCGAAAGCTTGCAATTTATTACCATCTTTTCAGTTAGCCATTAAAAGGTATGAACCACTGAGGACTCTCAATTCTAAATATTTTCCTATTGAGAAGGGAATCCAAATATAGGGTCCAGCATGTTATTGCGGGGTCTGGCAGTGCTTCCCTCCACCCCAACGCATGTTTCGTAAAATGTTCCTCAGGGGTGTGTATGGGGAAGGGGAACTGCTGGCTCTTTTATATTGCTGTCAGCCAATGAAATAACAAAGATGCCGATCATGTGTAGGCTCTGCATGATGTTATAATAGCTCCTATTTGGCCGAATGAGTATTGGCGTGCCGCCTACTGGGCACATGACCATCATGTGACCCGCGGCCTCCGGTAGTTGGAATGCAAGCCCGCAACGCTGTCAAGGTAAAGACGGGGGTGCGTTCCAGCACGAAGCTAGAACTGGAAGTCAGTGCGGCCACAGTCAGTGCACAGATCGGGTGCGCACTCCGCTCGGACAAAATATATAGAGGTGTAAACTATGTATAGAAATGTATACCTATATACAAAATATAATGAATGATGGATATAGCAGAATGAATGAAAGTGAGGAATGTAAATAAGTGCCAAATATGCAATAAGATGCATAAGTGTAACAGTTTAGTATGAGACAATTCATATTAAATGTCTTGAGGAAAACTATTAGTGGTGCCTATGGAAGGGTGACACAAATATTGGGGCCACATATAAATAGAGGTGCAAGTAAATAATAATAGTCCTATTATTATATAGAGACCCTCCGGGATTTGGAGGATCTACTTGAAGAACAACAAACATCTAGTTCAAGTAAGTTTCCACCGTCCACCCGTCCAAAGTCCGCCAGGTTCCCCCCCTTGGCCCTATCACCGGCGATTGGGATCTTCACCAAATTGGTTGGTGAGGATTTCAAAAGGCTGTCCTCACGGCGCAGGCATGATAATTTAACGTCACAACAACGTCATGCTATAAAACAACTGAAAGAAATGAAAGATGTGGTATTTAAGCCGGCGGACAAGGGGGGGAACGTTGTAGTTTGGCCGTGTGTGAAATATGAGCGGGAAGTGTTCCGACAGCTCAAAGATTCTAATACATATTTCAAGCTTTCTTCCAATCCCATGGTCTCCTTCTCACGGGAACTACATGATATATTGGTGGGGGCTTTTGAGGCTAATATCATCACCAAACAGGTACTTGACGGACTCA
Organism: Ranitomeya variabilis; assembly: GCF_051348905.1. Lineage (NCBI taxonomy): Eukaryota > Metazoa > Chordata > Amphibia > Anura > Dendrobatidae > Ranitomeya > Ranitomeya variabilis. The sequence continues at coordinate 394,086,881 of NC_135234.1, forward strand.
TTGTCAAGTCACCTAGGGTCCCCACATTTTATCTGCTCCCCAAAATCCACAAGGATGCCCTCGACCCCCCGGGACGTCCGATTGTGTCAGGTATTGATGGGATTTGTGATCCAGTATGTCAATTCATCGACTTTTATCTCAAACCATTTGTCGAAACTTTACCGTCATACATTAAAGACACTACGGACGTCCTGTCGAGGGTTGATGGCATCCTTGTGGATCAGGATTCAATTTTGGTTACAGCCGACCTCGAGGGTTTATATACGTGCATAGATCACTCCCATGGGTTGGATGCTGTTCGCCGCTTCCTGGGGGCCTCCGACCTGGGCGGCCCTCTGTGTGAGCTGATCCTCGAGCTGGTGGAGTATATCCTCACCCACAATTTTTTTGTCTTCAAGGACAGATTTTATCTACAGAAGCGCGGCACGGCCATGGGCGCGGCTTGTGCGCCCTCGTATACTAACCTCTTCCTTGGCGCCTGGGAGAGGGAGATTTTTGGTGACGGGGGCCCACCTGCCGCTGCCCATGTGCTGTGCTGGTATCGCTATATTGATGACATTCTGTTTTTGTGGGGGGGGGTCTGCCCGCCAGCTCAAGGATTTCATGGAGATTTTGAATAGTAACATGCAAAATATACGGCTCACATATATCTCTAGTGAGGCTGCGGTGGACTTTCTGGATGTCCATCTGGAGGACGATTTGGACCGGCGCATCCAGACGGATGTCTTTCGGAAGTCCACCTCAGTTAACTCCTTACTGCATGCTACCTCTGCTCACTATCCATCAACAGTGAGGGCAGTCCCGGTCGGACAGTTCCTCAGGATGCGGCGAATTTGCTCCTCTGAAGTGAGATTCGAAGCACAGGCGAATGATTTAAAACAAAGATTTAGGGATCGTGGCTATAGCCGCAGATCCATTAAGGCCGGTTACGATCGTGCTCGTAGAACCCAGAGGAGTGATCTGTTGCACCCTACCACTCGACGTCGTGCTGAAGGTGGAGATGGCCACATTAGATTCATCTCCACCTTCAATCATGAGTGGGAGAGCATGCGTTCAATCCTTAAAAAACACTGGCCTGTCCTTAGGACCGAGCCTTCCCTGCGTATTGCCCTGGGTGATCTACCTCTTATGACACCAAGAAGGGGTATGAATCTTGGTGACATGCTAGTCAGGAGCCACTATGTCCCCAATTTGAACAACCCATTTGGCACTGCCGGCCCTCGCCCGGGGTGTATTTCGTGTGGGCACTGTCTTGCCTGCGCCAATGTCCTGCGCTGTTCCGAATTTAAATCTAGTGATGGTTCTAGGACTTTCCAAATAAGACATCGGATCTCCTGTGGGACATCTAATGTCATTTATTATGCTACCTGCCCGTGCCCGAAGATCTACGTGGGCCTCACTACACATGAGTTTAGGGTCCGTGTACGTGAACATGTGTGGGACATTGACGCGGCCAAGACAGTGCCCACAGAGACAGAATTAAAAACACTCCCCCGACACTTTTGGCTGCATCATAACTGCAACTCAAAATTGCTTTCTGTTCAGGGAATTGATGCACTTCACCTGGGCGTGAGGGGTGGGGATAACAAAAAACGACTCGCACAGATTGAAACAAAATGGATTGTTTTGTTGGATTGTATGACTCCTAAGGGGCTCAATGAGTCCTTAAGCTTTGCTCCGTTTCTTTAGCTATTGACTAGCTTTATGTGTGATTTATACGGGTTTCCATCATTATCTCGCCAGATTTAATTCTTTTTGTTTTTATTTTTTTCCTTTTTATTTTTTAACTTTTGTCGTTTTCGTCTTTGTAGTATCAGTAATTTCTCTTACCTATGGGCCCTCTGCTGACCATTGCCTCCCTCTCGTTGTGGCCGTTTGGATCCATCGTTCAGCATTTCCATCATCTCAGGATACGAATATCTATGGGAATAAAAGCCGGCTATTACGTCATCTGTGGACTACCAACAGGACACATATAGGCTATGTTCACACGATCCTTGTTTTGATCCTTTTTTTTTCAGGTCCTTTTTCCATGCAGGGTACAGTCCAATGTTACTCTATGGAAAACAAAAACCGCTGTGCCCACTATCCTTTTTTTCTCAGGCAAATCCGCGCGGATTTGCCTGCAGAAAAAAAGAAGTACCATGTCACTTCTTTCTGCGGATTCAGCTCCTGTTTTCAACAGGCACCAATAGGAAAGTGCTGTTGAAAACCCGCAGAGGAATCTGCAGAAGAAACTGCAGGAAAATCAGCAGTGCAGTTTTGCACTGCGGGTTTTCCAAATCAGGACCTGAAAAAAAAAGGATCAAAAAAAGGATCAAAAAAAGGATCGTGTGAACATGGCCATAATCTTTCTTTTTGCTGTGGGGTATAGATGTATTTCAGTATTGAAAAGATGTATGCACAATTATGTCTGATAAATATTTATTATCACTTTGTACTATATAAGTAATTGCCATTTCATTATGGCAATTCATCTCTTGTTATCCCCTGCATATTCCACAATATGACGCCTTGTCCCTTTTATATATGCACATTGAAAGCTCTTTATACTTGGGGCTTAACTGCGCCATATTTCCCTTACTATCCAGAGGTCACTACGCTCTGACTCCGCCATTACTTCTTATAATTTTCCCCATTCTGTGGCTGTGCGCATCGCCCGGCTGATGGGCGGCTCCTTCATGTGGGCGGGCGTCTTAGTGCTCTGTGCGGGTGCTCCGGGAAGTTTTCCCGGCGCGTGCGCACTGGGCCTGACGCCCTGCCCCCATGGAGGACCTTACCGTCGCCGTGCGCATGCGCCGCTGGTGCCACCGCTATTGGCTATTTGTAAACATGTGACGGAGGTCAGGCAGGTTAAGAGCAGGTCCTTTTCGCTTTTTACTTTGCACTTCCTTGAAGAAACGGCGCTTTCTAGCCGCGAAACACGTGTCGGGGTCGTTATTCTGGCGGGACCCCGCTCCTCTGTCTCCCCCCTTGCATTTTGGTAAGCTGACCCAGGCTGATTTTCCATCTGTTTATATTTGCACATTGACCTTTGGGCTTGTTACTTAGTTACTAGCTGGGCGCTTTACCAGGCTTTATTGCATGGCAGGGGTTCTTGTCCATTCCCCTCCCAGTGCTATTGTATAGTATGGGGACTCTAGAGGAGTGGGTTTCCCCTGATATATGTGATTCTTGGTAACTACTATGCACCTCTAAGTATTGCTGATATATGTTGGTTTTAACTTTTGTATTAATAAAGTACCTTTTTTTATATTATGCTCCAGGTTCTCCTATTTTCATTTACATGTTTTTTGGAGCGAATTGATGGGTCTGGCTATATATATAACACACATGTGTTTGTTCCAGACCACTAATATGATTTTGGGATTTGTAATATCATCTATTATTATATAGACTAGATTGTGGCCCATTCTAATGCATCGGGTATTCTAGAATATGCATGTCCCCGTAGTATATGGACAATGATGATTCCAGAATTCGCGGCAGACTGTGCCCGTCGCTGATTGGTCGAGGCAACCTTTATGACATCATCGTCGCCATGGCAACCATTATGACATCTACGTCGATACTGTGCCCGCCGCTGATTGGTTGAGGCCGATAGTTGACATCTATAGAATAAAGTGACGTGTGCTGTAAGATAATCTAAAAACAAAACAAATAAACCCTATCTATGTTTAACCCCTTCGTGACATGCGCCGTACTAGTACGGCGCTGCCGGCACTGCATTAGTGCCAGCCGCAGTACTAGTACGGCGCCCCGATCACCGCGGTCTCACGCTGAGCGCCGCGGTGATCGGGTGCGGGTGTCAGCTGTATATGACAGCTGACACCCCGCAGCAATGCCCACGATCGGTGCTGTCGCCGATCGCGGGCATTTAACCCCTCTGATGCCGCTGTCAATAGTGACAGCGGCATAGAGGGGGATCGCGCAGGGACGGGGGCTCCCTGCGCTCTCCCACCGGAGCAGCGCGATGAGATCGCGCTGCTCCGGTGACCTGGAAGGAGTCCCCGGATCCAAGATGGCCGCGGGACTCCTTCCGGGTCATAAGATGACCCTGCTTGCCGGCGTCTGCTGAGAATTCCTCATAGCAGGCGCCGGCAAGCCTCCGCAATGTGCCTGTCAGATTGATGATCTGATAGAGTGCTGTGCACACTATCAGATCACCGATCTGTGATGTCCCCCCCTGGGACAAAGTAAAAAAGTAAAAAAAAAAATTTTCCACATGTGTAAAAAAAAAAAAAAAAAAAAAATTAAATTCCTAAATAAAGAAAAAAATATATATATATTCCCATAAATACATTTCTTTATCTAAATAAAAAAAACACCACACAATAAAAGTACACATATTTAGTATCGCCGCGTCCGTAACGACCCCACCTATAAAACTATATCACTAGTTAACCCCTTCAGTAAACACCGTAAAAAAAAAAAAAAAAAAACGAGGCAAAAAACAACGCTTTATTCTCATACTGCCAAACAAAAAGTGGAATAACACGCGATCAAAAAGACGGATATAAATAACCATGGTACCGCTGAAAACGTCATCTTGTCCCGCAAAAAAAAAGCCACCATACAGCATCATCAGCAGAAAAATAAAAAAGTTATAGCTCTCAGAATAAAGCGATGCAAAAACAATTATTTTTTTATATAAAATAGTTTTTATTGTGTAAAAGCGCCAAAACATAAAAAAATTACATAAATGAGGTATCGCTGTAATCGTACTGACCCGAAGAATAAAACTGCTTTATCCTTTTTACCAAACGCGGAACGGTATAAACGCCCCCCCTAAAAGAATTTCAGGAATTGCTGGTTTTTGTTCATTCCGCCTCCCAAAAATCGGAATAAAAAGCGATCAAAAAATGTCATGTACCCGAAAATGGTACCAGTAAAAACGTCAACTCGTCCTGCAAAAAACAAGATCTCACATGACTCTGTGGACCAAAATATGGAAAAATTATAGCTCTCAAAATGTGGTGATGCAAAAACTATTTTTTGCAATAAAAAGCGTCTTTTAGTGTGTGATGGCTGCCAACCATAAAAATCCGCCCAAAAAACGCTATATAAGTAAATCAAATCCCCCTTCATCACCCCCTTAGTTAGGGAAAAATAATAAAATTTAAAAAAATATATTTATTTCCATTTTCCCGTTAGGTTACTTTCACACTAGCGTCGGTACGGGGCCGTCGCGCTGCGTCGGCCCGACGTACCGACGCATGCTGTGCAAGCGCCGCACAACGGGAGCAGCGGATGCTGTTTTTCCACGCATCCGCTGCCCCATTGCGAGGTGCGGGGAGGTGGGGGCGGAGTTCCAGCCGCGCATGCACGGTCGGAAATGGTGGACCGTCGGCACAAAAAAAGTTACATGTAACGTTTTTTGCTGCCGGCGGTCCGCCACAACACGACGCAACCGTCGCACGACGCTTGCGACGTGTGTCATTACGTCGCTAATGTTAGTCTATGGGGAAAAAACGCATCCTGCAGATGACTTTGCAGGATGCGTTTTTTCGCCAAAACGACGCATTGCGACGTATGCAAAAAAACGCTAGTGTGAAAGTAGCGCTAGGGTTAGGACTAGGGTTAGGGTTGGGGTTAGGGTTTCAGTTAGAATTGGGGAGTTTTCACTGTTTAGGCACATCAGGGGCTCTCCAAACGCGACATGGCGTACGATCTCAACGCGTTTGCGTTAAAAACGCATGCGTTTTTATAGAAAAAAACCAGAACACACACTGAAAAGTCACCCACCACCATCAAGGTGATAAAGGGATCCAAACCCTAACCCTACCCCTAAACTCATCCCTAACCGTTTAATGAACATTTTCTGACAGTCATAGTGCCACGTATTTCAGTGCCACGTATTTCAGTGCCACGTATTTCAGTGCCACGTCTTTCAGTGCCACGTCATTTCAGTGCCACGATATTTCAGTGCCACGATATTTCAGTGCCACGATATTTCAGTGCCACGTATTTAAGTGCCACGATATTTCAGTGAAATACGTGGCACTGAAATATCGTGGCATTTACGTGAAATACGTGGCACTTAAATACGTGGCACTTAAATACGTGGCACTTAAATACGTGGCACTTATATACGTGGCACTTATATACGTGGCCACTGAAATATCGTGGCACTTATATACGTATATACGTATATAAACGTATTTCAGTGCCACGTATTTCAGTGCCACGTATTTCAGGTTAGGGTTAGGGGTAGGGTTAGGGTTAGGGTTTTTTGTTTTTTTCTTGTTTTCTTGTGTTTTTCTATAAAAACGCATGTGTCTAAAAAACGCATGCGTTTTACCGCGTTTACATGCGTTTTTTCACACATGCGTTTTTTAAAAAAACGCATGCAGATAAAAACGCAAGTGTGAAACCAGCCTTACCCTTGGGAAAATAAAAACATGGGGGCTAAAATATAATTTTCGTGGAAAAAAATTTTTTTTTTATTTTTGCGGCTCTGCGTTATAAACTGTAGTGAAGCACTTGGGGGTTCAAAGTTCTCACAACACATCTAGATAAGTTCCGTGGGGGGTCTAGTTTCCAATATGGGATCACTTGTGGGGGGTTTCTACTGTTCAGGTACATCAGGGGCTCTGCAAATGCAACATGACACCTGCAGACCAATCCATCTAAGTCTGCATTTCAAACGGCGCTCCTTCCCTTCCGAGCTCTGCCGTGCGCCCAAACAGTGGTTCCCCCCCATATATGGGGTATCAGCGTACTCAGGACAAATTGGACAACAACTTTTGTTGTCCAATTTCTCCTGTTACCCTTGGGAAAATAAAAATGTGGGGGCTAAAATATAATTTTCGTGGAAAAAAAAATATTTTTTATTTTCGCGGCTCTGCGTGATAAACTAGTGAAACACTTGTTGGTTCAAAGTTCTCACAACACATCTAGATAAGTTCCGTGGGGGGTCTAGTTTCCAATATGGGGTCACTTGTGGGGGGTTTCTACTGTTTAGGTACATCAGGGGCTCTGCAAATGCAACATGACACCTGCAGACCAATCCATCTAAGTCTGCATTTCAAACGGCGCTCCTTCCCTTCCGAGCTCTGCCGTGCGCCCAAACAGTGGTTCCCCCCAATGTATGGGGTATCAGCGTACTCAGGACAAATTGGACAATAACTTTTGTGGTCCAATTTCTCCTGTTACCCGTGGGGGGAAAAAAATGCGGGCTAAAACATCATTTTGTGGAAAGAAAAATGATTTTTTAATTTTCACAGCGCTACATTCTAAACTTTAGTGAAACAACTGGGGGTTGAAAGTGCTCACCACACATCTAAATAAGTTCCTTAGGGGGTCTTCTTTCCAAAATGGTGTCACTTGTGGGGGTTTCCACTGTTTAGGCACGTCAGGGGCTCTCCAAACACGACATGGGTTCCGATCTCAATTCCAGCCAATTTTGCATTGAAAAGTCAAATGGCGCTCCTTCCCTTCCGAGCTCTGCCATGCGCCCAAACAGTGGTTTATCCCCATATATGAAGTATCAGCGTACTCAGGACAAATTGCACAACAACTTTTGGGGTCCAATTTATCCTGCTACCCTTGGGAAAATAAAAAGTTTGGGGCAAAAAGATCATTTTTTGTGAAAATTAATATTAATTTTTTTTTTACAGCTCTACATTATAAACTTCTGTGAAGCACTTGGAGGTTCAAAGTGCTCACCACACATCTAGATTAGTTCCTTAGAGGGTCTACTTTCCAAAATGGTGTCACTTCTTGGGGTTTCCACTGTTTAGGCACGTCAGGGGCTCTCCAAACACGACATGGGTTCCGATCTCAATTCCAGCCAATTTTGCATTGAAAAGTCAAATGGCGCTCCTTCCCTTCCGAGCTCTGCCATGCGCCCAAACAGTGGTTTATCCCCATATATGAAGTATCAGCGTACTCAGGACAAATTGCACAACAACTTTTGGGGTCCAATTTATCCTGCTACCCTTGGGAAAATAAAAATTTTGGGGCAAAAAGATCATTTTTTGTGAAAATTAATATTTTTTTTTTTTACGGCTCCACATTATAAACTTCTGTGAAGCACTTGGAGGTTCAAAGTGCTCACCACACATCTAGATTAGTTCCTTAGAGGGTCTACTTTCCAAAATGGTGTCACTTGTGGGGGTTTCCACTGTTTAGGCACGTCAGGGGCTCTCCAAACACGACATGGGTTCCGATCTCAATTCCAGCCAATTTTGCATTGAAAAGTCAAATGGCGCTCCTTCCCTTCCGAGCTCTGCCATGCGCCCAAACAGTGGTTTATCCCCATATATGAAGTATCAGCGTACTCAGGACAAATTGCACAACAACTTTTGGGGTCCAATTTATCCTGCTACCCTTGGGAAAATAAAAATTTTGGGGCAAAAAGATCATTTTTTGTGAAAATTAATATTAATTTTTTTTTACGGCTCCACATTATAAACTTCTGTGAAGCACTTGGAGGTTCAAAGTGCTCACCACACATCTAGATTAGTTCCTTAGAGGGTCTACTTTCCAAAATGGTGTCACTTGTGGGGGTTTCCACTGTTTAGGCACGTCAGGGGCTCTCCAAACACGACATGGGTTCCGATCTCAATTCCAGCCAATTTTGCATTGAAAAGTCAAATGGCGCTCCTTCCCTTCCGAGCTCTGCCATGTGCCCAATCAATGGTTTACCCCAACATGTGGGGTATCGGCGTACTCAGGACAAATTGTACAACGACTTTTTTGGTCCAATTTCTCCTGTTACCCTTGGTAAAATAAAACAAATTGGATCTGAAGTAAAAATTTTGTGAAAAAAAAGTTAAATGTTCAATTTTTTTTAAACATTCCAAAAATTCCTGTGAAGCACCTGAAGGGTTAATAAACTTTTTGAATGTGGTTTAGAGTACCTTGAGGGGTGCAGTTTTTAGAATGGTGTCACTTTTGGACATTTTCTGTCATATAGACCCCTCAAAGTCACTTCAAGTGTGAGGTGGTCCGTAAAAAAAATGGTTTTGCAAATTTTGTTGCAAAAATGAGAAATCGCTGGTCAACTTTTAACCCTTATAACTCCCTAACAAAAAAAAATTATGTTTCCAAAATTGTGCTGATGTAAAGCAGACATGTGGGAAATGTTGTTTATTAACTATATTATGTGATATAACTCTCTAATTTAAGGGCATAAAAACGAAAAATTTGAAAATTGCTAAATTTTCATAATTTTCGACAAATTTCTGTTTTTTTCACAAATAAATGCAAGTCATATCGAAGAAGTTTTACCACTATCATAAAGTACAATATGTCACGACGAGAAAACAATCTCAGAATCACCAGGATCCGTTGAAGCGTTTCAGAGTTATGACCTCATAAAGTGACAGTGGTCAAAATTGTAAAAATTGGCCGTGTCACTTAGGTGAAAACAGGCTTTGGGGTGAAGGGGTTAAAAAAACAATGAAATAAACCACATTTCATTGCATATATTAGAGAGCTATATAAAATATAACAATTAGCATATATATATAGGTAAACTCATATTAAGATGGTCATATCAAATGACCTTTCTTATTACAGAGGGTACAAAGGTCATCAAGAATCACACATGTGCATAAGAACAGCAACAAAAAGTCCTCAATGGCTAGGCAGCCAAGAAAGCAGCAGGGGGCACTCTGGCAACATCCGTAACCTCCGCAAAGGCATAGCTCTCTGCACATACCCAGGCAAAAATGATGATGGTAGGTATCTATACAAATGAAAAAACATAAGTCAAATGTCCAATTAAGGTGAATGAACAATTATAAAAAAAATTAAAAATTTGTTAAAAATGCATACACATATATGTATATACACGCACGTACATACACAAACATGCATACATTTACTATGTACATATATACACATGAAAAACAAATAAACCCCAAACCATCCCCATAAAAAAGACACTATGGTTAAATGAGAACTTTGGGTTTAGTGCTTTAGGCCTGCGCAATATGCGAGCAGCATGCGGACCACCAGGGCGTTTGTTGCGGCCCGCAGGAACAGGGTAGACGGCGACTTCCTTTTTTCCTATTGTCACGTACCCACTTCTCATCACGTGATTTGGGGTTGCACCTGCAAGGGTTAACCTATCTCCTCTCACTGAATCCAGCATTCAACCTCTGTCCTATGCTGCAATGTGAGCATAAATCACACCCCGACACAGACCATGCATCCCACCACTCACCGAACACACGGGCGATGAGTGCTGGAAGTACTACTACTACTGTCTGCCAATCACCAGGATCACACACTTTAAGGCTATGAATTCTTTAGAGCATACAAGTTTCAAACTTATTAAAGTTTAAAACATATGCGGCAGCACTCACCGAAGATGTGTGGTCCAAGTCCTTTATTGAGAACGCTTACAGTGAAGATAACATGCTGACGGCACGGGGGAGCAGGAAAGACAAGGAGGTGAGCAGGGAAAAGACGACGGCCGTTTCACGCCTTAGAGACCTGTTGAAGCACCACAGTAGGCGTGAAACGGCCGTCGTCTTTTCCCTGCTCACCTCCTTGTCTTTCCTGCTCCCCCGTGCCGTCAGCATGTTATCTTCACTGTAAGCGTTCTCAATAAAGGACTTGGACCACACATCTTCGGTGAGTGCTGCCGCATATTTTTTCTTCTATTTGTTATGGACTTTCACTTGTCTTCATGCGAGCACCGCTGCTGTGAGGATCAGGCTCTCCATTTTTACCACGAGGCTATTGAAGCTGATACATATAGCGGCTGTGCAGCTTTGTTTTTCTCTTGAGTTGTTGTTATTAAAGTTTAAGCTTTAATTGAAAAGGTACAGTGCTTACAATAAAAGATATAGAAATATGGAAATAAAAAGTGACATACAAATATGCAAAACAGGACACCTGTGAGTCACAACGCAAAATAAAAGAAAGTATGGATTGGGTCCAAGTAGTGACTCAGATGTTTAGGAAAACCTGTTAAGGGCTTTTATTTTTAGAGGGATTTGCAGGTTTGGTAGTGGGACGAATCCCTCTGTCCACTCAGGGTTTTGGAAGTGGTTCTATGGCCACGATTCCACTTAAATCTGTCAGTTTTGGTTTGGGTGTGTGGGTGTTGGAGTTTGCAAGCTGCAGAGCAGGTGGCTCTGCGCAACCCAGGTCTGTGTGGATCTAATGTGAGCAGGTTGCGGGATGCAGTGACGGACAGGAGGTAGAACAAGGGTTAGGCCAGGTTCACATTGCGTCTATGGCGTCCGTTAGATGGACTACGTTACACCGCGGCATAACATGGTGTAACGCAGTCCGCTAACGCCGCCATTATGCCCTATGTCGGACGCTAGCGCACGCCCACAATGGGCGTGCACTAGCGATGTGCCCTCATTGAGTGACGGACCCTGGGACGCGGGCTGCAGCGTTTCCGGGTCCGTCACTGCTAGCGCAGATAGAGCATCTGCTAGCTTTATCTGTGCTAGCGCTATATCAAATCAACACTTGCTAACGCATGTGTTGAACGGGCTGCTGTTAACGCAATGTGAACCTGGCCTTAACAAGTTTAATGACAGGGGAATACTCTACGCAGGGAGGTAAAGGGTTAATCAGGGGATTAAACAATTCAAATGGCAAAGGATATTATGAGTTGAAGAACAACGGTTCAGATAACAGCAGTTCTGATGAAAGTCAGTGGTTCCTAAGTCCATGAAGTGAATAGCGCCGACAATGGCTGGCGTGGTGTCTTTTCCAATGGGGTACTGTGGGCAACAATGCCCCGTCTCCTGGCGGCAGTGGTCGGTCTCCGGTACCGTCCGCTGAGCCCCTAGTCCATATACTGCAGTGGCTGACAAGGGTATGGGCCACAGTGCGAGCCCAAAGTGGCTCTGCAAATATACACTGGCAAAGTCAAAGTGCAAGTGTCTGGGCAAATATTCACTGGCAACGTCAGGGTGCAAGTGTCTGTCCCGTTTCCGGTCACTCTTATGTGGCACGTGTGCTGTATTCGCAGACACGGGCCGTACGGCACCTTGTTCTCTGGTAGTCACCGGGCTCACACTGCACGTCTCCTCTCTGGTGCCCATGGCTGGCGGCAGGAGACGACGTATGCTGACCTGCACATGGGTGGTGCTCCCAGGATGGAGCATTTCTCTCCCTGGCTACTGCTGAACACACAGCTTCCCTGAGCGCAGCAGTCCCTCTCTCTTTGGATTGCTGCAGCACTCCCGGCTTCTCTCTTTCTCTGGTGTGGTCCCTTTGCAGTCAATGGGGGCTGCCGCAGCACCGGTACTCGGTAGGGGAACAGGAAGCAGAGCGTGCCGCTTACTTCCCTGCGCCCTTTCTTGGGTTGGCGCCAAACTACTCTGCTGTGTGCACTTTCTCCTTTTATCTCCCCGCCCCCCTCAGTCAGGAGGAAGGTCCGGCTTTCTATTGCTTCCTCCCGGAAACGGGATGGAACCTCGACAGTTCCGGCCCCGGCCCCGGCAAGCAGGTACCAGCGGTGCGGTCATCCCACTTACACTAACACAGAGCCAGGGCCTTCCAGGCAGCTGACGCACCCAAGAGACACGGCGGTGTCATTGTCCATGGCAACGGGTTCTGAGTTCTGGACTGTGTTTGTGGAAACCCGGCTGTGATCCGAAGAACAACACTCCTATGTGTGAGTAATAAAAATAAAGACACCATTTATGTTGAACTTTCTGTGGTCCCTGCCTATCTGTCGCACTGCACCAACCTTGCTGCACTACAACTATTTGATTAGGCTGGCTGCCCAGCACAACATAAGTGCACCTCTTGAAAACAGACACCCCAGCTTACAAAGCCAAAAATGCTGGGCTTGGCTGCACCCTGATAAATGACGTGTAGAAAACATACATAATATATGAGGTATTGGTAAATATTTTGGCCAAGATATGCAAGTTTGCAACCCACGTCAAAGGTCCTCACACTTGCGAGTCCTAAAACTAAGATTAGGACACGCGATGCAATTGTATATGGGGCTGACCTGACATTAGAATAGATTGCTGTACTGATGGTGGTTCTGGCATGTATTGATGGCATTTTTGGCACTGCATTCATGTACTAATGGTGTTTCTGGCACTGCATACATACACGTAATAATAGATTCTAGTGTTGCATTCATGTACTAATGGTGGTTCTAGCGAGGCATTCATGTACTGACAGTGGTTCTGGTGCTGCACTCATGTGCAGATGGTGATTCTGATCTTGTACACATGAATCAATTCATAACGTGTTTCATGGCTATGTTAAAACTTAAAAGTCTTAAAAACTTAGAAATTTGAGATTATAAATATAATTTGGCAAGTTTCTGCTCCAAAAATTCAGTTTATGTTAGCATGTGCTAACACTGATTTTTTTTTAGCAGAAACTCTCCAAATCCTCCTCAAATACTCAACTTGGTTCTGGTGATGTATTAAAGTATTGATGATGGTTCTGATGATGTATTCATGTAAATACCCCTTTAAAAATGTTTGTGGCCCTTGGAATTGATTCATTATGGCAATGTGGCCTGGTCCATAGCACCCAGTAATACTTGCAGTTTGGTACACACAAACTGTTCAGTCTTCTCTCAGAGAGATTCTGGCTTACTGCTCTGCAGCTCTAACACAACCCACTCTGCTCAGCTCCCCTTATCTGACTGCCTCCAGTGAACACTGCCTCATAGCTAGCTAGGTTTCTCTAATAAGGACATCTAGTGCTAGGTTTTAACTCTTTCAGAGGCATAGCTAGGGTTTTGGTTCAGGGGGGCGAAACTTCTGAGTGGGCCCCTAACCAGGTAACCTTGATTAGAACTGGATGACGCACCCTAATAGTGGAGGAGAACCTCAGCAGATGATCGCGCTATTACTGAAGATAATCTCTATATAAAGACCAACATAGATATTACCGCCATATGGTCAGTGGTAGATACCAGCCCTACAGAACATATAAGAGATCACAGCACAGTTACAGATAATGACTTACTGCTGACGATTAGTGTTGAGCGATACCATCCGATACTTGAAAGTATCGGTATCGGAAAGTATCGGCCGATACCGGCAAAGTATCGGATCCAATCCGATACCGATACCCGATACCAATACAAGTCAATGGGACTCAAGTATCGGACGGTATTCCTGATGGTTCCCAGGGTCTGAAGGAGAGGAAACTCTCCTTCAGGCCCTGGGATCCATATTAATGTGTAAAAGAAAGAATTAAAATAAAAAATATTGCTATACTCACCTCTCCGACGCAGCCTGGACCTCACCGAGGGAACCGGCAGCGTTGTTTGCTTAAAATTCGCGCGTTTACTTCCTTACGTGAAGTCCCGGCTTGTGATTTGTCGCGTGCCGCCCATGTGGCCGCGACGCGACCAATCACAGCAAGCCGTGACGTAATTTTAGGTCCTTCAGGATTTTAAAATTACGTTCTGGCTTGTGATTGGTCGCGTCGCGGTCACATGGGCGACGCGACCAATCACAAGCCGTGACGTCACGGGAGGCTGGACACGCGCGCATTTTAAAATGCGCGCGTGTCCTGCCTCCCGTGACGTCACGGCTTGTGATTGGTCGCGTCGCCCATGTGACCGCGACGCGACCAATCACAAGCCAGAACGTAATTTTAAAATCCTGAAGGACCTAAAATTACGTCACGGCTTGCTGTGATTGGTCGCGTCGCGGCCACATGGGCGACGCGACCAATCACAAGCCGGGACGTCACGGGAGGCAGGACACGCGCTCATTTTAAAATGCGCGCGTGTCCAGCCTCCCGTGACGTCACGGCTTGTGATTGGTCGCGTCGCCCATGTGACCGCGACGCGACCAATCACAAGCCAGAACGTAATTTTAAAATCCTGAAGGACCTAAAATTACGTCACGGCTTGCTGTGATTGGTCGCGTTGCGGCCACATGGGCGGCACGCGACCAATCACAAGCCGGGACTTCACGTAAGGAAGTAAACGCGCGAATTTTAAGCAAACAACGCTGCCGCTTCCCTCGCTGAGGTCCAGGCTGCGTCGGAGAGGTGAGTATAGCAATATTTTTTATTTTAATTCTCTCTTTTACACATTTTTACATTAATGTTGTTTCGATACCGATACCCGATACCACAAAAGTATCGGATCTCGGTATCGGAATTCCGATACCCGCAAGTATCGGCCGATACCCGATACTTGCGGTATCGGAATGCTCAACACTACTGACGATCTTTCTGATGGCATCGTTCACTTTTCCATCTGGCCCAGACCAACATGACAACTTCTTCATCAACTCCTCATCCTGCTGATACACCAAATACTGATCCGCTGCTGCTGTATGTATGTATGTATGTATGTGACCCTATTACTGCACCTGCTGTGTGGTTCTCTGTGCCTTCTAAATTCTAAAGCACCCCTCTATAATATAGTAATGCCGGGTGCAAGTGCCCTAGAAAACAGTGCCCACATTTTTTCCCTAGAAAGTGATAATGCCCTGTGTGCCCCTTTGACAGTCACAATAACCTGACATCCCCTATAACAATAAGTGCCCACTTTTCATTTAATAATGCCCCGACTCTCCCCCCTGTACAGCTCCCCTATACACAGTATGATGCTCTCTTATAATGTAATGCCCCCTCACTGTATAATACCACCCACACAGTATACTGACCCCTTAGTAGCCCCCAAACTGTTTGATGGCTCCAACACTGTATGATGGCCCCCTCACTGTAATCTCCACACTGTATTATGGCCTCCTAGATAGCCTCCATATAGTATAATGCACCAGATTGTCCTAAATATAGTATAATGCACTCCCCAAAGGCAGACTCTATTGTATAATGCACCCCCATAGACAAACTCTATAGCACAAGGCAGCCCCCATAGGCAGACTCTATTGCACAAGGCAGCACCCATAGGCAGACTCTGTAGTATAAGGCAGCACCCCATAGGCAGACCCTGTAGTATAAGACAGCACCCCCTTAGGCAGACTCTATAGCACAAGGCAGCACCCATAGGTAGACTCTATAGCACAAGACAGCACCCCATAGGCAGACCCTGTAGTATGCGGCAGCACCCCCATAGGCAGACCTTGTATTATGCGGCAGCACCCTCATCATAGGCAGACCCTGTAGTATAAGGCAGTACCCCCATAGGCAGACCCTGTAGTATAAGGCAGCACCCCCATAGGCAGACCCTGTAGTATAAGGCAGCAAGCACCCCCATAGGCAGCCCCTGCAGTATAAGGCAGCCCCCATAGGCAGACCCTGCAGTCTAAGGCAGCCCCCATAGGCAGACCTTGCAGTATAAGGCAGCCCCCCATAGGCAGACCCTGGAGTATAAGGCAGCCTCCATAGGCAGACCCTGCAGTATAAGGCAGCACCACGATAGGCAGACCTTGTAGTATAAGACAACACCTCATAGGCAGACCTCATAGTATAAGGCTGCCGCCTCATAGACAGACCTTGTAGTATAAGGCAGCATTCCCATAGGCAGACCTTTTAGTATAAGGCAGCACCCCCATAGGCATACCTTGTTGTATAAGGCAGCATCCCCATAGGCAGACCCTGTAGTAAAAGGCAGCACCCTCATAGGCAGACCCTGTAGTAAAAGGCAGCACCCCATAGGCAGACCCTGTAGTATAAGGCAGCACCCCCATAGGCAGGCCCTGTAGTATAAGGCAGCACCCCCATAGGCATACCCTGCAGTATAAGGCAGCCCCCCATAGGCAGACCTGCAGTATAAGGCAGCCCCCCATAGGCAGACCCTGCAGTATAAGGCAGCCCCCCCATAGGCAGACCCTGCAGTATAAGGCAGCCCCCATAGGCAGACCCTGCAGATAAGGCAGCCCCCATAGGCAGATCTTATAGTATAAGGCATCACCCCCATAGGCAGACCTTGTATAAGACAGCACTCCATAGGCAGATTTTGTAGTATAAGGTAGCACCCCCATAAGCAGACCCTGTAGTATAAGGCAGCCCCCATAAAAAAAACAGTAAATAAATACTCACCTCTCTTCCTCCTTGTTCCTGCGGTGCTCCGAGCTCCCGCTCATCTCCTGACAGCGGGCGCCGAGTAGTGACGTCATCGCGCCCGCTGTCAGTGTCTGCGTCAGTGATGTCAAACGCTGACAGGGGGATGATGGGAGAAGTAGTGTAGCGCAGCTCTCCTTCCCTCATCAATGCGGTCAGCTGTATCGACTAAATGCCGAAACAGCTGACCTTGCGATGACGGGTGGGGGGCCCACTGCTGGCACCGGGCCCCGCCTGCTCTGGGGCCCCATTGCTGCAGTGCAGAGAGATCGATTCTCCTTGCTCTGCTGCAGAACGTAACTGTCTCCGCGCGCCAATACAGTTGCAGTAGCGTAGCTCCGGGTGGGCCCCCTCTGAGCAACGGGCCCAGGGCCACCGCACCATCTGCCCCCCCGGTAGCTACACTACTGAATCCTGTCCTTCCTGGCTTTCCTGCATAACCTCCTCTGCCCATCATCATCTGCCAATCTGCCCATCATCTGCCAATACACAGAGTCAACAGGGCTTTAAATTGACCCAAATGGGAGGCTCATGGAAGGGAGCACGGATATTGTCATGTATCGTGAGATTTTGGCCAACAACCTTCTTCCCTCAGGGAGAGTATTGAAGATGGGTCGTGGTTGGGTCTTCCAGCATGAAAATGACCCGAAACTCACAGCCAGCACAACCAAGGAGTGGCTCCGTTAGAAGCATTTCAAGGTCCTTGAGCCAGTCTCCAGACCTAAAACCAATAGAAAATCTTTGGAGGGAGCTGAAAATCAATATTGCCTAGCGACAGCCCCAAAACCTGAAAGATCTGGAGAAAATTTGTATGGAGGAGTGGGCCAAAATTCCTGTTGCAGTGTGTGCAAACTTGGTCAAGAGCTACAGGAAACATCGAAGGCAGACACCGAAACGTGCTTCAGGGTGGACGCATCATTTGGACAGTTTTTGGACCCCTGTATTCATCTGTTAATCAAGTATTTAACCATTTAATGGTATGTCAGTATTTTGATTCTAAACTCTCTTAGCACACACATTGATTTGACACTGATCACATGGTCACCAGTGATTTAAGGTGACAGTATATGCACTGATATACACATAATCATTGATAATAATTGCACTTTTCTTTCCCTGCCACATATTAGATCTGTTTTCCCTTCTACATGTTGTATCAGTTCTCTATGAGGGTCCATTTTTGTATATTTATTATTGATTTTTCTGATATATTTGCAGCTTAATATACAGATCTGGTAAAAATTAAGAGACCACCACATCAAAACCCTGTCATGGGCAGCCCAATCTCCAGACCTGAACTCAATTGAAAACCTCGGGAATGTAATCAAGAGGATCAAGAGGATGATGGATAGTCACAAACCATCAAGCAAAGAAGAACTGCTTAAATTTTTGGGCCAGGAGTAGTGTGAAAGACTGATGGAAAGCATGTCAAGATGCATGAAAGCTGTGATTAAAAATAATGGTTATTCCACAAAATATTGATTTCTGAACGCTTCATGAGTTAAAACATTAGTATTGTTGATTGTAAATGATTATGAGCTTGTTTTCTTTGCACTATTTGAGGTCTGAAAGAGCTTTTTTTTAATTATTTTGACCATTTCTCCTTTTCAAGAAAAAAATACAAAATGTATTGCTTAGAAATTCGGAGACATGTTGTCAGAAGTTTATAGAATAAAAGAACAATTTACATTTTACTCAAACATATACCTAAAGAGAAAAATCAGACAAACTGAACACTTTGCAGTGGTCTCTTAATTTTTGCCAGATCTGTATTTGTTATTAATTGCTTGGTACTTCTCTGCTGTTATTAATACTATTCTGTCACATGTTTTTAACTGTTCCCAGGGTATTGCTTCCTTTTTGTCCCCTGAGTATTTGTTTCCACCTTTACCTACGTATATTTTAATATTATTTTACTAATAAATAAACTATGTTTTTTCTTTACTAAATTGAGTTGTAAAATTGTCTTTTTTTCTTCGCCTTTGATTTACCTTGCCGATATGCTCCTTATGATATCCATGTTATACACGTGATTGCAATCATACACATTTTTTTTTACCAATTACTAAGTATATTACCATTGCCATTATCTTATCTGTGTATCGTGTTTCTGAGATTGTTTTGACTAAATCATTTTTATTATGTATACCCCTTTTCACATGTAAGGCACCATGGATAAATGGCGATATGATAATAAATAATAATAAAAAAAAATAATTTAGCCCTTGTGACTCTCCCCAATTAACTTTAAGGGTATGTTTCCACATACTCTATATAGAAACTTGATTCCAGCTCACCCATTTGCTCTGTGCTCATCCACCTGGGGTTCAGACACTGGCCTCGCTCTGGCCTCACATGAAGGAAAATAGAAAAATTTGTGTCCGGCTCAACAGGACTGGATTTTACTTTATTTATTTATTTTATTTTTCAAAAGAAATTATAGTGCATACAAAAGAAAAATGTACATGGTTGGCATCGACTGGGTCATGTCGACCATGTAAATTTTTGTTTTGTATGCACTATAATTTCTTTTGAAAAAGAAAAGGAAAATCCAGTCCTGTTGAGCCAGACTCCAATTATTTCTGTTTCCACGTGGTGTATTTGCTGCGGATTGGATGCTGCGTACAGCCGCTGTTGTGAATTCTGCTTTTGGGTTCCCTCCGGTGGTAGTAGGTGGTAATGCAGTTGTCCCTGGGTTGCAGTCCTGGTCAGGTGTGTCTGCTGATTGCAGTTCTGACTGGGGTATTTAGGTGTGCAGGATTCATTAGTCCTTGCCAGTTGTCAATTGTTGTTGGGAGGTGTGGACCTCTGCCTGGTTCCTCCTCCCTTTCTGCCAAATCAGCAAAGATAAGTGTCTGTTTTTTTTCCTGTGGCACACATGCGGTGTGCTTCACAATTCAGTGCTATTCTTTGTGTTTTCTTGTCCAGCTTAGATTGTGTCAGTATTTTCTCAGTCTTGTTGGATTCTCTGGAGTGGCAGATATACATTCCATGTCTTTAGTTAGATTGTGGAACTTTTTGTATTATCTGCTGTGGATATTTTTGGAAGGGTTTTAATACTGACCGCCTAGTAATCTGTCCTATCCTTTCCTATTTAGCTAGAGTAGCCTCTTATGCTAAATCCTGTTTTCTACCTGCGTGTGTCTATTCTACTCCTACTCACAGTCATTATTCGTGGGGGGCTGCCTATCCTTTGGGGGTCTGCTCTGAGGCAAGGTAGCATTCCTATTTCCATCTTTAGGGGTATTTAGTCCTCCGGCTGTGTCGAGGTGTCTAGGGTATGCTAGGCACACCCCACGGCTACTTCTAGTTGCGGTGTTAGTTCAGGATTTGCGGTCAGTACAGGTTCCACCGACTCCAGAGAAAGTTTCATGCGGCTCCAAGGTCACCAGATCATAACAGTACAACTGGCCAATAATGAGTTAAATGCATCTCAGAAGAAGGGAAGAAAGGTGTTGAGCCATTTTTTTTTCTGTAGTCTGTTTTGTCTTTTCTTCCCTCTTTATTTATGGGTGGCTGAGGAGTCTTGTGCCAGCATGGATGTTCAGGAATTAGCTTTTCGTGTAGACCAGCTTGCTGCTAGGGTACAGGGTATTTCTAATTATATTGTTCAGACTCCTGCTTTAGAGCCGAAGATTCCTACTCCTGATTTGTTTTTTGGTGATAGGTCCAAATTTTGGGGTTTTAAAAACAATTGTAAACTGTTTTTTGCTCTGAAACCGCGATCCTCCGGTGATTCCATTCAGCAGGTTAAAATTGTCATCTCCCTGCTGCGTGGCGATCCACAGGATTGGGCATTTTCCCTGGAATCTGGGAATCCGGCCTTGCTTAATGTAGATTCCTTTTTTCAGGCTTTAGGATTATTATATGATGAACCGAATTCTGTGGATCAAGCGGAGAAAACCTTGTTGGCCCTGTTTCAGGGTCAAGAGGCGGCAGAATTGTATTGTCAGAAATTTAGAAAATGGTCTGTGTTGACTAAATGGAATGATGATGCTTTGGCGGCAATTTTCAGAAAGGGTCTTTCTGAATCCGTTAAAGATGTTATGGTGGGGTTTCCCACGCCTTCCGGTCTGAGTGATTCTATGTCTCTGGCCATTCAGATTGATCGGCGCTTGCGGGAGCGTCAAACTGTGCACGCTGTGGCATCCTCCTTAGAGCAAAGTCCTGAGCCAATGCAGTGTGATAGGATTTTGTTAAGAACGGAACGACAAGGATTCAGACGTCAGAATAGGTTGTGTTATTATTGTGGCGACGCTTCTCATGTCATTTCAGTCTGCCCTAAGCGGACAAAAAGGATCGCTAGTTCATTTACTATCAGTACTGTACAACCTAAATTTCTGTTATCGGTGTCCTTGATCTGCTCATTGTCATCATTTTCTGTCATGGCGTTTGTGGATTCAGGCGCCGCCTTGAACTTAATGGATTTTGAGTTTGCCAGGCGTTGTGGTTTTCCCTTGCAGCCTTTGCAGAACCCTATTCCTTTAAGGGGGATTGATGCTACACCTTTGGTTAAAAATAAGCCCCAGTTTTGGACACAGGTGACCATGCACATGGCGCCAGCCCATCAGGAAGATTGTCGATTTCTGGTGTTGCATAATTTGCATGATGTTATCGTGCTGGGTTTCCCGTGTTTGCAGGTACATAATCCTGTGTTGGAATGGAAATCTATGTCTGTGACTAGTTGGGGTTGTCAGGGGGTTCATAATGATGTTCCTTTGATGTCAATCTCCTCTTCTTCCTCTTCTGAAATTCCAGAGTTTTTGTCTGATTTTCAGGATGTATTCGATGAGCTCAAGTCCAGTTCCCTTCCACCGCACAGGGACTGTGATTGTGCGATTGACTTGATTCCAGGCAGTAAGTTTCCCAAGGGCCGACTTTTCAACCTGTCTGTGCCTGAACATACCGCCATGCGGAGTTATGTTAAGGAGTCTTTGGAGAAAGGGCATATTCGGCCATCTTCTTCACCGGTGGGAGCAGGTTTTTTTTTTGTTGCTAAGAAGGATGGCTCCTTGAGACCTTGTATTGATTATCGCCTCTTGAATAAGATCACGGTCAAGTTTCAATACCCTTTACCTTTGCTTTCCGATTTGTTTGCTAGGATTAAGGGGGCTAGTTGGTTTACGAAGATTGACCTTCGGGGGGCATATAATCTTGTTCGTATTAAGCAGGGTGATGAATGGAAAACTGCGTTTAATACGCCCGAAGGCCATTTTGAATACCTTGTGATGCAATTCGGGCTCACTAACGCTCCATCTGTTTTTCAATCCTTCATGTATGATATCTTCCGGACTTATATTGATAAATTCTTGATTGTATATTTGGATGATATTTTGATTTTTTCCGATGATTGGAAGTCTCATGTGGAACAGGTCAGGATGGTATTTCAGATCCTTCGTGACAATGCTTTGTTTGTGAAGGGGTCTTAGTGTCTCTTTGGGGTGCAGAAGGTTTCTTTTTTGGGCTTTATTTTTTCTCTCTCATCTATGGAGATGGATCCGGTTAAGGTTCAGGCCATTCATGATTGGATTCAACCCACATCCGTGAAGAGCCTTCAGAAATTTTGGGGTTTTGCAAATTTTTATCGCCGTTTCATTGCTAACTTCTCCAGCGTGGTTAAACCCTTGACTGATTTGACGAAAAAAGGCGCTGATGTGGCAAATTGGTCCTCTGCGGCTGTCTCTGCCTTTCAGGAGCTTAAACGCCGATTTACTTCTGCTCCGGTGTTGCGCCAACCAGATGTTTCTCTTCCGTTTCAGGTTGAGATTGATGCTTCTGAGATTGGGGCAGTGGCCGTTTTGTCTCAGAGGGATTCTGTTGGTTCTTTTATGAAACCGTGTGCCTTCTTCTCCCGCAAGTTTTCGCCTGCTGAAAGCAATTATGATGTCGGCAATCGGGAGTTGTTGGCTATGAAGTGGGTGTTTGAGGAGTGGCGACATTGGCTTGAGGGAGCTAAGCACCGTATTGTGGTCCTGACCGATCATAAGAATTTGATTTACCTCGAGTCTGCCAAACGGCTGAGTCCTAGACAGGCTCGATGGTCCTTGTTTTTTTCCCGTTTTGATTTCGTGGTTTCGTATCTTCCGGGTTCTAAGAATATTAAGGCTGATGCCCTTTCTAGGAGTTTTTTGCCTGATTCTCCTGAGGTCCTTGAACCGGTCGGCATTCTGAAAGAAGGGGTGGTCCTTTCTGCCATTTCCCCTGATTTACGGCGGGTTCTTCAGGAATTTCAGGCTGATAGACCTGACCGCTGTCCTGTGGGGAAATTGTTTGTTCCTGACAGATGGACTAGTAGAGTGATTTCTGAGGTTCACTGTTCTGTGTTGGCTGGTCATCCTGGTATTTTTGGTACCAGAGATTTGGTTGGTAGGTCCTTTTGGTGGCCTTCGTTGTCACGTGATGTGCGTTCTTTTGTGCAGTCCTGTGGGACTTGTGCGCGGGCCAAGCCTTGTTGTTCCCGTGCTAGTGGGTTACTTTTGCCATTGCCGGTCCCTGAGAGGCCCTGGACGCATATTTCTATGGATTTTATTTCTGATCTTCCGGTTTCCCAGAGGATGTCGGTTATCTGGGTTGTTTGTGACCGGTTTTCTAAGATGGTTCATTTGGTGCCTTTGCCTAAATTGCCTTCCTCTTCAGAGTTGGTTCCGTTGTTTTTTCAGCATGTGGTTCGCTTGCATGGTATTCCGGAGAATATTGTGTCCGACAGAGGTTCCCAGTTTGTTTCTAGGTTCTGGTGGGCCTTTTGTGCTAAGCTGGGCATTGATTTGTCTTTTTCTTCCGCATTTCATCCTCAGACAAATGGCCAGACCGAGCGAACTAATCAGACTTTGGAGACTTATTTGAGATGCTTTGTGTCTGCCGATCAGGATGATTGGGTGGCCTTTTTGCCATTGGCCGAGTTTGCCCTTAATAATCGGGCTAGTTCGGCTACTTTGGTTTCGCCTTTTTTTTGTAATTTTGGTTTTCATCCTCGTTTTTCTTCTGGGCAGGTTGAGCCTTCTGACTGTCCTGGTGTGGATTCTGTGGTTGACAGGTTGCAGCAGATTTGGGCTCATGTGGTGGACAATTTGGTATTGTCTCAGGAGGAGGCTCAACGTTTTGCTAACCGTCGTCGGTGTGTTGGTTCCCGGCTTCGGGTTGGGGATTTGGTTTGGTTGTCTTCCCGTCATGTTCCTATGAAGGTTTCTTCCCTTAAGTTTAAGCCTCGCTTTATTGGTCCTTATAGGATTTCTGAGATTATTAATCCGGTGTCTTTTCGATTGGCCCTTCCGGCTTCTTTTGCTATCCATAATGGCTTCCATAGATCTTTATTGCGGAAATATGTGGTGCCCGTTGTTCCCTCTGTTGATCCTCCGGCCCCTGTGTTGGTTGATGGGGAGTTGGAGTATGTGGTTGAGAAGATTTTGGATTCTCGCTTTTCGAGGCGGAGGCTTCAGTACCTTGTCAAATGGAAGGGTTATGGCCAGGAGGATAATTCTTGGGTTTTTGCCTCTGATGTCCATGCTGCTGATTTGGTCCGTGCCTTTCATCTGGCTCGTCCTGATCGGCCTGGGGGCTCTGGTGAGGGTTCGGTGACCCCTCCTCAAGGGGGGGTACTGTTGTGAATTCTGCTCTTGGGTTCCCTCCGGTGGTTGCTGGTAGTAATGCAGTTGTCCCTGGGTTGCAATCCTGGGCAGGTGTCCCTGCTGATTGCAGCTCTGACTGGGATATTTAGGTGTGCAGGATTCATTAGCCCTTGCCAGTTGTCCATTGTTCTTGGAGGTTTTGCATCTCTGTCTGGTTCCTCCTGTCCTGCTGCCAAATCAGCAAAGATAAGTGTCTGGTTTTGTTTCTGCAGCGCACATGCTGTGTGCTTTACAATTCAGTACTATTCTATGTTTTTTCTTGTCCAGCTTAGACTGTGTTTGGATATTTCTGTCAAGTTGGATTCTCAGGAGATGCAGATATACATTCCATGTCTTTAGTTAGATGGTGGAATTTTTGTATTATCTGCTGTGGATATTTTTAGGGTTTTAATACTGACCGCTTAGTATTCTGTCCTATCCTTTTCTATTTAGCTAGCGTGGCCTCTTTTGCTAAATCCTGATTTCTGCCTGCGTGTGTCTTTCCTCTAATACTCACAGTCAATATTTGTGGGGGGCTGCCTATCCTTTGGGGTTCTGCTCTGAGGCAAGATAGAATTCCCATTTCCATCTATAGGGGTATTTAGTCCTCCGGCTGTGTCGAGGTGTCTAGGATGTGTTAGGTACACCCCACGGCTACTTCTAGTTGCGGTGACAGTTTAGGGTTTGCGGTCAGTATAGGTTCCACCTACTCCTGAGAAAGTCTCATGCGGCTCCAAGGTCACCGGATCATAACAGCTCCCCTACAGTCCACAGTCACCAAACAGCCACTTGAACTGGTTGCCTTAGATCATGTGAAGTTAACTCCAAGCCAGTCAGGCTATGTCTATGCTCTGACCATTGTGGATCATTACTCCAGATTCCTTGTATTCGTGCCTGTCAAGGACCAGACAGCGAGGACAGCAGCCAAAGACTTCCAGCAACACTTTTGCCGACCACACGGATACCCAGAGAAGGTACTAACTGACCAAGACCCAGCCTTTGAAGCGGAAGTGTTTCAAAAGTTCTGCAACCTGTACAGATGCAAGAAAATCAGAACAACACCGTACCACCCACAAACCAATGGTATGTGTGAAAAGATGAACCAGATGGTAATCGATCTGTTAAAAACTTTGCCTTTGCACGAAAGACACTTATGGCCAGAAAAGTTGCCAGACTTGGTAGACTTGTACAATCACATCCCAGTGAATTCCACCAACTGCACTCCAGCATACCTGATGAGGGGAAGATCTAGCAAATTACCTGTTGCTCTGGACATGGGAGTCCTAACTCCAGAAACTACCTCACCAGATACAGATTGGGATAATGAGCGACAACAGAACTACCGCCAAGTACAAGAGTGTGTAGAGAGAAGCTTGTCCCAGGCAAGACAAAAACAAGAGAGAGACTACAACCAATGTGCCCCAGCAATTCCCTTGTCACCAGGTGAACAAGTGCTAAGGCGTAAGAGAAGAATGCACAAACTCAATGACCAGTGGAAAGCAGAACCATATACCATCTTACCATCCAACTTTGACAATACAAAAGTATGCCTTATAAGTAAAGACGGAGGAGAAACTTCAACTGTGGTATCCAGAGATCATCTTAAAGTATGCCCTGATAAACTGAGAGAAAAAGAAAAGGATCCAGGAACTTCTCACCCAATGGAGGAAGAAGAAAAAGAAATCCACACTGTTCTTGGAGATTTTCCCCAGTCTTGGACTCAAGTACATCAGGCCATAGTGATACCTGTCTTGACTTTTCCCCAGTTGGAAATAACAGAACAAAATGTGATTCAAGACCATCCTGAATCAGAAGAGACTCTACAACAGCGGGCTCAAGCAACAAACGTCACACTAGCAGTGGAACCAGAGAATCCACCCTCTGCTATCGGTGAATCTGTCATGCCCACAGTGAGTAGAAGTAGTCCCAGAAGGTCGAGTATACCTGTGGTACGTAGACTCACCAGAAGTGTAGCCATAAGAGAGTGCACTACACCAGTGGTAGTGAGAACAGTGAACCCCGTTAGGTCACTAGCAATCCCTAGAAAAGGAACCAGGGATGTCATCATATAAGAGGCGGTTCTTAGAGCACCCGTCTAGTGGCTACAAAACACTAAGATCAACAGGTCCAGCTATTTGAATTGCACATAATCTAGAAAGCAGCATAAAATGGGGATAGAAACTCTAATTTCAGCAGTGTGCCTCTTCCTGGGCCTCTGGATGTAGTTTTGCTAAATCACAATTTTCTCTGCTGCAGCTCTGCTAGTCCTCTGAATGATGAGCTCTAACTGACCCGGCCCTACCATTGATTGACAGCACCTAGCCTACACTCTACAAAGGCTGAAGTCAATGCTTGGAGAACAGTGATGACCAGAGGTCTTGAACAATGAAGACTATAACAGTAGCTCATCATTGAGAAGACTAGCAGATCTGCAACAGATAAAAGGTGTCAGCAAGAAGCCAAGAAAGTGTCACACCTCTGGAATCATGGTCTCTTCCTCTACTTTATTACTCTCAGATGGGACCTGGTGACAGATTATTTTTATTAGAAGCAGGGGCATAACTACCATGGTCGCAGCTGTGACTGGGCCTGGCGTGTCAGGGGCATGGCAGATCAGAGGCACCTGACACCATGTTGTAGTGCAGGAGATTCCTCCCAAACAGGAACAGTCAGAGGAGTATGTAGGGGGAGGGGAGCAGTCGGGGCTTGTGAGAGATAGGACGCAGCTCCAGTCATCACGGTGAGACAGCTTCTCCTGCTCTGCAGCCCCGGGACAGAAGGCGAGAGCGGGGGAGGTGCGGGACAGAGCTGCTGTAAGCATTAGAAGCTGAGGGGGTGCACGTTTATATCAGCCTCCCCAGTACCAGAGAGAAGAGTGTGAGATGTATGAGCTGGTGTGTGTGTGTGTGTGTGCGTGCGTGGTCTGTAGTATGTGTGTCTGTGTGAGGCAGGGGCGTAACTACCATGGTCACAGAGGTCACCGCTGCGACTGGGCCTGGCAGGTCAGGGGCCCGGCAGGTCAGAGGCACCTGACTCCCCCCACCGCCGCATTGAACTATACTGGCGTCTATGATGCCGGTACAGTTCAAAGCAATGATGGAGGAGAGAGCGCCAGCTGACGCTCCCTCTCCCATCATTCCCCTCTGCCTCTGACACTGAGGGTGTGGGATGACGCCACTTCATCACGCACCTGCTGTGTGTGGGGCCCAGGCAGTGCAGCATCTGCACAGGTGATGGCGGCCGCTATATTGGCAGAGCCTGTGGCGGCTGTTGGGATCGGCAACAGGCGGCTCCGGAGCTGGCGGGGGGCGCGTGGACCGAACCGCCCAGGAGGGGGATGCCGCAGAGGCTCAGCCATGTGGAGGATCCGTGGATGAACATGGAGGTGCACGGAAACGGCGGCAGAGAGGTGTGTCTCCTGCTCGTGTGTCACCGTCCTCGGCCCCCAGCGTCCCCGGCCCCCTGTGACACCAGCCCCGTTTCCTCCCTGCTCTCCCGTGCACCATGTCCTCATAGGTCCCCAGGTTCAGATCATTCTGCTCCTCCGGGCCCCCTTACGCACCTTGTCACTCCTCCCCTGGTCCCCCAATGCTCCCCATCTCCCAAGCCCTGAGTCCTCCTGCACCCCCCATACATTCCCTGCCCCTTGTCCTCGTGTAACCCGTCTGCCCTGCTCTCAAGTCTCCCCTGTCCCCTTTCTCATTATGTGTTCCCCATCTACCCTGTCCTCGTAATCTCTGTGCCTCCTTCTTCCCTGCTTCCAAGTCTCCCCCTGTCTCCTCGTGCGTCCCTATCTACTCTGCCCTCGGAGTCCCCTTGTGTCCTCGCGTGCCTATTTCCCTTTCCACCTAGTCCTTGTGTGTCCCCTTGTGTCAGTCTCCCTTGTCCCCTTGTGTCAGTCCCCCTTGCCCACTAGTCCCCTTGTCCCCTGCTTCCTAGCCCCCATGTGTCCCCTTGTGCCTGTCTTCGTTGCTCTCTAGCCCCCCTGTGTCACCCTTATGCCTGTCTCCCCTGCCCCTAGTCACAATTTGCCTATGTCTTTCTCACTGCCCCTGTATGGAGGGGCTGCATTCTACTATGAGGGGAGCTGCATTATATTCTATGGGGGCTGCATTATACTTTTGTGGGGTGACTGCATTATACTCTGTGGGGTGGCTGCATTATACTACATGTGGACTGCATTATACTTTATCGAGGACTATGGGGAATACATTATACTATATGAAGAACTATGTGGTGCATTATACTATGAGAAGTGAATTGTACGACATGGATGATGGTGACGGTGCATTATACTATATGGAGCACTATGAGGAGTGTATTGTACTATATGGAGGGCTGAGCAGTGTATTTTAATATATGGAGGACTATGAGGAGAGTATAATACTATATGGATGACTGAGGAGTGTATTATACTATGTGGAGGACTGTGAGGGGTGCATTATACTATAAGGGGCACTATGAGCAGTGTATTATACTATATGGAGGACTGAGGAGTGTATTATACTATATGGAGGACTGATGAGTGTATTATACTATATGGAGGATTGAGCAGTGTATTATACTATATGGAGCACTAGGAGGAGTGTATTATGCTATATGGAGCACTATGAGGAGTGTATTTTAGTATACGGAGGACTATGAGGAGTGTATTATACTATACGGAGGACTGAGGAGTGTACAATACTATATGGAGGACTATGGGGAGTGTATTATACTATATAGAAGACTATGAACTGTGCAGTATATTATATAGAGGACTATGGGGGTACATTATATTATAAGGAGGACTATGGGGGTGCATTATACTTCTTATATGGATCCCCATGACTTCTATGTAAGCCTCTGATGAGTCTAATGGTTTATTTTCTTTTATAAATTACATAACAATGGCAGTACTGGGGACAAATACATACCATGATGGGGCACCGGATAGTTACGCCACTGAGGTCACACTATACAACTTTGCAATAAAGCTATAGTGTGCGAAATGAATAAGGAAAATGAGAATTTGTGTGGAAAATATTTTGGCATGGTGGGGGGGGGAGCCATTTGAAAGTTCGCACCGGGGCCCATAACTTTGTAGTTACACCACTGATTAGAAGCTATTTTGTACCTCTTTGCTACACAAAAAAGTGAACCTTACAGATTTATGTCTGGAACTATTTTTCTTAAGACACACAAAAGAGCTAATAAAGGGGCATATAAAAGTAAATGTATTGATGTACTGACCCCTTTTCCAAGCCATATATCCCATTTAATGCTATTTACATTTTAACTATCATTCATAATACTTTTTATATTTTATAGGCGCTGCATATTGTTTCTGATTGTGGTGGGGATGCAGGTACTAAGACCCCCCACCAATCACTCAGAACATCACTTTGAAGTCCATAGCTCTTGCATGAGCTGGGTGCACATATCTGTGAATGGGCTTAATAATATGAGAGTAAATGTACAGACCCATAGACCCAACTGCTAAGCCCAGCTATCGCCCCATATCAGTGCTCCCGTTTGTTTCCAAACTCCATGCTCAACTTTCCTCCCACCTCTCATCTAACTCGCTCCTTGACAATCTCCAATCTGGCTTTCGTCCCCACCACTCCACCAAAACTGCTCTGACCAAAATTACTAATGACTTATGAGTCGCCCTGCCAGGGCCATGGGGTACTCGGTACCGGGTCCGGTGTTTCACAGGGGGATGTTATGGTGGCGACCCGGTCCGTCGCCCTGGGCGCCCATGTAAAAGGGAAAGGTCTTTAAAGGGAATAAATATGTTTGTGACGCCACCTGTGGTATTCGGTCAGTAGGGACTGACGCTGCTTTAAGGGGTCCTCTGGGGTGATGTTATGGCAGCTAGATGGTATAACTTCCCACAGGTGAAGTATATCCCCAGGGCTCCCGGTGTGTAGATGGAAGATGGTGAATGGCGCAGTAAGGAACGAGGACACAGGTTTGCATTGCAGTCTCTTTACCTTGTTTACTGATGACTTCAGGCAGCCACAGTCCAGGGCACCAGATCACAGGGCAGGCAGGGTCTGGCCAGCTTGGAGGCAAGTTAGGAGTCCCCTTATCCAGGTGGAAATCAAAGCCTTCCTCTAGCGCCGTGGTGTTGTAGTCCCTTACTGCCTATGGCTGCAGATAAGGTCCTCACAGATGTTCTCTCTCTCTGTTCCCCAAATAGGATAGGACTTAACCCGTATGACTGGTGACTTGAGTCTGTTTATAGGGACTCTAGCACGCCCCGAGCTCTAAAGGTGTCACCATGTCTCCTGGGTATTTAGAAGGACAGGTAACGTGAAGTTCAGCTGTCCTGCCGGTCTCTGATGTAAGTCGTGGAGGGCCTTACAACCTTGGTGTTCCGGCTACCAGTCTCTGCGCCTCAGAAGGAGGTAGCCTGCTCATGGCTGGTCTCCCGCTGGTATCCTCTCCTGTGCTTCGCTCTCCTACACGCTCTCTGCAATATATTTGGCTTTCTGTAAGTCTCTTTCCAGGAGCTGCTGCACTGTGGCTATATAGCTCCGTAAACCCTCTTCTACCTCAGACTGATCCAGTCTGTTTCCTGGCAAGAACTGTTCTCACCTTTCCCTCCAAAACTACCATATATATGGGGAGTCACTTAGTAAATAGGATCAAAAGCTCCCCCTGGTGGCCTGGAGTGTGAATGTGTTGCATGCTTGTGTTTACCTGGTTCCAGTTATCCCTTCTTGCCTCCAAACGTAACATCACTCTCCCCGTGAGGAAAGCAATGCTACTGTGGCGACCAGGACCCTGGGGCGCCACACTTACTCACAGCCAAAGCTAACAGACAGGTCTCTATCCTCCTCCTTCTCGACCAGTCTTCTGCTTTCGACACAGTCGATCACTGCCTACTGTTACAGATTCTTTCTTCCTTTGCCATCAAAGGCCTTGCCCTGTCCTGGATTGCCTCATATCTTTCCGACAGCACATTTAGCGTTTCCCACTTCCATACTACCCCCTCATCACCCCTCTCTCTATTGGAGTCCCTCAAGGCTCTGTCCTAGGGCCCCTATTTTTTTCCATCTATACCCTTGGCCTAGGACAACTCGTAAAGTCTCATGGCTTCCAGTATCACTTGTATGCGGACGACACTCAGATCTACCTCTCTGGCCCAGATGTCACCTCTCTGCTGCTCAGAATCCCAGAGTGTCTATCAGCCATATCCTCCTTCTTCAACTCTTCCTAAAACTCAATGTAGACAATACCGAAATCATCATCTTACCCCCATCTCGCGTATCCCCCCCTACCTGATCTATCTATTATGGTAAATGGCATCACGCTCTCTCCCGCACCTAAAATCCGCTGCCTCAGGGTAACTCTCATTCTGCCCTGTCCTTCAATCCGCACGTCCAAACTCTTGCCACCTCCTGTCGCCTCCAACTCAAAAATATTGCCAGAATCCGTCCCTTCCTCTGCCCACAATCTACTAAAACTCTTGTGCATGCCCTCATCATCTCCCACCTCGATTACTGCAATACCCTCCTCTGTGGCCTCCCCACTAACTCTCTTGCACCACTCCAGTCTGTGCTCAACTCTGCTGCCGGGCTAATCCACCTCTCTCCTCGCAACGCCCCTGTTTCTCTCCTCTGCAAATCCCTCCACTGGCTCCCTATTCCCCAACAAATCCAATTCAAACTACTAACACTGATCCACAAAGCCATCCACAACCTGTCCTCTCCCTATAGCTCTGAACTAATCTCCCAATATCTTCCCTCATGTAATCTTCGATCCTCCCAAGACCTCCTACTCTCCTCCACACTTATTTATTCCTCGCACAACTGCCTCCAAGATTTCTCCCTAATATCCGCCATTCTCTGGAATTCCACGCCTCAACACGTCCAATTATCCACCACCCTCGGATCCTTCAGACGGAACCTGAAAACCCATCTCTTCAGGAAAGCTTACAGCCTGCAATAACCAATCTGCCGCCTCACCAACCACCCGAGCTGTCGCCTCACCAACCACCTGAGTTGTCCCGCCTCAACAGCACCAGAGCTGCCGCCTCACAACCACCAGAGCTGCCGTACATCCGACCTTCTGTCTCTTCCCCATTATTCCGCAGAATGAAAGTCCGCAACGACAGGGTCCTCTCCCCTCTGTACCAGTCTGTCATTGCAAATTTGTTTAATGTAAACGATATCTATAACTCTGTACGTAACCCCTTATCTCATGTACAGCACCATGGAATTAATGATGCTATATAAATAAACAATAATAATAATAGACATACAGTACAGACCAAAAGTTTGGACACACCTTCTCATTTAAATATTTTTCTGTATTTTCATGACTATGAAAATTGTACATTCACACTGAAGGCATCAAAACTATGAATTAACACATGTGGAATTACATACTTAACAAAAAAGTGTGAAACAACTGAAATTATGTCTTATATTCTAGGTTCTTCAAAGTAGCCACCTTTTGCTTTGATGACTGCTTTGCACACTCTTGGCAGTCTCTTGATGAGCTTCAAGAGGTAGTCACCGGAAATGGTTTTCACTTCACAGGTGTGCCCTGTCAGGTTTACTAAGTGGGATTTCTTGCCTTATAAATGGGGTTGGGACCATCAGTTGTGTTGTGCAGAAGTCTGGTGGATACACAGCTGATAATCCTACTGAATAAACTATTAGAATTTGTATTATGGCAAGAAAAAAGCCGCTAAGTAAAGAAAAACGAATGGCCATCATTACTTTAAGAAATGAAGGTCAGTCAGTCCACAAAATTGGGAAAACTTTGAAAGTGTCCCCAAGTGCAGTGGCAAAAACCATCAAGCGCTACAAAGAAACTGGCTCACATGAGGACCGCCCCAGGAAAGGAAGACCAAGAGTCACCTCTGCTTCTGAGGATAAGTTTATTGGAGTAACCAGCCTCAGAAATCGCAGGTTAACAGCAGCTCAGATTAGAGACCAGGTCAATGCCACACAGAGTTCTAGCAGCAGACACATCTCTTCAACAACTGTTTAGAGGAAACTTTGTGCAACAGGCCTTCATGGTAAAATAGTTGCTAGGAAACCACTGCTAAGGACAGGCAACAAGCAGAAGAGACTTGTTTGGGCTAAAGAACACAAGGAATGGACATTAATCCAGTGAAAATCTGTGCTTTGGTCTGATGAGTCCAAACTTGAGATCTTTGGTTCCAACCACCGAGTCTATGTGCGACGCAGAAAAGGTGAACGGATGGACTCTACATTCCTGGTTCCCACCATGAAGCATGGAGGAGGAGGTGTGATGGTGTGGGGGTGCTTTGCTGGTGACACTGTTGGAGATTTATTCAAAATTAAAGGCATACTGAACCAGCATGGCTACCACAGCATCTTGCAGCGGCATGCTATTCCATCCGGTTTGCATTTATTTGGACCATCATTTATTTTTCAACAGGACAATGACCCCAAACACACCTCCAGGCTGTGTAAGGGCTATTTGACCAAGAAGGCGAGTGATGGGGTGCTACGCCAGACCTGAACCCAATCGAGATGGTTTGGGGTAAGCTAAACCGCAGAGTGAAGGCAAAAGGGCCAACAAGTGCTAAGCATCTCTGGGAACTCCTTCAAGATTGTTGGAAGATCATTCCTGGTGACTACCTCTTGAAGCTCATCAAGAAAATGCCAAGAGTGTGCAAAGCAGTCATCAAAGCAAAAGGTGTCTACTTTGAAGAACCTAGAATATAAGACATAATTTCAGTTGTTTCACATTTTTTAAGTATATAATTCCACATGTGTTAATTCATAGTTTTGATGCCTTCAGTGTGAATGAACAATTTTCACAGTCATGAAAATACAGAAAAATCTTTAAATGAGAAGGTGTGTTCAAACTTTTGGTCTGTACTGTACTTATGAACCCGTACACCGAGCATGCAGATTCAGAGTGGTGTTTTGATCGATTGGTATGAGTCTCAGCACCCCCACCCCCACTGATCAGTAGCATTATGCAGTGCCTCTAATATATAAAATGTTTATGAAATGACAGTTACCATTTAATAATTTATTGACGATAATAATATTTTTTTCCTTATTAAGAGTTATTATATTTTTCATATGGTCACATTTTACCTACATGAGCTCTGTACACAGTTGTCGGGCTTTTTATTTGGTAGTTAATGTATTTCTCACATAGATTTTAAATGTAAAATCCATTTGAAGAAAGTATAATTGTATTAAAATACAAGAAAAAAAAACCTTATTCTACATACTGATACTGATGTCGCCATATTTCTGCCAGTAGGTGGCAGTAACACATGCAAAATAATTAAACAGCTTTTATTAAATTGACCTAATTTCCTCCAGTTTACTGATTTTCCATTAGCAAAAAAAAAATAAATTAAGAGATTTTAAGGTTATTCTTCCTGGGAAAAGTATGCAAAGTGGATTTCTTCCAGAAGGTGGCACTTGAAAGACCGTTTTCTACCTTCTGGAGACCTATTTTGCATTGACTTCAATCCTGCTCCTGTTTGAAGATTATCAAGTGCAATGTTTTCAGTCTTGCTTTTGATCCATTTTCTCAGTTAGATGTGCCTGGCGACATGTGGAAAGGAAGTCTGCCTGATTACTGCTGACGTAACATTATCTTTGGGCGACTGTTCTTGTGTGCCAACGTAAATCCCAGGAGACAGTTATTCTGCAGCCTTGTTTCATTATATATCCAGACAGTGCAGGAGAACAACACCTATTAGTCCCTTAGACCCAGAATTTCCACCGCTGGTGCTCAGCAACAGAAGGACAATCCAATGTGAAAAATGTACAGGGTGGGCCATGTAAATGGATACACCTAAATAAAATGGGAATGGTTGGTGATATCAACTTCCTGTTTGTGGCACATTAACATATGGGAGGGGGAAAACTTTTCAAGATGGGTGGTGACCATTTTGAAGTCAGCCATTTTGGATCCAACTTTATTTTGGGAAAAGGGTCATGTGACACAGCAAACATATTGAGAATTTCACAAGAAAAACAATGGTGTGCTTGGTTTTAATGTAACTTTATTCTTTCATGAGTTATTTACAAGTTTCTCTTTGTTTACAGCCATTGACATGTTGCAGAGGTTAACACGTGAGGAGCAGATAGAAATTGTGTTGATGTCTGGTGAACGCAGTTCCTGGGTTATTGCAGCAGATTTCAATGCAAGACAACCTGCACAAGAAAACTGTCACCATTCCCATGTTATTTAGATGTATTCATATAAATGGGCCACCCAAAAAGTTTGCCTCATCACTGAACATAATGTTCTATGTAAACTGAGGGTCCTGTTCCAATTTTGTTTTGCCCATTCTGCAAATTCAGCGCCCCAATCTGGGTCATCCTCATTGAGATGCTGCAGCAGCTGGATTTGTAAGGGTGCCATTTGTGAGTAGCTATTATCTGCCAAAGGGATGTTCGACTGATGCCAGATCGGCACACTGAATTTGCAGAATGGGCAATTATATAAAATGTAATAGCTCTGTTCAGTAAAACGCACCCCTGAAGCCATACGCTACCTGTAACGGGGGTCCAATTGGCCCATATAAACGATTGGTGGTGGCAGCTAATAAACTAATCTGCATGGATTTTAATTTTTTTCTATAACACTCAATAATCAATAATACACATGAACATAAACTTTGTTTCAGGAATCCCTCAGCATAATTTCTGTGTTAGCCTCTAGCTCCTCTATCTTCCCACCATAGAATTTTAAAAACACCAACTGTCATCTCCTATCGTAATAATGGGAAAATCTACAGGTGCTTCACACAAAATTAGAATATCATCAAAAAGCTTATTTATTTCAGTTCTTCAATACAAAAAGTGAAACTCATATATAGAGTCATTACAAACAGAGTAATCTATTTCAAATGTTGATTTCTGTTAATGTTGATGATTATGGTTTACAGCCAATGAAAACCCAAAAGTCATTATCTCAGTGAATAAGAATAATTAACAAAAAACACATGCAAAGGTTTCCTAAGCGTTTAAAAAGGTCCCTTAGTATGTTTCTGTCAAGAGGGCAGTCATTGATACACTCCACAAGGAGAGTAAGCCACAAAAGGTCATTGCAAAAGAATATGGCTGTTCACAGAGTGCTGCATCCAAGTACATTAATGGAAAATTGAATGGAAGGAAAAAGTGTGCTAGAAAAAGGTGCACAAGCAAACAGGATAACCGCAGCCTTGAAAGGATTGTTAAGGAAAGGCCATTCAAAAATGTGAAGGAGATATACGGCTGCTGGAGTGGACGGCTGCTGGAGTAATTGCTTCAAGAGCCATCACACACAGACGTATCCAGGACATGGGCTACAAGTGTCACAGTCCATGTGTCAAACCACTCATGACCAATAGACAATGCCAGAAGTGTGTTACCTGGTCCAAGGAGAAAAAGAACTGGACTGTTGCTCAGTGGTCCAAGGTGTTGTTTTCAGATAAAAGTAAATTTTGCATTTAATTTGAAAATCAAGGTCCCAGAGTCTGGAGGAAGAGTGTAGAGGCACACAATCCACGCTGCTTGAGGTCTAGTGTGAAGTTTCCACAATCAAAGATGGTTCAGGGAGCCATGTCATCTGTAGGTCCACTGTGTTTTATCAAGACCAAAGTCAGCACAGTCGTCTACCAGGAAATTTTAGAGCACTTCATGCTTCTCTTTGCCGACAAGATTTTTGGAGATAGAAATTTCATTCTGAAACAGGACTTGGCACCTGTCCATACTGCCAAAAGTACCAATACCTGGTTTAAAACCAACAGTATCACTGTGCTTGATTGGCCAGAAAACTTACCTTAACCCAATAGAGAATCTATAGGGTATTGTCAAGGGAAGATGGGAGACACCAGACCCAACATTGCAGATGAGCTGAAGGCTGCTATCAAAGCAACCTGGGCTTCCATAACACCTCAGCAGTGCCACAGGTTGATTGCCTCCATGCCACAACTCCTGGGTGCAGTAATTGATGCAAAAGGAGCCCCGACCAAGTATTGAGTACATTTACTGAACATACATTTCAGTAGGCCAACATTTCAGATTTTAAAATAATTTTTCAAGCTGGTGTTATAAAGTATTCTAACTTCCTGCAATATGATTGTGGCGCCTACTGAAACAGATTAAGGGACCTTTTTAAACACTTAGGAAGCCTTTACAGGTGTTTTTTGTTAATTATTCTAATTTACTGAGATAATGACTTGTGTGTTTTCATTAGCTGTAAGCCATAATCATCAACATTAACATAAATAAACACTTGAAATAGATCATTCTATTTGTAATGACTATATAATAAAGGAGTTTCACTTTTTGTATTGAAGAACTGTATTCTACCACTTCAGCACCTGGCTACTTCATTTCCTCTCCGCTGACATCCCCACTATCATCATGGCTGACTTCAACATCCTCATTGACACTTCCCTCTCAGCTGTCACTAAACTTTTATCTTTCACTTTCTCCTTCGGCCTCACTCAATCGACTTCTGCAGCCACTCACAAAGATGGCCACACACTGAACCTCATCTTCACTCGCCTCTGCTCCCTTTCTAACCTCTTTAACTCACCTCTCCCTGTTTCTGACCACAACCTACTTACATTTTCTTCCCTTTCACTCCTTGTCCATAATTCCCACTCCACAAACTTGCACACCCTCGCAGAAATCTTAAGCACCTTGACTTACACTCAGTTTCTGAATCCCTCCTCCCTCTTACAGACATAAGTTCCTTACACAATGCGGACACTGCTGCCGCTTTATATAACACCACAATAGCTACTGCTCTGGAATTGGTTGCCCCTCTCACACATACCAAAGCTTGCAAAATCAAAAGACAGCCCTGGCACACCAGACTGACCAAAGAACTAAGATGGGCTTCCAGGGATGCTGAGTGGAGATGGAAAAGATCCCACTCCAACGAGCACTTCATCGCATTCAAACAGTCCCTCATTACTTTCAAGGCCACACTTGCTGCAGCAAAATAAACCTACTTCTCATCTCTCATATCCTCCCTGTCTCGCAACCTTAAACAGCTATTCAACACTTTCAATTCTCTTCTTCATCCCCAG
The DNA here is from genome assembly GCF_051348905.1 of Ranitomeya variabilis. Lineage (NCBI taxonomy): Eukaryota > Metazoa > Chordata > Amphibia > Anura > Dendrobatidae > Ranitomeya > Ranitomeya variabilis. The sequence goes on from NC_135234.1 coordinate 394,125,449, forward strand.
CACCTCCTCCCTCTCCACTCATCTCAGCTGAAGACTTTGCCTCATTCTTCAAGCAGAAGATTGATAAATTCAAAGAAAGCTTTGGCCTTCAACCCCCACAACCTCTCTTCCTAACTGCTCAGCCCTCCTCCAAAACCAACTTCTCCATCATCACAGAAGATTGACTCTCCACTCTACTCTCAAGATCATATCTCACTACCTATGCACTCGACCCACTTCATCCCAAACCTCGCCACAGTCTTCATCTCAACCCTAACCCATCTCTTCAGCCTATCACTAACAACTGGTGTTTTCCCCTCATGCTTCAAACATGCCTCAATCACACCCATCCTCAAAAAGCCATTTCTTGACTCATCCTCTGTATCTAGCTATCGCCCCATATCACTTATCCCCTATGCCTCATACCTACTGGAACAACACGTCCATCTTGAACTGTCCTCCCACCTCTCTTCCTGCTCCCTCTTTGACCCCTTACACTCTGGCTTCTGGCCGCATCATTCCACTGAAACTGCCCTAACTAAAGTCACCAATGACCTACTAACTGCCAAAGCCAAGTGACACTACTCTGTCCTCTTCCTCCTGGACCTGTCCTCTGCCTTTGACACAGTGGACCACTCCCTATTACTACAGACCTTCTCATCTCTTGGCATCATAGACTTGGCCCTATCTTGGATCTCAACATACTTAACAGACCAGACATTCAGCGTCTCCCACTCACACACCACCTCCTCACCTCGCCCCCTATCTGTCGGAGTCCCGCAAGGTTCAGTCCTAGGACCCCAGCTCTTCTCTATTTACACCTTCGGTCTTGACTACTGCAACCCCCTGCTCTGTGGACTCCCCTCTAACACTCTTGCGCCCCTCCAATGTATTCTAAACTCCGCTGCCTAACTAATCCACCTGTCCCCCTCGCTATTACCCAGCCTCCCCTCTCTGTCAATCCCTACACTGGCTCCCCATTACCCAAAGACTCCAGTTCAAAACCCTAACCATGACATACAAAGCCATCCACAACCTGTGCCCACCATACATCTGTGACCTCGTCTCCCAGTATTTACCTGCATGCAACCTCTGATCCTCACAAGATCTTTCTCGACTCCCCTCTCATCTCCTTTTCCCTCAATCGCATACAAGATTTCTCCCGCGCATCACCCCTACTCTGTAACTCTCTACCACAACATATCAGGCTCTCACCTACTGTGGAAACCTTTCAAAGGAACCTGAAGACCTACCTTTTCCGACAAGCCTACAACCTGCAGTAACCACCAATCCACCAAACCACTGCACGACTAGCTCTGCCCTCACCTATTGTAGATTGTGAGTCCTCGTGGGCAGGGTCCTCTCTCCTCCTGTACCATCGATTACTGTACTTTTTTTTTTAATTATGTACACCCCTCCTCACATGTAAAGTGCCATGGAATAAATGGCTCTATAATAATAAATAATAACTTTTTGATGATATTCTAATTTTGTGAGAAGCACCTGTATCTTCACTGAATATTAACTTTACAGATTTTACCCACGAATTGAGAGTGAAAGATCAGTTTGGGAGGAAAAAGAAGCAGATTTCTCTAAGATATCCTGTAAATCTGCTTATTTTTATGTGTACTATTGATATGTGAAATTAAAAAAATAAATGGACAGTTACTCTAAGTATCAAAACATATAATTTTCCAATAAACAGCTAGTCTTGCTGCATTTTAGGCTTTAGTGAACATGCTCAAAAATGTAGTACTCAAACCAAATTTATCCTTAAATGTATGTGATAAGCAGATTAGATTTGATGAAGCGGGATGTGAAGAACTTCCTCTGTTGATCTCTGTTTCTTTAAAGCTATATTGCTTTCACCCACAATCGCAAGATCTCTGCCAACTCCTCTATATAGGTAGTAATTAAAATCCTGCTGAACATTTTTTTTTTAAATATCCAATTGCCTGAACTCTGCTGAGGTTTCCACATAGCAGATGTGGAAAACACAAGATCTAGCATTTTCTGTAATCTAGTACAGCCGGACTTCTCGGTTACCTGTTCAGACATGCTTACAGACAGAAGGCTTGATTTTGCCTGAACATGACATTCCTTACAGCTGAGTAACATCTGAAACTTAAAATTGCAACTTGGAGCTGAAGTGGAATTTAAAATAGGAGGAAGAAAAAAAAATAGATTGCATTCAAGATTTTCTAAACGACACGTTTCAGCTCCATTTCCATGTAGAAAGAAGTGTGCCCTATCAGTTATGTGGTTCATCAAAGGCAAAGTTTACTTCATATGTCGTGAAGGTGTTAAAGGGAATCTGTCAACAGGTTTTTGCTACCCTGTCTGAAAGCAGCATAATAGAATCATAGAATGTTAGAGTAGGAAGGGACCTCCTGAGTCATCTTGTCCAACCCCCTGCTCAATGCAGGATTCACTAAATTATCTCAGACAGATGTCTGTCCAGCCTGTTTGTAGATTTTCATTGAATGAGAACTCATCACCTCTCGTGGCAGCCTGTTCCATTCATTGATCAACCTCACTGTCAAAATAGTTTTTCTAATATCTAACCTGTAGTTTCTCCCTTTCAATTTCATTCCACTGCTTCTTGTGTTTCCATGTGGAAATGATGATCCTTCTACACTGTGACATTCCTTCAGATATTTGACAGCTATTAAGTCTCCTCTTAGCCTTCTTTTGCAAGCTAAACATTCCCAGATCCTTTTACCGTTCCTCGTAGGACATACTTTGCAGTCCGCTCACCATCCTGGTTGCTCTTCTCTGAACTTGCTCCAGTTTTTCAATGTCTTTTTTAAAATGTGGCGCCCAGAACTGGACAGAGTATCCCAGATGATGTCCGACCAAGGAAGAGTAGAGGGGGATAATTACTTCACGTGATCTAGACTCTATACTTCTCTTAATACGTCCTAGAACTGTGTTTGCCTTTTTTGTTGCTGCATCACACTGTTGACTATGTGCAGTCTGTGATCGGTTAGAATACCCAAGTCTTTTTCACATGTGCTGTTGCTTAGTTCTATTCCTCCCGTTCCAAATGCGACATGGCGTCCGCTAATTATGCCAGCAAATTTTACATTCAAAAAGTGAAATGGCGCTCCTTCCCTTCCGAGCCCTGCCGTGCACCCAAACAGTAGATTTTCCCCACATATGGGGTATCAGCATGCTCAGGAGTAATTGCACAACAAAATGTATGGTCCATTTTCTCCTGTTACCCTTGCAAAATTAAAAATAATTAGGTCTAAAGGAAAATTTTTGTGAAAGAAAAGTAAATGTTTATTTTTTTCCTTCACATTCAAAAAAAATCCTGTGAAGCACCTGAAAGGTTAATAAACTTCTTGAATATGGTTTTGAGCAGGTGTCAAACTGCATTCCTCGAGGGCCGCCAACAGGTCATGTTTTCAGGTTTTCCTTGTATTGCACAGGTAATAATTTAATCACTTGCACAGAATGATTCCAGCACCTTGTGGAATGCTAAGGAAATCCTGAAAACATGACCTGTTGGCGGCCCTCGAGGAATGCAGTTTGACACCTCTGGTTTTAAGTACCTTGAGCAGTGCAGTTTTTAGAATGGTGTCATTGGGTATTTTTTGTCATATAGGCCCCTCAAAGTCACTTCAAATGTGAGGTGGTCCGTAAAAAAATGGTTTTGCAAATTCTGTAAAAATAAGAAATTGCTGGTCAACTTTTAACCCTTATAATTTCCTAGCAAAAAAAATTATGTTTCCAAAATTGTGCTGTGTTGTGTAAATTAGACATGTGGGAAATGTTATTTATTAACCATGTTGTACGCTATGACTCTGACTTAAGGGTAAAAAAAATTAAAACTTTGAAAATTTTCAAAATTTTAACCAAATTTCCGTTTTTTTCAAAAATAAACGCAAGTCATATCTAACAAATTTTACCACTATCATAAAGTAAAATATGTTACAAAAAAACAATCTCAGAATCACTGGGATGCGTTGAAGCTTTCCAGAGTTATGACCTCATAAAGTGACAGTGGTCAGAATTGTAAAAAATTGGCCTGCTCAGGAAGGTGAAAACAGGCTTCGGGGTGAAGGGGTTAATGTTTGGAAAATCTTATGGGGTCATTTACATATGAAGCAGTATATGGGGCAAATTACATATTGAGCATTTTATGGAGCCAATTACTTATGGAGCATTTATGGGGCCAATTACATATGGAGCCAATTACAAATGGAGCATTTTATGGGGAGTAATATGTGTGGCCCATCATATACTGAAGCATTATATGGTGTTCATCATATACTGAATGAAGCATTATATGGGGCTCATTATAGTGTATGGAGCAACATATGGGGCTTATTCTGTATGGCGCAATATATGGGGCTCGTTATTCTGTATGGAGCACTATGTAGTGCCCATAATACTGTATGAAGCAATATATGGGGCCCATTATCCTGTATGGAGTGCTATGTGGTGCACATAATACTGTGTGGAGGATTATACGGTCCGGTTTCTGAGCTATTGATATAACTCATGTCTTGTAACTGAAATCTTTTACATTGTACTATCCCTATATTTCTCTGTTGTATCTGTGCATCATTAATTGTGGTATGTGTTTTAGGGTCCCACTGAGACTCTTTAGCCTGAGGCCCATGAAAACCTGGAGCCAGCCCTGTCACCGATATTCAGATATCCACTCTGGTCCAGTTGGCCCCCATTTCCTGCTTGATGTTCAGTGGTAATTGAGGAGTGTATTTCTATTATGGGTGTGTTATAAGTACTATGTGTGAAGGTCAGCCAACCGCTTATTTCACTAGCAAAGCCCTTTCACACATAGCACTGACCAAGTGCCAACCGAAGGGCCGCTCATGTCAAGTGACCAAACCCAGGACAGGAGGAGATATCAGAATATTGTTTCATTAAAGCACATTGCAGGATCACGTTCTACGACTATTCTATCCCCTTCCCGACATGGCCAATTTCCCTTTTTGTATTTTCTCATTCTTCCAAGAGCTATGACTTGTTTACTTTTCCGTGCACATACACGTGAGGACTTTTTTGTGGGAATAGATGTACGTACTTTTGAATAAAGCCATTAATTTTACGACATGGTGTACTGGGAAAAAAAAATTCCAAATGCCGTGAAACTGCGAACCCCCACCCCCTTACAATTATGCAATTGATTATTTGGGATGGTTTTTATACCATACATTGGGTGGAAAAATGACCTGGAATCATGATGATCTAGGTGAGTACAATTGCAGCAATACAACTTGTCCAGATTTTATTTTAATCTATAAAAAAAAAAATTGTTTTTGATTGTATCACCATTTATCGAACCCATAAGGTTTTCATTTGACAGTCAATGGAGCGGAGTGAGGGCTTTTCTTTGCCAACATTTTTTCTGTTAATACTGTTTTGGGATATAGCATTTTGTAATGCTTTAAGGAATATATACTATCAAGGGAAAAAGGTAGAAATCATGAATAAATACCCTAACATAAAAATACTTTTATTAAAACCAAGGCAAACTAACGTGACCAAAAAACACCAAACAAAACTCGTGCTCAAACAGAAAAATAACCAGAAAACTAATGGGGAAACCTAGACACCCCTAGCTTCAGCGTCTATACTCGCCCCTACCTGGCTGCAGAGGTTGACGCCCTAGGGGGAAACGTTGTGGCGCCCCCGCTCCACGACGGCTGACCCTGAAGGCCCCGATACACCCTACTGCTGCTAGTGAGAGCCTCTACCCACAGCCTAGAGGGTCCTCTAACACTATACAGAGGGCTGCCTGTACTAGGGAAAAGCTGGGTCCCCAAATATGTAAAAACAATGTATGAACACTTGGCGCATATAAATTCAATAGATCACCGCACTGTAGGAGACCACTACTATTCCAACCTGAGTGATTTGCATATCACTCTTAAAAATCCCATATAGTAGAGCAAGGATCACCAAATGACCTGTATATTCCACAAAGATAGTTGCAGTGAGGATAACTCCTACATTTGGTTAGATAGATACATCATTAGTTTGATCCCCTGCACATCAATCCGGTGCTGGTAGTACAAACACCATGCATATATATCAAGATATGTGGGATTCAATTATACTCATCTCAAGATGGCGGTAATTAGTAATGGCGTATGGGAAACCACCGCAGACACATCTTGAGATGAGTATAATTGAATCCCACATATCTTGATATATATGCATGGTGTTTGTACTACCAGCACCGGATTGATGTGCAGGGGATCAAACTAATGATGTATCTATCTAACCAAATGTAGGAGTTATCCTCACTGCAACTATCTTTGTGGAATATACAGGTCATTTGGTGATCCTTGCTCTACTATATGGGATTTTTAAGAGTGATATGCAAATCACTCAGGTTGGAATAGTAGTGGTCTCCTACAGTGCGGTGATCTATTGAATTTATATGCGCCAAGTGTTCATACATTGTTTTTACATATTTGGGGACCCAGCTTTTCCCTAGTACAGGCAGCCCTCTGTATAGTGTTAGAGGACCCTCTAGGCTGTGGGTAGAGGCTCTCACTAGCAGCAGTAGGGTGTATCGGGGCCTTCAGGGTCAGCCGTCGTGGAGCGGGGGCGCCACAACGTTTCCCCCTAGGGCGTCAACCTCCGCAGCCAGGTAGGGGTGAGTATAGACGCTGAAGCTAGGGGTGTCTAGGTTTCCCCATTAGTTTTCTGGTTATTTTTCTGTTTGAGCACGAGTTTTGTTTTGTGTTTTTTGGTCACGTTAGTTTGCCTTGGTTTTAATAATAAAAGTATTTTTATGTTAGGGTATTTATTCATGATATAGCATTTTGATCACTTCTGACTGCATTTTTTGCAGTGTTGTGTGTTTTAATATTTTTCTAGTAAGGAAAAATGGGGTGGTTTGCCTTTTTTTTTTTTTCTTACTTTTTGTTACATTGTACTGTATTTATTAGTCCCCTTAGGGGACTTGAACTTGTGATCATCTGATACTCTTGTATTGCAGGTATACAGTAAGGATCACTGTCTTCTTTGAAGCACCACAGGCTGGGTTTCAACAGAATTCTGTGATGGCTACTAAAGCAACCCACATCACAGGGTGGCCAATGGTGGACAAAGCTCCGCTTCACCAGCAGTGTTAGGTCTTGCTCACACGGGTGTACATTCGCTCACGTGAGAGAATCAGACCGATTCAGTTAATGACTAGTGATGAGCGAGTGTACTAGTTGCTCAGGTTTTCCCGAGCATGTTCGGGTGAGTATTTATGACTGCTCGGAGATTTAGTTTTCATAGTGGCAGCTGAATGATTTACAGCTACTAGCCTGCTTGATCACATGTAGAGATTCCCTAGCAACCAGGCAACCCCCACATGTACTCAGCCTGGCTAGTAGCTGTAAATCATTCAGCTGGATGAAAACAATCTCCGAGCAGTCATAAATACTCGGAGGTCACCCGAGCAACGAGTACACTCGCTCATCTCTATTAAAGGGAACCTGTCATCCCCAAAATCGAAGGTGAGCTAATCCCACCGACATCAGGGGCTTATCTACAGCATTCTGTAATGCTGTAGATAAGCCCCCGATGTAACCTGGAAGATGAGAAAAAGAGGTTAGATTATACTCACCTGGACGGGCGGTCCGATCGGCGTCGCAGTCCGGGGCCTCCCATCTTCATAGGTTGATGTCCTCTTCTTGTCTTCACACTGTGGCGCCGGAGTACTATGTCTGCCCTGTTGAGGGCAGAGCAAAGTACTGCAGTGCGCAGGCCTCTTTGACCTTTCCTGGTGCCTGCGCACTACAGGATGTCACCGTGAGAAGATGAGAGGCCCCAGACCGCAACACCCATCGGACCGGACCGCAGTGGGACCGCCCCTGGATGAGAATCTAACCTCTTTTTCTCATCTTTCAGGATACATCGGGGGCTTATCTACAGCATTACAGAATGCTGTAGATAAGCTCCTGATGCCGGTGGGCTTAGCCCACCTTCGATTTTGGGGGTGACAGATTCTCTTTAATGACGCTCGGATCAAATTCTGATCAGAGTTTGATCAGAGTAGAGTGTCAGCTTGGTGTGCTCAGATTCTCTCAGATGAGAGACAGCACAAGGGAAAAAAGATTAACAAAATTTCTCCATTCTGCGAGTTTGTGGAATTTGAATTGCACGCGGATTATTTCCACACACCCATAGTCTTCAATGGTGAGTGGTAACTGATTTGAGATGCAAAATCATAGCATGCTGCAATTTTTTTTATCATACCGAATCTATTTTTTATGTAGCTTCTTCTGAGCTCAGCTCTATCAGGACAGAACTGTGACTATGGCATAGCTAGTGCCTAGAGTGAAAAGGTATGTCAGACTACCGCAGTCTCCTCATTGGTGTACGCTGCTGTGCTCTCCATCACCCCCAAAGGCCTACCTCCACAGATCACCTGCAGAGTCTAAACGCACACATCTATCATTGATGGTCAATTTAAGAAGGCTTTAACCCCATAACGAGGTATTTTCGTTTTTGCATTTTCGTTTTTTGCTCCTTTCCTTCCCAGAGCCATAACTTTTTTATTTTTTGGTCAAGATGGCCATGTGAGGGCTTGTTTTTTGCGGGACAAGTTATACCTTTGAACAAATGGTTTTAACATATCGTGTACTGGAAAATGGGAATTCTAAGTGCAGTAAAATTGCAAAAAAAAGTGCAAGTCCACAGTTGTTTTTTTACTATGTTCATTAAAAGCTAAAATTGATCTGCCTCTCTGACTCTCCTCATCATTACAAGTTCATAGACAAACATGTCTAGGTTCTTTTTTTATTTAAGTGGTCAAAAAAAATCCAAAGTTTGGTAAAAAAAAAAAAAAGCGCCATTTTCCGAGACTTGTAACGTCTTCATTTTTTGTGATCAGGGGCTTGGTGAGGACTTATTTTTGTGCGTGACTTTTTATTGATGGCATTTTGGTGTGGATACGATCTTTTGATCGCCTGTTAAAGCCCCGGGCAGCAGAGCGCTCCATCTGCGCACGCGCGGCCACAGGAAAGATGGCCGCGCCCACCGGTAAACGGCGAATAGCGTAGACCGCGCTGTTTTGAATCTCCTGGGCAGTGGATCTTCTCTTTGGACATGCGCACACCACTACGCCACCAACGTAATGATGAGCCTGATCTGGGGGAGAAACAGCGCTGTGACCACGCCCATCCGACCTGACCAACTTGAGTGACAGGACAAAACGGCCACTTCACAAAGGTATTTCGGCAGCCTAACGGGGGTGTAAAGGCACCAAAAAGGCACTAATGTAAAGCCCAGCTCTGCCCCTATTTCACACTATTTTTATCTAATCTTTAAAAAACGGGGTGATAGGTTCCCTTTAACGATTGAGTTAATTTTTTTTATATTGATAGATCTGGCAATTCTGAACGTGCCGATATCAAATATGTGTATGTGTTTTTTTTTGATTGTTTTATTTTGAATATGGTGAAAGCGGGGCGATTTGAACTTTTTTAAAGAAAAACAATTACATATAAAAGTTTTTAACTTTTTACACACTCCAATAGTCTCCATGGGAGACTAAACGCTGCAGTACTTCGATCTCCTCTGCTACATACAGGCGATGATCAGATTGCCTGTGTGTAGCAGAAACGCTCCCTTGCTATGAGCGCCGACCACGCTCGTAGCAACCCAGCAATGGCAACTATAGAGGTCTGCTGGAGACCTCTGGATGTCATGCCGACCCATCGGTGCCTGCGATCATGTGACAGGGGTCACGGATGGGAGGGATTAGTGACACGCATCTGGTAAGGGCGAGTTAAATGCTGCTGTCAGAAATGGACAGAGCCAATTAACTAGTTAACAGCAATTCCACCCGCAGCTTTTGCGTGCACATGTCAGCTGATTTATACAGCTGACATGTGTCCGGAAAGGTGCGGGCTTAGCGCCGCAGCCCGCACCAAACAGGGGGAGTCCAACATCAGCGTATTATTACGCTCGATGTCGGAGAGGAGTTAAAGATACTTCCATTGACAAATTCTCTATTTAACATAAAAAAAAACTAAGTTACTAAGCAGAAAAATATAGGTATACAGCAAGTGTCTAACGACTAATGAATTGCACCACATTTATGATGCAGGATGTACCATTGTGATAAATTAGATGCATTTTCTGAATGTCTGGTCTAGTTTTATCATGCACAAAAATTACTAAAAATACAATACTTCCAACAGAGGCCAACTGATGTCTTTTTAGAAAACAATGCAAGATTTGTAATGTGTTGTGATTAGAACAAATACAAAGGGCCAACACGGATATCCAACGGAGCTGTTGCTAAGTAGACTAGCATTCAGTTACACGGAAGTTTGAACAATGGGAACACTGCCCTGCTTGGCCCCTCCAAAACCTGATCTGCCAAGGGGCCCCAACTGATCTGACATTGGTATCTGATCCAAAGTATAAGCCACGATCATTGTGATTACAGAAACCTCTTTATAAAGAAAAGACAAACAAGTGTAAAAACTATTTTTTATTATCAAAGATCGATAATGGACATCTGTACAGGCAAAAGCAAGAAAAACAAATCGGTAGAGGAATGACATTAATTGAGATCTCATATGAAAATAGAGTTTTGTTATTTTGTATGGAATACATATGGCTGTCACAACACCGAGCTCCAGGACGCACTTGGGTGAAGCCATTAGTGCACGTGAAGTAATGAAAGGGTTTTTATATACTATTTATGTAGATACAATTCCTAGTAGATGCTTAGAAACAAACCAGTTGGCAAACAATTCATATCAAGCATAATGAGAAATATTGTGCATAAAGTCCAAGGTAGCAACTTCTAGGTTTCTTTCCGTAACGGTTTGTGGGAAGTCACAGATTAAGTGTGCTGTATACAGTTTAGTCCATAATACTTTAACGGATCAGAGATAATGTGCAAGAACGGTTACATTGCCCATGTGTTGCTGTGTGCTAACCGGTAACATCACATGTAAGCAGGCATAAAACAAACAAAACGCATCCACATAGTGGCAGAATAAATGGACTGCACTAGCAACAATATCCGGCGTAGAAGTTTGTTGTGCAGTCCTTTTCCTGGTCCAGATTAGATTTACTCACTAGGAAGCAATTTAAGTAAAATGTTAAAATTAACAATATTTTTCAGATTGCTTTCTTTCACAGGTTTGTAGCAGCTTCCACTGCTGCATGTTTTTCCATCCTTTAAAAAAAAAAAAAAAATCCGCTAGATCCTATTGTTCTTATAAAAATATATTGGGGATACAACTGTTCTATATGTACAGAGTAGACATTAGCAATTCTATATCCAAAATGACAAAAATAAACCCTGCCCTGACAGTATAAAGCAGCGGTACAGCACGTAGCACCGTCATCTGAAGCTGTGCACCCCAGAAATACCCCCCCACCCACAGTTCTAGTTACAGCCAGAGATAACTTACACTTCTATACAATGTAAAGAGGAAGGTGGGGATATATTTTTTAATACATTAAGACATTACATCATTCTGAATGCACAATTTTTATCCCAAGTAGATTATATGCAACAGTGAGTATGCAGAAAACACAAGCAATCCCAACGCTTCATGCACGCTACATTATCCCTCCAATGCCTGATTTTTTTTTTGATTTTTTTTTTTATAAAATTTACTCCATTTTCAGGCTGTTTTCACAAATCTGTGACACAGAACTGCTTCGTATATACCTATGTGGGAGCTAGTGAAGGTCCGTTCTAGCTATGTCTTTCAATCTGAGCGCGGTCCATGAGTCACGGATATGCAATAAAAGCTTTGATAGTAATAGCTTAAGGCTATGTGCACACGTTGTGGATTTTGCTGCGGATCCGCAGCGGATTTTACGCCGCAGATCTGCAGCTGTTTTCCATGCGTTGTACAGTACCATGTAAACGTATGGAAAACAAAATCCGCAGTGCACATGCTACGGAAAAAAATGCGCAGAAATGCAGGGGTGTTTTTTTCGCAGCATGTCAATTCTTTGTGCGGATTCCGCAGCGGTTTACACCTGCTCCTCAATAGGAATCCGCAGGTGTAAAACCACAGGTGGAATCTGCACAAAAACCAGGGTAAATCCACCAGTAATCCGCAGTGTGGTTTACCTGCGGATTTTGCAAAAACACTGCGGAAAAATCCGCACACCAATCCGCAACGCGTGACATAGCCTAAGACCACTCAAAAGCAGACCACCTGAACTATGGAATTTTTCAGCTGCGCCCTTTATGGGCCAGGTGCTACATCTACAAGGGCCAATAGTTGGGTAGCACAGGACTGGGTCTGTTAGACAATATGCCGTCAGGGAGTGGTCAGTCATATGACAAATACATACATTGATTAAAAAAAATAAATCAGAAGCTAACAAGAGTGACAAAATCTGAATGCGTTACAGAATAATCACAGATTTCACCCCATTACCGGAGAAACAGGGGAAATGTGAAGGGAAAAATTTGCTAAATAGATTTCGCTGCACATGTTTAAGGCAGTTTATATTATGATAAAATCTCAACTAAAATGCTGCTACTTTATTACGCAGCATATCTGCCACGTGTGAACAAACCTTAAATTGGAGATATACCACCTATGTAAAAGAGTAGTGCTGCCCAAGTGTATTGTGCTTGAACAATATGTTAGAGTACCCGCAGCTGCAGGTCCTCCGGCTGTTAGACAGGAACACCACATGCAGGGGACTGCCTAACAACTGCGAAGCATGCAGCCACGGGGACTCGAACATAGCATTTTATTTGAGGACACCCAAGACACTCTGATAACACCCAACCATGCTCAGAGAACACCTTATCCGAGCACGTTCACTCTACACTAGTAAAGAACAGAATCTGTCAGCAAGATTTCACCCCCAAACGAATTATACCGGTATGTAGTTCTTTCAAAGACAAGTCCAGCAATACCTTTACATGGCCAATCCATTGCTCCATTACTGAGAACTCAAGTGTTTGAATGGATATGCCAATCAGTCTGAAGATCTATTGGAACTCTGAAACCACTGTTACTCCAGCTCTATTCCCGGCTTAGCACCACCTCCTACTCAACTGACAGGCTCTAAGATCAGGCAAAGGAGCTGTCTGTCAAGCAGAAGGAGGCGGTACTGGGCGGGAAGAGAGCTGGAGTGACAGAGGCATCAGAACTTCAGTCTCATTTGTGTATCGATTTAGACGCTGATTTCTGAGTAACGGAGGAGCAGACTGAACATGTAAAGGTATAGCTGGACTGGTCTTTGAAATATTTGAAAGTACTACCTGCGCATATAGTTTGGGGAGTGAAATCCTGCTGACAAATTCAGCCAAGAGATTGTGTGCGACTTTAGAAGGATAATAGGAAATCAAGTGTTGGCCACAAATTATCAAGATACTCTGAAGGTTTTCAAAACTTGATGCCCATTTGTCAAAGCTATATTGGATGCTTTCCCTCTACATAACCATAAGCTTAGTTCATCTAGCTGTATGGGGATTGATCATCATACTTAACGTGATGCTTAACATTTTTGGCGGGCAATTTAACACCTGCCAAAAGGGGGGGAAAAAAAAAATACTAGAAGGGATTTTAACCATCAATATGGCTTCCTAAACAAACCGCTGCATGCAGGAAAACTGCATGTCTTGGCTATCTGCTCAGGAATACAAGTAGCAGCACAGATTGGGACTCTTCTCTGCAATCAGCACACGGTCCCTTATGACTTGGATTCTGGAGACATTGCCCAAGCATTCCTAGTAACCAGTCTAACATACAATAATACGGTGTGGAGACCGGGTAAAAAGCCTTAACAGTATTTGATGTTCCTGCATTTTAATCAGATTATTGCAAAAAAATAAGTTTTAAATTTGGAGTAAAACTTATGAATAATGAAGAAAAAACCTGTTCAGCTAGTGGCAGTACAAGAGGGAAATATATCAAGTTTCCTAACATCTGCAGGTAATGTATTACCAAATGTAAGTTTTGAAAAAAAAAAAATGAATATCAACTAAGCAATTTCTGTAGGACCCACAAAAACGAGGAATAATAAATACCAATTTAATTTGCCAATCTATTTTAATACAGTTATTAGAATTGATATTGTACAAATAAATACTGCATATATTTTCTAATTAAAAAGACTAAGTAAAAACTATGTGCTGGTGTAATGGTATGTGCAGACGGTGGCTTTTTCAGGAAGATTCGAAGCAACATATGAACTGCAATGTCAAAATGACTTGCTGTGCACATGTTCAATCTTCATGAGCCTTTTAAGAGCTTTAAAATTGTGAAGCGGCTAATAGAAATTACCTAATCGTCTGATCTTTCTTCAGACAACGTCTGCTTGAAGGCAACTCAATAGTTTACATATAACAAAACAAAACAAAAAAAAAGCGGCAATGCCGCTACTGCCAACACTGCCGCAAGCCCAGACCAGAAAATGCCAAATTCGACACTTCAGGAGAAACCCCGTGTTTTCTTGAAGTAACTTTTGCTTCACAAATGCAATGGACACTCCAGCGTAAAAAAAAAATCATGTGCACATGTCCTAAGGGAGAAAGTCTTCACTGCCCACTGTACAAGGCGACGCATCCATGAGCAACATGTATTAAAAATATTCCTTTAATGGTTCAATTAATATCCATGAGGATATATCAAACCAGTTCTCTAAGAACTAGTGAAACCAGTGGAACTTTGACATTTTTCCATCCCAAAAAACTGCCAACATGGAATATGTGCAATTGACCAATGTTTAAAAAAAAAAAAAATCACTTAATAAAAGACAATCTATAAATGCATATGATGCAAATCATGCAATTCCTTTGGTTTTTCCCACTGCGATCATCTTAAATATTAGTACATAAGACACAATACATTTTATTTAGTAGTCTTGTATACAACTTCGGTTTTAATTAAAATAAGCCAGGTTTAAAAACAAAAAAAAAGTTTAAAAAAAACACTTTAAAGACAATAAGACCACATCTACTGACAAGTGTGGAAATTCGAGATGTGGAAGACAGAAGGGTTTTCACATGCTCGTGAGGATCTGTTCCCTTGCTCCTATATACATACACAATGTGCTGCAAGAAACATTACATTTACCTGTTAATTATACAAAAGTTGCATGCTTAGCGCTCACTTACACAACCAGACTGTACAGACAATATGCTCGCACAATTTCCTACTTGCCCTGCACATATTTTATAAGTTAAAGTGGATTTTTAGAACATTGTACTCAGTACCTACACAATTAGAAGCAGTAGCCATGCAAGCCAGGATTGCAATATATAAAAATCTCTCTCGCGCTATTTATATATATATATATCCCGCAAAAAAGCTAATTTCAGTACTTAGTATTATATACAGTTGCAGTAAATGTGCCCTTCTTTTTACCCTGAGAGATCATGCATTTATTCCCTTTCCAAATGAACTGATAAAGCTTTAAGAAAAATAAGAAGGGAAAGGGCACAATCAAACAAGATGGCTGAGGTCCTTTTCTTTAGTACTAGGAAGTGCACATCACTAGGAAACCCAATGGTTATACACAGTGTCATCTTCAGATTTTACGGTCAAGTCCATTTTCTTCTAGAACTCAGACCTAAAATAAAAACAAACATAAAAAAGTTAAAGACCTTAAAAAGAATGGGACTATGCAAACTACTAATGCTCCAGCATGACTGTGTAGTTCTTAAGACAGCAGGTTGCTTTACATCTGCGGTCTACAGACGGCGCACTACGTCAGAGTCCCGAGCTGGTGACATCAGCGTGCCGCACTGGGCCGGTGACATCAGCGTGCCGCACTGGGCCGGTGACATCAGCGTGCCGCACTGGGCCGGTGACATCAGCGTGCCGCACTGGGCCGGTGACATCAGCGTGCCGCACTGGGCCGGTGACATCAGAGTGCCGCACTGGGCCGGTGACATCCTGTGCGTTGAACCTGTGCTTTGCAAGAACACTCATCAGGATCCTGGATTAGGTGAGTATGTTTTTTATTTTAACTAAAACTTGTGATGTGACATGGGGCCATCAAAAAATGGGGGAGGGGCCCCTTATACATTATAGGGTCTACAGTGGGGGGCACAGTCTGGAGGCCTTTATACTGTTCAGGTACTAATCTGGGGGCCATGATCTAGAGTGGCAGCTAATGTGGGGGCTATTATACAGGTTGGGGTCTATTGTGGTGGCCCTCAAATTGTAGGAACTACTGTGGAGGTCATTATAAAGTGGGAGGCCACCAAAGTGTGGGGACTACTGAAAGGTCTATCATATAGTGTAAGCTCCATTTTACAGTGTAGGAGCCAATGTAGAGTCATTATAGAGTTTGGGGACTACTCTGGGAGCTGTCATACAGTGTGGGGGCCATCATACAGTGGGCACTACTGTGAGCCATTATATAGAGTGGGGGCCATTATACAATGTGAGGACTACTGTGGGGGTCATTACAATAGGATTTGAGGGAGCAGTGACAACATCATACTGTGTTTAGGGGCACTGTGGGCCCTACACTGTGAATAGGGGAGCTGGGAGTCCATGTTATAATGTCATGAGAGCTCTGTGTTAACCATACTGTGTATAGGGGAGCTGGCAGTCCATGTTATAATGTGAGGAGAGCTCTGGGTCAACCATATTGTGCATAGGGGAGCTGTACTTGGGGGGACTCAGAGGACATTATTAAATGTTAACTGGGCACTTAAGAAGCATTATTGTTATAGTGGCACTTTGGGTATTGGGACGTCAATGGGGCACATAGAGAGCATTATTACTTTCTAAGAGGAAAATGTGACCACCATTTTCTAGGGCACATAAACAGGGTATTACCATTTCCTAGGGGGCAATTTTACCATCTAGAGGGCACAAAAAAAGCATTTTACGTTGCAACGGCCACAGTGGTGGGCATTAAGAGGAGCAATATTATTGTACCACACAGCAAGTCAAGTAATAAGGTGACATACAGCAGGATGAGTAGTTTTTGGAGGTTGGGAATAGATGGGGACAGACTGAATATGTGAAAAGTCAAATCTCTGCAGATGAGTCGTGGCTGGAGAAGTGATAATGTCGGTCTGGGCCAGATGGAAAAGACGGAAAAAGTGAACAACGTCATCAGAAAGGACATCAGCTGTAAGTCATCCAATACATAAAATGTGTTGTAATCACTTGTATGGTCTGCAGGACTTGTATCTACCACTATATGGAGGTAATATTAGTTCTGGTCTTGGTATAGAGATGTATAGCTGTAACCAGGGCCAACTCAGAAGTTTGGCTACCAGTTTGTGTAGTCACTTTGTCAATGGCTCGCACAACTTGTTAAATTATTACAATAGTTAGCAATTTGAGGAACTATTTGATCAAGTAATCTAATTTAAAGTGTCCATGTATGCATACTTAAGGGCACTGCATTTTTAGGTCAGTGTGCTTTTGTACTACAGTCATGGCCCATTTTCACCGGCAGATTTTATTTCATTTGTTAAGGAGGCACTGGCTAACCTCTTCAAAGCATAGATTATTATTCATGTGATGTGCAATCTAGGTTATTTTTATCGCTAACATGTACATATTCGAGATGAGTAAATCTTTCAAGATTCGAATTTGACAGATTGTTTGATTTTGGCAAGGAAATTTAAAGCGCATCAAAGTTAATGTTCCTTTTTTCTGATGTGGGGTCTTTCCAGACTCTAATGCATAATCTAGTTATAAAGTTATAATACACATATTAATACAATGTCATTAATATAAATAATCAATGCAATGGTCAACTGTACTCTCCACTGCATCCTTCTCTCTGCCTGCCCTATTGCTCGACATCTTCCTTCATCTTTTTTCACACTGTGCTTCTGGCACAGAGGAGGTCTTTGATGTCACTGCACAGAAAGTGACATGTTACAAAGCGTGCCGTGGCATCAGAGTTCTTCTCAACTCAGGAAGCCCCAGTGCAGAGTGGAGGAAGACAAAGGACAGATGAGCTGCAAACAGACTTAGTTTTATTTTTTGTGATTAACCTTTTACCTGGCCCTTCCCAACTTAGCAAAATGGAGTCCTGAATTTCTATGAAATTAACTGCAAAAAAATCAGATTCAGGAGAATCCAAATGTTAATGTTTTAAAAACAAACGTTTTCTTGCAGGTCATTACCATCAAATTTATTCTTGTAAAAGGAAACATCATTGAAAACAATTAAATAAGAGAGAAATAAGAATTCCATTCTATTCACAACACAATGGCAAAAATGCTGATCAGCCAGTTCACCAAAACATATAAATAATAGCACCTGGCTGACATTACCGTTTACAAGTAGGCTGGAGTAACTACTTAAAGGGAAGCCAGCATCAGAAAGTAACCTACTGTTTAAGGGTACGTTCACACAGGACTTTTTTGCTGCTTTTTTTTGCTGCTTTTTTTTATGCTAATTTTCAGCTGCTTTTTACAGTACCAGTAAAGCCTATGAGATTTCAGAAATCTCATGCACACACGTTGGTTTTTTGTTTGATCAGTATTTTCTGCTTTGCTGCTTTTTTTGGACATAGGGCATGTCACTTCTTTCAGCGTTTTTGCTGCGTTTTTTCACCCATTGACTTGAATGGGTGATGAAAAAAACGCTGCAAAAACGCATGTAGCATTATTTGCTGCGTTTTTTGTGCAGAAAATCATGGCCAGCAGGAAGGGATCTCACAGCCAAGAGCTTAGGGGTGTGGTTAGTGAGGTGTGAAGAGCCATTGTGAGCCATTGTGAGGTGTCCTGATTGTGATCTATTGTGAGGGAGTTCCTGGTAGTAAGGTGTGAAGAGGCATTGTGAGGTGTGAAGAGCCATTGTGAGGTGTCCTAGCAGGTGAAAATTGGCTTAAAAAAAAACTGCAGCAAAAATCTGCAGCAAAAAACTGCAGCAAAAATCTGCAGCAAAAAAGTCCTGTGTGAACGTACCCAAAAAACGCACCAAATACGCACCAAAAAAACGCACCTAAATTAGCATAAAAAAAAGCAGCAAAAAAAAGCAGCAAAAAAGTCCTGTGTGAACGTACCCTTATAAATCAGGTTTTTTGGGTTATGCTTATATTTTTTGCTTTTATAGTCAGTACCGTGCAAAGGTTTTAGGCAGGTGTGGAAAGATGCTGCAAGGTAAGAATACTTTCAAAAATAGAAGTGTTTGCATTTTGTTAATTGTTAAAAAGAAACAAAGTGAATGAACAAAACAGCATTGGAATGTTAAATCTTCTAGACACACTTCCACAAAGTATTTGAAAGAATTTGGCAGTGAGGTTGTTCTAAACATTTTAGAGAACTAACCACAGATCTATGGATGTAGGAATTGTGTAAATCCTTCTGTCTCTTCATGTAATCCCACATAGGCTCGATAATGTTCAGATTAGGGCTTTGGAGGGGCCATATTATCACTGCCAGGACTCCTTGATCTTCTCTATGATGAGGATGGTCCTTAATGACATTGGATGCATGTTTGGGGGTTTTATCCTGTTGCAGAATTAATTTGGAGCGAATGAGATGCCTCCCTTATGGTACTGCATGATGGATAATTATTTCCCAGCAATGAGGTCACCAAGAATGGACAATTGTTGAGTACTGTAGTTGTTGTACTGCAGTTGTTGAGCAGTAGTTACTCAAGGAAAAACAGTACATAAAATGAAAGACATCTGATTTCATAAGGTAGTAAGCATGAAGATGTCCAGCAGTGCCATCAGCTTAGAACTAGTAGCAGCCAGTCAGTGGGGCCCAGCTATACCCACGTACTGGCCAGAAATGGTCTTCATGGAAGAATTGCAGCCAAAACCCATAACTTCAACATAAAAAAACAAGACCAAGTGACTCAACTATGGACTAAACTTAGGAAGTGGGGTTCAATTATCAAAAATGGAACAAATTGTATATAAAATTAAAAGTTAAGCACAAGATTGAAATAAGATCCTACAAAAGTATTGTGCAGTGAGGACAAAATAATGAAATATGTATAAAAAAAATTACTTGAAATATATAATAGATAAAATAATGATGAACCGCTGAAATAAACGGAGCACGTTTGATGAATATCTTAATATATACTTACCTTGTAATGTCTTCACATCCTGTTCCATCCAGATGTGTCCGGATCCCTGAATTCCAAGCGGCGGAAGTTCACCGACCTCCATATTGGGACACCCAAGTGATGGGTGTCTCAATATGGAAACTACTAGTAATACCAGCCTCTTGCACGGTACCACCAGTGGAACACCGTCGCACACACACACACACACACACACTGTATATGCCGTACCTAACACTAACACACACACACACAGTATACATCGTACGCAGCCTCAGAGGAAGCCGGTCACATTAAAGGGGTTTTCCAAAGAACGAAAGTTCATTGTAAAAATTGTCTGTGTCTGACTGTGTACAGAACATACCACATCTCCTTGGCAGGGGAGGAAGCAAAAGACAATACCAGCATTACAGCAGGGGATCACAGAGGATTTCTTTTGTCATGTAAAATATTTCACTGACTGTTTTTAAACAATATTTTTACCTCACAAAATGTATCCTCTGATCTCCTGCTGTAATGTCAGTATTACACAGGTCAAAGAAAAGATGACATGAGAGGAGAAAACAGCAGATGGGGGAGAGAGAAAGCGCACAGGGTAAGAAAGACAGAGCACAGGGGGGAGACAGCTCAAACAGGACAGCACATGAGGGGAGAACACAGCACAAGAAGGAGAAACAGCAGACAAGGGGGATAGCACATGGGGTAGACAGGTCAAAGAAGAGAGCACAGATGGGAGAAGTCAGCACATGGGGAAAGACAGAGTGGATAGGTGGGTGAGCACATGGGGGGAGAGATTCTCAACGCTGCAAAGCCTGCCCCCTCGTGACACTACGCCCTTCCGATGCGGTAGCATCGGGCCTCCATCTAGTTTTAACATAAGATTCAAATAGAACAAAATAATCCGATAAAAAAAGCAACAATAATCAAAAGAAATATCATGCCAATATACAATTTTTCTTTAAATACCGTGTATATATATATGGCTAAATGATTCCTTTGAACATATATGTATAATTCATATAGCACCTAAATGGAGACATACTGTAAGTGACAAAAATCCCTGATGAAGGCTAGCACCGAAACGCGCGTAGGGACCTGGCAGCACGTTTGTTTTAGGTAAACTATGCCAATGGATTAACTGTTTATCTGTTTTTCATAGTAGCACCTTATTTGTATGCACTGCAGCACTTTCCACATCTATTTTACTTCCAGTGGGTTATATATTTCAGCACATTGTCAACTTTTGTGGCAGACATTTTTTGTTGCATAGACGTTTGGTTATGCTTATACTCTTTTTATGCACTATTTTGCATTAATTTCTTTGCACTTAATCACTTTATTGCATATCACTGCTGCACACAGCATATATTTTTTTATTTGATATTTTAGTAAATGAACACCACAGGGATTTTTGTCACTTACGCCTCCATTTAGGTGCTATATGATTATACATATATGTTTAAAGGAATCCCTTAGCTGTATGTATATGTAATAATTTTATATATATATATATATATATATATATATATATATATATATATATATATATATATATATATATATATATATATATATATATATATATATATACACACACACACACACTCACCGGCCACTTTATTAGGTACACCATGCTAGTAACGGGTTGGACCCCCTTTTGCCTTCAGAACTGCCTCAATTCTTCGTGGCATAGATTCAACAAGGTGCTGGAAGCATTCCTCAGAGATTTTGGTCCATATTGACATGATGGCATCACACAGTTGCCGCAGATTTGTCGGCTGCACATCCCAAAGATGCTCCATACAAGGCAGAATGGATCCATGCTTTCATGTTGTTTACGCCAAATTCTGACCCTACCATCCGAATGTCGCAGCAGAAATCGAGACTCATCAGACCAAGCAACGTTTTTCCAATCTTCTACTGTCCAATTTCGATGAGCTTGTACAAATTGTAGCCTCAGTTTCCTGTTCTTAGCTGAAAGGAGTGGTACCCGGTGTGGTCTTCTGCTGCTGTAGCCCATCTGCCTCAAAGTTCGACGCACTGTGCGTTCAGAGATGCTCTTAGGCCTACCTTGGTTGTAACGGGTGGCGATTTGAGTCACTGTTGCCTTTCTATCAGCTCGAACCAGTCTGCCCATTCTCCTCTGACCTCTGGCAACAACAAGGCATTTCCGCCCACAGAACTGCCGCTCACTGGATTTTTTTTCTTTTTCGGACCATTCTCAGTAAACCCTAGAGATGGTTGTGCGTGAAAATCCCAGTAGATGAGCAGTTTCTGAAATACTCACACCAGCCCTTCTGGCACCAACAACCATGCCACGTTCAAAGGCACTCAAATCACCTTTCTTCCCCATACTGATGCTCGGTTTGAACTGCAGGAGATTGTCTTGACCATGTCTACATGCCTAAATGCACTGAGTTGCCGCCATGTGATTGGCTGATTAGAAATTAAGTGTTAACAAGAAGTTGGACAGGTGTACCTAATAAAGTGGCCAGTGAGTGTATATATATATATATATATATATATTTTATACACACACACACATATATACACACACTAGATGGTGGCCCGATTCTACCGCATCGGGTATTCTAGAATATGTATGCGTAGTATATTGCACAGCCCACACAGTATATTGCACAGCCACGCAGTACATTGCGCAGCCCACGCAGTACATTGCGCAGCCCACGCAGTACATTGCGCAGCCCACGCAGTACATTGCGCAGCCCACGCAGTACATTGCATGTCCACGTAGTATATTGCCCAGTCACGTAGTATTTTGCCCAGTCACGTAGTATAATGCTTCATGCAGTTATGGCCCCATAGATGCCCCATATAATGCTCCATGCAGTTCTTTATGGCCCCATAGATGCCCCATATAATGCTCCCTGCAGTTCTTTATGGCCCCATAGATGCCCCATATAATGCTCCATGCAGTTCTTTATGGCCCCATATAATGCCCCATATATTGCTCCATGCAGTTCTTTATGGCCCCATATAATGCCCCATATATTGCTCCATGCAGTTATGGCCCCATAGATGCTCTATATAATGCTCCATGCAGTTATGGCCCCATAGATGGCCCATATAATGCTCCATGCAGTTATGGCCCCATAGATGCCCCATATAATGCTCCATGCAGTTCTTTATGGCCCCATATAATGCCCCATATATTGCTCCATGCAGTTATGGCCCCATAGATGCTCTATATAATGCTCCATGCAGTTATGGCCCCATAGATGGCCCATATAATGCTCCATGCAGTTATGGCCCCATAGATGCCCCATATAATGCTCCATGCAGTTCTTTATGGCCCCATATAATGCCCCATATATTGCTCCATGCAGTTATGGCCCCATAGATGCTCTATATAATGCTCCATGCAGTTATGGCCCCATAGATGGCCCATATAATGCTCCATGCAGTTATGGCCCCATAGATGCCCCATGTAATGCTCCATGCAGTTCTTTATGGCCCCATAGAAGCTCCATACAGCATTGTGCCACATGTAATGCTGCTGCTGAGGCAATAAAAACAAAATATCACATACTCACCTCTCGTCGCTGCTCTTCAGCGTCCCGTCTCTCCGCACTGACTGTTCAGGCAGAGGGCGGCGCAGTTATATACTGCGTGGGCTGTGCTATATACTATGTGCCCTGTGTTATATACTGCGTGGCCTGTGTTATATACTGCGTGGCTGCTATATACTGCGTGGGCTGTGTTATATAGTAAGTGGGCTGTGTTATATATAGTGCGTGGCCTGTATTAACGCATCTGGTATTCTAGAATATGTATGTATGTATATAGCAGCCACATAGTATATAGCACAGGCCACGTACTATTTGTCTGCTATATACTACATGCCTCCTATATACTAAGTATATAACACTGCCCATGTAGTATATAGCACAGCCCTGTAGTATATCACACACCTCACGTAGTATATAACACTGCCCATGTAGTATAGCACAGCCCCTGCAGTATATCACAAAGCCCACGTAGTATATAACACTGCCCATGTGGTATATAGCACAGCCCCCGCAGTATGTCACACAGCCCACGCAGTATATAACACTGGCCACGTAGTATATAGCAGCCCCTGCAGTATATCACACAGCCTACACAGTATTTAGCAGTGTGGGCACCATATCCCTGTCGCTGATTGTTCGCAGCCGGCCACGTAGTATATAGCGTAGTATTCTAGAATATGTATGTAGTTTATTTATGAAGATTGAAGAATAATGCAATAATGGGTAAAATATATTTATTATCATTAAATTTTATTAGTCATAGAACTTAATACAATTGAATGAAATTATGAAACAGGTCATCAAAATATATAAACCACATTACATGAACTGTAACTGTATTTAAATAAATCGGACAAAAGAAGGACATTGACACTATAATATATTTATTAACAATATCAAGCCAAAATATTTTTGTACACCACATTTCTTGTGAATACCTTTTGACTACTTATAAGCAACTTTCCTTGTAAAGGGGTAGGAAGAACTTGCACCTTGACGTTGGATCTCATTTTAACTCTTGAAAATGCAACGTAGAGTTGTCCATGACCAAAAACGGGCTGGGGTAGATATATGCCAACACGGTGTAGAGTTTGACCTTGTGACTTGTTTATTGTCATGGCAAAAGCTGGTTTTATTGGAAACTGTCGACACCGAAACCTAAATGGAAGACCCGTGTCTGAAGGACAGAAATCAATGCATGGAATGAACACTTCATCTCCTTTTGCTGATCCAGTGATCACTCTTGCTTGAATGACGTGAGAATAGAGTTCAGTAACAATAAGGCGAGTTCCATTACATAGACCATTTTTCGTATTTAGATTCCGCAGCAACATTATGATTGTTCCAACTTTCAGTTGAAGTCTGTGGGATGGCATTCCTGATGGCGTAAGACTATTTAAAAATTCAACTGGATAATGCTCTCGTTCATCTTCATTGTCTACATCCACTGAATCATCAGTTTTATACAACATATACTCACCAGGCATTCTATCCATCACCTGGGAATTTAGCAGAGCCACGTCATCATTCTTGGGACAGAGAATTGCACGAGAAGAGGCCCTCTCAACACTCCTTTGGTCGTTCACATCAATTTCAATGCATTGTCCAAAAAGATCAGTAACGATGCAGCCAGTGCACAACATGTCTTCTGGTATTCTGGTCTTATGCGATATGCGGCAGCAAATGGGCTTATTTTTTGTAAATGTACAGCAATTTGGTTAATCAGTTCAGCATCACACTTTTCGTTTTCTTTTAGGTTCATCCTTTGTTCTGTAGCCTCATTTGTATCAATGATGTATAATTGTGCAAATTTTGGTGGTTGTCCTATTTCTGGGTGAAGTGTTCCAGTGCGGTGGTAGATCTGGCTGTGAATTTTAAAACAATACGGTCTGAATCCAGGGGGCGGTGCAATGTTGGCACCGAATGAAGCAAACGCATGAGAACTGTTGATGCTTCTGATATTTTCCATGAAATTTCTACTGTGTTGATGCATTCCTTTCATTAACTGCTAAAACAGATCTGAGTAGTGAGGTCTCGGTAGCATATAGCATAACTTTTCCTTTTTGGCAGAATTGAGTAAACTGATTGTCAGATGGTTTTTCATCAATGAAATTCAGAGAGTCGCATTTAGAGCAAACTGCATTCATATTCCCACAGTAGTGTTCATGAATTGTACTTTCATTGTCTGTTACGTAATGTGCAAGTTGTTGAATATTGTCCTGGTCGTGCCTTAGTTGGTAGAGCATTCGTTTTTTATGAATTTGGCGATCATGTTGTTCCTGTCGTACAACAGTTTGCTGTGGTGTCTCCGGTTGGCGACAGTGTCTGTGAGATTCCGCATCCTGGGCTTGTCTAGCAGCAGTTTGTTGTGGTGTCTCCTGTTCCCGATGTTGTCGTTTTCTTGCTGCTGCTGCTTTTCTGTCATCCTCATTGGCGTATTTTCGTTTACGACCCATTCTAAGATAGAAACACAGGGAGATGCCGCCCATACAGGGAGACGCAGGCACACACCCTACACAATGGCGGCACTTGACAGCAGTGGAGGACAATGATGATTCCAGAATTCGCGGCAGACTGTGCCCGTCGCTGATTGGTCGAGGCCGGCTGGCCTCGACCAATCAGCAAGGCGGGATTTCCGAGACAGACAGACAATTAGACCCTTAGACAACACAATGGCGGCACTTGACAGCAGTGGAGGACAATGCCCGTCGCTGATTGGTCGTGGCCGGCTGGCATCGACCAATCAGAGACTGTGCCCGTACATATACATACATACACACGTACATATACACACACACAGTATATAGGCATGATATATTCCTTTTGATTATTGTGGCTTCTTTACCGGATTATTTTGTTCTATTTCGATCCGTTTATTTCAGCTGTTTATCATTTTATTATTTATTATATATATTTCAAATAACATTTTTTTAAATATATTTCATTATTTTGTCTTCACTGCACAATTCTTTTGTAGGATCTTAGGAAGTGGGGTGCAGAAAACTGGCAGCAGGTGCACTGGACTAGGGAGTCAAAATGTGAACTATCTAGCAAACAAACTGCCTTAGGTTACAGCCCAATGACTGAATAATAATGAATGTCTGCAGGTCACACAGAGGCATGATGAAGTTTTTTTGAAAGTTTGGGGCTGCATTTCATCAAATGGGAGTGAAGAATCTGATTAAGATTAACCCCTTTCTGACATAGGGCGTAATAGTACGCCAATGTCGGAGTACCTCCCTTTGATGTGGGCTCCGGTGGTGACTTTCCCGGCACATGTCAGATGTGTTGAACAGCTGACATGTGCCCAGAATAGCCACAGGTGAAATCGCAATCCACCCGTGGCTATTAACCCGTTAAATGCCGCTGTCAAATGCTGACAGCAGCATTTAAGTAGCGCTTCCAGCCATCGGGCCCCCGTCACGTGATTGCGGGTCACCAGTTCATTGGCATGACAACCAGAGGTCTCCTGGAGACCTCTATGGTTGTCACTGCCAGACTGCTGTGAGCGCCACCCAGTGGTCGGCGCTCATAACAAGTGAGGCGATCTGATCATCGCCTGTATGCAGCAGAGCCGATCGGGTGGTGGCAGCGTCTAGTCTCCGATGGAGATTATTGAAGCATGACAAAAGTAAAAAAAACAAAACAGTTTATATATATATATATATATATATATATATATATATATATATATATATATATATATATATATGTATATATATATATGTGTATATATATATGTACCGTATTTTCCGGCGTATAAGACGACTGGGCGTATAAGACGACCCCCCAACTTTACCAGTTAAAATATAAAATCTTCTTAAAAGTCGGGGGTCTTCTCATACACCCTATGTCGTCTTATAGGGCCGGGGAATATGTGCCTTTTGGGGGGGGGGGGGGGGGGGGGAGTGATCCTGATGCCGAGGGGGCGTCTCACAGGAAAGTGAGTATCCCCCATTACCTTATCGTAGCGGTGCAGCGTGGGGGTCTCAGTGCTGGGAGTGGCGGCGGCGGCGGCTGCTGTGCTCTGGTGCGGCGGTTGCTGTGCTCTGGTGCGGCGGCTCCTCTTCTGTGTGGGGCCTCTGTGCTGTGCGGTGGCGGTGGCGGCGGCATATCTTTATCCAGTTGGGGCTCCTCCGGCATCTCCTTAGCCCTGGAGGCCCCGCCGCAACTCCATCGGTGCAATGCAGCGGCCATTTTCCCGGAGGCAGCTCAATAGGTGCGATGCGGTGGCCTCCGGGAAAATGGCCGCTGCTCAGATTCAGATCTCGTCCCGAAATCTCGGGACACGAGATCTGAATCTGAGCAGCGGCCATTTTCCCGGAGGCCACCACATTGCACCGATGGAGTTGCGGCGGGGCCTCCAGGGCTAAGGAGATGCCGGAGGAGCCCCAACTGGATAAAGATACGCCGCTGCCGCCGCCACCTCACAGCACAGAGGCCCCACACAGAAGAGGAGCCGCCGCACCAGAACACAGCAGCCGCCGCCGCTCCCAGCACTGACACCCCCACGCTGCACCGCTAGGATAAGGTAATGGGGATTACTCACTTTCCTGTGAGACGCCCCCTCGTCATCAGGATCACTCCCCCTCCCCACCCACCATATACACCGGCGTACAAGTCGATTCCCGGCGTATAAGACGACCCCCGACTTTTAAGAAGATTTTCGGGGGTTAAAAAGTCGTCTTATACGCCGGAAAATACGGTATATATATATATATATATATATATATATATATATATATATATATATATGTTCAAATCACCCCCCCTTTTACCTCATTCAAAATAAAACAATAAAAAAAAAATCAAACATACACATATTTGGTATCGCAACGTTCAAAATCACCCGATCAATAAAAAAAAAAGGATTAACCTGATCGCTAAATGGCGTAGCAAGGAAAAACAAGTAAAAACGCAAGAATTAAGTTTTTTTGGTCACCGCGACATTGCATTAAAATGCAATAACGGGCGACCAAAAGAACGTATATGCACCAAAATAGTATTGAGCGAAGGACCTTCGATGACATTGCGGTTGCGTGAACGTGACGTCATCGAAGGTCCTTCACTCAATGCATCCTTAGGATCGAAGGCCGCCGCTTGCACCGCTGAGAGCTGCGGGCCGTCGGAGGGTAAGTATATCCCATATTTTTTATTTTTATTCTTTTTTTTTTTTACATGAATATGGATCCCAGGGCCTGAAGGAGAGTCTCCTCTCCTCCAGATCCTGGGAACCATACAGGACCGCTCCCTGCACACGCCATACCCGACGTATAAGACGACCCCCGACTTTTGAGATAATTTTCAGGAGTTAAAATGTCGTCTTATACGCCGGAAAATACGGTAGTTGATAAAAATTAAACTATTTATACTTTTCAAAGCATTTTTTCTCACACCTGCCAAAATATTTGCACAGTGCTGTACATATCACAAATGTCAATTAAAAAAAAATTATATTGCTTAAAAATTTCCAAACCCCCCCCCCCCCTCTTTTTCCCCAATAAGTATTTATAAAATACTTGGTATCACTGAGTCAATAAAAATCCAACCTATCAAAATAACAACTGGTAAAACAGAAAAAAAATTCTAAATACCAAAATTGTGATTTTTCTTGGTTACCGCAATACAGCAAAAAAATGAAATAAGCCATCAAAACGTAATCCCAAAATGGTATCATTTAAAACGTCAACTCGCCCCACAGAAAAGAAGCCATCACAAAACACATTTTCACCACTTAAAAAAAATCAAAACAAAAAACACACCCTGGATGAGTTTATCTTGTTAACCATACTGGCCTAGAGCTTCTTCATGACATATCATTTCTTACCGAACCATGAATGCCATAAAAACAAAGACACCCCCCCCCCCCCCCCCCAAAAAAAAAAAAAAAAAAAATATATGGAATTTTTTTTGTGCAATCTCACAGCACTTGGAAATTTGATCCTGTTTTCCAGTAAATTGTATGTTGTTTTTTTTGCCGAATAAGTCTGTTGACAGAAAGCTGAAATAAAAAAAAAATAAAAATAGAAAGAAAGAGGGGGAGGAAAAAATAAAAATTGGCTGCTGCAGGAAGAGGTTAAAAAAAATGAGTTTCTGATGAGAGCTTCTAGCAGTGTAGGAAAACCAAAGCTCAAAAGAATAGCCTAAAATGTACCATGTAGGAATTGCACACAAGGTCTATACCTTGTAATTTGCTTATATGATGACACCTTATTGCTCCAGCTGCCGGACTCGTTCCCCCACCATGCTCTTTTGATGCCTCTGGTTTATTGGATTTTGCTTCCATCCTGTGGAGTCTGTTCTGTACAAATTTTCACTTGAATATTTTCTTCTAGAATTTAGATTATCATCAACCTGGAAGGAAATAAAAATCATCATTGATGAAATAGTGAAAGGAAAGGGTATAATAAATTAAAATATTTATGGAAAACACAGCCTGGGCATAGAAGCCCTGCCAGACATAAGGTGGCAGTCAATAATATTTTATATGTTAAAACAAATCACGGAATATGAGGTAATTTCTGCATTCCAGAGGTGATGGTTCATGCATACACTGGCACCAAAAAAGTCCTGTTCATTTTGAGAACTCAAAACAATGCGGATAAAGCAGAAAGCAAATGCATTAGCAAAAAGATATGACAAATCCTTCTAAGCATAAAACAAAAATTGAATACCTACATCAAAACTAGAACGAGTCCAAGATGATTGTCCTGATGTTACAGATCTGCTTGAAGGGTTTCGCTTTGTTAAAATTTCTGCTGTACTTAAACTGCTTTGGCTCCTTTTAGAGATATAGTCTGGTGTAGCGCTTGAACTGTTTATAGTCGAAACTCTATTTCTTGAATATAATTCACTAGTACGTGACCTTGAAGGATTGTCGTCATCAAAACAGGATTTTCGTCTAGTCTTGGGATCCAGGTCATCTTTTTCATTACCAAGTCTGTCCAGTTCCTCTGTAGAACCAAAACCTCCTTTCCTCCAAGAGCTTTTACTTTTCACATATTTACTTTCAAAATTATTTGTTTCTCTTATAGCATGACTTTTCCATGAGACAGTACTTGGGTCCACTTTGCTTACTTCCCGGTGATTCCATGCCATATCCTTATCGGCCACTTTTAAGATCAGGTCATCTTTGATTAAAGAGATTTCAAGTGGAATATTGATGTTGTTTTTTAACAGCGGCTGATCATTTGCAGACAGTCTAATATTACTTGTGGAAGTATGCCTTTCTCTTGTGATCTCATCTGTGTTTGCGCGAGAAGACATGGTTTCAGATGGGTAAATTTTTATACTACTCACTTTGTTAGATGTTCTGCTTACATCAGAGCTTGACCTTGCCGTGTAGTCACTCATAATTTCTTTCACATCTCTTTCAATTATAATAGGCTTAATAACTACAGTTGACTGTAAGGATTCTCGCGGGCTGCACGATCTTGGAGGAGTGTGAGAATTTGTCTCTGCATTATCTAAACTTTCAGAAGATATTTTCCTAGAACGTCCTGTCTCCTTTCGACTGGAATAACTGTGATTTTCAAAAGAGGAATGCCTAGTACTATCGAGATTTAAGACTTTCTCTCTAGAATTTGACTGTCTCTTAGTGTGCAGTCCTGTAAGCCTAGTCCTTTTCTCAGGATCTTTGTGGTCGGACATCTCTAAAAGAATAGGCTTTTCAGGAATTTGTGGTTTTGAGGCTCTTGTTCTTGTTTTATCACGACTATAGGAAGATCTGTGTGTACTTGAGGTCTGACTTATTTGTGGATTGATTTCTTCATGACTTGAAGCTGCTGATTTAGCGTTTTGTTCAATAACACTAGTGACACTATCTTCCCGGTCAAAAATGCTTCCATATCGCGACAGTCTATCCTGAGAGGAGGACTTTGGGTCTATATCTCCTGCATTCATCTGTAATTTTGATTCAAATACAATATCTGTGCTTGTTGGAGCATCATTAAGTACTGGACTGAGGTTATTCAATTCAGAATGCAAAGCTGAGGTTAACAAGCTGTTCTCTTTTGGAATAGTGTCAACTATAGTCTTTGAAATATCACCAGAAGTCCCCTTTTCAATATCTTCATTTTCCAATGAAATCTCCTTGTTTGGAGAAAGTTTAATGGAATAATCTTCACCAAAAAACTTCATAGATCTGTCTGTCTGTTTTGATGTAGAACCTTTCCAGGACTTTTGTGGAGTTTGGTCTTTAACAGCGGGTGGATATCGACTTAAAACTGATGGCTGATCTTTACATTTCTTAGCATCATTATGCACAATGCCAAAATCTTTACTACTTGAAAAATAGGAGAGCACAGACTTTTCCTCTTTTTTAAGATTTCCAGTTATATCAATAAGATTGGACTTTGGAGTTTTTCTACTGCTTGAACTAGAGTTTGAAAATTGTCTCTTAAATTCTGAATTTCTATATCTTTCAGTTTTAAGTGGCTGAGGTGATAAATCTTGTGCACTATATTTTGAAATGGGAGACTCCGTAGATGCAACTTTACTTTTTGTTCTATCACTTTTATATCTACCTCGTGAGAGGTCTTCAGTTTCAAGAATCCCATTTTCAATTTCTTTATACGGACTAGTTTGTCTTTGTAAAGTCTGTAATTCTTCAGTAATAAGTTTATTTTTATTCTGTTCACTTATATAGCTTTCTTGTAGCTCACTGTGTTTCTCTTTTAATTGTTTTAATTCTTGCTCAAGCCCCTCATAGTGTTTTAGCCGATTCTTAAGTTTTTCAATTTCTTGGTTAAGTTCTTTTATTTTGTTGTCTTCTTGGTAGTTGTTTTTCTCATTTTCATTGTTGCTGCTTGTCTGAATTTCTGACTGCTTAATGTAATCAAATCCAACTCTTTGCAATGAATTAGAAGTTAGGTCATCTTCAATCCTGAATTTGTTATGCTCTACATGCTGATCAGGGGACCTCTCCAAAACATTGGACTCATTTCTACTTCGCTCCCCTGTGATATTTCCCTTCATTTCCAATTCTTCTTTAAGTTCCAAAATTATTTTTTCACTCTGCTTCTCTTTTTCTAGCAACATTTTCTTTTCATTAGCAAAACTAAGGGTCAAAGACTTAATTTTCTCCAGCTCACTTGTTAAAAACTGTTCGGTTTTATCCAGTTTACTTTCAGATGATTCCAGTTCTTTAACTCTGGCTTTAAGTATTTCCAGTTCAGACGATAACTTTTTAGACATATTTTTTTCTTCATTCAAACTAAGACTTAGCTGAGTGCAGTCGCTTTTGCTCTTGTTGAAAGCCTCTTCTAGCTTCTCAAGCTCACCCATTCTTTTTTGGAGCTGCTCAATTTCCAGTCTAAGTTCTTGGGCTACATTTTCCGCATTTTCAAGTTTCTCCTTTATTAGTCTACACAAATCCTCTGCTTTCTTTACTTCTTCATCTTTGCCCTCAATCTTGAGAACTCTTTTTCTCAAAGCTTCTGCCTCTACTAACATGCTAGAATTACTGCCTTCTGCCTGTATAATTTTATCCTGAAGGTCAAGGACTTCATCTTCAGCTTTTTGTAGATTTCTTGTTGCTTCTTCCAAGTCATCTAAACGTCGACCAAGACTTTGTAGTTTAAAACGCAAATGACGACTTGAATGCTCCATTTTTTTAACCGCACAAAAAATAAAATTGTGACTATAGTTCTTAAAAGTTCAATTATTTCGTTAAGATTTTACTAGTTTCAGAATTATCCTTTTTCTTCTTGATGAGCACACTTCATAAGACATCCAGAGACCATCTTAACCTACAAAACAAAAGTTTAGGTTACTTTATTTAATTCAAAATCAGATGTATTTATCATAACAGCTTGTTAAAATGTGGTAACCAAGTAGTGTTGAGTTTGCCATTGTGGGAGCTACTCTCTGCAGTTGAGAGAAAAGGGGTACCAAGTTCCTTTACACCACTTCTAAAAGATTATATGAAAAGGGTTTCCCTACTTGGGGACTTATACACGCCTAATCAAACAAGTATGTTCTACAAAATATTCACCAGGCCCAAACCGATATGCTTTAAACTGCAACAAACCTAATTAAAAAGCATAAAAATTCATATGCATATACTGTGTAATTGTATTATGTGTATATATTGTATACGGTGTACACACACACACACACACACACACACACACACACACACACACCTCTGCCTGTGAATGAACATTTTGTCATGTAATCAGAATTCTCAGTTTTCAAGCACACACAGCAGATGACTGCATGACCTGAATCAGCAATTATATGACACCGTAAACCCATCTGTTTAAGCTGGTGCTGAGGATACAAAAAAGCAAAATGGAAAAATATCTCAAGCTTACAATTTTGGAAAAGCATTAATACATTAATATCGGATTGCTTTTTCTGCTAGACCTTTTGCTTTGTGAAATATTTTTTTCTGGATTGTTTAAAAAAAACAGGTCAGTAGTGTATATGAAAGTGCCAAAAATAAAAACATTCAAAAACATACACAGACTTAAAAGGACACCAAATCCAGCAAAAATAACATTTTACCACTTTACAGCAATTACAATACAGTCTATTGCTATTAAAGAGTTGTGAAATCCATATAAGCTCCTACAGAAACAATTTTTCCATTATAGGAAGACTTTCGCCATGATTTTACAGGCAACTGGATCGATTTAAAAGGGCTGCTCTCCGGCTTTATTGTGGAAAACCTCTTCCCCGTGTGATGGTCGGTAAGCTAAAAAATCAAAGTGAGCAAAATTAAAAATCCCTCCACCCCAGGTTTTTTTTTTTTTTAAAGGATTAGAATGGCAAAGTTGCTAATTTTTAACAGCACTTTGCAATTTTAACAATGTTGAGACAATCTCCTTAAAGTGTACTGTATTGGCTTGGTAAAAACAAGACACATTGGAAACAAAGACTAAAAAATTGGGAGAATGCCTTCATATCCACACTCCAATTACCCAAGGCTTGTGCTGCAACAGGATAAAAGCTACAAAATTATCAATAGACTGTATTGGGGCTCAACAATTTAACAGTCGATTTTGCCTTCAGTGTATGAAAGCTCCAGCCCTGTTGGAATAGTATGGCGAGATGTCCAGTCTTCGTAGACTGGAGGGCATGACTGCCGAATTTCATGGCACAAAATAGGTTTGTTCACGTGAGGCACTCCTAGATGATTTTACAGGACTCTTATTTCCAAACACTTTTTGCCTGAGTCCCAAGTACAAAGAGTTGACCAACTGTCCCCTCCTTGTCCTTTTTCACCCTAGTCATTCTCATTTCCATCACTTTTTTTCTATATGGAATTCTTCATGTGGTTCTCTCTGGGTGGTTGTTTTTTTTCCAATAATACCCTCAGTGAAGGAGTATCTAACATTATATTGAATGGGGTGGTTGTAGGGTCAGAGGTAAGTTTTTCTGCTTACTTCCACCTTGTAATGCAACACGTTTTACACTCTTGCTTTTTTTCTACCTGAATGTCTTTCTGTAATCAAATAAAAAAATAAAAATAAAAAGTATAGGTCGGCACTAATAGTAATTACAATCAAATTAATAGAGTGACATATGGAGATAAATATCATTGTTTAAGTCCTGAGTCACTTATAACGTGGCCACATGTGGTGCTCAAGAGGAGAAAAGCAATATCCAAAATAGGAACAAAAAAACTGTGGCACTCAAAGTGGCTAAAGAGAAAAAGATATTCCTTTATTACATACCATGTGGAGGATACAGAAAAAAAAAAAAAAAGAAAAGATCGAATGCTGTTTCACGTTGCCAAGAGTTTCATCCAGGTTGTTATCAGCTCCACCCAACCCCCATTATATCATGTTTTGCCTGGTGGGTGGAGACATAGAAAAACAAATTACATAGTAATACAATTTACAGAAATAAGCTACCCATAGGGGGATCAAATCCCAGTCTCTCACGCCTCGGAAACTCTCCATTGTTCACAACACAAATGTATTACAATTCAAAAGATTTTCATGTATTTTTAATTAAAAAAAATTGCCTCTTCAGAAAGGAAGAGAACTAAAACTCTAGCACTACCTATTGGAAGCAGCGATCCTAAAAGTGAATATCGACTCTTTATCATCAAGCCTTGCAATATGACTTGTGATAAAAGCCTAACAAGAATTTCAGTTTGCAGACACTGTTTCAGGAGGTTTCCCTCATCAGTGCAAAGTATATCTTTTTTGGGAAGGCAAGAGGCTCTGGGCTGGGGTCTAGAGCCCCCGTCTCACTAAGCGAGATCGCTAGCGAGATCGCTGCTGAGTCACAAGTTTTGTGACGCAACAGCGACCTCAGTAGCGATCTCGCTATGTGTGACACGTAGCAGCGACCAGGCCCCTGCTGTGAGATCGCTGGTCGTGTCGGAATGGCCTGGACCTTTTTTTGATAGTTGAGGTCCCGCTGGGTAGCACACATCGCTGTGTTTGACACCTTACCAACGACCTCGTTGACGACTCAGACACTGAATCGTCATAATAGCTCCCATGTGACATCGTTGTACAGGTCGCTACAGGTCGCTGGTGAGATGTCAAACAGTGAGATCGCAGCAGGGATCCTTGGGAAGATCTCACTGTTTGACATCTCACCAGCGACCACATAGCGACGCAGCAACGATCCCTGACAGGTCGTATCGTTGTCGGGATCGCTTTAGCGTCGCTAAGTGAGACGGGGCCTTAAGGGGTAATGTTTGTCCTTGTGGAGAGTGACAAGCCAAGTCTGGCATGTCAGGGTGGGGCAAGGCTTATAAAAGCCCTCATTCCTCTTAGTATCTGTTGATCTATGTGTTTATTGTCATGCTTAATGTCTATTGTCGTACAAGTCCCCTCTAAAAGCGCTGCGGAATATGTTGCCGCTATAGAAATAACATTAATAATAATAATAATAATAATAATAATAATAGTCTCCTCACTCTGAAGACAGCAGTTGAGAATGCTATATAAGGCCTCTTTCACACTTCAGTTGTTTGGCGTCAGTCTAAAACCGCCAGTTTCCTCAAATAACGGATCCGTCATTTTTTTTTGGCGGATCCGTTATTTTCCCATAGATTTGCATTGGCGACGTATTGTGACGGATGGTCGTCCATTCCATCCGTCATGCGACGGATCCGTCGAAATTTGGCGGACGTTGTCTAGACATAGACGGACATTGAAACGTTTTTTGTCAACGCCGAAATGACGGTTCGCGGCGGATCCGTCGCATCCGTCATTCCATAGAATGGCCGCCTATGGGCGACGGATCCGTCGCGACCGTCATTTCGGCGGATCCGTCGCCCCAATCCGCTTTTTCAATTGCGCATGCTCCAAAAAGTAGATACTTTTCCCAGACAACCCCCAAGTAACGGATCCGTCAAAAAAACGGATCCGTTGGAACCGTTTTCTCAACAATTGTGACGGATCCGTCGATCCGTCACTATGTCGGAAGTGACTGACGCCAAACAACTGAAGTGTGAAAGAAGCCTTAACTAAATGCTTGACAGAAAAATTACTGAATGCTGCCTCATCTACGAGCCATAGAAGCAATCAGCCTGCAACATATCATTGCCCTATTGTGGGGACAAAGTAAAAAATTTTATTTACCGTATTTTCCGCTTTGTAAGACGCACTTTATTTCCCCCAAATTTGGGGGGGAAATGGGGGTGCGTCTTACAAAGCAGATATACCGCTTACCGTTACAGGCTGGGATGAGGGGGTGTCCGCTGCCGCACGCTGCTGCTGCCGCCCACCACCGCTGCTGCTGCCCGCCACCGCGGTTGTCCGCTGCTACTCCGGTGCTGCGGGGGCTCTGGCGACATTTTGTGAAAGACCAGAGCCCCCCGGCAGTTCGTCCATGCGTTCCTTCCTGTATGACTGACTCCGGGAAAATGGCCGCCGAAATCTCGGGAGATGAGATTTCAGCGCTGAGATCTCATCTCTCGAGATTCCGGCGGCCATTTTCCCGGAGTCAGTCATACAGGAATACATGGACGAACTGCCAGGGGGCTCTGGCCTTTCAGCCCTGCAGCCCCGAAGCCCCCCTGCAGCACAGGAGCCCCCCCCGCAGACCGCCTCATCCCAGCCTGCAGCACAGGAGCCCCCCTGCAGACTGCCTCATCCCAGCCTGCAGCACAGGAGCCCCCCTGCAGCACAGGAGCCCCCCTGCAGACCCCCTCATCCCAGCCTGCTGCATAGGAGCCCCCCTGCAGACCTCCTCATCCCAGCCTGCAGCAATGATCCACTCCTGCCTCCAGCAACGACCCTGGGACCCTGATCCACCGCAGCCACAACCCCTGGTAAGTAATAAGACGCATGGATTATAAGACTCCCCACCAATTTATTAAAAAAAGTTTTTTCCTATTTTTCTCCTCAAAATTTGGGGTGCGTCTTATAATCCGGAGCGTCTTACAAAGCGAAAAATACGGTACTTTTTTCTAACTTTTTTAAATTGTAAAAAAAAAAAAAAATATATTATCTCTAAATAAATATTTGAATGAAAAAATATAAACAATATAAGGTAAGTACACATATTTGTTATCGCCACGTCCGCAACGACCTGACCTATAAAATGGTCTTACTAAAACATAAAAAAACACTAGCGGGGATCTCACCGAAGTCACCGCAGTTTAGCCTGGCTGTGAACAGAGCCTCAGTGATTGGAGGTAACCTCTATGACGTCACCCCCGGTCACTGACGCTGCGCCGGGGAACAGCACTTACTGTAACGCTTCTTCCCCAGCGCTGATGCGTGTCACACAGATGACATCCGTGTGTTATGAGTATGCATGTGTGCAGAATGTTTTGTGGTCCGTGCTGACATTAAAAAACAGACATGTCAGCGTGTTTTGCCCACAGACACACGGTCTGTGGAAAAACTAACATGTGCAGAGACCCATTCACTTGAATAGGAAAATAGCACTCTGTTCTTCCAGAGTCTCTCCGCATGGCTATGAAGTACTGTACAGCCACATATGGGGTATTGCCACGTTCAGTAGAAATTGTGGGACAAATTTTGGCTCCATTTTTACCCACTTGTATACTTGTAAATGTAAAATCTTTGGCTAAAACCAAATTTTGGTGGAAAAAATGTATTTATTTTACCTTCACTGCCCAATGTTATAAAATTATGTGACAAACCCGTGGTGTCAATATGATCACTGCACCCCTAGATGAATTAATTGTGAGGTGTAGTTTGTAAAATGGAGTCACTTATTGGGGGCACACCTAAGAAAAAAAACGGACCTCCGTTTGTTGTAAAAAAAAAAAAATTCTTATTAGCCCTTAGAAAAATTAAAAATCTGAGGCTAAAACAACATTTTATTGGTAAAAATGTAATTTATTCTTTCTTCACCGCTCAGTGGTATAACATTCTGTGAGGTACATGTGGTGTCAATATGATCACTGCACCCCTAGATTAATTATTTGGGGAGTGTAGTTTGTACAATGTGTTCACATAGAGTGGGTTTCTGTTGTTCTGGCACCTCAGGGGCTCTGCCAATGTGACATGGCACCCTCAAACCACTCCAGCAAAATCTGAACTCCAATATGGCACCTCTTCCCTTCTGAGCTTTGCACTGTGCCTCAAAAGTAGTATTACCCCACACATGGGATATCAGCGTACTCAGGATAAAGTGGACAACAACTTTTGGGGTCCAATTTCTCCTGTCACACTTGGTAAAATAAAAAATTTGGGGCAAAAAGATTATTTTTGTGGAAAAAATATGATTTTTTATTTTCATGGCTCTACGTTATGAACCTCTGTGAAGAACTTGGGGGTTCAAAGTGCTTACCACACATCAGATAAGTTCCTTGGGGGGGGGGGGTCTAGTTTCCAAAATGGTGTCATTTGTGGGGGTTTCCACTATTTAGGCACATCAGGGGCTCTCCAAATTCGACACGGCGTCTGAACTCAATTCTAGCCAATTTTGCATTGAAAAGTCAAACGGCGCTCCTTCCCTTCCGAGCTCTGCTATGCGCCAAAACAGTGGTTTACCCCCACATATGGGGTATCAGCGTACTCAGGACAAATTGCACAACAACTTTGGGGTCCAATTTCTCCTGTTACCCTTGATAAAATTAAAAAAAATAATAATAAATTAACATTAACACTTTTTTTTCACAAAAAATGTTCCTCAAATCCAATTTTTTTAACATTCCAAAAATTCCTGTGAAGCACCTGAAGGGTTATAATAAACCTCTTAAATGTGGTTTTAAGCACCTTGAGGGGTGCAGTTTTTAGAATGGTGTCACTGAGGGGTCTATGTGATGGAAAATACCACAAAGTGACTTAATTTTTTACATCACATTTGGTGCTTGTAAAAATGAGAAATCGCTGGTCAACTTTTAACTCCTATAACTTCCAAACAAAAAAACAAAAACTTGGGTTCCAAAATTGTACTGATGTAAAGTAGACATGTGGGGAATGTTACTTATTAAGTATTTTGTGTGACATCTATGTGATTTAAGGGCATAAAACTTCAAAATTGGAAAATTGCTAAATTTTCAACATTTTTGACAAATTTCTGTTTTTTCCCCACAAATAAACGCAAGTCATATCAAAGAAATGTTACCACTATTATGAAGTACAATATGTCTTGAGAAAATCTCAGAATCACCAGGATCCATTGAAGCGCTCCAAAGTTATTACCTCATAAAGGGGACAGTGGTCAGAATCGTAAAAATTGGCCCCGTCATTAACATGCAAACCAACCTTGGGGTTAAAGGGATATTTTAATAAAGAGATTTTCATTAAAAAACTTACACAAATTGGTTAAATAAAACAGGAAAATCACAAATGTGGTCATTTTAAGTATTAATCACTGATTAGCATCTGCAAATTGGAGGCTCGTGGGTAAACTTAAAACAATTCATGACCTGTAAAACCAATTAGGCAGTCTATATAGTCATTTGTGACTGCGGTTTTTGCTATATTGGTAAAACAATTCGCCCTATGCTCAAATGTTTTAACTAGGCTGTGAGATCTTTGGAAACAGGTGTGGGATCACCGTGCTTAAAATATTGATTCCCTTGAGAAAGCGGGGCTTGTCACCCGCGAAACGCGCGGCAGGGCTCGCACACCTGACCCAGGACTCCCTAACTCTGATTGCCCGGTAAGCATTTCACCCCAAGGGGTTATTTATTACTACAGCACTTTGCGGCGACCTATGGGGTTTTATACTGACATGCTGCCTAGATGCGGCTCTGATCAGCACTGTGCACTTTATGCCATGCTTTGAAACTGATGTGCTCAGCATCTAGTAGCCGGGTATCTATTTCAGGAGTCCTGTGTTTCCTCTCTTGGGGTCTCCCCCTGCTATTTATTACATGTAATTGATCATTTGTTATGGTGTTATAAATTTACCAATAAAACTTTTTTTCATATTTTTATAAAAAACTGGTTTGCTCCCTTTTTCTCCTGAGTTACAATATGTAACAAGTTCATATAGGCAATCCAAGAGCAATGCGATTTGCTGGAACAGCACGGGTCGACCCTCTGCCATCTGGGGGGGGGGGGGGGGGGGGAGATAAGGCCCCGTCTCACTAAGCGATTTACCAACGATCACGACCAGCGATACGACCTGGCCGTGATCGTTGGTAAGTCGCTGTGTGGTCGCTGGGGAGCTGTCACACAGACAGCTCTCTCCAGCGACCAACGATCAGGGGAACGACTTCGGCATCGTTGAAACTGTCTTCAACGATGCCGAAGTCCCCCTGCAGCACCCGGGTAACCAGGGTAAACATCGGGTTACTAAGCGCAGGGCCGCGCTTAGTAACCCGATGTTTACCCTGGTTACCAAAAAAAACAAACAGTACATACTCGCCTTTCGGTGTCCAGGTCCCTTGCCGTCTGCTTCCTGCTCTGACTGAGATCCGGCCGTACAGTGAGAAGTGAGAGCAGCAGTGACGTCACCGCTGCGCTCTCACTGTACGGCGGCACTCAGTGAGAGCAGGAAGCAGACGGCAAGGGACCTGGACACCGAAAGGCGAGTATGTACTGTTTGTTTTTTTTGGTAACCAGGGTAAACATCGGGTTACTAAGCGCGGCCCTGCGCTTAGTAACCCGATGTTTACCCTGGTTACCAGTGAAGACATCGCTGGATCGGTGTCACACACACCGATTCAGCGATGTCAGCGGGGCCTCAACGACCAAAAAAAGGTCCAGGCCATTCCGACACGACCAGCGATCTCGCAGCAGGGGCCTGATCGCTGGTACGTGTCACACATAGCGAGATCGCTATGGAGGTCGCTGTTGCGTCACAAAACTTGTGACTCAGCAGCGATCTCGCTAGCGATCTCGCTATGTGAGACGGGGCCTATAGACACAACTTATAATTAGTCATGCTTCCTTTCACAATAAGATTGGAAGCTTTAGCACCATTAGATTGTTTATATCATTGAACTCCTAGACCCTTTCTAAAAAATACATGTACACATTAAACATGAACTGTAATACATTTGTGCTAGGATAGTGGAAGAATTCCTCGCCTGGCGTGCAGCAGACTGGGGTTCGATCCCCCGACAGGGAGCATATTTATGTAAACTGTGTGATTTGTTTTTTTTTTTTCATTGTTGCGCATTTTACTGATCGGATTAATTCTTTTCATATATTGATAGATCAAGCGTCTCTGAACGTGGCAATACCAAATTTTGTGCAATTATTTTTTAACTGTCATTTTGAATGGGGGAAGGGGGGGGGGGAGATGGATTTAAACTTTTTTTATTATATATATTTAAAATGTATAAATTTTCTCACTTATTACTAGCTTCAATAGTCTCCATGGGAGACTAGAAGCTGCAATCTTCTGATCGCTTCTGTAACACACAGCAGGACTTCGGCCCAGCTCTATGTAGCAGAAATACTCATCCGCTATGAGCATCTGCCACTGGGTGGCGCTCATGGCTATCCAACGACAACTACAGGAGTCTCACGCAGACCCTGGATTGTCATGCCAACCCATTGGTAACCCTCTGTCATGTGACACGGGCGCGGATTGGAGGGGCTTCCGGTGAGATCATGTTAAATGTCAGATTGACAGCAGCATTTAACTTGTTAACAGCTGTGGGTGGCTCCCACCTGCGGCTGTTAGAGGCACATCTCAGCTAATTAAGTCAACTGACATGTGCTGGAAAAGTTGTGGGCTCATTGCTGGAGACCGCAGCAAACAGGGGGCGGTGACCTTGGACGTACCTATACATCCAAGGTCGTACAGGAGGTTAATATTTGGTTACACACCCTTTGGAATAAATAACTGCAACCAATCACTTCCTATAACCAAGAAGCTTCTTACATCTCTCAACTGGAATTTTGGACCACTCTTTTTCAAACTGCCCCAGGTCTCTTGTACTTGAAGGGTGCCTTCTCTCAACCGCAATTATAAGATCTCGATCTCTCCATAGGTGTTAAATGGGATTTAGATCCGGACTCCTTGCTGGCCACTTCAGAACTCTCCAGTCCTTGGTTTCCATTCATTTCTGGGTGCTTCTTGAAGTATGTTTGGGTACACTGTACTGCTGGAAAACCTATGACCTAGGAAGCAAACCCAGCTTTCTGACACTGGGCACTACATTATGACCCAAAATCCTTTTGTAACCTTCAGATTTCATGATGCCTTGCACATAGTTAAGGCATCCAGTGCCAGAGGCGGCAAAACAACCCCCAATTATTTTAGTACCTGTAGTCAAACATGGTGGAGGTTCAATGTTCTTTTCTTTGTAGGCCTCATTCCATTTTGGGCAAACAGTGGAATGATGTGCTTTACAAAACAGATCCATCTTGTCCTCCTCTGTCCACACAATGCTTTACCAAAAGGATTTTTGCTTATTGATGTACAATTTGGCAAACTGCAGTCTAGCTTTTTTCCCCTCAGTGTCAGTAGTGAGGTTCTCTTGGGTCTCCTGTCATAGCGTTCCATTTAATTCAAATGTAGATGGATAGTTTGTGCTGACACTGATGCACCCTGAGCCTGCAGGACAGCTTGAATTTGTTTAAAACTTGATTGGAGCTGCTTATCCACCATCCAGACGGTCCTGCGTTGCAACCTTTCATCAATTTTTCTCTGCCGTTCATGTCCAGGTAGATTAGCTACAGTGCCATGGGTTGTAAACTTCTTGATTATTTGACACATATTGGACAAAGGAACATCAAGATCTCTGCTAAAGTTTTAGGTAGGTGTAAAAGATAAGCAAGCTGTAAAGTAGGAATGCTTTAAAAAATAGCAGTTTATTTTTAAGAATTAGCAAGATGCAAAGTGAACAAAAAGCTAAATCAAATCAATAATTTGGTCTGATCAGTCTTTTCCTTCAAATCTGCATTAATTCTTCTAGGTAGACTTGCAAACTTTTTAAGGGAACTCATCAGGTAGGTTGTTCCAAACATCCAAGGGAATAAACCACAGATCTTTTTTGAGGATGTAGCCTTGTGCAAATTCTTCTGTCTCTTCATATACCACAGCCTCAATGATGATGAGTTTCGGGCTCTGTAGGAGCAGTATCATCAGTTTCAGGACTCCCTGTCCTCGTTAATACTGATAATAGTACTTAATTACATTGGTTATGTCTGGGGTCATTTCACTGCTGCAAAATAAACTTGAAACCAATAAGATGTCTCACTGATATTATTGCATT
The DNA here is from genome assembly GCF_051348905.1 of Ranitomeya variabilis. Lineage (NCBI taxonomy): Eukaryota > Metazoa > Chordata > Amphibia > Anura > Dendrobatidae > Ranitomeya > Ranitomeya variabilis. Next base: position 394,169,503 of record NC_135234.1, read on the forward strand.
ATGGATGTCTACATTTTTCAGAATTGGTGACACTTAGTCTTGACCAAATCCAAAACCATTTGCCAAAACCCAGACTCGAAAATTTGCAAGAAAGCTCTATGTTTCACTATTCCCTGCTGACACTTATTATTGTGCAGCCCTACAGCAAACTTACTGCATTTTGTTACAGTCAAATATTTAAAATTTTGACTCACTAGTCCAGAACATGTGCCACCATATTTTTGCACTCTAGTTCCTATGTTTTTGTACATAGTTGAGTCATTTGGCCCTGTTCCCAAGTCGAAAAGTATTGTTTTTGGTTGCAATTCTGCCATGGAGATCACTTCTGACCTGACCAGGGGTGTACATAGGAATATTGAGAGCATATAGAAGAAGTCCTAATTGGGCCTGTCCCCTAAAACAAATAATATTCAACGAGTCACAGAAGATCATCTCAACAGTGCAGCCCTTACAATGCAGTTTTGCTCCTACTTTAAGAGGGCCATAAAATGGGTATGGTACGAACAAAAGTGCACCCCAAAAACAGCATGATACCCCCTCACTACCCTCTGCATGAATAGTATGATGAGCCCACAATGTACTCATTAAGACAAAAAAAAACAAACAAACCCTCACCTGTTCCCGTTCCCCTGCTGCTCCAGTCTCTATAGAGTGTGGTCTGATTCTCTCCACAATGGGTGCAAAGTAGTGACGTCCTCACACCCACTACACTGAGATGTCATAGCTCAAATGTACAGCGAGAATGACGGAGAAGGGAATGGACTGCTCCCTGTTCAGTCAGTGCTTTCTACTGTGTTTTTATCCAGTATGAAGATAAGTGTGATGCCTGGCGTGGGAAGCCCGATGCTTGCGCTGGCTCCACTCCACACCTCCCAAATCATGGGCCCCATATTGACCATGTTGTCTGCTGCCATTAGTGGCACGCCATTGGGCAAGACTCCCCCTAACAGTAGATTTGCGTAAATGTTCAACTAGTTTTTGCCACTTTGCAGCTGATGGCACTGCTGGGCATCTTCCAATTTCGATGAAAAGTAAGCATGATGTGTCTTTGATCTGGCCATTTCTTGGTGTTTTCAGTGGTGAGACATACAGGCAGATACTTATCCATTATACAGTACCATCAGGAAGATGTGTGACTCCAAATGTATTCAGCAGCAGGACAACAATTAAAGTCATTAAGAATTATCATCAGTGTAAAGAACAAGGCGTCCTGAAAGTGATGAAATCATCCCCTGATCTCAACATCGATAGGTCTCGGATTACATGAAGACTTGAGCAAGGATTTGAGCAAGTCTGTCCACAAAAGATCTGTATTTAAAATAATAATAATAAAAGAAATCTTGCAATTTTCACACAGACTTTCATTGTATTCTTATTTTGTGTTAATTTCCTCACAGAACATGTGCATTCTGGAAATAAAAAAAAAATTAAAAAAAATAGGGCTTTGTTATACACTGCTCAAAAAAATAAAGGGAACACTAAAATATCACATCCTACATATTACTAAATGAAATATTCCAGTTGCAAATCTTTATTCATTACATAGTGGAATGTGTTGTGAACAATAAAATATAAAAATGATCAATGTAAATCAAAACTAATTTCCCACGGAGGTCTGGATTTGGAATGTTACTCAAAATCAAAGTGGAAAATCAAATTACAGGCTGATCCAACTTCAGTGGAAATGCCTCAAGACAAGGAAATGATGCTCAGTAGTGTGTGGCCTCCAAGTGGCTGTATGATCTTCCTACAACGCCTGGGCATGCTCCTGATGAGCCGGCAGACGTTCTCCTGGGAGATCTCCTGACAGACCTGGATTAAAGCATCAGTCAACTCCTGGACATTCTGTGGTGCAACATGGTGTTGGAGGATGGAACAAGACATAATGTCCCAGATGTGCTTGATTGGATTCACTTCTGGGGAACAGGCAGGTCAGTCCATAGCATCACTGCCATCATCAAGCAGGAACTGCTGACACTTCAGTCACATGAGGTCTAGCATTGTTATGCATCAGAAAGAATCCAGGGCCTACTGCACCTGATCTCACAGTAGGTCTGAGGAACTCATCCCAGTATATAATGGCAGTCAGGGTACCTCTGGCTAGCACATGGAGGGTTGTGCAGCCCTCCAAAGAAATGCCTCTCTATACCATTACTGACCCACTGCCAAACCTGTCATGCTGGAGGATGTTGCAGGCAGCAGATCGCTCTCCATGGCATCTCCAGACTGTCACATGCTCTGATCCGTGAAGAGTAGATGCCTGCCGATGTAGAATCTGCCACTATTGGGGTCATATGGAAAATGCCAATCGCCCTGCATAGTGTTGGGCTGTAAGCACAAACACCCACTTGTGGACATGGGGCCCTCATACCACGGAGTCTGTTTGACCTTTTGAGCAGACACATGGAGATTAGTAGCCTGCTGAAGGTCATTTTTCAGGGCTCTGGCACTGCTCCTCCTTGCACAAAGGAGGAGGTAGTGGTCCTGCCGCTGGGTTGTTGCCCTCCTACGGCCCCCTCCATGTCTCCTGCTGTACTGGCCTGTCTCCTAGAATCTGCTCCATGCTCTGGACACTGTGCTGACAGACACAGCTACCCTTCTTGTCACAGCTTGCATTGATGCACCATCCTGGATGAGCTGAACTACCTGAGGAGCTTCTGTGGGTTGTAGACTCAGTCTCATGCTACTGTACAGTACCTCTAGGGGTAAGAGCAATGACAAAATGCAAAAGTGACCAAATAACAGCAAAAAAGGATGAGAACAGACAAATGGTCTGTGGTCACCCCCTGCAGAACCACTCCTTTATAAGGGTTGTCTTGCTAATTGCCTATCATTTCTACCTGTTGTCTGTTCCATTTGCCCAACAGCAGGATAAATTGATTCACAATTTGTGTTGCTTCAGAACTGGACAGGTTGATTTCACAGAAGTGTGATTGACTTGGAGTTACATTGTGTAGTTTAAGTGTTCCTTTTATTTTTTTGAGCAGCGTATAATACACATATGAGCCCTTTCGCTCTTGTTGGAAGAGGCAAAACAGATGCTATCTAATTTTAGCACAATTTCCTTGAGTTGGAATTAATTTCTATATAAAAAAATGTTTCTAATTACATAGCGCAGCATTTTTATCCCTATAATCTAGAAGTGAAATTGGGCCAATAGGCTTGTGGGTTTTATATTAACATTCAGCAAATATAGTTTAACCTACAACATGCAGACAATAGCTTTGATTGAACTTCATTATGCATTGCGCTGGGCACTGCCCATTTTGTGGGCATTTATGGAAATTACAACTATTAACAGCTGCGCTTTGGCATCTACTTGCTTCACCAAGTTTTTGTGATGGACTCCTCACTGTGATTGGTCAGTGAGTAAGCGGAAGTACCTGTAGATGTGCAGTAACCTCAAGGCCAGCAGGGATTGGCAGCGGCGCTAACTCGTCAGAACACCAGATGAATTACGGTATTTCACTTATTAGCGATTTGCATCACACATTGAATTCATGAAGTCAAACCTGTTTTTAATAACTAGTCCGAGAACTGCCAGGATTTTTCCTCTCTACACAAAAGGCAACAGACTTCTAACATTTAGAATTTGTGAGAAACATGTACGGTAACACACAAATGGATTTACATTTTTAGAGAAAAAAAAATTTCTAAAACCATATCAGATATATGGTAATGCTACGCCCTCCGTTCTTTAACCCCTTCTTCCCAACCTAACAAATTACAGTTTATGACAAAGTCACTATGTCAGTAGACAGTCAATGTGTTGCTGTCATTTCACACAAAAACCGACGAAAATGTTGGTCTTGCTGTCCTCACCACAGATTTAACCCCTTACCGAAGCAGCCAATTTCCGTTTTCGTTTCTTTACCCAGAGCCTTCACTTTTTTTTTTTTTTTTTCTGTCGACAAGCCATAGGGCTTGTTTTTTTTTTTTCATGTGGGGCAAGTTGCACTTTTGAAGGACACCATTAATTTTACCACATGGTGTATTGGAAAACGGGAAGACAGTTCCAAGTGCAGTGAAATTGTGAAAACCCCCCCACACACACACACACAATTCTGACGTCATTTGGAATTGTTTTTACAGCATACATTGTGTGGTAAAAACGACCTCGCAATACGATTCTGCTCATCAATACGATTACGGCCATGCCCAACATCTCCAGTTATTTTATTATTTTAGTGGTGAAGGAAAAAAAAAATTGTTGGGGGGGGGGGGGGTCTAGGGGGGGGTTTGCGTCGTTATTTCCATAGATCCGTAACAGTTTAAGCCTGCAGTAAATGGAGATGTGCGGCAGCTTGTTTGTGGGGTGAGAATGTTTATTCATACAGTTTTTGAGTAGATATGAAATTTAGATTGCAATACCACAAAAAAATGCTGTAACAAGCAAAGACTATAAAAAAAAGGTGGTGCCATCTTGCTGGAGAGGGGAAAAAAAAAAAAAAAAGTCTTCCACCAAGACGGCACCACCCACACCTGCGCAACAGCAGCTAGCGGATCTTTATACAATCTACACAAACTGCTAGCTGCTACTGCGCAGGCGCCATTTTCTAAAATGTTTTTTCCCCCCTCGCTCAAGTAAATCTGCAAAAGGGATAAAAGTGCACAGTAACCATGTGATTATGCTGCAGCGCACATGCCACAGCCGGCACCTGCCTGAAGAATCATTTTTTTATTTTTTCTTCAGTATGTTATGTATTCATTATGTTAACTAGGGCGCAGGTCAGTGAGGGATCGGGCGCAGGTGAGAGGGAGATCGGGGGGCAGGTCAGTCAGGGATCGGGGGGCAGGTCAGTCAGGGATCGGGGGGGCAGGTCAGTCAGGGATCGGGGGGCAGGTCAGTGAGAGATCAGGGGCAGAGGTCAGTCAGGGATCAGGGGCGCAGGTCAGTCAGGGATCGGGGGCGCAGGTCAGTCAGGGATCGGGGGCGCAGGTCAGTCAGGGATCAGGGGGGCAGGTCAGTGAGGGATCAGTGACCTGTCAGCAGTCGCATTATGAATATATAATCAGAGCACCACATACCCCAACCCCGCCTTAGGGCACGAGAATCTCATTAATCTTTATTTTCAGTTTTGTGTTAAAGAACAACCACAAGACGGATTTCATCAACCCAAGTATCATTTTATTCAGTATAACGGCGCTGACCTGACACTGTGTGTAGGTTACTATGCACAATCCTGCTGACAGGTTCCCCTTAACCTGCAGATTAACCCCATATCTGCATGTTAATATCTTTTTTTTTCTGATGAGAGGATCCTTTTAAAATAAGCTCTGGGGGCAGATTCTCAGAAATATTCATGTCCGGCCCACAGATCTTACCAGCTCATTTACATATAAGAAAAATTTGATTTCCCAGGGATAAGGCTACTTTCACACTGGCGTTAACTGCATTACGTCGCAATGAGTCGTTTTGCCGAAAAAACGCATCCTGCAAAAGTGCTTGCAGGATGCATTTTTTCTGCATTGACTAACATTAGCGACGCATTTGCGACGCAATGACACGTCGCAACCGTCGTGCGACGGTTGCGCCGTGCTGTGGCGGACCGTCGGGAGCAAAAAACGTTACATGTAACGTTTTTTGCTCCCGACGGTCCGCTTTTTCCGACCGCGCATGCGCGGCCGGAACTCCACCCCCACCTCCCCGCACTTCCCCGCACCTCACAATGGGGCAGCGGATGCGTGGGAAAAATGCATCCGCTGCCCCCGTTGTGCGGTGGAGACAACGCTAGCGTCGGGAACCTCGGCCCGACGCACCGTGACGGGCCGAGCCAGACGCTAGTATGAAAGTAGCCTAAGCTGATGGATCACAGATATCAATGTATCATTTTATTTAGCCTTCTATAACCTACATGTCCGACTGGAATGTCCCACACACATACACCGATGAGTCCTTGTATACAAATCTTTAAAATAAATAAATAAATATCCAACATAACAAAATAGACATGAAACGCGGGTGAGCTAATAATAAGAGTTACCCCAAAAAGGTAAAAGACGATGTAAAGTGGTAACTTAGCAAAATATGCATACATCTTAATGTTTGTACATATATCTGCTACTTATTTATTATTTTACAATGGAGGTGCATCCATAATAAGCACATACTTAGTCCAAATCTAGGGAGGATGTGGCGGTACAGATTAAGGTATCAACAATGTTAAAGTCTCATATAACAGATAAAGTCAAATTCATTTATTCAGTACTGAGGGCATATTAAGGCTCATCCACCATCGCTTCGTCGGGGTAGCCTACATATAGGCTGCTTAGGAGGGCTGATCCTACCGACAGAGTCCCTGAATGAAGAAGTTTGGTTTCTATATGGATTCACAGACAATAGGGTTGTCAAGCAGTAGCACAAAAGCTAGTTGTCCATTAGCTGCTCAGCTTAGCGATTGGCTGCAGTGGTGATGTGCACGGTAATCCTGATGTCACCGCTGAAACCAGAAACAAAAGAGCAGTGGGGGAAAAGGCAGTGCTGCCCCTGAGAAGTTACCGTAATAGCCAATTAAATAATTTTATTCCAGTGCACACCATTAGAAAAGACTGTGGGCAGCATGTATCAGCTACTGGCTGTATTTCAGAAAACTTTAGGCTATGTGCACACTTTGCGGCGTCCCTCTGCGGGTTCTCCCGCAGCGGAATTGATAAATCTGCAGGACAAAACCGCTGCGGTTATCCCTGCAGATTTATCGCGGTTTGTTCCGCGGTTTCCGCTGCGGGATTACTCCTATACTATTGATGCTGCATATGCAGCAATATGCAGCATCAATAGTAATGTTAAAAATAATAAAAATTGGTTATACTCACCCTCCGATGTCCGGATCTCCTCGGCGCTGCACGTGGCACTCCGGTTCCAAAGATGCTGTGCCGGGAAGGACCTTCGTGACGTCACGGTCATGTGACCGCGACGTCACCGCAGGTCCTGTTCGCACAGCAACTCTGACCGGCCGGCCGCGTGCAGCGCTGAGAGGTGAGTATAACATGATTTTTTATTTTTATTCTTTTTTTTACCCCAAATATGGTTCCCAGGGCCTGGAGGAGAGTCTCCTCTCCTCCACCCCGGGTACCACCCGCACATTAACCGCTTACTTCCCGCAACGTGGGCACAGCCCCATGCGGGAATTAAGCGGTTCAATGCATTCCTATGTGTGCAGAATCGCAGCGATTCTGCACAAAGAAGTGACATGCTGCGGGTTTTAAACCGCTGTGTTTCTGCGCGGTTTTTCCCGCAGCATGTGCACAGCGGATTGCGGTTTCCATAGGGTTTACATGTAAATGGAAACGCTATGGAAACTGCTGCGGACCCGCAGCATCAAAATCGCCGCGGTTCCGCGGTAAAAACCGCAAAGTGTGAACATGGCCTTAAGAATACAGTCACAGCGGATTACATGCGTTTTTGGCGTGTTTAACACGAACACTGAAAACCCATGTGTGGTTTTTACCTGCAGATTCTCTGTATCTAATGCAATTGTATGGTGAAAATTGGCACTAAAACTCTGCGTAGAAATTGACATGATGTGGACTTCAAAGACATGAGCCACAGGTGAGTTAAAGCTAAGTACATTTATAGAAAAAAAAAAAAAAAAAAAAACACACAAGCAAAGCGAGCCGAGATTTCCATTTTGACAGAACATTGGGGCACATAGAATGAGGTATACCCCGAGGCGGGCATCAAATGCACCTGTCACAGATAGACAGCAGCATTTAAAAGGTTAGCAATCATGGGTGCAACTCTGCTCCACCTGCATTTGTTAGAGGCAGATGATGGGTAGATCGCACAACCATCATCTGCCGCAAAAATGTGGGCTTGGCTTTTAGATAAAGCTCAGTACAGTGATAGCAAGAGAAAGAAAAGTATGAAAATCCTTCATAACTTCAAACTTCATAAGGTTATAGTGGCAGATTACTATGAATAAATAAATCCTTAACCCCTTCATGACCCAGCCTATTTTGACCTTAATGACCTGGCCGTTTTTTGCAATTCTGACCAGTGTCCCTTTATGAGGTAATAACTCAGGAACGCTTCAACGTATCGTAGCGATTCTGAGATTGTTTTTTCGTGACATATTGGGCTTCATGTTAGTGGTAAATTTAGGTCGATAATTTCTGAGTTTATTTGTGAAAAAAACGGAAATTTGGCGAAAATTTTGAAAATTTCGCAATTTTCACATTTTTAATTTTTATTTTGTTAAACCAGAGAGTTATGTGACACAAAATAGTTAATAAATAACATTACCCACATGTCTACTTTACATCAGCACTATTTTGGAAACAAATTTTTTTTTTTGCTAGGAAGTTATGAGGGTTAAAATTTGACCAGTGATTTCTCATTTTTACAACAAAATTTACAACACCATTTTTTTTAGGGACCACCTCACATTTGAAGTCAGTTTGAGGGTTCTATATGGCTGAAAATACCCAAAAGTGACACCATTCTAAAAACTGCACCCCTCAAGGTGCTAAAAACCCCATTCAAGAAGTTTATTAACCCTTCAGGTGTTTCACAGCAGCAGAAGAAACATGGAAGGAAAAAATGAACATTTAACTTTTTAGTCACAAAAATGATCTTTTAGCAACAATTTTTTTACTTTCCCAAGGGTAAAAGGAGAAACTGGACCACGAACGTTGTTGTCCAATTTGTCCTGAGTACGCTGATACCTCACATGTGGGGGTAAACCACTGTTTGGGTGCACGGCAGGGCTCGGAAGGGAAGGAGCGCCATTTGACTTTTTGTATGAAAAATTGGCTCCAATCTTTAGCGGACACCATGTCGCGTTTGGAGAGCCCCCGTGTGCCTAAACATTGGAGCTCCCCCACAAGTGACCCCATTTTGGAAACTAGACCCCCCACGGAACTTATCTAGAAGCATAGTGAGCACTTTAAACCCCCAGGTGCTTCACAAATTGATCTGTAAAGATTAAAAAGTACTTTTTTTTCACAAAAAAAATTATTTTAGCCTCAATTTTTTCATTTTCACATGGGCAAAAGGATAAAATGGATCCTAAAATTTGTTGGGCAATTTCTCCTGAGTACACCGATACCTCACATTTGGGGGTAAACCACTGTTTGGGCACATGGTAAGGCTCGGAAGGGAAGGAGCGCCATAGTGAGCACTTTAAACCCCCAGGTGTTTCACATAAATTTATAACGCAGAGCCGTGAAAATAAAAAATAATTTTTTTCTTTCCTCAAAAAGGATTTTTAGCCCGGAATTTTTTATTTTCCCAAGGGTAACAGGAGAAATTGGACCCCAAATGTTGTTGTCCAGTTTGTCCTGAGTACGATGATACCCCATATGTGGGGGTAAACCACTGTTTGTGAGCACGGCAGGGCTCGGAAGGGAAGGCACGCTTTTTGAATGGAAAATTAGCTCCAATCATTAGCGGACACCATGTCGCGTTTGGAGAGGCCCTGTGTGCCTAAACACTGGAGCTCCCCCACAAGTGACCCCATTTTGGAAACTAGACCTCCCAAGGAACTAATCTAGATGTGTGGTGGGCACTTTGAGCCCCCAAGTGCTTCACAGAAGTTTATAACGCAGAGCCATGAAAATAAAAAATAATTTTTCTTTTCTCAAAAATGATTTTTAGCCAAAAATTTTTTATTTTCCCAAGGGTAACTGGAGAAATTGGACCCCAAAAGTTGTTGTCCAGTTTCTCCTGAGTACGCTGATACCCCACATGTGGGGGTAAACCACTGTTTGGGCACATTCTGGGGCTTGGAAGTGGAGTAGTCACGTTTTGGAATGCAGACTTTGATGGAATGGTCTGCGGGCATCATGTTACGTTTGCAGATCCCCTGATGTGTCTAAACAGTGGAAACCCCCCACACGTGACCCCATTTTGGAAACTAGACCCCCCAAGGAACTTATCTAGATGTGTAGTGAGCACTTTGAACCCCCAAGTGCTTCATAGAAGTTTACAACGCAGAGCTGTGAAAATAAAAAGCTCGGAAGGGAAGCAGTGACTTTTTGAAATGCAGATTTTGATGGAATGGTCTGCGGGTGTCACGTTGCATTTGCAGAGCCCCTGATGTGCCTAAACAGTAGAAACCCCCCACAAGTGACCCCATTTTGGAAACTAGACCCCCCAAGGAACTTCTCTAGATGTGTGGTGAGCACTTTGAACCCCCAAGTGCTTCACAGAAGTTTATAACGCAGAGCTGTGAAAATAAAAAATAATTTTTCATTCCTCTAATATTATGTTTTAGCAAGCAATTTTTTATTTTCGCAAGGGTAACAGGAGAAATTGGACCCCAATAAGTGTTGCCCAGTTTGTCCTGAGTATGCTGGTACCCGATATGTGGGGGTAAACCACTGTTTGGGCGCACGTCAGGGCTCGGAAGGGAGGGAGCACCATTTGACTTTTTGAACGCAAGATTGGCTGGAATCAATGGTGGCGCCATGTTGCGTTTGGAGACCCCTGATGTGCCTAAACAGTGGAAACCCCTCAATTCTAACTCCAACACTAACCCCAACACACCCCTAACCCTAATCCCAACCCTAATTCTAATCCCAACCCTAACCATGACCCTAACCACAACTTTAACCCCAACACACCCCTAACCATAACCCTAACCACAAGCCTAATCTTAACCCTATTTCCAACCCTAGCCCTAATTCCAACCCTAACTCTAATTCCAACCCTAAGGCTATGTGCCCACGTTACGGATTCGTGTGAGATTTTTCCGCACCATTTTTGAAAAATCCGCAGGTAAAAAGGCACTGCGTTTTACCTGCGGATTTACCGCGGATTTCCAGTGTTTTTTGTGTGGATTTCACCTGCGGATTCCTATTATGGAGCAGGTGTAAAACGCTGCGGAATCCGCACAAAGAATTGACATGCTGCGGAAAATACAATGCAGCGTTTCTGTGCTGTATTTTCCGCACCATGGGCACAGCGGATTTGGTTTTCCATAGGTTTACATGGTACTGTAAACCTGATGGAACACTGCTACGAATCCGCAGCCAAATCCGCACCGTGTGCACATATCCTAATTCTAACGCTAACCCTAGTTCTAACCCTACCCCTAACCCTACCCCTAACCCTAGTGGAAAAAAAAAATATTCTCTTTATTTTATTATTGTCCCTACCTATGGGGGTGATAAAGGGGGGGTTCATTTACTATTTTTTGTATTTTGATCACTGTGATAGATTTTATCACAGTGATCAAAATGTAGCTGGAACGAATCTGCCATTCTGCGTATGCGCCTGCCATTTTGGAAGATGGCGGCGCCCGTGGAGAAGACGGACGGACACCGGGAGGCTCGGTAAGTATGAGGGGGGGGGGGGGGGGGGGGTTCGGAGCACGGGGGGGGGGGGGGGGTGATCGGAGCACGGGGGGGGGATCGGAGCACGGGGGGGGATCGGAGCACGGGGGGGGGATCGGAGCACGGGGGGGGGATCGGGCAGGAGGACGGAGGGGAGCACGGGACAGAACCGAGGACTGGGGAGGCGATCGGTGGGTGTGGGGAGGGGGGGTGGGGAAGATTAGGTTTTCCAGCCATGGCTGATGATGTTACAGCTTCGGCCATGGCTGGATTGTAATATTTCACCAGTTTTCATAGTGAAATATTACAAATCGCTCTGATTGGCAGTTTCACTTTCAACAGCCAATCAGAGCGATCGTAGCCACGGGGGGGGGGGGGGGGGGGTGAAGCCACCCCCCCTGGGCTGAAGTACCACTCCCCCTGTCCCTGCAGATCGGGTGGAATTGGAGATAACCCTTTCACCCGATCTGCAGGGACGCGATCATTCCATGACGCCACATAGGCGTCATGGGTCGGATTGGCACAGGTTTTCATGACACCTACGTGGCGTCATGGGTCAAGAAGGGGTTAATAAAAACAGCTGGCTTTCCTTACAAACAATATAAGGCTTGTAAAATTGGATTTATTCATTCCTGAAATTAGCTGTGACATAGCAGAGGTATCAATTACTGCATCTCAAAGACCTCATGAGCCTTCAACAAGGCCTATTTTCACAACTGCTCTAGTCAACAGTTTATGGAAACTATAAAGATACAAGTGTTTCAGTGGGTTTACAAGCACTTATAAAAGGGTGTCATTAGTATTTAGGCTCTACCATGTCTGGCAAGTGGCAACACATAAAAGATACAGGAAAAACAATATGAAATGTCTAAAATAAATAGTGAGTGCTAATAAAGTATGCAATTATCATTGTTTTTTTTTCCTAATAGGGTTTCTTATCCAAACTATTGCCTTTCAATACATGAACGAAGAAACGAAGTGATAGACTATGGGATTGTATGCCAAGTACCACCCAAGCAAGGTAGTAATGGTTTAGAGGAGGGCTGGCTAAGAGGGCAGGGTTTACACTAATCTCAGTCTACCTCACCCACACAAAAATATCTTACAGTAAAAACGCGACTTGTACGATCCTGCAGGCAAGAGGCACACCTATATTCTCTGGAAATATGAAAATCTTCAGCTAAGAATATCTCTTTACCTTTCTTTAAGAGCAGATGTGACTCAGAAGGGCGACAAGCAGAAGGTTACACAATGGCACCCAAATACCATCTAGAGCTGGATAGTCTCTTTAGAAAAAGGAGGCAAGTCAGATGTCACCAGATGCTCCCGTCACGGATGATTTTATGGATGCAAGTGAGCAGACATGTAAACTCAATCTACCTAAATATTTGGAGAACAGGTAATAGCCGATGTGTCATGACTATGGCAAGATCCGTTCAGCTGACACCATGTCTAGGGCAATATTTACAGAGATCCAGAAAGCAAAAATGCATGCAAGATGCTCGGACGGTTCTTGTATGGGATGTTAGTAATTTGTGGGGGTGTGCTTAGAAGGTACAGTGCAACCCCTCATTTAATATTAGGAGCATAGCAAATGGGTAGTAAATGGCAGCCTACAGAAGCCTCATCTATGTGTAGGCACAATATAGCTAGGCAGACTTCCCTTATCAAGCGGCGTGCAACAGTTAAGCCAAGCCTCGTACACCTCTTTTCACTGCACATGCATAGGCAGGCCTGGCAAGATATGGCAAAGACTAGTATAGACATAGTGGCCAGGAGATATTAATTTAAAGAGAACCGGTCATTGGGTTTTTACTACCCCATCTGAGAATAGGATAATGTAGAAACAGAGACCCTGATTCCAGCGTGGTATCACTTACTTGGTTGCTGACTACCATTCTGACAAAATCAATGTTTTCTCTGCTGCATATCTAGCAGTGCTCTGAATGCGGAGCTCTGTATAACCCGCCCACACCACTGATTGGCAGCTATCTGGGTACAATGTGCATAGGCAGACATTTGCCAACCAGTGGTAAAGATGAGGTTATACAGAGCTCATGAATATGGGCTACATGGCAGCAGATTTACTGGTCCTCTAGTGATAATCTGCGGATAAAACCGTGATTTTAGCAAATCCATTAGTGACTAGAGATATAAAGATTGCTACAATTTTATCACAAAATTTCTGCTGATCAAGATTGACAACAGCACTTAAGTGGCACAGTGAGGGGCCTATTGAAGGGACCTCTTAGCACCATCTTTGTACTCCCATGAACCCCAATCAGTCTTGGCCTTCATAGGAAATAATCACTTTCACGAGATACTGCAATACCACAGCGTTGCATTATCTAGTACAAGCAATCAAATGCAGGTTCTTGTTTCTTAATGGGGCTTAAAAAAAAATATATCTCTATCTATCTATCTATCTACACACACACACACACACACACACACACACACACACACTGCTCAAAAAAAATAAAGGGAACACTTAAACAACAGAATATAACTCCAAGTAAATCAAACTTCTGTGAAATCAAACTGTCCACTTAGGAAGAAACACTGTTTGACAATCAATTTCACATGCTGTTGTGCAGCAAATGGAATAGACAACAGATGGAAATTATTGGCAATTATCAAGACACCCTCAAAAAAGGAGTGGTTCTGCAGGTGGGGACCACAGACCACATCTCAGTGCCAATGCTTTCTGGCTGATTGTTTGGGTCACTTTTGAATGTTGGTTGTGCTTTCACACTCGTGGTAGCATGAGGCGGACTCTACAACCCACACAAGTGGCTCTGGTAGTGCAGCTCATCCAGGATGGCACATCAATGCGAGCTGTGGCAAGAAGGTTTGCTGTGTGTCAGAAAAGCTTTAACAGTTCCACTGACAAAAGAAAAATGTTTTTCTTGTTGCCGTTTTTTTAACCAGTAAAATATATTTCAAGAAAAAAAAAAGAAAACAAAACCACAATAACCACTGCAATTCGCTTTTCCCATCAATTTAACACATTTGGATTTTTCCCAGTTTTCCAGAACATTATATAATAAAGTGAATGGGGTCATTCAAAACTACAACTCATGCTGCAAAAAACAAGCTCTCATACGGCAAGGTCTTTGGAAAAAAAAAAAGTTATGGTTTTTAGAAGACAGGGAGGAGAGAAGCCTTTTAAATGAATTGTTAATGTGGCAACTAAACCAGCTACCCACTTCGTGGAAACAAAGTCTGTGTGGGGAACGTGATGTATAGACACTGGAGAATCTGCACAGCACACATTTAGGATTCATGGCTCTGCAGTCCCCCTAAGGCTAGGATAGGCTAATACGCAGCATTTTGCAGATTTTTTTTTTCCTGTGGTATCAGCAAAAGCCAGGAGATTTTATAAATATCATGCACCCATGATACCTGGTGATGAAATCCGTCTTGTGGTTGTTTGGTCTGAATTTGTAGTTTTCAGCTACTGAGATTCTCGCGCATAGATACATATTTTGTAACTAAACAATAATATATTCAGTATGTAAATATAGGGGGCAGGTCACTGAGGGATCAGTGACCTGTCAAAAGCCTATAAGTATGGCTATGTAAGCAGAGCACGATATGAAGTCCCCCCCACAAGCCGCCCTGAAGAACGAGAATCTTATTAACTGAAAATAAAGATTAAACAACAACCACAAGACGGATTTCATCACCCCAGGAATCAGTGTAACGGCACTGAACTGACAGTGTCTGTAGGTTACTGAGCACAATCCTGCTGACAGGTTCCCTTTAAATCGGATCTCATGGTGGACAGCGGACCATGAGTGGTGCTACTGCTAGGATACAATGTGATGTACTCCCCAGTGATAACCTATCCAAATAATATAATTCCTAATACAGAGCTGGCTTAAGTGCAGTACTGGGTCTTAAAAAAAAGCTGAAGGGTCAATACACAGAACAGCATTCTCCCATAGTGGTGGTCATCAACAAATGTATCAATTCATTGGGTCTTCAGAGACCCTTTTTTTTTTATTCTTTACCATGGGCCTAAGAAATAACAGGCAGGCAGTTACTAACTACCTACCTACGTACCGGTTCTACCTGGCGCCGGTTCAGTTCAGTCACAGACCTCTACTACCGGCGATTCTGCTGCTTCACGTCAACATAGCACCTCTTCCGGGCTGCTCTACAGAAGAGGCGTCAGCCTTATTAACAGCATTCAGGCAGTTTCACAGCTGACTCCCTGCTATCAGCAGGACATCAGCAGTCACACCTTGTTAACCGCGCAGAGTGGAAGAGAAGCAGATGCTCTGTCGACATGAAGTCAGCGGTTGCTGCAGAATCACCGGCAAAAGCAGTTTGACTGTTCTGAGCCAGCAGAGATTGGCGGCAGACACAACAGGCACATAGTTAACAACTACCTGTCTGTTCGTTCTAAAGGCCCCGTCTCACTAAGCGATTTACCAACGATCACGACCAGCGATATGACCTGGCCGTGATCGTTGGTAAGTCGCTGTGTGGTCGCTGGGGAGCTGTCACACAGACCGCTCTCCCCAGCGACCAACGATCAGGGGAACGACTTCGGCATCGTTGAAACTGTCTTCAACGATGCCGAAGTCCCCCTGCAGCACCCGGGTAACCAGGGTAAACATCGGGTTACTAAGCGCAGGGCCGCGCTTAGTAACCCGATGTTTACCCTGGTTACCAAAAAAAACAAACACTACATACTCGCCTTTCGGTGTCCAGGTCCCTTGCCGTCTGCTTCCTGCTCTGACTGAGCCGCCGTACACTGAGAGCAGAGCGCAGCGGTGACGTCACTGCTGTGCTCTCACTTCTCACTGTACGGCCGGCAGTCAGTGAGAGCAGGAAGCAGACGCCGGGGGACCTGACGGACATCAGAAGGCGAGTATGTACTGTTTGTTTTTTTTTACATTTACGCTGGTAACCAGGGTAAACATCGGGTTACTAAGCGCGGCCCTGCGCTTAGTAACCCGATGTTTACCCTGGTTACCAGTGAAGACATCGCTGGATCGGTGTCACACACACCGATTCAGCAATGTCAGCGGGGCCTCAACGACCAAAAAAAGGTCCAGGCCATTCCGACACGACCAGCGATCTCGCAGCAGGGGCCTGATCGCTGGTACGTGTCACACATAGCGAGATCGCTATGGAGGTCGCTGTTGCGTCACAAAACTTGTGACTCAGCAGCGATCTCGCTAGCGATCTCGCTATGTGAGACGGGGCCTTTAGTCCCCAGGTAAAACCAATAAATGAGTACCTTATAATCCCTTTATACTTGAATACATGAATAGCTACAAATTTTACAAGTTCAGAAATCATAATCCAAGTGACAATACATGTGGATGGGATAAAAAAAAAAAGTTAGCAAACAAATAAAAAGCAAATGAAAAACTAAGTATACAAACCTGTCAAGCGTTAATCATTCCAGTCATGAGCAGGGCCAGCACATCAGTATCTCTATCTGCAAAAGATAAAAGCAGCATATAACAGAGGAAATGGTTGGAGCACAGGTCAAACATGCAGCACCAGGCGGTGACACCCATGTAGACAAAGGCACCAAGTTACATAGTGCATGATTATTTCCTCTAGAGGTAAATTATTGCACATGCATTATTACACCAGCATCTCACTACGGAGAAAGATTCTGCCACTGACGCCGACCACTTCTGTAAAACTAGTCTGATCTTCAGAGTAGAAGACAGGGCAGAGTGAATCACCCGACAGGTGCCCCTTAGGCAAAAATGAAAAAGAGGCACATTTATTACTACCAGCGTATCACAATTATGGTATATATTGGGCTATATTCCTCTCTATACCACACAGCAGGTAAACGATAAAGTCTAACATTTCCCAAAGATAAAATAATCGTCCCATGATTAGAGATGGGCGAACCCGAAAAGAAAGTTTGGCGTCTGTACCGGACACCTACAGGTCAGGCATGGACACCGAACATGGACTTCACCAGGCAGTCTGTGTTACTGTTTGAGTTCGGCTGCCCGAACATTGGGTGTTTGTCACACTCATGTACATGGCAGCACGGCAATCAACGCTTCTGATCGGCGCCGGTCAGAGAGCCGCGGTTCCCACACTGTCAGAAGACAGCGTGAGCGCTCAGCTGTGATCGGAGGTATAAAGTTTACCTCCAGTCACTGGTGTCAGCTGATGGGACTACTACTACCATCATCCGACACCTGCTGCCGCTAATAACAGCGAGAGCAGGAACGGCGGATGGGAGTATTCATCCAGGTTCTGGTACCTAAACTCGAACTTTCTGTAACTGTTCGGCCGAACCCAAACATCCAAGTGTCCGCCCAGCTCTACACATGATTAAAATACGGTGTTTTAAATTATTAAATATTTCCTTTTGCGGTCAATAATGATTACACTATGTATATGTGCAGAATTATACAAGTCATCTTACCATTACATAAGGTAATTTTTCTGGCGCCCATGGTGTTCTTTTTGTATCTTTAAAAAAAACAAGCTGCCATCAGGTCAAAGTGGACAGTGTTTGTCCTTATTTCCGCTTATTCCCTGAGCTTTATGTTTTTCGGTTTTTAAATCAATCAGCCATGTGGTTGCAGAGATGTGGGCCTTTTTATTTAGTGCTTATTTTAATGGTCTTGACAAAGGAGGCATTGCTCCCAGGATTCTCCAGATGGGTCTGTAGCTTTCTCTACATGATTACCAAGGGGGGCGTTACTCCCAGGATTCCTTGGGGGAGGGGAATACCCTGTGAGCAATGCCCCCTTAGTAATTATACCGTGCAGGCTAAAGGTAATAAAAAAGGCCCATATCTCTGGAAAATGATGGCAGATTTGAAAAGACAAACAAAAGAATACTCCTGGAAGCAGTAGAAAAAGAGCAGAAACTGGTCTCGTGTCCTGGTGGCAGGTCCTGTAACCCATTGACACCATGCCCATTGTCAGTTTTTTGCTTTAGCTACGGTATGTTCTCCCCTTCTTCCCAGAGCCATGCATTTTTTTATTTTTCCCTAAAATATAGCTGTATAAGGACTTTTTTTGCGGGATGGGTTGTACCGTACTTTCAATGACACCATTGATTTTACCCTATAGTGTACCGGAAAAGGGGAAAACAATGCCAAGTGCAATGAAATTGCACACAAAAAAAGTGCAATTTCACAACTTTGTTTTTTTCCTGAGATCTGGGTGGGGGCTTATTTTTGTGCCTTCAGCTGACATTTTTAGGGATACCATTTGGGGTACATATAATGGTTTGATGTTATTGCAATGTTGTAAGGGCTTAAAAAAAAAAAAAAAAAAAAAAAAAAAAAAAAAAGGGGCAGGGTCCTCTCCCCTCTGTATCAGTCTGTGATTGTTAGTTTGAATAGTTTAGTTATTTTATGAAAATATTTTGTATGTAACCCCTTCTCATGTACACCCCCATGAAATCAATGGTGCCCTAAAAATAAATAATAATTCACTATATTAACACTGGCCATGAGTCAGCATTCACAGGAGTATTGTAATCACAGTCACGAGGAACTTCTGCAGACCCCTGGCTGTCATAACAACCCATTGGTGGGATTTATGACGCACTTCCGGTTGCCACGTGTTAAATCTAAGGCCATGTGCACACGTTCAGTATTTTTCACGTTTTTTCGCTATAAAAACGTGATAAAAATGCGAAAAAAACGCTTACATATGCCTCCCATTATTTTCAGTGTATTCCGCATTTTTTGTGCAAATGTAGCCTTTTTTTCCGCGAAAAAAATCGCATCGCGGAAAAAAAAGCAACATGTTCATTAAAATGCGGAATTGCAGGGGATTCCGCACACCTAGGAGTCCATTGATCTGCTTACTTCCCGCATGGGGCTGTGCCCACCATGCGTGAAGTAAGCAGATTATGTGCGGTTGGTACCCAGGGTGGAAGAGAGGAGACTCTCCTCCACGGACTGGGCACCATATAATTGGTCAAAAAAAAAAGAATTAAAATAAAAAATAGTCCTATACTCACCTTCGATGTCTTCCCGCCTCTCCACTGCACGCTGTCGCTTCGGTTCCTGTAGCTGGTGTGCGGTGAAGGACCTGCCGATGACGTCGCCGTCTTGTGATTGGTCGAGATCGGTCATGTGACCGCTCACGTGACCGCGACGTCATGGAAGGTCCTGCGCGCACACACCATCTATACGGAACGGACGCCGGTGAGGAGATCAGCTGTCTGCGGGTGAGTATAAGTATTTTTTTTTATTATTTTTAAACATTCTATCTTTTACTATAGATGCTACAAAAGCAGCATCTATAGTAAAAAGTTGGTCACACTTGTCAAACGCTATGTTTGACAAGTGTGACCAACCTGTCAGTCAGTTTTCCAAGCGATGCTACAGATCGCTTGGAAAACTTTAGCATCCTGCAAGCTAATTACGCTTGCACAATGCTAAAAAAAACACGAAAAAAACGGAAAAAAAAAAGAAAAAAGAAAAATGCAGATTTCTTGCAGAAAATTTCCGGTTTTCTTCAGGAAATTTCTGCAAGAAATCCGGACGTGTGCACATACCCTTACTGTCAATCTCTGACAGCGGGATTTAACTGGTTAACAGATGCAGTTGAAGCTCCGATCCATCCACGGCTGTTAAAAGGCACATGACAGCTGATTAACTCAGCCATCATGTGTGGGGAAAGCTGTGGGCTCAGCATTGGAGCCCACATCAACATCAGTGACACAACATATGACGTAAATAAACATCATATGTCAAGAAGGGATTAAATCTGGACCACTTGTACAAGTCAATTAGGACAGAAGCACACTGGGTTTGTGCATTCACCAGTACTGGATAGCACAGTTACTTTGCAGAGCTGGGGTCCTGGTAACAGATTGGTAACAGATTCCACCCAGGACAACATCTGCAATGAGTTTGTATGTTCTCCCAGTGCTTGCGTGAGTTTCTTCCCACACTCCAAAGGCATACTGATAGGAAATCTAGATTGTGAGCCCCAATAGGGACAGTGATGATGTCTAAAATCGCTGTGGAATTATAGGGAACCTGACAGCTGATACACGATGCCCATGGCTTGGACAGCATGTATCAGCCTCTGGCTGTATGATCTCAGCCATGTAGGTTAGTCTCTGAAACGCTGCAGCGTTTCAGAGAAAAAAACAAAAACAAAACATACTGTTAATAGCTGGTGGGGACTAAGGTATGTGCGTAATTAGTCAGACAGGCGGGTCCCTGGGGGAACCTCCTCGCCCCCTGACAGTGACTGACAAGCCTCTGCCTACATGAGCATGTAGACACTTATAAGTAAGCATAATAAATAAATATTCACAGAACTTTTCTTTTTTATATCATTGGACAACAACAAAACACAATTCATACAAAAAAAACTGGCAGAAAATAAAATATGATAAATATGGAATTTATGTTGAACACAAATTCAATGTAAGCACTCCAACTTCTGGGGGTTACAGTGAATATCTCTACAGATAAACTTCCTGCTTTACATGAGAAACTTAAAATTTGAAAACCAAGCCAAATCTAAGGATAATAACTAGGCGACTAAGAAAAGTCAAAGTACATTGTAAATATATAAATTTTCCTACTCCTGCATGGATTAGAAGCACTTCACCTTCACATTAAATGGTGTAAATTTCATTTGGCAGTGCAGGAGTTAATCTGCCCACTTTTGAGGTCCTGGAGCTAAGGCTCTCATATTTGCACTGTTAGCCGCTCCCATCTCCTATATAAACTGGGTCCTTGCTAGCACTCATTGTCAGAGTTAGCTATTCTGCATGGCTAGAGGCTGCGGTTGTTGGTATTCGAGTAAGCAGTTGGGAGATTAAGATGTGACTGTTGCTAGGATTTGAGTGTGATAAATCGCTCTTCTCCTACTTTGGTTTAACCCCATCCTCCACTCCCCAATAAATACCTCTGTCACATGTGTGAGTATGTTTGGTATTTTTCGTTAACACTGTTTGTATTAACTTGTAAGTCTAGTTGGTATAATACGGTACATTACTGCTCCCCTCTTCCCTGGGTGGGGGAAGGGTACAGACTGAGGGAGGATTCAGGACCTAAGGCAAAGTACGTGGCCACGGCATCTTCACCATCAGAGGTAAACCGGGGAGCAGGGCAAGCTAGGGCTCTCCCTAGTTTTAATGACAGTGACGGGGCCCCTGGTCCCGGGACACCTGACAGTCGTGACACTTTTCCTCAGCTGCAGTTTAAAATAAAGCAAACTGCTCTTTACTCCTCCTCTTCAGGTCTAAGGTAGAATCTCTGCTATAGTTCCAGGGAACTATTGTCTGAAGCACTATTGTTATAGTGACACCACGGCAGGCAATAATTGGGCACAACAGTTCTGCCAGTTAATGGCATGAACCACTGAGCTCAATAGTTGGCTACAGCCTTGTTGACATTACATCATTGCTGCAGACAATAACAGACAGTGGGAGCAGAAGTAGAGATTCCGCTCTGGACCCAGGAATGATGTGTAAAGTACAGTTTGTTTTATTTTAAAACAAACTACAGCTGATGGACACAGGTTTTCCAAGAAACCCCTTTAAATGGGAACTGGACAGCGGATGCATGCTGCCCGACACACGAGCAGCATGAATCAGACGCCAGCTGCATGATTTCAGACATGTACTTTTAACTCATAAGGAAAAATAAAATAATTTTAAAAAAACCTGCATTGTTTAAAGGATGCCAGGAACCAAGTCACATTGGAGAGTAGTTGGACAGGTGGGTCCCTGGTGGCTTTTCCCCGCCCGCTGCCCTTTAATGATAATTCTCTTACTATGCACGCATGTAAGGCTGTCACCCCAAGGCTGCAGGAGGGGAGAGACCGCAAAGGACCCGTCTGTCCACTAGTCTCCCGTGCGGCTTGGTCCAGAGTTAAGCATATGTAGCAGTCACCAGAGTCATAGGACTGTTAGAATAAGTTTGCCCCCATTTGAACTCCATTATCTCATCTTAGGCAAGTAGCACCTCTACTGCTAACTACGTCATCCTTTTACCTCCCAGATTTCATAACATTGTGACACAACCAGTCATTCCATTGTATATGCGGGTGGAGCTGTGGAAGCCGTTCATATGTAAAGTGTGAGTCACACCAAGAGGTCACATCCCCACTGCCAGTGCACGCCAGAAGGAAATGGTCCACAGTCGGGATGGGCATCTGTAAGATGGGAACTCTGCATTTTGGCCATTTACACTGCCCAATCTCAGCCGACCGGCAGATAATTATTGGCCTGTTCAGACATTACCAGGGCACAGAACGATCTTTAACACAATTTTCAATCACTTCATAGTTTCTGTACACGCAGTCACAACACATGCCGGGTCACTGGTCACTGCAGAGTTGAAATCCTGATTGGAATCATACGTGTACCGGGCAAACTGGTGAAACGCTAGTGGCATAGGATTCTTCCGCAACAACGTCCTTTCTCCATAAGGAAATTATGGAATCTATAGTCTGTGCACTTGGCTCCACCAAAATACCTAACTTTGCTTATCTTTAAAAGATCCAAAATTACAAAAACCCATCTTTCAGAAACAGCGCCGTGCCTGTCACTGCAGCCCAGTCCCACGGAAGTAACCAGCCACGATGTACAACCCCTGGATAGGTAGGTACAGGTTTTTGGATGAAAGCAACCACTGTTTTCTAACTATGTATAACCCCTTTGAACTCATTTGTAATATCACATGAAACTATAACCCCTTCACGCCATTGTATTTTCAGTCCACATTGTGTCTGTGAAATAAAGTAACCAAGTAAGTGGGGATGAAAATTATATTATATTATAATATATATATATATATATATACACTCACCGGCCACTTTATTAGGTACACCATGCTAGTAACGGGTTGGACCCCCTTTTGCCTTCAGAACTGCCTCAATTCTTCGTGGCATAGATTCAACAAGGTGCTGGAAGCATTCCTCAGAGATTTTGGTCCATATTGACATGATGGCATCACACAGTTGCCGCAGATTTGTCGGCTGCACATCCCAAAGATGCTCCATACAAGGCAGGATGGATCCATGCTTTCATGTTGTTTACGCCAAATTCTGACCCTACCATCCGAATGTCGCAGCAGAAATCGAGACTCATCAGACCAAGCAACGTTTTTCCAATCTTCTACTGTCCAATTTCGATGAGCTTGTACAAATTGTAGCCTCAGTTTCCTGTTCTTAGCTGAAAGGAGTGGTACCCGGTGTGGTCTTCTGCTGCTGTAGCCCATCTGCCTCAAAGTTCGACGCACTGTGCGTTCAGAGATGCTCTTAGGCCTACCTTGGTTGTAACGGGTGGCGATTTGAGTCACTGTTGCCTTTCTATCAGCTCGAACCAGTCTGCCCATTCTCCTCTGACCTCTGGCATCAACAAGGCATTTCCGCCCACAGAACTGCCGCTCACTGGATTTTTTTTCTTTTTCGGACCATTCTCTGTAAACCCTAGAGATGGTTGTGCGTGAAAATCCCAGTAGATCAGCAGTTTCTGAAATACTCAGACCAGCCCTTCTGGCACCAACAACCATGCCACGTTCAAAGGCACTCAAATCACCTTTCTTCCCCATACTGATGCTCGGTTTGAACTGCAGGAGATTGTCTTGACCATGTCTACATGCCTAAATGCACTGAGTTGCCGCCATGTGATTGGCTGATTAGAAATTAAGTGTTAACAAGAAGTTGGACAGGTGTACCTAATAAAGTGGCCAGTGAGTGTATATATATATATATATATATATATATATATATATATATATATATATATATATATATATATATATATATATATATATATATATATATATATATATATATATATCTGTAATAAAACAATTGCACACAACTGCCAGGTGAGAAAGAAAACAATCCCACTTTTCTGGATGAGGCTCTGAACGATTTCTTATGTTCTCGTGTGAACCTGCCCTTATGGAATTCGTACGTAGCAGAAATACCCTACACGTCGCACTATATCTTGGGACATACAATTTCACATTCGTGATTTACATACTTCCCAATTCCTTTTTTGTCCATTTGTTAACAAGCCATTTCAATATCTAAGAGGAGACTTGGCAGCGCAGGAAGTTTCGAGGTCTGCTCTGAACGATTTGTCTGCATACTTTTCTAGCTACTAAGCTTTGTTCTAGAAGTGATTAATTTCCTTCTAAAGGACTGCATGCATTTTGTTAACACTTGCAAGACTAGACAGGCAAATGGGTCATTTAGTGCAGATTATGTTCCAACTGGGGGGGGGGGTTACCCTAGGTTTTGTAGGTCAGATCACAAAATGTAGTAGTCACAAGACATTGAAATTGCATGGTTACCTATGAGAATAAATGGGACGATTGTTCTGCCGACGATACCATAGGACTAGAACACTTCCATTCTCCTATCGTTGTGATTGCAGACTTGTGAATCCCTCACATCTCAGACACTGTGCGCTGTAAAGGTACCGTCACATTAAGCGACGCTGCAGCGATATCGACAACGATGCCGATCGCTGCAGCGTCGCTGTGTGGTCGCTGGAGAGCTGTCACACAGACAGCTCTCCAGCGACCAACGATGCCGAAGTCCCCGGGTAACCAGGGTAAACATCGGGTTACTAAGCGCAGGGCCATGCTTAGTAACCCGATGTTTACCCTGGTTACCAGTGTAAACGTTAAAAAAAACACTACATACTTACATTCCGGTGTCTGTCCCCCGGCGTTCTGCTTCTCTGCACTGTGTAAGCGCCAGCCGGAAAGCACAGCGGTGACATCACCGCTGTGCTTTGCTTTACGGCCGGCACTGACACATTCAGTGCAGGAAGCTCTGAGCAGCAGCGCGGACGCCGGGGGACGTGACAGACATCAGAGGGTGAGTATGTACTGTTTTTTTTTTTACTTTTACAATGGTAACCAGGGTAAATATCTATTTACCCTGGTTACCATTGTAAAACATCGCTGGCATCGTTGCTTTTGGTGTCAAACACGACGATACACGCCAATCTGACAACCAAATAAAGTTCTGGACTTTCAGCAACGACCAGCGATATCACAGCGGGATCCAGATCGCTGCTGCGTGTCAAACACAACGATATCGCTATCCAGGATGCTGCAACGTCACGGATCGTTATCGCTGCAAAGTCGTTTAGTGTGAAGGTACCTTAGGGCGTCTCCACACTCAATGAAAGTGTATTGATCAAGGCTGTTAAGAGTCTAGTCGGAATGTAGCCGGTAGTATGCAGATTACGGTCACAAGCATGTAGTGTGTGCAATGGGAGGACTCACATTCACTGCAGAGTGACTGCAGACTTGTAAATTAAGACCGGAGAACCCATTTAATCCCCTGCATTATTTTGATCCTCTATCTCATATCACAATTAAATTTCTGAAAACTAAAAACTATTCTTTGCTGTAAAGACAACCTCTTAAGAAGTGTCCCCTCTGCCCGGTGTGCAGTACAGTCAATACGGTGAACCTCCATTCAATGTGTTGCGGTCTCTGAAGAGTACTGCACATGCCCCTGCATACATAACATCTACATTTAGCACCTGGACGTCATGTGAGATGATGCAACAAAGCAAGACATTCTCCGTTTGGGAGGTTGGACCCTTTAACCCTTTAGTGACAGAGCAAATTTGGTACTTCATGACCAAGCCAATTTTTACAATTCTGACCACTGTCATTTTAGGAGGTTATAGCTCTAGAACGCATCACCGGATCCCACTGATTACAAGATTGTGTTTTTTTCGTGACATATTGTACTTCATGTTAGTGATAACATTTCTTTGATATAACTTGCATTTATGAAAAAAACAAAAAAAAACAAACGGAAGTTTGTGACAAATTTTGCAATTTTAAAAAAACTTTTACATTTTTGTGCCAGAGTCATATCAGAGTCTTATCAGAGAGTCATATCGCACAAAATAGTTAATATCTAACATTTCCCACATGTCTACTTTACATCAGCACAATTTTGGAAACATTACTTTTTTGTTAGGACATTATTATTATTAATTTATATAGCACCATTGATTCCATGGTGCTGTACATGAGAAGGGTTAAAAGTTGACCAGCCATTTCTCATTTTTATTTTTTTTTATTTTCAGGGACCGCCTCACATTTGAAGTGAGTTTGGGGGGCCTATAACAGAAAATACCCAAAAGTAACACCATTCTAAAAACTGCACTCCTCAAGGTGCGCAAAACCACATTCAATAAGTTTAATAACCCTTTAGGTGCTTCACGAGAACTAAAGCAGTGTGGAAAGAACAAAATGAGCATTTTACTTTTTTTCACCAAAAATTTACTTTGGAACACTTTATTTTCACAAGGGTATCAGGAGAAAACGGACCACAATATTTGTTGTGCAATTTCTCCAGAGTACACCAATATCCCATATGTGGGGGAAAGACACTGTTTGGGTGCATGGCAGGGCTCAGTAGGGCGGGAGCACCGTTTGACGTTTTGAAAGCAAAATTGGCTGGAATCAATGGTGGGCGCCATGTTGCGTTTGGAGAGCCCTTGATGTACCTAAACAGTGGAAACCCCCCCAATTCTAACTCCAACCCTAACACAGCCCTAATCCTAACCCCAACACACCCCTTACCATATCCCTAACCACAACTGCAATCCTAGCCCCAACCCTAACTCTAGCTGTAACCCCAAAACGGAAGAATGAAACAAGATACAAAATTTTATTCTTACCACCTAACTAAGGGGGTGATAAAGAGGGGTTTGATTTACTATTTATTTATTTTTTTTTAATTTTGATCACTGTGGTAGACCCTATTGTTGCTGGATGCTGGCATATCTCGACAGGCGCACTGCTCATGCGCCTGCCATTTTCTTCCCGGAAGAGGTCGAAGGCCGGGGGACGGGACCAGAGGATGCAGGAGGTGCCGGGGAACCCCATTTCTCTCTCCTCTGATGTGCTAGATCATATCAGAGGACAAAAAAAAAAAATCTGACTTTTTTTTTTTTTTCGATCGCCGCTATTCGGTGAATAAAGGCAATCGCAACACTGGGGACGGTAAAAACCGACCCGAATCGGGGTTAGCAGAGTCCCCGGAGATTTTCAGAAGCTGGGGGGCGCTATACCCTTCTTTCTCAGCGTCGTTAAAAAGAGGCACTGAAGAATAAGTACCCTTAACTGCCGCCGTTAAAAGGCATATTGGCGGTCGTTAAGGGGTTACAAATCACAACCCAATTGTGTTGGGTAAGACAACATGACCAGACCAGTATGGTGAAGACTCCCAAAGCAGAAGAGTTTTTACAACTGAAAGCAGTGTGCAGACATCAGCTGTAGAGGCAGTGGGCCAGAG
This sequence comes from Ranitomeya variabilis, assembly GCF_051348905.1. NCBI lineage: Eukaryota > Metazoa > Chordata > Amphibia > Anura > Dendrobatidae > Ranitomeya > Ranitomeya variabilis. Next base: position 394,197,045 of record NC_135234.1, read on the forward strand.
GAAGTCTGGCCACTCCCAAGGCTCATTGTTTGCACAGACATGAAGTGAAAAACAAGTAACTGTGTAACAGTCATTAGAAAACAGTGCGTCACAGGACAATGATGAGTGCAATCATTCCTCACACCTTCATTTCAGCAGCATTCTCCGCTCTGCGCGGAGGACTCCAGGCATACCTTGGGTGATGCCGCACCATCTGCTCATCTCAAAACAAAAGTCTGACAACTCACCTGACTTTGGCATTGAATGGATAATTGTTCCCTCGCTCTATCCTTTGTATCCCTTCACTATTTTTATATTAGCCCACTCTATGCTCAATGTCCTTGCAAAACACCAGCTACAGTAAAGTAAATCAGCATTGTGAGTCCTATGGTAAATATGGTCCGAAATGATATGTAGTAAATAGATCAATCAAGTCTCCGGACATCGTGAGCTTTACTAACAGATTTTCTAACAAGCTTAGGGGTAGAAGAACAAAGAACGAGAATCAATGAATTGGCTGTTAAGGATATATTAGGGATCGTGTACATGGCCTATTATATCGGACAAAAGGCATCTGTGGTTTTCACGGATAGTGCTCGTACCCATGATATTCTATGGGATGAATGGGGAATGAAAACCACTGATGGTAAAGACACTCACCAAACAGCCATGAAAATCTGATAATTTTTTTTTATATATAGTGCCAACATATTCCGCAGCGCTTTACAGTTTGCACACTTTATCATCGCTGTCCCCAAAAGGGAATTTAGATTGATGAACGACGTTTCTTTTTGTAACACATGAGAAAAATCACGTACGTACGTAAGGGCCTCAATGTGGCTAGTTGTACCATGGTGGGGCAGATTCCCTGTCTATGGCCAGAACTAACATTATACTATCCCAAGTAAAAGGTTGTTCAAAAGGGGGTTTCACGCTTGATACGGTGCCACTTTAATGCAAAAAGAGCACAAACCCTGTGGAATGGACAAAAAAAAACATGGAATTTTAGACACAAGGCACAGTATGCCTCCTTTGAAAACTATCAATATCTCCGCTTTTTAGAACACAGCCATAATCCGCTTGTGTGCATTATGCCTTGGAAGGAACAAAACTTGTAGTGAGCACGACCACTGGGAGCTAGCACAATGAGGCCTGACTGAAGGAAACGGTCACCTGTAGGTAGAGGTCATTGCGCCAGCCTGAAATAGCTGGTGCAATTCTGGGGCATAGGTGCAGCTGTATACCATTAAGAGAAGACCACCATGGAGGCCGATGTAGTGCAGGCGCCATTTATGTGGCACCAGGAAGTAGGACCAGGTGGTGAGCATAGTTCCATCATGTTATCGTTCCCTGCACAATCCTTCAGGTTTATGGCATGGCCATAATCAGACACATTATCAAGAGGTGTACTTGGACCCAGAAAAAAGTCTTCATATATGACAGCGGTAACGGCTAATCTTTAACGCACAGAAGGCAGTGACTCAGCAGACAATAGGATGTGCTGCGAGGTGTGACATATCTGTGGCCACGTAATCAGTACAGTAACGCCGAGAAGTTTAGTCTCCTTAAGTTAGAGGTCCATTTCCTCGCTTTTAGACAGACGCGAAAAATGATTGAAACTTACTGGCCTGCCGAAGGACGGCTGCAAATTTAAGTCTGTGCTCAAAGTCTGCAACCAAATCAAGACATTTCCTTTTTCTCAGACCAAAATAGAACAGTTTATCTAAATGAAAACAAAGCGAATATTCAGACGGAGCCAGACAAAGTCCAGACCTCGGTGTTTTGAAGGTTTGGTTTAGGATCTTCATTTAATATATTTCTACAAAGAGAAAAAAAAAAATACAACCTGGTTCTTTTCTTTCCATTATGCAATTTCGATAAGACAGCAAACGAGCGAGCAATATGGTTTGGTGGCCATCCGGATAATAATGCTGGAGAAGACTAGGGGACCTGGTACTACGGGCAGCGGGCTTACAGAGTTAGTGGCTTAGCTGCTGCTAGTACCAGAGGAAGGTACAAATAATGTCAGCGTATATGCTTTACAAGCAAATTACACAGAGGAAAAGCCGTGCAGTAAAAAGCGGACACGTACATTACATAACGTTAAAACTATAATGCACATGAGCCAAACTAAGTGTTCTATATCTGGGCAGCAACATTACATTAATTATTCTCAAAATATTTGGACAGTCAACCAATAGTTTGATCAAAATTTGGATTTAATACCATCAAAGTGAATAATTTTTCTGATCTGCAAAAATGTTAAAAACCATTATATGGATACACGTGTGAACCAGTGCAAGCCAACCATTTACAGTGGGCAAAATAAAATGGTGGGCATACGCAGGCTCGGACTGCCTCACAGGGTAACAGGGGAATCCCCCGGTGGGCCCCTGTGTAGATCTGGGCCCCCAACCCAATGGTGTGGGCAGTACTTGGCATAATTCACTCTGTACAGAAAAAAGCAGCATCTCATCATTCATTAACCACGCTACCCAGTTTATTATTATATAGAGATACTAGCTGAAGAGCCCGGCGTTGCCTGGGCATAGTAAATATCTGGTTAGTTATAGCGCCTCACTTCTCTTATTTTCCCATCACGCCTCTCATTTTCTCCCTTACACCTCTCATTTGTCCCCTCACTCCTCTTATTTTCCCCCTCACTCCTCTCATTCCCCCCTAACACTTGTCATTTCGACCTCACATCTGTCATTTTCCGAGCACTCCACTATTTTCCCTCACTCCTCTCATTTTGCACTCACACCTTTTCATTTTCACCTCACACCCCTCATTTTCACCTCACACCTCTCATTTTCCCCTCAGTATATACATGTTTGCCATCTCCCTTATATATAGTATACACCTGTATGTCATCTCCTGTATATAGTATATACCTGTATGTCATCTCTTCTGTATATACTATATACCTGTATGTCATCTCCTCCTATATATAGTATATACCTGTATGTCATCTCCCCTGTATATAGTATATACCTACTGGTCATCTCACCTGTATATAGTATATACCTGCTGTATGTCATCTCCTCTTCTATATACCTATGTGTCATCTCTTTTATATAGTATATACCTGTATGTCATCTCCTCCTGTATATAGTATATACCTGTGTGTCATCTCTTGTATATAGTATATACCTGTGTGTCATCTCCTCCTGTATATAGTATATACCTGTGTGTCATCTCCTCCTGTATATAGTATATACCTGTATGTCATCTCCTCCTGTATATAGTATATACCTGTATGTCATCTCCTCCTGTATATAGTATGTACCTGTGTGTCATCTCCTCCTGTATATAGTATGTACCTGTGTGTCATCTCCCCTGTATATAGTATGTACCTGTATGTCATCTCCTCCTGTATATAATATATAGCTGCATGTCATCTCCTCCTGTATATAGTATATACGTGTATGTCATCTCCCCTGTATATAGTATATACCTGTATGTCATCTCCTCCTGTATATAATATATAGCTGTATATCATCTCCCCTGTATATAGTATATACCTGTATGCCATCTCCTCCTGGCAGTCAATTTGCCTCCAACACTTTTCCTTTCACTGTTTCCCCCCATTATGTAGATAGGGGCAAAATTGTTTGGTGAATTGGAACGCGCTGGGTTAAAACTGTGCCTCACAACATAGCCTATGACGCTCTCGGGGTCCAGATGTGTGACTGTGCAAAATTTTGTGGCTGTAGCTGCGACGGTGCAGATGCCAATCTCGGACATACACACATTCAGCTTTATATATTAGATAGGTATATTTGTGAAAGAAGGTAGTGTAATATTTGCATGCAGGTGAAAAGTGGGCCCCCCAAAGTCAATGTTATTGGTGGGCCCTTGTCACCCAAGTCCGACACTGCATACTGGATATACAGCTATACCGCAGCACAACTAACCCATCTTTCTTTGGCTGTGCTCATACTACCTTCAGGGGAAACTCATTTTTTGCAGGATTCCAAATATTAAGGCTGTGTGCACACATTCTGTTTTTTTTGCTATAAAAACCGCGAAAAAACATCCATTAAGCATCCTATTAATAGAATGCAATCCACAATTTTTGCGCACATGTTGCGTTTTTTTCCGCGAAAAAAAGCACATCACTGTAAAAAAGGCAGCATGTTCATTAACTTTGCGGATATTTCACGGATTTCCCACTATTTAATGCATTGGAAAACTCCGGAAAAAAACGTGAAAAATCCACACAAAAAAACTTGAGAAAAACACATGCGGATATCCTGCAGAAAAAGTCCGGTTTTGTACAGGAAATTTATGCAAAGAATCCTGACGTGTCCATATAGCCTCAAAAGCATATATATATATATATATATTTATATTTATTACACACACACACACACACTTTTGAATATTAGGAGAAGCATATATATCTCTGCCTACCAGTTGTTACACCTACCAGCACATGTTTGGTCTTGAAGTCTAGTGGGCAGGTTCAGTATTATTTTTTTTTGTGGTCCCCCAAGTAATCACGCATCAGATCAGGTTCACACAGGTGTTTTTCACAGTCCATACACGGACTGACCATGGGTCTCCTGATCAGAGTTTTGGTTGGAACGCCTGCAGGCATTACGGCCTGAATAGTGATTTTTATTTCCGCTTATTCAAATTTGTGCTTTAATAAAATTATGGACTTTAAATTTGGTCATTCAGATGTTTTAGCCCAATATCACTTCATAAAACAAGAATTGCTTATAGCTCAGGGAACCAACAAAAAAACCCTTATTAAAATACATTATTAGACATGCATTAAAATTTATGAACAAATGAAAAATCAAACCAAAACCAAATTGGGGTTAACCCTCTATATAAGGGGTAAGTTCACATTTGCGTATATGTGCGCAGGGCATCATCTGCATGTGCAAACGCATGCAAAAACGTGTGCAAACGCAAGTTTAACAAATTTTTCTCATCCGCATCAGCTTACGCATGACGGCAAAAAAAGCTGCGTGTGCATGCGTTTGTATGCATTTTTTTGCCTACCTTACCCAAAATTATTAGTGATTTTGGCAGTCCCGCTTAGGCAGTCTATAGGTAATAGAAACATCAGAGAAGTACTTTTTCATTTCCTTTTCATTTATGCTTACCATTAGGGTATGTTTCCACGTTCAGGAAATGCTGCGTGTTCGACGCTGCGCAGAGCTGCAGCGTCAAACACGCAGCGTCCAGATGTTACAGCATAGTGGAGGGGATTTTATGAAATCCCGTCTCCACTATGCGTGGTAACACGCACCCGGCCACCCTGCGATTCCGGACATGCGGCGCGTCTTTTAAGATCGCAGCATGTCAGTTTACCTAGCGGTGACGCTGCTCTGCTGCAAGGTAAAACACAGGGCCCTATGTGTGGGGTGCGATGATGCCGGATGTGTGCAATGAACACATCCGGCATCATCGCGTCACAGAAGGGGGCGGAGCGGGTATGCCGCTCCATCCAAACCGCCGGCCATCCTGAAGGTGGACACGTACCCTTATAGTCATCTTTTACTGTTTTATTACATCTATCATCTATTAGGGTTAATTAGGGTTACCCAGGGACAGTAGTTGACTAGCGGGTGGGGGTGCGCTGACAATATCCCTAATAGTTTCAGGTGCCAATAGTTTAAGTCGATCTAGGGACAAACAACCCCTAAAGGACATGTTTTGGGGGATCCGCCCGCTGACAGGATCCAATTTATCACTTCATGCTTTTTAACATGTAGCAAAAATGTTAGAAGAAATAAAAAAAAAAAAAAAGAATAGATGAAGGCTAGCATGTAAGATTTTGGCTTATAGAAAGGATTATGCAACATTTTACTCTATAAAAAAAAAAAATAAATAACCATGTGAGAATTTGTGCAAATTCATCAAATGTTGTGCAATTAATGTGATGCACCATCGCAAAAATCCCCCACCCCCCAAAAAAACCCACACTGGAAATACCCCCACCACCAATAATGATGAATCACAGCCTATGTGCACATCGGTGTAGAAGTACTCCCAAATTATATGTAACAGTAGCAGGTTCTTCATTCTGCTCCTGATCTAACCAACACTAAACGTTAATAAACCTACATTTATAGGTTTCAGGAGAGGCCCGGGGTTATTGGAAGTTTTAATAAAATCAATGCACAATGATAAATTTACATTATTAACAATATGATCAGAAAACACAATCTAAAAAGCCATAATTGAACGGTTTTTAGATTGGCAGTTATTAAACACTTAAAACTATTGTATTTCAATCTGTTGCATATTTAAAGAACATAAAAACTAAGAGAAGATCAATCCATATCGGAGCGAGCCTGAAGTATACATAGCAAACACTGAAGGAGTCTATTAAAAAGGAAAAGCAAGTTCTCAGCCTTCAAGTTCAGCTTTCCATCAATAATAAATGAGTTAAGTCATGTATTTTTAGAGCAATGTAAGAAGAGTCCCCGGTGGAGGTGAGCCGGTAGTGCCGACCCTACACATCACGGAGACTGTTTAGTAAACACGGGCTCCAATACCATGAGGAGTGACGTGGCAGCACAACCAGACGGTAACAGCAAACAGACACGAACACAACTGAGAAAAGCAAACATTTCATAGTGGCAGGTGTCAACTCTACACCTTACCGCCAGAAGGACTCTTTTTCCCATCCATCATTAGAAACTATGGAGTCCCGAGTAGGTCTCAAATATTTTAGTTATTCAGATGGACCATTGCCAAAATGTATGTATTCCCGCTACAGGGAGGACATAATAAAGCACCATCTTCACAGATGTCCGGTGTAAAACTAAAAGTTTACAGTGACCTTGTGACTGCAGACTTGTGACCCTTACATCGCGCATTGCAAGAATTCTCTGGTGTCAGTGATGCAAACAGCGGTCATGTGACAGTATGCATACTCCTCCTGTACGACTAGATGAGTACGGCCTGTCTCAATGCAAGTGTACTGAGCAATGCTGGTAAACAGTCTAGTTGGATTGTGACCAGGAGTATGCTTATTGCATACTTGCGGTCATGACTGCCTACCGGTCACTAACTGACAAATATTATGTAACTTGCGGGCATGGCACTGGTCTCTACTCGCTTGCCCTTTACTTAAACTGTGCAATGACAGTGCACTCTGCCAGCTTGTCACTTCTGACGAGAGAGAGAGCATTGTCACTATGCACTGGAAAGAACAGTGTACAGTGACAGGAATCTACTGAGCATGCATAAGAATGGACAAGTGACGCATGCTTAGTAGAGAAAGCATTAGCCCAGAGCCTGAAATGGAGGTCACCTATGAGGCTTTATTTCAGAGAGGGGACAGATGCCACTACAATGACCGCAGCCTTCTCCCCCCTGATGAAGCTTGGCTTTAGTATCCCAGTATGCACTAAAATTCTCAAATGAAGCGTCAAAGAGGAAGTAATAGGAAAAAATATACCAGAAAATAAAAGTCGGTGCAAGCTGGACATCCCTCAATGAAACCTCCCCTCAAATCAAAGATTTTAAAGACCACAAATGCTGCTGAAACTCAGACCATTTTATCTATTCCAGAAAAATCACCGATAAGATATAAACACACACAGGTTTTTTAAGCTGTTTCCAATAAGTAGTCCATGAAAAACAAACATCACACGAATCTCGGTGTGAAGTTCAATTTTTTTTCGTGGACACAAACGTGCAATTGCAAGATTGCTCCAAAGCTCAGAACAAAATTGAAAGTCTCCGTAATTTTGTACAGACCACTTTGTTCCTCAAAACTACACAAACAAGTGAACTACCCTGTAGAACTTGTACCCATTATTATTCTGAAAACATAGATAGAAGTCGAACTGGAAACACATCTGAATGAGCACATAAAAGTCAGTCTCTCATTAGGATCAACCCTCTTAAGCAGTCTATATAGGCACACAGGTAATCTAAAATTGAATAAAATGATACATCTTCAATCCAATAAGATCCATGGGCTGGACACAGAGCTCCCTGAGAATCTACAGCTTATTTTCATTGAAGGAGTGCTACCAGAGAGAGCAGACTGTCAGTCATTACATGTCTCACATGTACCGCCCTCTCAACTAATTTACATATTAAGAAAACTGTGGATTACTCTGTAATAAGACCTAGTTTCTCAGATATCATTTTCATCAACCTACATGCAGATATTGGTGGCTTAGGCGGGTTGATCCTTCTGACAGATGCTCTTTAATTGCTGTATTGTGGAGTTTAAAAAAAAAAAAAAAAGGGAATCCTGCCTGCAGAAAGTGCCCACATCAATACCAAATGTGTTTTGCTGAATATAAATCAAGCTCATTTAATTTATACCAGGTATGTGAAAGGTCATGTTCATATCCGTCAGTGAGACACTAGATCTAGACAGAAATTGAAAGATGTTCAAGAACTTGATAATATCAGAATAAATTGGATTAAACAGGTTATCGAGGACTTAAAATTTGTGTATTGGGCTAAGGACTAACAAACAGGCAGGTAGTTGCTAACTACCTGCCTGTTCTGCACGGGGATGATCCCTCATGGCTCAGCCGGCGGTTCCCCTGCTTCACTTCACCTGTCTCTTCTGATCTGCTCTGACGACAGTGCGACACTGCAAACGTCATGATGATTGACTGCCGGATGACTGCAGTTTGACAGGTGGACCTGCGCTGCCAGTCAGCTTAACAGACAGGAACGCCCTATCAACAAAGCAGATCCGAAGGGAAGATGCTGCCCTGTCGATGTGATGTCAATACAAGCTACTGAATAGCTGGCAGGAGTTGTCTGTGACAGCTCTGAGCCGGAAGAAATCGGCACTGGGCAAAACAGGCAGATAGTTCTTAGCCCCATTTACAAAATAAAAGTCCCTAATAAAAATAATAAACCCTTTAACATTGGAATAAAGTGGATGATTTTACCCTAAAAAGGTAAGTCACATTATTCACTTCCATCTTACTGTAGATTATGTATGATCACTGCAGGTTCTGTTGATTTGAGACTTGTATCCTATACACATTGAAGGAGAGTTAGTTATAGTCTCTATTTTTTCCTGTGACACTCAAGCTAGATAATAAACATAAGGATGAATGACCTCGGGGAGATCAAAACATCCAACACCGCGGAGACACCATCACGTGTTTCTCAACGCAGTGATCCAGATCACTGCCCCCATCCCTAAAGGGAAATATGCAAATGCATGTAGAAAAGCCGCGGAGACACCATCACGTGTTTCTCAACGCAAGCAATGAATAGCCAGGTCTCTCACTGGGAAGGAACAACCACGGGAAGGGCAGCATCCAATAAAGGAAAACCACCTATGCCAAAACATGGTATCCATCCACAGACGGCTGTTTCGGGGTATTTGCCCCTCATCAGTGTGGAGTAGGAAACTGGCTAAATACCCCGAAACAGCTGTCTGTGGATGGATACCATGTTTTGGCATAGGTGGTTTTCCTTTATTGGATGCTGCCCTTCCCGTGGTTGTTCCTTCCCAGTGAAAGACCTGGCTATTCATTGCTTGCGTTGAGTAACACGTGATGGTGTCTCCGCGGCTTTTATACATACTCAAGCTAGATAGTCTTGCCATTTATGCAGTGATGTATATTCAATGGAATCAGCAAGCTGCACGTAATAATCTGAGCATGGTTGGCGCACAAACATCATTCTCCATAGATATTTGTCAACACATGTATGGCATGATCTACATGGTCCCAAATCTCCACTGAGTTCACAAAAGTGGTCACTGGACAGAACTAGAGCGCTTTTAAAACAACTCAGGCAATGACCATGTAAAAGATGTAGACAATCTTAATCTTGGCGATTCTTTATTAAAACAAAGAAGGTAAGCACAGTCAGCCCAACCCATACAGAGCCGCTATAGTTTAATTACAAACCCATCACACTGTCCTCTTTAGTACCAAAGTATAATGAATTTTTACACATTGTTTAACGGAGATCCTTTAAGGGATGCAAGAATGCGGCCACATCTAAGACATACTGTACAAAGCATACCTTCCATTCCAACCAGAGCGTGAGGCTTATAATATAGACACTGATTCTTTCACTGAAATGGTGAGCAGTGAGGTATGGCTAGTATCCACGTCAAAAAGGGCACTTGTTTTATAAATCACTCGATTACTGTTCAATCTATTCAACGATCACGAAAGAACCCAACGAATACCAGATCAAAAGACAAGAAGCGATATGGACAATGAAGGGAAATAGCCTGGTAAAGGGATAAAGATCTGTAACTGCATAAATATCCACCGTACATTTTCATATGTTCTTTCCTACCACAATGTTAACATTGAAGCCACATGTTAAATGTAAACCATAAACTCTTGCCAAATACTTTTCTCAACACCGCCCCCTTTTTAATGGGTTCCACTGTTGTCACGGAGAATGTAAGAGATTCTACCTTAAAAGAACAACTACTACTGCTGCATTTTCAATAAACTGCTTTACTGTGCGACTGCGAGGAAAAATCTAATTGTAAAGCCTCACTTAGGATTGCCATATTCTGTCCCAATAAAAGCAAGAACAATAAATTGCAGAGAACACTGGAACAATGCACAATCTTCAGAAGACATATCAATCATAAGACATACCACAGTTGTATTTTACATTTAAGAAATGATACGCAATGGTCAGGTGTGGACCCACTGTATGATCTGGCTTTGGGGAATATGGAAGGGGAAGGGGCAGGTGAGCGGGCTGGAAGACTAAGGGATTTTACCATTTTTACCTCGCAGGAGCAACAACCACAAATAACGATTCACATACTTTCATTGCAAAGTAGCCGAATCAGCTAACAGAAGAAGAATGGTTCTACAGATCTGCGTTTAAGTCTGCCAGAGTTTAGGCTATATAATAAAGAGCCCCATACATATTAGACCAGACAAAACTGCCAATATCAGCAGGATTAGTTAAAGAAGTTATCTCTAGAGATGAGAGAACCCGAACTTTAAAGTTCGGGGTTCATACCAGCCACTTAGGCTATATGCACACGTTGCGTATTTACTGCGGATCCCCAGCGTTTTTTCCCGCGCAGAAACGCTGCATAACTGCAAGTGGTTTACAGTACAATGTAAGTCAATGGGAAAAAAAAAAATGCTGTGCTAATCGTGCGGAAAATTCCACACGGAATCTGCAGCGGACTAAAAAAAAGGAGCATGTCAATTCTTTGTGCATTTCAGCACCCATTCCATTATAGGAAAACGCAGGGTTAAAAAAAAAAAGCATGAAATCTGCACAGAATCCGCAGGAAAGAAAGCACAAAATCCGCATTAAAAACGAGCAGATTTTGACCTGAGTCTTCTGCCAAGAGATGCAGAATCAGCACAGAAAATTCCACAGGCAAATCCGTAAGGTGTGCACATAGTCTTAGTGTCCAATGCTGAACTCCGAACACGAGAGCGAGAGAGCGAGAGAAAAAAAAAAAAAAGAGATAAAGATTAAGAAAGAAAAAGAAAGAAAAAGAAAGAGAGAAAGAAAGGGACACAGAGAAATTTTTCCCAGGTCCAAAGTTAGGGTCACCATAGATTTAATTGGGATTAGTTTTCAAATGTTCAAGCTCGGGTAAAGTTCTGGTACCTGAACTGAACTTTGACCAAAAGTTAAGCTGAGTACCATTACTAGAACTTCCACAGGTCCGCTGATCTCTAGTTATCTTAGATTTTTCCATAGATGCTATAGATGCCGGTGTGGTTCAGGACCTTCGATGACGTCGCGGCTTGTGATTGGTCGCGTGAGTCACATGAGCGGTCACGCGACCAATCACAAGACAGCGACGTCATCACAGGTCCTGAACCACACCATCTATAGGAACGGAAGAGAGAGCATGCACCGGAGAGGCGGGAACACTTCGGGGGCCATCAGAGGGTGAGTATATCACTATTTTTTATTTTAATTCTTTTTTTTTTTACCAATTATATGGTGCCCAGTCTGTGGAGGAGAGTCTCCTCTCCTCCACCCTGGGTACCAACCGCACATAATCTGCTTACTTCCCACATGGTGGGCATAGCCCCGTGCGGGAAGTAAGCAGATCAATGCACTCCTAGGTGTGCGGAATCCCCGCAATTCCGCATTTTTAATGAACATGTTGCTTTTTTTTCCGCGATGCGATTTTTTCGCGGAAAAAAATGCAACATTTGCACAAAAAATGCGGAATACCCTGTAAATAATAGGAGGCATATGTAAGCGTTTTTTTCGCGTTTTTATCACGTTTTTATAGCGAAAAAACGCGAAAAAAACGCGAAAAATCCTGAACGTGTGCACATGGCCTAAAAGATCATTGTTCTCGGCAGCACGTCCACTTTACACAATGACAGCCTATGCTCACACAACAATCTACTTCTGATTAGAGATTGGCAGACACCTGGATATTCGGGTCCGGCCAAATAGTTAGACAAAGTTCGGGTTCTGGGACCAGAACTCCATTTACTTGAATGGGAGGCCCAAACATCCAGTGTTTGCCACGATCTCATGTGCATGACAGTGTAGCAAACACCCCTTCTGATCGGCAGTAAAATCACAACAGGTCAAAATACAGCGTGGGAACCGTGGCTGTAACAGGCTGCAGCTGAGGCAGTTCAAATTCACGGAAGTTAAATTCTCCCAGTGAACTCGCCTCTGCACCGTGAGACTATGTGCACACGTTAGGGATTTCCTGCAGATCCGCAGCGGTTTTTACAGTGCAGAAACGCTGCAGATCCGCAAGTGATTTACAGTACAATGAAAATTAATGAAAAACAAAAAAAACGCTGTGCTAATGGTGCGGAAAATTCCATGCGGAAACGCTGCAGATTAAAAGAAGTAGCATGTCACTTCTTTTGTGCAGGTCTGCAGCGCTTTTGTACCCATTCCATTATAGAAATCCGCAGGGGTAAAAACGCAAGAAATCCGCACCTGCGTTTTCTGCCAAGAGATGCAGAATCCGCACAAAAAATTCCAGAGGCTAATCCGCAACGTGTGCACATAGCCATAGACTCTCTCACTGTGCTAGTGGGGATCTCACCAAGGTCACTGCACTTCAGCCCAGCTGGGAACACAGCCTCAGGGCCCGGCAGTAACCTTTATGACGTCACCGATAGTCACGGAGACTGCTCAGTTCAGTCACCAGTGGTTCTAAGGAGCAACAGAAATCCCATATACATATTTGAGAACAGGGGTAGCGACACAAATTATCCGCATCCCCTGTTCAAACAACCTCAGCTCCAATAAACAGACAAAAATAGGAGAAAAAGGAGCAAACTGATTACATCCGGTAAAAATAGTCATATAACTTTATTAATTCGTAGAAAAGATAAAACATCTCAACAGTACATAAAGAGCCATAAACAATACAGATTCCTATATACCCCACCCCCCACCTATCACCACCTCACATTGCACATGAGTCCCTGAAAAAATAATATAAAGGTCCAAAAACCATAACCCTGAGGGAGCAGTGCATCCAAAAGTGGACACCTGGAGGTCAGCATGCATCCATAAAGTGACTATATGAAAGATAGACAGGTGTTACTTTATCCTTAAAGTGAGGAAGTAACTAGCAAAAGGTGCAATGCTTACCAGCAGATGAGTGGGAACAAGTGGGGGTCGGATGGAGGGTCCTGACGCACGTTTCGCGGCTACTTGGGGCCGCTTTCTCAAGGGAGTATACCTCAGGCCCTTACAGGACCTTCAAATAACCCGGTGAACTTGGTCACATGACCAAATGTGGCCAATCAGGATGGCTTTCGTCGGCACATGCGTACTGCGGCCGCCAGGTTCTGGAGTGCGGGTAAGGAGTCATGGAAAGTGCACACGCGCCGGGGAAAAATCCACGGAGCGATGCGCACACCATAAAGACGCCCACCCGCAGACAGGAAACGGCAGATCACAGCGCGATGCACACAACCATCCAAACATGCAAGTGAGCAACAGCCAGAATGGCAGAGGAACCACCACACATGATATGGCATCACAGATAACATTAACAGATGGCAAATATTCAGTTCATCCGCAATCGCTGTGGTGGCTGTGCTTTTCCCATATAACGTAATGGAAGTCAAGGGTAATTTTCTGGTCCAAATGAAGGGCTAAAGAAGTATAAGAAAGCGCTATAGATCAGCAGAGTCACAACCACTAGATAAACAAAAAGACAATCATATTAAAATAAAATTAAAAACACGAAAACACATCAGAGGGGTTAATAGACATGGGGAATGTGGGAACAGGAGGCTGAAGAGCCAAGAGATATGTATTGGGAACACTATAAAAAAGGGGCAAAACTCAAAGATTCATTGAGACCTTTCGGTGTCATGGTATCTAGTTGGACGATCCACCTTGTCTCAATTTGTGCGAGGAGTTTTTTTTATTGTCACCTCCACTTATGCCCAAGTGAAGGGCATCGATCCCCCTCACCTTCAAAATTCTTGCGTCACTATTGTGATATAACTTAAAGTGACGGGGGATTGTTTTCAACTCCGAAATATCGGACACTGTCTTGGCCGCGCCAATGTCCCGCACATGCTCACGCACCAGTATTCTCAGTTCTCTTGTGGTAAGACCCACGTACATCTTGGGGCACGAACAAGTGGCGTAATCTACAACATTAGAAGTATCACAAGAAATAGGTTGTCGGATTTTAAATTCCTTCGACCCATCTGATGAGACAAAGGAAGAGCAGCATAGAAAATTGGCGCAGGCAAGACAGTGCCCGCATGAAAAAGATCCAACCTGAGGACCACTAGTGCCAAAGGGATTGCACGGAGCCGGAACGTAGTGGCTCCTAACCAGTAAGTCACCAAGATTTTGGGATTTTTTGGGAGTCATCAGGGGAGAGTTATCCAGGGAGGCCCTCAGGGTGGAATCAGCCCCCAAGACGGGCCAGTGTTTATTAAGAATAGCAAGCATACTGTGCCATTCATGGTTGTAGGTGGAGATGAACCGGATTGGTCCATCGCCACCCACATCCTTACACCTCTTCACTGGATGTAACAAAATATTACGTGAGGTTTTCCTTGCACGATCATACCCAGTTTTGACACATCTGTGACTATAGCCACGGGCCAAAAAAACATTGTTTAAGGTCCGAGGCCTGTACCTCAAATTTGGAGTCAGTGGAACATATTCGTTGCATCCTAAGGAACTGTCCGACCAGGACGGCTCTCACTGTGGACGGATGATGAGCTGAAGAAGCGTGTAGCAAAGAATTAACAGAGGTAGACTTCCTGAATACGTCCGTCTGGATGCACCTTTCACCATCAACCTTAAGACGGACGTCCAGAAAGTCAACCCTCCTCTCATCAAAAGTGTATGTAAGACGAATGTTAAAGGTATTGTCATTTAACATCCTCATAAAATCCTTGAGCTGACAGGCCAGCCCGTCCCACAACAAAATGATGTCATCAATATAGCGGACGTAATCAGTTTGCTCCTTTTTCTCCTATTTTTGTTTGACCAGTGGTTCTCAGCCTGGACAGTCGCATCTTGACACCGTCTAGGTTGAAAACTGCTCATCACCCCAAACAGGAATTACAGCATATGACAAAACGGAGAGGTGAGGAATACGTTTTTTAAATTTTTGCTTTATTCAGTGGAAATAGACGTTAGGTGAGTACAACTGTTTGTTATTTTTAAAACAAAACACTTTTTACTTATTTCAACGAAAATACTTTATTCTAGCTGTGTCTTTATTTACCATAGGATTTGTAAAGGATAGTTGTCTTATGGACACCTCTCAATTAGTAATGCTTGATGCCACCTGACAAAACAAAAGGCGACATCCAGACCACTTGCCACCTCTACAAGGCAAGTGGGGAGGGGAGGGGGGGGGGGCAAAGCACCAGAATTGGCGAATTTAAAAGAAGCACCTTTTTTGGGCAACTGCGGGCTGCCATTTTTAGGCTGGGGAGGCAATATCCATGGCCCCTTACCAGCCCCCAGCTGTCAGCTTTAGCTTGTCTTTTTTTCCCATTAATTTAAATTAAAAAATACAGCGTGGGGACTCCTCTATTCTTGATAACCTGCCTTGCTGAAGGTGACAGCTGAGGGTTGCAGCCCCTAGCTGTGAGTTTTGCCTGGCTGGTTATCAAAAATACAGAAGAACCCATGCTGTGGTTTTTTGTTTATTATTTACAATGCAGGGGCCAGCTAATGAATACTCCCATCAGCGGCTCCTGCTCTCAGTTATTAGCAGCAGGATGCATGGGCTGATGGGTGCAGTAGTCCCATCAGCTGACACTTCCGATCACAGCTGCGCGCTCATGCTGTATTCTGGAGTTCATCCATCGCTACTTCTGATCGCTGTAGACATATGTGCAGTCTGCCGATGCAAACATTCTATAAAACAACTGATCAGCAGACAAATAGCTAATCAGTGTTCGTATAGTGCAGCAAGTCAGGTAGTGTGGATATTTTGTTGTATTTTTTATTAACATGCTAGAGCAAAATTACCAAGCTGATTTGCTGTACATATTTTGTCATTAACTAATGATTCATTGAAGCGATTAAGTCTGGTTATTAAAATGATTACCAATAATGAAGTGTCACAGCCATTTCTATGACAACGTTTTGTGGTATCTGGGTCTTGTAAGATTCTTATATAATTGAATTGTATGTGTGGAGCCTACAATACTATGAGCAGATTGATATAGTCATCTGTTTAGAAGATCAGATTGTGCCAATCTCGGCAGGACTGGGCTATCATCTAATGTGTATAAGGCTATATTCACATGGAGATATAGGAGGCTCTTGGAATTGATCATCACTCATTTGTATAGAAATCCACTGATGTTCGTATGAGTAAGAATTTGTTTTCCTGAAATTTAAATAAAAAACAAAAATGGCATTTCATGGCTTTGAGCAGATTCTTGTTGCTAAATCATAGGAATGAAGAGAAGAAAAAAAAAAAACAAACAAAAAAAAAAACACATCTACATGAAATACTCATCTTTAAATGCCTTCAGAGACACAGTGACTTAAGGAAACGGCAACTTGAAAACACTTTACTATCTTGTCATGGCCTTCTCCTGCTTTGTTAGCCTCCACCATTTTTATTTTCAGAGTGCTAGCAGCTGCTGAGAAAAACCAAAGGCTGCTGTTTGTTGGCACAAGGTTAGAGGAGGCTGGGTTCATAATATAGCTGGGAAATTTGCATCACCTGGGTTTTCCTAACAAAGAAATTGAATTAAGGTCATTTTACTAATTGTTAACATATGTATCTCGCTCGCTCTCTCTCTCTATCTTTTTTTTAAAGAAAGCCATTACTTTGAACAAATATGTACAGAGACTTACCAAATTACTTTCAGTTAGCAGAGCAATCTGTGTTGGAACATGCAACACTCCTTTCAATATTCTGAATAATTACTTGTTAACAGGTCAACAGTAGAAATACTTCCAACAAAACATGTTAAAACAAGACTTTCTGCTGGTTTCAAACTTAATTCATTAAAAACTGGATTGTGTAATGCACCCAAGAATGCAGAAGAGAACATTAATTATACACATATTATAACCAGACAACCATAAAACAAAAAATGATGTATACATTTCAGAATGCTCCGGAAGATCATTAACCTCTTAGTGACTGAGCCAATTCTAAAGGTACCTTCACCTTAAGCGATGCTGCAGCGATAGCGACAACGATGCAGATCGCGGCAGCGTCGCTGTTTGATCGCTGGAGAGCTGTCACACAGACAGCTCTCCAGCGACCAACGATTCCGAGGTCCCCGGGTAACCAGGGTAAACATCGGGTTACTAAGCGCAGGGTCGCGCTTAGTAACCCAATTTTTACCCTGGTTACCAGCGTAAAATGTAAAAAAAACCAAACAGTACATACTTACATTTGCGTCCCCCGGCGTCTGCTTCCTGCACTGTGTGAGCGCCGGCCCTAACAGCAGAGCGGTGACGTCACCGCTGTGCTGTACTTTCACTTTAGGGCCGGCGCTCAGTCAGTGTGGGAAGCGGACGCCGGGGGACGCGAATGTAAGTATGTAGTGTTTGTTTTTTTTACATTTTACACTGGTAACCAGGGTAAACATCAGGTTACTAAGCGCGGCCCTGCGCTTAGTAACCCGATGTTTACCCTGGTTACCAGTGTAAAACATTGCTGGTATCGTTGCTTTTGGTGTCAAACACGACGATACACGCCGGTCTGACGACCAAATAAAGTTCTGAACTTTGTTCAACGACCAGCGATATCACAGCAGGATCCTGATCGCTGCTGCGTGTCAAACTAAACGATATCGCTAGCGAGGACGCTGCAACGTCACGGATCGCTAGCGATATCGTTTAGTGTGAAGGTACCTTTACAATTCTGACCACTGTCACTTTATGACGTGATAGCTCTAGAACGCTTCAACGGATCCTACTTATTCTGAGACTCTTTATTCGCGACATATTGTACTTCATGTTAGTGGTAAAATTTCTTCGAAATGAAATGTGTTTATTTATGAAAAAAAAAAAAATGGAAATTTGGCAAAAATTTTGAAAATTTTTCAATTTTCAAACTTTTAGTCTTTGTGCCCTTAAATCAGAGAGTCATATCGCACAAAATAGTTAATTAATAACATTTCCCGCATGTCTACTTAACATCAGCGCAATTTTGGAAACATAACATCCTAATAAAAAATAAAAAAAAGAAGAAAAAAAAATATAAAAAGGGTAAAAGTTGACCAGCTATTTCTCATTTTTTAAAACCATTTTTTTTTTAGGGACCACCTCCTATTTGAAGGGACTTTGGTGGTCAATATAACAAAAAATACCCAAAAGTGACACCATTCCAAAAACTGCACCCCTCAAGATGCGCAAAACCATATTCAAGACACTAATTAAAGGGAACCTGTCACCCCCAACATCGAAGATGAGCTAAGCCCACCAGCATCAGGGGCTTATCTACAACATTCTGTAATGCTGTAGATAAGCCCCCCATGTAACCTGAAAGATGAGAAAAAAAAGAGGTTAGATTATACTCACCCTGGGGGCGGTCCAATCCAATCAGATCGCCTGTATGTAGCAGAATTGCTGACTTCTATGAGCACCGACCACCATGCGATTATGCTGCAGCCCAGGTGCCAAGGCTGGCGCCTCCCTGCAGAAGGTTTGTGTGTTTTGGTTTTTTTTTTGGTTCCCCTTTCCAGTAGGTGTATTTATTACACTGGCCCCAAAAATTTTTTTTTCTGGCATGGACTTTAAGAACAGTTTTAGACTAATTTGAGGGTGCTGAATTCAAATCTGATCTTATAATTTCTCTATCACATCGCGTTTTTGAGCTATAGGTATATAGCCCATTTTCATGAATTCCATGATAAATATAAGTAGTGTATGAAAAGTGCCAGTTTATACGGTTCACTAAGGTAAATTTAGTTTTCATTTAGTCTCCCAATAAATGTGAGAATATCTTTGTTTTCTTTGAACATGCATAATTCCCATTTGTTATGATAACACCCTTGTTTTCTGTGCTACTGGGCCAGGAGAGCTACAGCAGAGCATTGGGTGAAAACTTAATGGCCTCAGCGACAGTTTGGCATCTGGCGATAAGAATGTCATCCATGATCCTCTAGTGGATAGGAAGGACATTGTCTTTCCTCCCTTAAACATAAAACTTGGATTGATGAAGCAGTTCGTCAAAGCTCTCAATCACAGTGGAGAATGCTTTAACTATATATGTTCAACTTTTCCTGGTCTTAGTGAAGAGAAGAAAAAGGCTGGAATATTTGAT
The DNA here is from genome assembly GCF_051348905.1 of Ranitomeya variabilis. Taxonomy (NCBI): domain Eukaryota; kingdom Metazoa; phylum Chordata; class Amphibia; order Anura; family Dendrobatidae; genus Ranitomeya; species Ranitomeya variabilis. The sequence goes on from NC_135234.1 coordinate 394,216,699, forward strand.
GGACCTCAAATAAGAACACTTAATGAGAGACCCAAATGTTAGCACATCAATGAATGAGACAGAAGAAAGAGCTTGGAATGCATTTTGTAATGTAGTGCAGAATTTTCTAGGGAATAAGAAAGCAGACAACTATGAAGAGATTGTGGAAGAGCTACTAATGAGTCTGAGAAATCTTGGACGTAGAAGGAGTATCAAGATTCACAATTTATACAGCCATTTGGACTTTTTTCCAGAGAACCTTGGGGATGTGAGCGAGGAACAAGAGGAGCGTTTTCATCAGGACATTAAAACAATGGAAGAACGGTATCAAGGCCAGTGGGTCTCACATATGATGGCTGACTATTGCTGGAGCTTGATGAGAGACAACCCAGAAGCTGTACATCACAGATCACCCAAGAAAAGAAAGTTCAAATAACTGCCATTTGTCATTCATCTGTGTGCCATATATATATACGGTATGTGTTTTTATATTTTGTAGTTTAATTCTGTAAGTATATTTGATTTGCTGTACATTAACTTTGTAATCTTTGTTATTCCTTGATTAAAAATATACAAAATGTAGTACCAAAAATCATTTGTTTTTATCATAAAACATTAGGGGTAATTTTCATCAAAAATTAAAAATATCCCGAAATCCTGATATGATAGCCAAAAACGGAGTTCATATTCGTAATCAGCAGCCAAAATTGACTTAAAATATGTTTTAAAACCTTTTGCCAGAAAAATTGCGTTGACCAGTGTTATAGTCATTATGTAAGCTAGGAGGCAGGTCAGTGAGGGATCAGTGACCTGTCAGAAGCCATACTGATGAATACCTAAGCAGAGCACCACATGAAGACCCCCACAGGCTTCATCACACCAGGTATCATCTTAATCACTAACAGCACCAACTACAGCCTGACACTGTCTGTAGTTTACTGAGCACAGTCCTGTCGAAAAGTTCCCTTTAAATTTTATTCTGCAGGCTGGTATGATGAAGGCAGGCTGGTATGATGAAGGTGTTTATAGTTTCAAAGAAGTTTTAGTATGTTTTTAAGGAAAAAAGAAAAAAAAATATTGGCTTCCATATTCTGGAACCAAGATTTTATAATAGATATATATATATATATATATATATATATATATATATATATATATATATATATATATATATAATATATATATTTATTAGATGGTGGCCCGATTCTAACGCAGAATGTGTATGTAGTTCATTTATGAAGTTTCCAGAATAATGCAATTTATACACAGGATTCGGCCGGCAGTGAGCAATTAGCGAAGCGTGGTTCAAATTCTGCGCCAATTCGCGGCCGGACTGCACCTGTCACTGATCGTTCGCGGCCGGGCGTGACCAATCAGTGAAGCAAGGGCCTGCTCCAGGTTTTTGAGGGCCCCGGGCAAAAGAGTCACAGTGGGCCCCCCTCTTTTAACACATACCACGATTCATGATGCACAGATACAGCAGAGAAATATGCACATACCACGATTCATGATGCACAGATACAGCAGAGAAATATAGCACAGCCAAGTAGCATACAGCCCACGTAGTATATAACACAGACGTAGTATATAACAGCCCATGCAGTACAGTCATGGCCAAAAGTATTCACACCCCTGCAATTCTGTCAGATAATACTCAGTTTCTTCCTGAAAATGATTGCAAACACAAATTCTTTGGTATTATCTTCATTTAATTTGTCTTAAATGAAAAAACACAAAAGAGAATGAAGCAAAAAGCAAAACATTGATCATTTCACACAAAACTCCAAAAATGGGCCATACAAAAGTATTGGCACCCTCAGCCTAATACTTGGTTGCACAACCTTTAGCCAAAATAACTGCGACCAACCGCTTCCGGTAACCATCAATGAGTATCTTACAATGCTCTGCTGGAATTTTAGACCATTCTTCTTTGGCAAACTGCTCCAGGTCCCCGATATTTGAAGGGTGCCTTCTCCAAACTGCCATTTTTAGATCTCTCCACAGGTGTTCTATGGGATTCAGGTCTGGACTCATTGCTGGCCACCTTAGAAGTCTCCAGTGCTTTCTCTCAAACCATTTTCAAGTGCTTTTTGAAGTGTGTTTTGGGTCATTGTCCTGCTGGAAGACCCATGACCTCTGAGGGAGACCCAGCTTTCTCACACTGGGCCCTACATTATGCTGCTAAATTTGTTGGTAGTCTTCAGACTTCATAATGCCATGCACACGGTCAAGCAGTCCAGTGCCAGAGGCAGCAAAGCAACCCCAAAACCTCAGGGAACCTCTGCCATGTTTGACTGTAGGGACAGTGTTCTTTTCTTTGAATGCCTCTTTTTTTCTCCTGTAAACTCTATGTTGATGCCTTTGCCCAAAAAGCTCTACTTTTGTCTCATCTGACCAGAGAACATTCTTCCAAAACGTTTTAGGCTTTTTCAGGTAAGTTTTGGCAAACTCCAGCCTGGCTTTTTTATGTCTCGGGGTAAGAAGTGGGGTCTTCCTGGGTCTCCTACCATACAGTCCCTTTCCATTCAGATGCCGACAGATAGTACGGGTTGACACTGTTGTACCCTCGGACTGCAGGGCAGCTTGAACTTGTTTGGATGTTAGTCGAGGTCACAGTGCAATGGGCTTTAAACTTCTTGATGACACTGCGCACGGTAGACACAGGAACATTCAGGTCTTTGGAGATGGACTTGTAGCCTTGAGATTGGTCATGCTTCCTCACAATTTGGTTTCTCAAATCCTCAGACAGTTCTTTGGTCTTCTTTCTTTTCCCCATGCTCAATGTGGTACACACAAGGACACAGGACAGAGGTTGAGGCAACTTTAATCCATGTCAACTGGCTGCAAGTGTGATTTAGTTATTGCCAACACCTGTTAGATGCCACAGGTAAGTTACAGGTGCTGTTAATTACACAAATTAGAGAAGCATCACATGATTTTTCGAACAGTGCCAATACTTTTGTCCACCCCCTTTTTTTATGTTTGGTGTGGACTTTTATCCAATTTGGCTTTAGGACAATTCGTTTTGTGTTTTTTAATTTAAGACAAATTAAATGAAGATAATAATACCAAAGAATTTGTGTTTGCAATCATTTTCAGGAAGAAACTGAGTATTATCTGACAGAATTGCAGGGGTGTGAATACTTTTGACCATGACTGTATATAACACAGCCCATGCAGTATATAGCACAGCCCACGTAGTATATAGCAATGTGGGCACCATATCCCTGTTAAAAAGAAAAAGAATTCAAATAAAAAAGTTATATACTCTCCTTCCGTCGGCCCCTGGATCCAGCCCAGGCGTTTACCGATGCTCCTCGAGATGCTCCGGTCCCAAGAATGAATTGCGGTCTCGCAACACGATAACGTAGCGGTCTCGTGTGCCAGTCGCTGATTGGTCAGCGACGCAAGATTTCCATGACAGACAGACAGAAAGACGGAAATGCCCCTTAGACGATTAGATAGAGATATATATATCTAATATATAAAGCTGCGTGTGTGTGTGTGTGTGTGTGTGTGTGTGTGTGTGTGTGTGTGTGTGTGTGTGTGTGTGTGTGTGTGTGTGTGTGTGTGTGTGTGTGTGTGTGTGTGTGTGTGTGTGTGTGTGTGTGTCCGGGATTGGCATCTGCACCGTCGCAGCTACAGCCACAAAAAAATTGCACAGTCACACATCTGGACCCCGAGAGCGTCATAGGCTATGTTGTGAGGCAAAATTTTAACCCCGCGCGTTCCAATTCACCAAACAATTTTTCCCCTATCTACATAATGGGAAAAAGTGAAAGGAAAAAAAGTGTTGGAGGCAAATTGACAACTGCCAGATGTGAACAAGAGGGACTTAAAGAATGAGAGCGATGGCGCCAAAGAGTATATACCGTACAGTTGCTAAGGCGGGGCCCCGACATGGGATACTCACCACACACAGGGATATGAACACACACACAAAATGCGCCACACACTACCACGTGCTTGAACACATATCACCCTCAGCACACATTTCACCAATCTCGCCACATAAAAGTCGAAACACAAAAGTCGCGGCTCAAAACTCGCCACATGCAAAACTAGGCGCACGTGCAAAACACCTCATGGAAAACTCGCCACACGCAAAACTTACACACGCGGAAAAATTGCCACATGCACAAAAGTTGCAACACATGCAAAAGTTGCCTCACACAAAACTTGCACATACTCAAAACGCACCACACATAAAACTCGCCGCGCGCAAAACTCGCCATGCGCAAAACTTGCTGCACACAACTTGCTACACTAACCTGTCACATGCAACTCGACACACAAAAAGTTTCTTCACGCATGTCGCCACACAAAACTCCTCTCACAAAAGTCGCTACATGCATGTCGCCACACGCAACTCAACACACACAACTTGACACATGAAACTCGCCCTAACACACACACAAGTCTGGTATTATCCTTCGAAAATAAAAATCTGATTAATAAGCAGACAAACTACAAGAGCAACAAATGTACCATATAGGAAATACGGCAGCTGTCAGTCACATGACCTGTCTATTATGTGTATGTGTGAGCTAATATATACTGCTAGGGGGGAGGGCTTCCTGTTGGCTGGGGATTTATCATGCTGCCAATTTAGCTTACAAATACTGAGGTAAAAATACTGAGCAAATAACGTGTGAACGAGGTCTAATACAGGAGGAGATGAAATACAGATATATACTATATACAGGAGATGACACACACATATACTATATACAGGGGAGATGACACACGTATATACTATATACAGGAGGAGATGACATATACTATATACAGGGGAGATGACATACAGGTACATACTATATACAGGGGAGATGACAGGTATATACTACATACAGGAGATGACACACACACACGTATATACTATATACTATATACAGGAGATGACATACAGGTACATACTATATACAGGAGATGACAGGTATATACTATATACAGGAGCAGATGACACAGGTATATACTATATACAGGAGATGACACAGGTATATACTATATACAGGAGCAGATGACACAGGTATATACTATATACAGGAGGAGATGACTTACAGGTATATACTATATACAGGAGGAGATGACTTACAGGTATATACTATATACAGGAGGAGATGACAGACGTATATACTATATATAAGGGAGATGACAAACATGTATATACTGAGGTGAAAATGAAAAGGTGTGAGTGCAAAATGAGAGGAGTGAGGGAAAATGACAGATGTGAGGTCGAAATGACCTCATAAGATAAGATGAGTGAGGTGCTATAACTAAACACAGATATTTACTATGCCCAGGCAACGCCGGGCTCTTCAGCTAGTGTATAATATTATATATATATATATATATATATATATATATATATATATATATATATATATATATATATATATATATACATACATACATACATATACACACACACACACATTTTACACACACATTTTACACACACATACATCTGGCAAAAATTGAGAGACAGCTGCACAGTTTTATAAAGATCAGCTTCTCTACATGTCTGACAGAGATTGCATTCCAGTGTCAGTTGCATTCCAGCCAGAGTACACCTCATTATTCTACTTAGGCCGGGGACACACACAACGTGTAAAAAAAAAACGGTCCGTTTTTCACAGACGAGAATCGCACAAATGTTTCCAAAACAGTGATCCGTGTGCAGTGCGAGGATGCAATTTCCTCGCATCAAATGATCCTTTTGACATTCGTGTGGCATCCGTACTGCGATATTTTCTCGCAGGCTTGCAAAACTGACATCTAATGGAATTATGTGCTCAAATGTTCGTTAATATATATATACATACATATATACATACACATATACATATACACACACACATATGCCGTATTTATATTTAATTCAGCGCGAGATATGTGAGACATACAGTAAACCATCTAATATCCCTTTTTTTTTTTGCATATTCCACACTACTGTTAGTAGTGTGTATGTGCAAAATTTGGGCACTGTAGCTTGTAAAATAAAGGGTTAAATGGCGGAAAAAATTGGCGTGGGCTCCCGCGCAATTTTCTCCGCCAGAGTGGTAAAGCCAGTGACTGAGGGCAGATATTAATAGCCTAGAGAAGGTCCATGGTTATTGGCCCCCCTGGCTACAAACAACTGCCCCCAGCCACCCCAGAAAAGGCACATATGGAAGATGCGCCTATTCTGGCACTTGGCCACTCTCTTCCCACTCCCGTGTAGCGGTGGGATATGGGTTAATTAAGGGTTCATGTCACCTTGCTATTGTAAGGTGACATTAAGCCAGATTAATAATGGAGAGGCGTCAATTCTGACACCTATCCATTATTAATCCAATAGTACGAAATGGTTAATAAAACACACACACACATTATTACAAAGTCCTTTAATGAAATAAAGACACAGGGTGTTGTAATATTTTATTATTCTCTTAATCCAGCTGAAGACCCTCGTTCTGTAACAAAGGAAAAATAAAAAAACAACAATATCCCATACCTTCCGATGATCAGTCACGTCCCACGATGTAAATCCATCTGAAGGGGTTAAATCATTTTACAGCCAGGAGCTGTGCTAATGCAGTGCTCGTGCCTGTAAAACCCCCAGGAATGAATGGATTGCAGGGGAATGACCTGGAGTTACCTTGAGTCGTGGTGAGGCGCCCCCTGCTGGATGTCCTCATATGAACTCGAGCGTGGGAAAAATCCAAGGCTCCAGTTCATGAGGACATCCAGCAGAGGGCGCCTCACCGCGACTCAAGGGAACTATAGGACATTCCCCTGCACTCCATTCATTCCCCGGGGGTTTTACAGGCACGAGCACTGCATTAGCACAGCTCCTGGCTGTAAAATGATTTAACCCCTTCAGATGGATTTACATCGTGGGACGTGTATGTAAACCATGTCTCATATCATGTCGGGTTTCGGAAGGAGAAATGAAAAGCCGGCAATTGAATTACCGGCTTTTCTCTAACACCGGTGCGTATTTCTCGCAATGCACACGCATGGTCCGTGTGTAATCCGACAAATTTAGGTATGAGGGGCACATTATAAAAGCGATTATTTCAGCATTTGCAGGGACCCGAACTAAAAGAGCCACCTTGACAGAATGCAGCATTAGTGCTGCACAAGATGGCTCTTTTAGTTACAAACGCCTGGGGTGGCGATAGGTTCCCTTTAACGAAGGAAAGTATAAAAAAAAAACCCTGCTGTGGTGTTCACAATCCTCTCGCAATAGGACAAGCTGGATGGCAAGACAAGTGCTAGTAATATCCCAAAAGTAAGGGTATGTGTCCACGTTCAGGATTGCATCAGGATTTGACTCAGGTAAAATCCCCACCAAATCTGCACCTGAGGTCACTGGCAGTTAACCTGCGTTTTTTGACGCGTTTTTTTCATGCGGATGTGTGTGTTTTTGTAAGCTCAATAATATATATATATATATATATATATATATATATATATATATATATATATATATATATATATATATATATATATATATATATATATATATATATATATATATAAATATAAATATATATATATAAAAGAGGGTGATGTCATTTCTTGTCCAACCTCTTCATTTACATATTCCATTGAAGAATGTTTACACACAGACAGGTAGATGATAGATAACAGATAGATCGATAGATAGATAATAGATATAGATTGATGATAGATATGGGATAGATAATAGATATATTTATAGATAATAGATACGATAGATCTATCTATTGATAGATATATCTATAGACAGTATATATATATATATATATATATATATATATATATATATATATATATAGATAGATAGATAGATAGATAGATAGATAGATAGAAATACTAAACATCGGGCTTGGTTCTATCTATGCATCTATAGATATATCCATCTATAAATATATCTATAGATAGATTATCCATCTATCTATATAATCATCTAAGGGGTACTTCTGTCTGTTTGTCTGTCTTTCTGTCTGCAACGGGAATCCCGAGTCGCTGATTGGTCGCGGCCGGCAGTCCGGCTGCGAATTGGCCCCTCCCTGCTCCCCATCCCAGACCAACTTTTTTACTATTGATGCTGGCTATGCAGCATCAACAGTAAAAAGATATAATGGTAACAGTAATAAAAAAAATAAAAAAATCATGCTATTCTGAAATTCCGTCGCATCCGCAGCTTTCCCGCTCCTCCCGATGCTCTCGGCAGCTTCCGTTCCCAGAGATGCACTGCGAAATTACACAGAGGACTTAGCGGTCTCTGGCAAAGACTGCCAAGTCATCTGGGTAATTTCGCAATGCATCTCTGGGAACGGAAGCTGCCGGCCGCATCGCGAGGCGCGGGACAACTTCGGTGGACGACGGAAGGAGAGTATGTAACTATTTTTAATTTTCATTCTTTTTGTGGGCTGTTATTTACTACGTGGCTGTGCTATCTACTGCGTTGGCTGTGCTATATACTACATGGCTGTGTTATGTACTACGTGGCTGTGCTATCTACTGCATGGGCTGTGCTATATACTATGTGGGCTGTGCTATATACTACATCATTATATATTACATCAGTGATAATGGCACGGAATTTAACCCCCACTCACAGTGCGACATACATACATACATATTCTAGAATACCCGATGCGTTAAAATCGGGCCACCATCTAGTAATATAGTAAGATATGTAATAGCAAGGCCAATGTTTATGAATGAACGTTTAATTTAAAAAAAAAAAACAACCATGAGAAAAAAAATGGCATGGGCTCCTGCAATTTTCTGCGCCAGAGGGGAAAAGCAGACGGCCGGGGGCCAATATTTGAAGCCTGGGTAGGGGGTAATACCCATGGCCCCTCTCTAAGCTATGAATATCAGCCCGCAGTTGTCTGCGTCACCTTTACTAGCTATAAAGATAGGGGGACCCCCCCAAAAAAAGACGTGGGGTCCCCCTATATTTTATAGCCAGAAAGGCTACGCAGACAGCTGTGGGCTGATATTCATAGCCTAGAGAGGGGCCATGGATATTGCCCCCCCGGCTACAAATACCAGCCCCCAGCTGCCCCAGAAATGGCGCATCGGTAAGATGCGCCAATTCCGGCACTTAGCCCCTCTCTTCCCACTCCCGTGTAGCGGTGGGATATGGAATAATAAGGGGTTAATGTCACCTTGCTATTGTAAGGTGACATTAAGCCGGGTTAATAATGGATTATTAATCCTAGTGTAGTGAAAGAGTTAAAAAAATAAAAAATAAAGACACAGCCAGAAAAAAGTATTTTAATATTCTTCATTTAACCATACTTACCATACTTCAGCGCCTGCAAAAAACATAAAATAAACCGTATACTACCTGTCCGCCGTAGTTCAATTAATAATGAGTGTCTCACGACAATCTCCCTTATAGAACAGTGACATCTGGTGACTGCTCTACAGGCCCTCCAGTGACACACTGACAGGAGACAATGGCTCCTGCAGTGCATCACTGAGGTTACCTCAGTTCAGGGTCTCACTTTATGGCATTGCTGCATGGGAACTTTCTCACACAGCAATGCCACAAGTGAGACTAGGGACTATTTTTTACAGTGGCGGAGGAATACAGTGCGGAAGGATACCTTCCTTCATTGTATTCCTGGAGCCCCTGGAGAGTGGTCGCATCAGCTGATGCTGCTGCTCTCCACGGGAGATCATCGTGGGACACTCGTTTTAATTGGATTTCTGCGGATCAGGGAGTATAGTGTTTGTTTATTATTTTAATATTTTTTTACAGATGACACTGGCTTCGGGGATCAAAGTGACAAGTGATGGTGAGTATGTAATCTATGTTTAATGTACTGTATGTCTATATGTATGTACTGTATGTATGTGTTGTATGGTGTATGTTGCATGGTGCATGTCGCATGTTGTTGCATGTCACATGTTGTAGCATGCCACATGTTTTCGCATAGTTTATGTTGTATGGTGTATGTGCACACAGTGTAGACAAGTCCAGCTCTGCTACATCAGGATGCCTGACATCTAGATGTAGCAGAACCTGTAGATGATCGCCAGAGATAACTCTCCAGCGATCACCTACACTACAGCGTTCTCGCAAACAGCTGATCAGCTGTTTGCGAGAACCAGACTAGTGACCGGAGATAAGTCCCGGTCACGTGCACGGCAGTTCTCGCAATAACAAATTATCGCGAGAACTGCAGTGGACGAGGGACTTCTGGTGGCGGGACAGATGTGCCGGCAGACATGCGCAGTAAGCTGCATTTATGCAGTTTCTACGCATGTGACTAATCATTAGATGCGATTTTATCCCATCTAATGATAGTCTATGGAAAATTTACGGCGCAGCGACGGAGCGTCGTCGCATTGTAAACAGACATGCTGCGTTCTGAAAAGACGCACCGCATGTCCGTTTACGCGGGTCTGCCGCCTGCGTGTTTTACCGCATAGTGGAGATGGGATTTCATGAAATCCCCTCCACTATGCTGTAACATGTGGACGCTGCGTGTTTGACGCTACAGCTCTACGCAGCGTCAAGCACGCAGCGTTTCCTGAACGTGGAAACATACCTTAATAGGAATGAAAAAATAACTTTTAACCATGCCAAAGGAGTTGAAAATTAAAGTCTTGAGTGAGGGAAAGAAGGGCTCAATTCTGGCTTTACTAGCAGAGGGACACAGTGAACGTCATGTTGCCTCCATCCTTAACATTTCTGAGATGGCAGTCCATTACAACAAGGTCAAGCAGCAGACATTGGGACAACAAATCAACAGACCGGCAGAGGGTATAGGCCCCGTCTCACATAGCGATTTACCAACGATCACGACCAGCGATACGACCTGGCCGTGATCGTTGGTAAGTCGTTGTGTGGTCGCTGGGGAGCTGTCACACAGACAGCTCTCTCCAGCGACCAACGATCAGGGGAACGACTTCGGCATCGTTGAAACTGTCTTCAACGATGCCGAAGTCCCCCTGCAGCACCCGGGTAACCAGGGTAAACATCGGGTTACTAAGCGCAGGGCCGCGCTTAGTAACCCGATGTTTACCCTGGTTACCAGCGTAAATGTAAAAAATAACAAACGGTACATACTCACCATCTGATGTCCGTCAGGTCCCTTGCCGTCTGCTTCCTGCTCTGAGTGCCGTACAGTGAGAGCGCAGCACAGCAGTGACGTCACCGCTGCGCTCTGCTCTCACTGTACGGCACTCAGAGCAGGAAGCAGACGGCAAGGGACCTGACGGACATCAGAAGGCGAGTATGTACTGTTTGTTATTTTTTACATTTACGCTGGTAACCAGGGTAAACATCGGGTTACTAAGCGCGGCCCTGCGCTTAGTAACCCGATGTTTACCCTGGTTACCAGTGAAGACATCGCTGGATCGGTGTCACACACACCGATTCAGCGATGTCAGTGGGACCTCAACGACCAAAAAAAGGTCCAGGCCATTCCGACACGACCAGCGATCTCACAGCAGGGGCCTGATCGCTGGTACGTGTCACACATAGCGAGATCGCTACTGAGGTCGCTGTTGCGTCACAAAACTTGTGACTCAGCAGCGATCTCGCTAGCGATCTCGCTATGTGAGACTGGGCCTTAAAAACGACTCTCCACTGACAGGGATAACCATCATCTTATTCGAATTTCACTCAGCAACCGTAGGCTTACATCAAGTGACCTACAAAAGGAATGGCAAGTGGCAGCTGGGGTGAAGTGCACGGCAAGAACAGTTCTTAACAGGCTCCTAGAGGCAGAGCTCAAGTCATGTAAAGCTAGAAAAAAGCCTTTCATCAATCAAAAGCAAAGGAGAGCCAGGCTGATGTTTGCCAAAGTCAATACTATAGAAGAAAGAATTCTGCATCGCTGCAACACCTGAGCCCAAATATCCACTGTGAGCGATTACCACTTCAAATGCATTGCCCTTTCGGATTCACGGGTGCCGAACCCTGTAAGCAATTGCATAAATCCATATACCGAAGGAAAAAAAAAAAAAAGGGTGGCACTCACCGTTTCTAAAATACAATCTTTATTGTGAGGATTTAAAAAACATTAGCGGTTGGGTGTAGAATGGAGAAAAAAAATAAACAAAATGGAAGACGGCCATTTTGCGCTCCCTTGAACAGGACCCATAGATGCGCAAGGGAGCGCAAAACGGCCGTCGTCCGATTTTTTTCTGCAACCCCCTGCGGAAGATGTTTTAAATCGTCACAATAAAGATTGGATTTTAGAAACGGTGAGTGACACCCTTTTTTTCTTCAGTAGATGAAGTTTGCCAAAGACCATAGAGGACTGGAGTAAGTTAATCTTCTCTGATGGGTCTAATTTTCAGCTGTGCCCAACACCTGGTCATCTAATGGTTAGACAAAGACCTGGAGAGTTATACAAGCCACAGTGTCTTGCACCCACTGTGAAATTTGGTTTAGGATAGGTGATGACCTGGGGATGCTTCAGCAAGGCTGGAATTGGGCAGGTTGTTCTTTGTGAAGGACGTATGAATCAAGCTGCATACAAGGTTATCCTGGTAAAACAGTTGGTTCCTTCTGCTCAGGCAAATGTTCCCCAACTCTGAAGACTGGTTTATCCAGCAGGACAATGCACCATGCCTCACAGCTAGGTCAATCAATGTGTGGATGAAGGACCACCATATCAAATTCCTGTCATGGCCAGCCCAATCTCCAGACCTGAACCCCATTGAAAACCTCTGGAATGTAATCAAGAGGATGATGGATAGTCACAAGCCATCAAACAAAGAAGAACTGCTTAAATTTTAGTACCAGGAGTGGCATAAGGTCACCCAAAAGCAGTGTGAAAGACTGGTGTAAAGCACGCCAAGACGCATGAAACCTGTGATTAAAAATCATGGTTATTCCACAAAATATTGATTTCTGCATTATTTGAGGTCTGAAAGCAATGCATTTTTTGTTATTTTGACCATTTCTCATTTTCGAAAATAAAAACAAAATTTAATGTTTGGAAATTCGGAGACATTGTCAGAAGTTTATAGAATAAAAGAACAATTTACATTTTAGTCAAATATGCCTATAAAGAGAAAAATCTGACAAACTGGCAAAAATTAAGAGACCACTGCAAAATGTTCAGAGCTGTATACTGTAAGGCCATGCTCACACGTTAAATTAAAAGCTGCATTTTACAGTACCAGCAAAAGCTGTGAGATTTCAGAAATCTCATGCACACACTTTTTTTTCCCTGACTGATTTGGAAACCTGCTGTTTTTTAAATCTGCAGCATGTCACTTCTGTCAGCGTTTTTTCACCCATCAAAAACAAGTACAAAAACGCAGGTATCAGGCTTTGCTGCATTTTAGGTGCAGAAAACAGGCACTAAACGTTATCAACATGCACAAGAGACCAAATGTACCTGAAAAAATGCAGAAACAAAAAAGCCACCAAAACGGTGGCAAAACCTGCTTTTTTTTAAGCAGCTTCTTTACTGCCAAGAGAGCAGGTTTTGCCTGTAGAAATAAACGCAGCAAAAACAATGTGTTCACATAGCCAAATTCTAGCTTTTATACTACTGATTCATAATTGCATTTGTGCCATGTGTGAATTGAAGCCTTCTAATTTCATTTTTTTTTTTTTTTTTTTTTTTTTATGTGAGCGGCATAAATACCAAGTCAATTTCATAGTTGGGTCGCTAGAGATATGGCCACATAATAATGCTGAAGGATTTTTGGGCACAGCAGTGCACTAGTTACATCATGCAGGTACATAGGGCTGTCACTAGGTGAGGAATATTGCAGAGGATTAATAGACTTATCAGGAATAGGCTATGTTCCCATGATGAGCTTTTGGTGCGTTTTTTTCTGCATCAAAAAAGCAGCATCTTAGGGCTGTCCCACACGTCCAGATAATTCCGGTACCGGAATAAATCGGTACCGGAGTTATCCGTGTCCGTGTGCCTGGGAACTCACGGAGGCCATACGTGCGGCACACGTGTGCCGCCCGTATGGCGAGTGGGTACCACACGGAGCGTGTGGTACCCACTCTGCATGGTGCTGAAGCTGCGATTCATATCTTCCCTGCAGCAACGTTTGCTGTAGAGAAAATATGAAGAATAGTGTTTAAAATAAAGATCTATGTGTCCGCCGCCCCCCCCACCCCCTGTGCGCCCCCCCGCTGGTCAGAAAATACTTACCCGCTCCCTCGCTGCTTCCTGGTCTGGCCGCGGCTTCTCCTGCATGCGGTCACGTGGGGCCGATCATTTACAGTCATGAATATGTGGCTCCACCTCCCATAGGGGCGGAGCCGACTATTCATGATTGTAAATGATCGGCCCCACGTGACCGCATACAGTAGGAGGCGCGGCCAGACCAGGAAGGAGCGAGGGAGCGGGTAAGTATTTTCTGACCAGCGGGGGGGCGCACAGGGGGTGGGGGGGCGGCGGACACATGGATCTTTATTTTTAACACTATTCTTCATATTTTCTCTATAGCAAACGCTGCTACAGGGAAGATATGAATACCGGCTTCAGCACCATGTGGGGGGGACAGCGCTACAGTAACCGGCCGGTTTCACACGTCAGTGATTCCGGTACGTGAGGTGACAGTTTCCTCACGTACCGGAGACACTGACACACGTAGACCCATAAAAATCAATGCATCTGTGCAGATGTCATTGATTTTTTGCGGACCGTGTCTCCGTGTGCCAAACACGGAGACATGTCAGTGTTCGTGGGAGCGCACGTTTTACACGGACCCAATAGAGTCAATGGGTCCGCGTAAAACACGGACCTCACACGGACATTCTCCGTCTGGGGTCCGTGTGCGTGCAGGAGACAGCGCTACAGTAAGCGCTGTCCCCCCCACATGGTGCTGAAGCCGGTATTCATATCTTCCCTGTAGCAGCGTTTGCTATAGAGAAAATATGAAGAATAGTGTTAAAAATAAAGATTTAGGTGTCCGCCGCCCCCCCACCCCCTGTGCGCCCCCCCGCTGGTCAGAAAATACTTACCCGCTCCCTCGCTCCTTCCTGGTCTGGCCGCGCCTCCTACTGTATGCGGTCACGTGGGGCCGATCATTTACAATCATGAATAGTCGGCTCCGCCCCTATGGGAGGTGGAGCCACATATTCATGACTGTAAATGATCGGGCCCACGTGACCGCATGCAGGAGAAGCCGCGGCCAGACCAGGAAGCAGCGAGGGAGCGGGTAAGTATTTTCTGACCAGCGGGGGGGGCGCACAGGGGGTGGGGGGGGGGCGGCGGACACATAGATCTTTATTTTAAACACTATTCTTCATATTTTCTCTACAGCAAACGTTGCTGCAGGGAAGATATGAATCGCAGCTTCAGCACCATGCAGAGTGGGTACCACACGCTCCGTGTGGTACCCACTCGCCATACGGGCGGCACACGTGTGCCGCACGTATGGCCTCCGTGAGTTCCCAGGCACACGGACACGGATAACTCCGGTACCGATTTATTCCGGTACCGGAATTATCTGGACGTGTGGGACAGCCCTTAGGGTAAGGTTCCACGTTCCGATTGCTGGCGCTTTGGACGGAGCGGAAAACTCGCTCCGCCCAAAGCGCCGCCCCCTTCTGTACGCACGGTGATTCCGGATGTGTTCATTGCACACATCCGGAATCTCTGCACCCTATGCATAGGGCCCTGTGATTTACCTTGCGGAGATGGAGCGTCACAAGGTAAACGGACATGCTGCGTTCTAAAAAGACGCGCCGCATGTCTGGAAACGCAGGGCCGCCGGATGCGTGTTCGCACGCATAGTGGAGACGGGATTTCATAAAATCCCCTCCACTATGCTGTAACATCTGGACGCTGCGGTTGTACACAGCGGTCTATCTGCAGCCAGTCCGGATGTAGTCCTGAACGTGGACACATACCCTTACAGTTCTAGCAGAGCAGATGGTATTTATAGAAACTTCTGTACTTTATAGTTACTTCTGAACTGTGAAAATCCCTTCTAAAGTGACCATTCTGTCACCTACTTACTTACGGCTCATTCTCCTCTGCTTATGTGCAGGAATTACCCAATAATCAACCATTTATAAAGCACAGATTAGTAAACTACCAGAGATAATCTTTCTGCCATTGCCAAAATAGCAATCTGCCCTACACCAACTTCCAGGTCAGCCTCCCATATAGACCAGTGTGTGTACACAGCAGACAATCTGAGGAAATGGAGCTGTGGGGAAGGGTGGGTGTTGGGGGTGCGCAGCCATCACAATTTAGCCCCTGAATTCGCTCAGATCCTCGCTTTTGCCTACTTTTTTGACATCCAACACATCAGACTTAATATGCTGACAAATACATTCCAATTTATGAAATAATCACTTACCTGTCAGAAGTTCTAATATTATGGCTGATCAGTGGTTACGTTGGGAGCAAGAATTTTTATTTTTTTTATTTTTTAAAGGAACAGTGTGTTATATTTTTATAAGAATCTCCCTAACAAATAAATGAGACTAAGGGCTCATTTCCACTTGCGAGACATACGTCCGTGTCTCGCAGGTTAAAACCCAGCTCTGGCGCCAGCACTCCAGAGCGGAGCGGGCGGCCGCATAGCAACACATGGAGCTGCACGCTCCGCTCCGAAGTTCCGGCACCAGAGCTGGGTTTTAACCTGCAAGACGCGGACGTATGTCTCGCAAGTGGACATGAGCCCTTATACAATTTATATTTCTACAATGACGTCCTCGCTCACTCTCACCGTAGGAAACAGGAGGTTTAGTCACAAGATTCACAGGTCAGACAGATGAATTATTGACTTAGGTGCACTTCAGCCTGTGTGCCATTTACAGGGTCATAAATACCAACAGGGATAAAATAAGACTGTCTGCATTTCAGAAGGATGTGACACTGTGCCTTTTAGGACCATTGTGAGCATACCATACAGATAGAAAATACAGGCAACGCACATACCAACTACAGCTTGCCATAGACTACATGATTGTAAAATCCTTTGGACCGCTAACATTCAAACAATGATAATCAAAATTTTGCCATCCTATGTGACAGAATGGATGATGGAGGCTTTAAACCATGTTAAAATGAGCCATTTGGCCTAAGTGGGCAGCACGGTGGCTCAGTGGGTAGCATTTTTGCTTTACAGCGCTAATGTCCTGATGTGATATGATCAGACCATGTCCCTGTATGGTCAGACAGCCATTACACAGTGCACAGCAGGGGCACATGTATACGATTATCTCTCTGCGATCTTTGGGAGGCAGAATGAAAAAAAAAAAAAAAAATCCACAGCAGGTGAAGAATTGGTTTTATTTACTTTTTACGCTGTTTCTCGTGTGGTATAAGCGATTAGGCAACTATTCTTCGGGTCGGGTCAATTACAGCGATACCAGATTTATATTGGGTTTTTATGTTTGGCTGCTGTCACATAATAAAAGACGCCTTTTATTGCAAAAAAAAACAAAAAAAAAACAAAACACTTTTTGCATGACCACATTTTGAGAGCTAGAATTTTTCCATATTTCGGCCCAGTCATGTGAGGTCTTGTTTTTTTGCGGGACAAGTTGACTTTTTATTGGTACCATTTTCGGGCACATGACTTTTTGATCACTTTCTATTCCGATTTTTGGGAGACAGAATTATAAAAAAATAGCAACTCAGAATTTTATTTATTTATTTTTATTTTTTTTTGGGGGGGGGGGGAGGGGGAGGGTTATGCTGTTCTGTGTGTGGTAAAAAATGATAAGGCAGCTTTAGGCTGTGTTTCCACGGGCAGTATACACCACGGGTTTGACACTGCGCACATCCGCAGCGTCAAACCCGCAGCGTCCAGATGTTACAGCATAGTGGAGGGGATTTCCTGAAATCCCATCTATACTATGCATTCGGAGATGCAGGCGGCAGACCAGCGTATTAGGACATGCGGCGTGTCTTTATAGACCGCAGCATGTCTATTTACAATGCGGAGACGCTCTGTCCCCACAAGGTAAATTTCCCATAGACTATCATTAGAAGCGGTAAAACCGCATCTAATGATTACTCACATGCGTAATAACTGCAAAAACGCAGCTTACTATGCATTGCATGTCTACTAATTTACATAATGTCTTACCTGTCACACCACCGGAAGTCTGTGTCCACAGCAGTTCCCGCGATAACTTAGCTTACTGCGAGAACTGCCGTGCACGTGACCGGGGATTCTCAGGTCACACTAGGCTAGTTCTCACAGTCAGCTGAAAGCGAGAAATAGAGTGTAGGTGATCGCCGGAGATAACTCTCCGGCGCTCATCTACAAGCTCTGCTATGTCTGGATGTCAGGCATCCAGATGTAGCAGAGCTGGACTCGTCGTGGGACACTTGTTATTAAGGACTACGTCTGAACAGGAAGTATTTGTGTTTATTATTTTTTTCAGGAGGAGATCGAGGGCGTCGCATGGATTACCAGTATAATAAAAATGGGAAAAATGTGTGGCGCTTTATTTCATTAAAATACTTTATTCTGCATGTGTGTGTTTATTTAACCCTTTACAAAGTATAGGATTAGTAACGGATAGGTGTCTTATTGAAACCTCTCCATTACTAAGCCAGCTTAATGTCACCTTACAAAAGGTGACATTAACCCCTTATTACCCCATATGCCATCACTACAGGGCCAGTGGGAAGAGAGAAGCTAAGAGCCGGAATTGGCGCATCTTAGAGATGCGCCATTTCTGGGGCGGCTGTGAGCTGGTGTTTGTAGCTAAGGGGCGGCCAATATCCACGGCCCCTTCCTAGATTATGAATATCAGCCTGCAGCTGTCTGCATAGCCTTTTTTGGCTATTAATTATAGGGGGACCCCACGTCATTTTTTTGTGTGTGGGGGGGGTGTTCCCCTATTTTAATAGCCAGTAAAGGCCAAGTATACAGCTGCGGGCTGATATTCATAGCCTGGGAAGATCCATGAGTATTACCAGCTTCCCAGGCTATAAACATTGGCCCCAGTCCCTGGCTTTCCCTCTCTAGCACAGAAAATTGCACGGGAGCTCACGTCATTTTTTTTTTTTTTTTTCCCTTCTTTTGAAATTAAACAGATAATGCATTTAAGACCGGGCTCACACTTGCAAAAAACTCGCACAACTCTTGCTCCTCAGTACCCGGCACTGCCGCCGGCACTCGGACCGGAGCGTTCAGCTGCATAGAAATACATGCAGCTGCACACTCCGCTCCTGAGTGTCAGAGGCAGTGCCGGGTATTGAGTTGCGAGACTCATGCGAGTTTCTTGCAAGTATGACCCCGGCCTAACGCAGATTGTGTGTGTGCGTGTTTCTGTATTTAAGGCCGGGATCACACATGCGAGAAACTCGGACGAGTCTCGCATCTTAATACCCGGCGCTGCCGCCGACACTCGGGAGCGGAGCAATACATGCAATCGCATGCTCCGCTCCCGAGACATGCAAGTTAACAAATACAGGCCAGTGGAAGCACACGCAGTGCGAAACATCCATAGTCTGTATTTTTTATTATGATTAGTAGACCTTTTTATAGCGCCATTTATTCTATGGCGCTTTACATGTGAAAAGGGGCAAATATAGACAAGTACAATAAACATGAGCAAAAAAAAGCGCACACACAAGTACAGAAGGAGAATACACATACAAATCCGCATCCTGCATCAAAAACACCTGTGACCTGCCAGTGACCTCAGATGCATATTTTATCTGCGTCAAATCCTGAGCAAATACTGAGCCATTCCTGACGGTGGAAACATACTCTCATTCTTCGGGTCAGTAAGATTACAGCAATACCTCATTTATATAGTTTTCTTATGTTTTGGCGCTTTTACACAAAAACTTTTAGAGAAAAAAAATATTTTTGTATCCCTTTATTTTGAGAGCTATAACTTTTTGCTGATGGAGCTGTAAGGCAGCTTGTTTTTTTGCAGGACAAGATGACGCTTTCAGAGGTAACATGTTTATTTATATCCGTCGTTTTGATTGTGTGTTATTCCATTTTTTGTTCGGCAGTATGATGATAAAGCATTGTTTTTTTTGTCTTTTTTTAAATTTTTTTTTATGGTGTTCACTAAAGGGGCTAACTAGTGGGATAGTTCTATAGGCCGGGTCGTTGCGGATGCAGTGGTACCAAATATGTGAATTTTTATTGTTTTTATACATATTTTTTTTCATTCAAATATTTATTTCTAGATCTAATCAATATATCTTTTGATTTTAAATTTTTTTTTTTTTTTCTTTCTTTTTTTAAACTTTGTCCCATAGTGGGACAATCATTTTTTTGCACACTGATTGCTTCCACAGTATGGAGATGCAGCAGCCTCCCCATGCTGCAGAAACTTGTCAGCTCTGCACTAACAAACTTGTTCATCATGCACTGTGCATGATCAGTATGTTTCCTAGCTCTGGTGACCCGGATGTAGTCATGACGACATCCAGTCACCATGGCAACGATCGGGACCCCGCATCATGCTGTGGGGTCTCATAAAGAAGAAGAAAAGAAGCCACTACATAATCTGCACACCACCAGTAAGATATGTGAAAAAAGGACAAGCTTTATTGGTAACAATGCTAAAAACAATTAAAACCAATACAAAAGACACTCCATCATTAGGTCTTTTCCTGTTCCTGCTGCCCCAAGCGCAAAGTCGCACCAGCCCGAATGCAAAGTACAATAATGCTGCAAATGAAGATGCGGGTAAATAAGGTCCCACAGCCGTGGAAACCCTGAAGTGACCACAGCCAAAACAGCAAAAGTATTGCCCAAGTATGACCTGATGATGAGAGAATAACCTGAACGGCCAGTGGAGGGAACAAGGCGAAATGGCAAGAGGACTCAACGCGTATCGCGGTTGCTAAGACCGCTTAGTCGGGAGAAGTCCAATCTAAAGGCAGAGGGGCTGACAGCCTTCTGCCGGCACCGAGAATGCTGCAATTGTGTCCAATCGCAGCATTTTGGGGATTAACCCCTTCCGCTGCAGCCCTTTTTTGTTTTTGTTTTTCGCTCCCCTCCTTCCCAGAGCCATAACTTTTGTATTTTTGGTCAATATGGCCATGTGAGGGCTTATTGTTTGCGGGTCAAGTTGTACTTTTGAACGACACCATTGGTTTTACCATGTCTTGTACTAGAAAACAAGAAAAAGTATCCAAGTGTGGTGAAACTGCAAAAAAAGTGCAATCCCACACTTGTTTTTTGTTTGGCTTTTCTGCTAGCTTCACTAAATGATAAAACTGACCTGATATTATGATTCTCCATGTCATTATGAGTTCATAGACACCTAACATGTCTAGGTTATTTTTTATCTAAGTGGTGAAAAAAAAAAATCAAAACTTTGCTAAAAAAAAATAAAAATAAATAAAAAGTGCCATTTTCTGATACCCGTAGTGTCTCCATTTTCCGTGATCTGGGGTCAGGTGAGGGCTTATTTTTTGCGAGCCGAGCTGACGTTTTTAATGATACTATGTTTGTGCAGATACGTTCTTTTGATCGCCCATTATTGCATTTTAATGCAATGTCGCGGAGAACCAAAAAACCGTAATTCTGGCGTTCCTAATTTTTTTCTCGCTACACTGTTAAGCGATCAGGTTAATTTTTTTTTTTATTGATAGATCGGGCGATTCTGAACGCGGCGATACCAAATATGTGTAGGTTTGATTTTTCTATTGTTTTATTTTGGATGGGGCGAAAGGGTGATTTAAACTTTTATATTTTTTTTTAAAAAAAAATTTCATATTTTTAAAAACATTTTTTTTTTTTTTTTTTTTTTTTTTAACTTTGCCATGCTTCAATAGCCTCCATGGGAGGCTAGAAGCTGGCACCACTCGATCGGCTCAGCTACATAGCAGCGATCTGATGATCATTGCTATGTAGCTGAATTGCAGGCTTGCTATGAGCGCCGACCACAGGGTGGCGCTCACAGCAGGCCTGCATCAGTAACCATAGAGGTCTCAAGGACCTCTATGGTTACCATCCTGATGCATCGCCGACCCCCGATCATGTGACGGGAGTCGGCGATGAGCTCATTTCCGGCCGCGCAGCCGGAAGCGGTAGTTAAATGCTGCTGTCAAATGCTGACAGCAGCATTTAACTACCGCTTCCGGTAGCTATTGCGCGCACATGTCAGCTGTACAAAACAGCTGACATGTCGCGACTTTGATGTGGGCTCACCGCCGGAGCCCACATCAAAGGGGGTGACACGACATGCGCCGTACTAGTACGGCGTATGTCGTGAAGGTGTTAAAGTGCCTGGAGCGGTCTGTGACTGGTCCGCACTTAGTACCGGGTGTCAGGGGTCAGAATCAGCTAACAACCAGCGGCGATCGCGCACATGTAATAATCCATCCGTGGTCAAACAGGCCCAGGTCACATGGACTGATTATTACATCTGATGTCAGAAAGGGGTTAAACACATCCCATTGTGGAAGTTATTATTATTCCAAGATCTATTGATTAAAGAACTTTTGATTGTGGGAAAACTCCTTTAATTGCGTTATATGGGAAAACAATGGCCAGATATTAAGTACGGTAATTTGCCAGTCCAAGAAATGTAGCAAAGCAGATTTTGTTATTTGTATCACGCAAATATCTGGGAAGAAATGTTCTCAAGAAACATTAAAAGATTGCTGAAGAATGAGTTTTATAACATACAGATGGTATAAGAAAGGAATAAAACTGTCTATGATAGCAGCAACGCCTCCAAACAGGAGAAGTCAAAGTACTTATTACATATTTTACTTGAAATTAACGGCTGCAAGATATTCTGTGCGAGACACCCAAAACATAATTCTTAAACGACTTGCTTTCAACTCAAATAATTGAGACATTCCTTCGAGTCAACTAAAGAAACAAACAGTACCTGCCTGGGGGGGAATTTCACTGTTTTACGAACCACAAGAATCTTCTGGTTTGTCTGTAGCTGTGTATTGCTAAGGCTACGTTCACATTTGCGTTGTGCGCCGCAGCGTCGTCGCCGCACCAAAACGCATGCGTCGTGCGGCCCTATCTTTAACATTGGGGCCGCATGGCGCCGCATGTACATGCGTTTTGGTGCGTCGTACGCCGCATGCGGCGTTAGGGCGCACCTGTCAGGGCGCGGCAAACGCAACATGTTGCATTTTTTTTGCGGCGCCGACTTTTTAAAAAACGCATGCGTCGTGTTTGCGTCGCTTTTGCGTCGTCGATGCGCCTTTTTTCCCATTGATTTGCATTGACAACGCAGACGACGCAAGTACTTGCGTCGTGGTGCGTTGTACGACGCATGCGTTTTCCAAAAAAAATGCAAAAATTGTCTATACTTTGGGGGGGCGCATGCGGCGCAAAACGCTGCGTTTTTTGTTCATAACGCAACTGCGTTTTTGTTTGCGTTGTGCGTTGCGGCGCCGACGCTGCGGCGCACAACGCAAATGTGAACGTAGCCTTAGCAAGCCATCTGGTAACCAC
This sequence comes from Ranitomeya variabilis, assembly GCF_051348905.1. NCBI lineage: Eukaryota > Metazoa > Chordata > Amphibia > Anura > Dendrobatidae > Ranitomeya > Ranitomeya variabilis. Next base: position 394,240,024 of record NC_135234.1, read on the forward strand.
CAGTGAATCTTCACCTTCTCAGGTACTGTAAATAGCACATTCCTTGCAGATAGCATCATTACTACACCTTTACAAAAGCCTAGGAGAAGAAAACCAAGGCTGGCCATATTACCATTTTCCAGCTTAAGATTATATATTCTGGCCCTTACAATCTGCTGTCAAAGACAAAAATAGTCCATATTACGTAATGAAAGCAATCAGGCTTTATTGGAAAATTGAGCTCTCCTAGTTCTGTTAAGAAAAGTAGCATAAACATGTATAATAGGCATTGAAAGAATGAAAAGGGGGGGGGGGGGGGGGGTCATCCTGCACAGCTATGTTGATTTGTAGAACTGGGTGACAACTGATATGGCTGCCACTACACTTTCCAGGTCACCCAGCTGTCCTAAGACTACTTGTAGAAGGGACAAAAAAAATAAATAAAATTATGAGTGTTTAACTACACCTGATGGGGACGATCTGCACTTCACTTATTTTCAGTATGTATACATCCATGTGAGTCAGCCACCATATTGATTGCTAGCATTCATCCTGCATTTTATTCCTCTATGTTAGGTTATAAGTCCCATATTGCATCAGTACATCATCGCATGACCAGCTAAAGACAGTAACATAGCTGCATGCTGGGGAGGACAGTGCTCTTATTCTTCCCTATACAGTTGTATGAAAAAGTGTTTGGCTATGTGCACACAATGCGGATCCGCAGCGGATTTTTCCGCGCAGAAACGCTGCAGACTGTGATGTACAGTACAATGTAAATCAATGAGATTAAAAAAAAGCTGTGCAGATGGTGCGGAAAAATCAGTGTGAATTGCTGCGGATTTCAAAGAAGTGCATGTCACGTCTTTTGTGCGGATCTGCAGCGTTTCTGCACCCCTCCATGATAAAAATCCACAGTGGCAAAAACCGCTGAAAATCCGCATCAATTCCGCATAAAAACCACACAAAATCCACAGCTGCGGATTCTGCCAGGAGATGCGGATTTTGTGCAGAAAATTCTGCACCACTTTTCCTACTTGTGCACATAGCCTTTGCCCCTTCCTGATTTTCTATTCTTTTACATGTTTGTCATACTTAAGTGTTTCAGATCGCCAAACAAATTTAAATATATAAAGAAAACACAAGTATACACAAACTGCAGTTTTTTAAACGAAGGTCTTTATTATTAAGGAAAAAAGAAATCCACAACCTACAGGGCCCTGAGTGAAAGGGTTTGCCTTCACTTAAAGGGAACCTGTCACCTCAATTTGGCGGGACCAGTTTTGGGTCATATGGGCGGGGTTTTCGGGTGTTTGATTCACCCTTTCCTTACCCGCTGGCTGCATGCTGGCCGCAATATTGGATTGAAGTTCATTCTCGGTCCTCCGGAGTACACGCCAGCGCAAGGCAATATCCACAAATGTTGAAAACATGTATCAGGGGTGAACCTTTTCAGGAGTGACCAGCCTACTAAAATGAGTCATTGTTGCGCTCTTGGGGTAATTTAAGCCATCTGATCTTGACCACGAGCTGAAGCGCACCTAAGTTATGCAGCAGGACAACGATCCAAAACACATCAAGTCCACCTCTGAACGGCTTAAGGCCATGTTCACACAGTGCGTTTTTTACTGCAGAACCGCAGCGGTTTTGCCGCTGCGGTTCCGCAGCTGTTTTCCATGCAGGGTACAGTACATTGTACCCTATGGAAAACAGGAACCGCTGTGCACATGATCCTGAATTAAAAAAAAAAAAAGCCGCGCTGAATAGCTGCGGGAAAAAAGAAGGAGCATGTCACTTCTTTGCCCGAAACAGCAGCGGTTCTGCACCCATAGACCTCCATTGTGAGGTCAAACCCACAGTAAAACCCGCAGATCAAAAATATATCTGCGGGTTTTATTGCGGTTTGTGGTGCAGAACCGCTGCAGCCGGAAGTGCGGGGAAGCGGCCGGAAGTGCGTGGGCGGAAGTGCTTGGGCGGAGAGACATGGAGGCATACCGTCGCATGGGGATCGTGATTGATTTGGTATGTGTGTGTGTGTGTGTGTGTGTGTGTGTGTGTGTGTGTGTGTGTGTGTGTGTGTGTGTGTGTGTGTGTGTGTGTGTGTGTGTGTGCGCGTGTCCCCATGCGACGCTAGTGCCACCACTGTGCTAAGTCGCCGTATGGGACTACTAATCCCATCCGGTATTAGGATGGGAGAGTTGTCCCTGTGTCCGGCGACTTAGCACAGTTGTAAAGTTACACAAAACACACACAATACACATACATGACACACAGTACAGTACATACAACACATAACATAGAGTATATACTCACCAACAGCACACTTGTAGGCGAAGCCCTCGATCCTCCAGGAAAAAAAATCACAAAATAAAAAATCAAATCCATACTCCCTGTCCGCAGAATCCATAAAACGAGTGTCCCACGCCGATCGGCTGCTCTCCGGCGATACACTGCCAGGAGCGAAGCTCCTAGCAGTGTATCGCGTACTGTCCCGGAGTTCAATGGCTCCGGCGTCTCGGTTAACAGCAGTACAGCTGCGTTGAACTTTCCCACGCAGCACTGCCGTTAAGTGAGAGTGCCGGGGTCAATGACCGCCGGTAAACTCGCTCGCGCATGCGCAGTGACACACCGACAGGAACTATGGCTCCTGTCAGTGTGTTGCTGCAGCCGTGGAGAGCAGACATATCTCTGGATGTGTCTGTTCTCCATGGAAAATCTTCGTGGGATACGTGGCACTTAAATACGTGGCAATTAAATACGTGACACGTGGCACTGAAATACGTGATACGTGGCACTTTGATACGTGGCACTTTGATACGTGGCACGTGGCACTGAAATACGTGGCACTGAAATACGTGATACGTGGCACTTAAATACGTGGCACGTGGCACTGAAATACGTGGCACTGAAATACGTGATACGTGGCACTTTGATACGTGGCACGTGTCACTTAAATACGTGGCACTGAAATACGTGGCACTGAACTACGTGATACGTGGAACTTTGATACGTGGCACGTGGCACTGAAATACGTGGCACTGAAATACGTGATACGTGGCACTTAAATATGTGGCACCGAAATACGTGATACGTGGCACTTTGATACGTGGCACTTAAATACGTGGCACGTGGCACTGAAATACGTGATACGTGGCACTTAAATACGTGGCACGTGGCACTTAAATACGTGGCACTTAAATACGTGGCACGTGGCACTTAAATACGTGGCACTGAAATATGTGGCACTGAAATACGTGGCACTGAAATACGTGATACGTGGCAAAGAAATACGTGGCACTTAAATACGTGGCACTTAAATACGTGGCACTGAAATACGTGGCACTGAAATACGTGGCACTGAAATACGTGGCACTTAAATACGTGATATGTGGCACTTAAATACGTGGCACTTAGGCTATGTTCACATTTGCGTTGTGCGCCGCATGCGTCCTTTTTTTGATTGATTTTGGACGCAGCAAAAATGCAACTTGCTGCGTCCTCTGCGCCCGGATGCGTGCGCTGCAGTGACGCATGCGGCGCAAAACGCAAGTGCGACGCATGTCCATGCGCCCCCATGTTAAATATAGGGGCGCATGACGCATGCGGCGCCCGACGCTGCGGCGCAGACCGCAAATGTGAACATAGACTTAAATAGCTGGATAGAGCTGGATCCGCGGGCTGTGATCTGGCCTACGCTCAGCACTCTGCGGAGCGCTGTCATTCAAAACACGTCCACTCATTTTGGTGTTTAGTCCCAAAATGGAGGATGGAAGAAGAAAAGGGTTGGACAAGGAAATGACATCATTTCTTTTTTTTTTCCCCCACTGCAGTTAAAGCTTTATTTGTGTCAAACACAGACAATCTGCAGAGAAAACTGCATAAAAAACCGCACCAAAAACGGACCAAAAACGCACCTGCGTTTTCTGCCAAGAGCTGCGGTTTTTGTCCTGAAAAAAAAAAGGATTGAAATCAGGATCGTGTGAACATACCCTAAGAAAAACAACACTAAAGGTACCTTCACACTAAGCGACTTTACAACGATAACGATAGCGATCCGTGATGTTGCAGCGTCCTGGATAGCGATATCGTTGTGTTTGACACGCAGCAGCGATCTGGATCCTGCTGTGATATCGCTGGTCGTTGCTGAAAGTTCAGAACTTTATTTGGCCGTCAGATCGCCGTGTATCGTCGTGTTTGACACCAAAAGCAACGATGCCAGCGATGTTTTACAATGGTAACCAGGGTAAATATCGGGTTACTAAGTGCAGGGCCGCGCTTAGTAACCTGATATTTACCATGGTTACCATTGTAAAAGTAAAAAAAAAAACCACTACATACTCATCTTCTGATGTCTGTCACGTCCCCCGGCGTCCGCGCTGCTGCTCAGAGCTTCCTGCACTGAGTGTGTCAGTGCCGGCCGGAAAGCAAAGCACAGCGGTGACGTCACCGCTGTGCCCTGCTACTGCCGGCGTTTACACAGTGCAGGGAAGCGGACGCCGGGGGACGCGAATGTAAGTATGTAGTGTTTGTTTTTTTACATTTACACTGGTAACCAGGGTAAACATTGGGTTACTAAGCGCGGCCCTGCGCTTAGCAACCCGATGTTTACCCTGGTTACCCAGGGACTTCGGCATCGTTGGTCGCTGGAGAGCTGTCTGTGTGACAGCTCTCCAGCGACCACACAGCGACGCTGCAGCGATCGGCATCGTTGTCGATATCGCTGCAGCGTCGCTTAGTGTGAAGGTACCTTAAGACTTTGGAGTGGCCTAATCAAAGTCCTGACCTTAATCCAATTAAGACGTTGTAGCATGAACTTAAACATGGCCCTATGCGAATAAGTGATTTCCCCCTAAACCTAATAACTGGTTGGGCCACAGCAACAACTGCAATCAAGCGTATGCGATAACTGGCAATTAGTCTTTTACAACACTTGAGGAAATTTGGCCCACTCATCTTTGCAGAATTGTTGTAATTCAGTCAAATTGGAGGGCTTCCCAGCATGAACCACCTTTTTAAAGGGAACCTGTCACCCCCAAAATGGAAGCTGAGCTAAGCCCACCGGCATCAGGGGCTTATCTACAGCATTCTGGAATGCTGTAGATAAGCCCCCGATGTAACCTGAAAAATGAGAAAAGTTAGATTATACTCACCCAGGGGCGGTTACGCTGCGGTGGGCGTCGCTGGCCGGGGCCTCCCATCTTTTTACGATCACATCCTCCTTCTCTTGCCTTCATGCGGCAGCTCAGGCGCAGGTGTACTTTGTCTGCCCGGTTAAGGGCAGAGCAAAGTGCTGCAGTGCGCAGGCGCCGGGAAAGGTCAGAGAGGCTCGGCGCCTGCACACTGCAGTACTTTGCTCTGCCCTCGCCGCAACGTGAAGACAAGAAGAGGATGTCATCCTAGGAAGATTGGGTGTCGCGGTCCTGGGCCTCCCATCGGACCGACCAGCAGCGGGACCGCCCCTGGGTGAGTATAATCTAACCTCTTTTTCTCATCTTTCAGGGTATATCGGGGGCTTATCTACCGCATTATATTATGCTGTAGATAAGCCCCTGATGCCGGTGGGCTTAGCTCAACTTCGATTTTGGGGGTGACAGGTTCCCTTTAAAAAGGTGGGTCATGCTGGGAAGTCCTACAATGTGACTGAATTACAACAATTGTGCAAAGATAAGTGGGACAAATTTCCTCAAGAGCGTTGTAAAAGACTAATGCCAGTTATCGCATACGCTTGACTGCAGTTGTTGCTGTGGCCCAACGAGTTATTAGGTTTAAAGGGAAATCACTTTTTCACATAGGGCTATATAGGTTTGGATTTCTTTATCCTTAATAAAGATCATTTAAAAACTGCGTATTGTGTTTACTTGTATTATCTTTGTCTAATACTTACATTTGTTTGGTGATCGGAAACATTTACAGTAAGTGTGACAAACATGCAGAAAAATAGGAAATCAGGGAGGGGCAAACTTTCACACAACTGTATATACTTCTAAATAAGCTATTAATTATAAGTATATAGTCTGGCGGCTGATCTATGATCTCCCACATTATATCTGATATGACATTCTGAGAGGCCCATTTACCCTCTCTGCGGAACAGTCCATGCAATTGCATCACAAAGGCAATTCTGGTGATTGAGATGGTGATCTCCTTCAGAGAACACAAGGTCAAGTAATTCTCTCGAGGTTACCATGTGATTAGATGACCTAACTGAAGGGTAGCATCAGAGCCGGCTCCAGGTTTTCGTGGGCCCCAGGCGAAAGTCTCAGTGGGCCCCTTTAACAAATGCCACGATTCATGATGAACAGATATGGCAGAGAAATATAGGTAGTAAGATGCCAAAGATTTCACTTACTACTTACATTATATGAGTGATATTTATTATAAATTCTACAATAGCTCAGAAATCGGCAAATCCTTGCAGAGCACAGTGCGTGTGCTGGGGGTATTCAAGAGTCTGCAGTCACATAAAGGGGACGGTGGGCACCCAAACAAATGCGAGGGTCAGATCATGCACTTAAAATGCTGCCATCAGTGATTGACTGCAGCATTTCAGGAGTTAAAACAGCAAAGATGGGCTGCTGTTAAGAGGCAGATGCTGGCTATGGAACACAGCTGGCATCTGCCTTGTGTGTAGCGGCTCCATGCATACATTTGTCAAAGAACTCTAAGGAGTTAAAAACACAAAGTCCTTTAAGTTGAAAGCAACTCACCCCTACATTATCCAGAAATCCAGCAAATTCTGTGCTACCAAATCCAAAATGCCCCTCTCCCTCATGAGCCTAAACCATATTTAGCGTCTGCGTTTGGCATTTCTGTAGTGATGAGAACCTGCCTAATTGACAGGGTTTTTTGTCGCCAGAAGCATGAGCTGTGCACTAAGATGTTCATGGCAGATTGCAATTTTCACTCAGCAAAATCCACTGCTGTTTGTTTCTGGAAAACACCTACAGAGTCAAAATGGTCACTGCACTTGTAGATAAATTCCAAAATGGGCTCACTTGAGGGGGTGGGGGAGATTCTGCTCCTCTAGCACTTAGGAGCTCTGTATATGGAGTCTGCAATGGTATAAAATTCTGTCACCCACCTGTGGTATCAATATGATGACTGCACCCCTAGTGAAGTTTATTGAGAGGTGTATTTTGCAAAATGGGGTTCCTTAGGTGGAGTTGCGTGGGTTCGGCTGTACTGGCACCTTAGGGCCTCTACTAAAGTGACATGGCAGCCTTAAACCAATCCTGCAAAATCTGAACTCCAATGTGGCGCTCTGTCCCTTCTGAGCTTTGCACTGTGCCGCAAAAGAAGTTGTCAAGCACATATGAGGTATCTGTAATCAAGAGAAATTGCACAACAAATTTTGGGGGCACTTTCTTCAGCTATACTTGTGAAAATTGAAAGGTTTTTTTTGTGGGAAACAATTTCAAATTTGTACAGATCTAAGTTGTAAAATTATTTCAAGCACTTGTGGTTTCAAGGTGCTCACCACACATCTAGATACATTCCTTGAGGAATCTACATTCCAAAATGGGGTGACTTTTTTTTTTCTCACTGTTTAGTCACATCAGGGGCTCTCCAAACGGGACATGCTGTCCGCTTATGATTCCAGTCAATTTTAACCTCCAAAAGTCAAATGGAGCTCCTTCCCTTCTAAGCGCTGACATGTGTTTTTTCTCCACATGTGGGGTATCGGCATGCTCAGGAGAAAATGCACAACAAAATTTGGTTTACAGTTTCTCCCGTTACCTTTGTGAAAAAAAAAAATAATAATAATTTGGTCTAAAGTACAGTTTTTTTAATTTAAAAAATTAAGATTTGTTTTTTTCTTCTACATTCCCTTAATTCCTGTGAAGCACTTTAAGGGTTAAACTTCTTGAATGTTTTGAGCACCTTGAGGGGTGAATTTTTTAGAATAGTGTAAAAAAAAAAAAAAAGTTATATAGGCCCCTCAAAGTCACTTCAAATGTGATGTGGTCCCTAAAATGAATGGTTTTGTAAATTTTGTTGTAAAAATGAGAAATCAATGGTCAACTTTTAACCCTTATAACTGATTTAAGGGCATTAAAATTAAAAGTTTGAAAATTGCTAAATTTTCAAAATTTGTCAGATTTATGCTTTTTTCACAAGTCATATTGAAGAAATTTTACCACCATCATGAAGTACAATATGTCACGAAAAAAAAAAACAATGTCAGAATCAGTGGGATCCAGAGTTATTACCACATAAAATGACAGTTGAAAAATTTGGCCTTGTCATGAAGGCGAAAACAGGCTCAGGGTGAATGGGTTAAAGGAGTGTGTTTTTAGACTGTTCAGCACGATTGTCCTTTGAGCCATTCTTCCTTGGCAAAGACGGAAGGAAAAAAAAAAACAAAAAAAAAACAGTAGTACTAAAGAACGAAAAGTAAATTTATGAGAAAGCAAAATACAAAAATAGTAGTAACTGGGACCAGCAGAAATAAAATGAGAGAAAAAACTGGCCAATATTGACCTGGTGACAGGTCCTTTTTAAAGGGAACCTGTCACCCCCAAAATCGAAGGTGAGCTAAGCCCACCGGGCCCTCAGGGGCTTAGATTATACTCACCCAGGGGCGGTCCTGATCCCGGTCCGGGACCTCCAATCTTCATCTTCACGCTGCGGCTCCGGCGCAGGCGTACTTTGTCTGCCCTGTTGAGGTACTGCAATGTGCAGGCGCCGGGCCTCTCGGACCTTTCCTGGCGCCTGCACACTGCTGTACTTTGCTCTGCCGTCAACAGGACAGACAAAGTACGCCTGCGCCGCAGCATTAAGACAAGAAGAGGACGTCATCGTAAGATGATAGGAGGCCCTGGACCGCGACGCCCATCGGACCGGACCGCCCCTGGGTGAGTATAATCTAACCTCTTTTTCTCATCTCTCAGGTTACATCGGGGGCTTATCTACAGCATTACAGAATGCTGTAGATAAGCCCCTGATGCTGGTGGGCTTAACTCACCTTTGATTTTGGGAGTGACAGGTTCCCTTTAAAGAAGGCCTATTGTCAGTGCACATGGTCAGATTTTACGCTTTTATTCCCACTGCTCGCCCATTTTATTATTTTTTTTATTTATTTATTTTTTTCAAATCTTCCATATTGTTCTAGATCTAGGTCTATTTATTTACAGTTGCTTTTTATGGTTCCGACCGAGGAGAGTTGCTCACAGGATTCTCGCGTGTTTAGGCTTCTCTGCACAATTACAGTAACTTGAGAGGAACAGCCACTGGCGCAGATCATAAAAATTAGCCACACTAAAAAAAAATTTAAAAAAAAGCACATATCTCGCGTATACTGAGATATAGATTATATACATGTCCATAAAATAGAAAAAGGCAGCACTCACCATTCCTAGTGCAATTCTTTATTCAGTGACGTACATTCATGGCAGTGGGAGACATGAGAGTGAACAAATACAGCTGAGTGGTCTTAGTTCCAGATATATTCAGAGCCATGCGTCTGCTCCAGACATCTTTCAAATAACAGATTTCTAACTACACTACTCTGAATTAGACTAGAATTGTCTATAAAGGTAACACAATATAAAACCACTACAATGCTTCGGATTGTTTTAACTTTCACCCTCATAATACTTATTTTTTCCTACATCCTGTAATCCCCCCACCTAGAACGGAACTAGTCATTTCTCCCTCCATCCTCCCCAGCCATCTGACCTCCTCCTCAAAACTGTTCCTCCACATACAATCCTTTTTCTCCAGACACACACGGCCGCATCATGTCCTATCCTGCTCCCACCTTCTAACGCTCTCTCTGCTACTCTCCTCATTGGTAGCGACATATCCCCAAATCCTGGCCCTCCTCAACAGATCTCCACACTCATTTCCAACCCTCTTCCATGATCCTCTACACGTTTTCGAAATGATGATGACGACCTCATTCCCATTCATCTAACCCTCACTCCCCTGGTCCCCCTACCTGGAGCACTATGGAACGCATGCTCTGTGAGCAACAAACTGTCATTTATCCATGACCTCTTCATCACCAACAAACTCTCCTTCCTTGGCATCACTGAAACCTGGCTCACCCCATCTGACTCAGCCTCTCCAGCTGCACTTTCTTGTGGCGGATTCCATCTCTCACACCCCTCGCCCCAGCAAAAAACATGGAGGAGTGGGCTTGCTCCTGTCCGATACCTGCTCCTTTACCCCAATTCCGCTATTCTTCCCTCGTGGTGCACTACGTCCGCATTTATTCCCCCTCCAACCTCCAGCTGGCGGTCATCTACCACCCCTCATAACTAGCCATCTCCTCCTTTCTTGACCACCTGGCTACTTCATTTCCTCTCTGCTGACATCCCCACTATCATCATGGGTGACTTCAATATCCCCATTGACACTTCTACCTCAGCTGCCTCTAACTTTTTATCGCTCACTGCCTCACTCAATGGTCCTCTGCGGCCACTCACAAAGATGCCACACGCTGAACCTCATCTTCGCCCGCCTGTTCCCTTAATAATCTCACCCCTCCCCCTGTCTGACCACAACCTACTGACATTCTCTTTCCTCTCCTCTATTAGTGCGCAACCTCCGCTCCACAAACTCACCCACCCTTGCAGAAATCTCAAACACCTCAATTTACAATCACTCTGAGTCCCTTCTCCCTCTTACAGACATAGCTTCAATTCATGACACAGATTCTGCTGCCACTTTTTATAACACCGCAATAACAGCAACACTTGATTCAGCCGCCCCCCCTCACGCATCGCAAAACTCGTACAATCAACAGGCAGCCCTGGCTGACCAGAGATCTAAGATGGGCTTCCAGGGTCGCTGAGCTCTAACACACCTCTCCAACCTCTCACTTACAAATGGTGTCTTTCCCTCATCCTTCAAACATGCCTCGATCACACCCATCCTCAACCCATCCTCTGTGTCTAGCTATCACCCGATATCTCTTCTCCCTTATGCCTCAAAACTACTAGAACAGCATGTCCATCTTGAACTGTCCTCCCACCACTCTTCCTGCTCCCTCTTTGACAGGTTACAATCTGGCTTCCGAAAACATCACTCAACTGAAACTGCCCTAACTAAAGTCACCAATGACCTAACCGCCAAGAGCAAGCGGCACTACTCTGTCCTCCTTCTCCAGGACCTGTCTTCTGCCTTCGACACTGTGGACCATTCCCTCCTGCTACAGATTCTCTCATCTCTTGGCATCACAGACTTGGCCCTATCCTGGATCTCGTCATATCTAATAGACCGAACATTCAGTGTCTCCCTCTCTCACACCACCTCCTCATCTCGCCCCCTGTCTGTCGGTGTTCCTCAGGGCTCAGTTCTAGGACCCCTACTTTTCTCCATCTACAACTTTGGCCTGGGAGAGCTCATAGAATCTCATGGTTTGCAGTATCATCTCTACGCCGATGACATGCAAATCTACCTATCTGGACCTGACCTCACCTCCTTAGTGACCAAAATTCCACAATGTCTGTCTGCTATTTCAGCCTTCTTTTTTGCTCGCTTTCTTAAACTGAACATGGGGAAAGATGATGAATTCTGTTTTGTCCATCTCACTCTACCCCTCCACCAGACCTATCCTTCAAGCTCAATGGCTGTTTACTTTCCCCAGTCCCACATGCTTGGTGCCTCGGGGTGATCCTCGACTCTGCCCTCTCTTTCAAGCCACATACCCAAGACCTCGCCTCCTCCTACCATCTCAAACTCAAAAATATTTCCCGGATCCACGCATTCCTTGATCATGAAACCACAAAAACACTAGTGCAAGCCCTAATCATCTCCCGCCTCAATTACTGCAACCTCCTACTCTCTGGCCACCCCTCTAGCACCACTCCAATCTATCCTACACTCTGCCACCCGACTAATCCACCTGTCTCCCCGCTATTCCCCAGCATCTTCCCCTATGCCAAGCCCTTCACTGGCTTCCTATTGTCCAGAGGCTCCAGTTCAAAACCCTAACTATGGCATACAAAGCCATCCAGTCTGGGTTTTACATTCCTAGTAACATGCAGCAGACCATGTGTTGTGCTGGAGCAAGACCGTTCATGGTGGAGTGCTTGTAATACTAAGTTGGTGAAACCATTTGATCTACTTTGCCTTACCCAGAGAAAAGGACTATTTTGTTAATTTGTGCTGAAGAAAGGCAGTTTCATTTTTATTTTTTTTTTCAGCTGTAAAGTTTATGAAGGACAATAAACTTTATTGTTTTGATATAAAAACCCTGTGCCTTTACGTATCAGAAAAGCCACTAGAAAGCCGAATCCTCCACAATACAGCTAAAGGGTATACTCAGGGGAGAAGCAGGATGAGTCTGGAATCACACAAGCACAAGTTGTCTCCTGCAGCAGAATCAGGGCAGATTATGCAAATGACACTAGGCTCAAAAACTCTGGTTAAAGTTTGAGCTGAGCGTCCATGCACTGTGCACCAACTCTCTTGCATGTGATTATAGAAGCACAGGTGCGGAGGAAGCAAAATAATTTCTCCAGCTTCTCTATTGCCTTCATCCGCGGTAATCGGACTGCACTCTGATAACATTGGAGTGCAGTCCGAAGTTTCACATGCACCCATAGACTTGTGTGTGAGTGCAATCTGTTCCTCGGATGTAAACACCGCATGCCGAGATTGTTCTCATCCCGAATCGGCATGAGAAAATAATTGCACATCTGAGCTGTCCCATAGAACTCGGACCAGAGTTATTCTATGTGATGTTTTATCGCATAGCACTCCACAGTGATGTACACTCGAGTTAGCAAGCCCTTGAGATGAGAGCATAATCGGACCACTTTTTACATGGTGACAGATCCTCTTTAAACATAACCCGAATCACTTTGTAGTGATGTCAGATCCAAACTGACTCCAATCAAGTACACATGACACTGAGGGAAGATTTATTATCTAACATATAGCATCAATGCTAATTTGCCCAAATCATTTGCCAGTGTCACTGAAACCTAGCATAAAACACTGCTTGATCTCTCAGCTACCCTGTGAACTTAAGCCCTGGGATCATAATTAATGCAAAAGGCAAAGTCTAGATGATTACTGCAGTGACGAGAAACAGAAAAAAAAAAAAAACGCAACTCAGCAAGAAACGTTACACTGCAGTAGGCAATGCAGATTTTACAAACGAAAACACAGAAATAAAAATGGATGATAAAAGGTTGCTCTCCCACCTAAAGATATGAAGGATGACATTGCAGCTATTGGCTAGTGGCATAGGGGTTTGAAACTTAAAATTTTCCTTTATATTACAAAACATTTAGACTCGGAAGAAAAACAAAAAAAAAAAAAAAAAAACACACACAAGAGAAACCTGGTCGCACGTCCAGAGGTCACACTAGAAACATATTTCTAGTACATTAGCCAGTGGGCATCAGATATTTTTGGACTACCCCTAAATAAAACTGACCACTGCTAAAATGAGTCAGTCAGATGTTATATTTCTAGGATCAGGAAAGGTCTACATTGCCAGAAATAAGACCTTTATAGATATTAGTGTAAGCACTGGCCATCTACCTCCTAGGATGTGCACAGTCATGCAAAAACATACCTAAAAGCACATATAAAAGGGAGTCTTTCAGCCTAAATTAACAATATCACCTAAGCAGCCTTGCAGGTGTTAACTAACAATTGCACCTATTGGCCCAGATTTGTTTGAGGCTCATGCCTCTTAAGGTACCTTCACACTAAACGATATCGCTAGCGATCCGTGACGTTGCAGCGTCCTGGCTAGCGATATCGTTGTGTTTGACACGCAGCAGCGATCAGGATCCTGCTGTGATATCGCTGGTCGTTGAACAAAGTTCAGAACTTTATTTGGTCGTCAGACCGGCGTGTATCGTCGTGTTTGACACCAAAAGCAACGATACCAGCGATGTTTTACACTGGTAACCAGGGTAAACATCGGGTTACTAAGCGCAGGGCCGCGCTTAGTAACCCGATGTTTACCCTGGTTACCAGTGTAAAATGTAAAAAAAAACAAAATACATACTCACCTTCGGGTCCCCCGGCGTCCGCTTCCCACACTGACTGAGCGCCGTAAAGTGAAAGTGAAAGTACAGCACAGCGGTGACGTCACCGCTCTGCTGTTAGGGCCGGTGCTCAGTCAGTGCAGGAAGCGGACGCCGGGGGACGCGAATGTAAGTATGTACTGTTTGGTTTTTTTACATTTTACGCTGGTAACCAGGGTAAACATCGGGTTACTAAGCGCGGCCCTGCGCTTAGTAACCCGAGGTTTACCCTGGTTACCCAGGGACCTCGGCATCGTTGGTCGCTGGAGAGCGGTCTGTGTGACAGCTCTCCAGCGACCACACAGCGACGCTGCAGCGATCGGCATCGTTGTCGCTATCGCTGCAGCGTCGCTTAATGTGAAGGTACCTTTACTCTAGTAAGAGGGACTGGAGGAAGATGTGCAGTGAGTGTAAGGAACGCCAAAGCTAGCTATGAATTAGAAGAGCACGTCATGTATTAGGAGGTGCCCTTGTCCTACTCCAGCTCCATCTATTTTGGCCAAAGTGGACAAAATTGGCATGAATTTAGTAAATTTTCAAAGCAATTTACTCTAGAATTCTGGCCTAATCACTTTGATGAATCTGGGCCTTAGGCTAGAGTCACGCAAGCGTATGTATATTAAAAATAAATAAATATTGGACTGATGTTGATCCAGAAAAGTAGGACCAGTGTCATGCGATTACAATGCAAATTTTCCTCAATTAGCATCTGTATGACATTATTATCATCATCATCATCATCTTTTACATACTGTAATCTCCAATTTAAAGCTAGTTTTCTAACTGATAAAGCTAGTCTATATACAGATATTTAATATGCTCTGTGGAGCTTAGCAGGCACCTTTTAAAGGAATAAATATTAAAAAAAAATTGGCATGGGGTCCCTCCAATTTTTAATAACCAGCTAAAGAAAATAAGACCACTGTGAGCTGGTGTTAGTCTACTTATTCTTTACTGGCTAATAAAAAGAGGGACCCTAAAAAAAAAAAAAAAAGAAAAAAAAAAAAAGTGGGTTCCCCCTATTTTTACTGACCAGCAAAGACTAAGCAGACAGCTGCGGACTGATATTATTAGACTGGGAAGGTCCATGGTTATTGACCCCTTCCATGACTTGTTTTACAGTTAGCTCTGAGCTGGTGAAAGCACGCCCATTGTGGGCGTGCGCTAGCGATGCGTCCGACATTGGAGTCAATGGCGGCGCTAGCGGACTACGTTACACCGCGTTATGCCGCGGTGTAACGTAGTCCGTTTAACGGACGGATTCAACGCAGTGTGAACCCAGCCTAACTGCTATTAGATCTCCCATATGCATCACAGCACACAGGCATGGAATACTGCTCTTTATTCTCAAACAAGGGGATCGTGGAGAACAATATATAGCATTACTGAACTGTTTGAATCTGAATCCTGCTACGGGCCAAGGCAAAAGATATACTGATTAAGACTGATTAAGATTGGCGTAGCACACAACAGTCTTAATGAACAGCACATGATGCAGTACAATGCTCTGAATTGATTAATTTGGCTCACCTCCTCAGTAGCATATGCCTCGCCAGAAATACTACTCTAGTTGGGGACTGGGGTAACATTTCTGCCTTAGGAAGCGCCAGCACTTTTGCTGAATTTGATCTCAGCAGAATGGAGGAAGTACACTAAGGAGTTGTCAATCAGGCTAAGTGTGAGGAGACTACCTTATGTAGTCATTCTGACATTGGTCTTTAAATACACCAGCCTCATCAAGTCTAAGATCATTTAAAGGGAACCTGTCACCCCCAAAATGGAAGATGAGCTAAGGCCACCGGAACCAGGGGCTTATCTACAGCATTCTGTAATGCTGTAGATAAGCCCCGATGTATCCTGAAAGAGGAGAAAAAGAGGTTGTATTTTACTCACCCAGGGGCGGTCCCGGTACGATGGGCGTCGCGGTCCGGGGCCTCCCATCTTCTTACAGTGACGTCCTCTTCTTGTCTTCATGCTGCGGCTCCAGCTCCAGCGTACTTTGTCTGCCCTGTTGAGGGCAGAGCAAAGTACTGCAGTGCGCAGGCGCCGGGCCTCTCTGACCTTTCCAGGCGCCTGCGCACTGCAGTACTTTGCTCTGCCCTCAACCGGGCAGACAAAGTACGCTGGAGCCGGAGCCGCAGCGTGAAAACAAGAAGAGGACGTCATCATATGAAGATGGGAGGCCCTGGACCGGTTCGCGACACACATCGGATCGGACCGCCCAGGTGAGTATAATCTAACCTCTTTTTCTCATCTTTCAGGTTACATCGAGGGCTTAGCGCACCTTACATTTTGGGGGGTGACCGGTTCCCTTTAATAAAGCTTGCAATGTGTATTGTGATATCCTGTAACAGTCACCTTAAGAAATCATTATAAATGACAATCCTTGCATGTTGTTCACATTACTGTGGGTTTTCAATTGGAGAGCAAAACAGATGGGATTTTTTTTTATCCTTCCTGAAGTATTATTATTGAATAAACAATAATAATAATAATAATAATAACAAAAGTTGCAGCTGACTATACATCATCCTTATTAAAGGGAACCTATCACCCCGTTTTTTTCGGTATGAGATAAAAATACTGTTAAATAGGGCCTGAGCTGTGCATTACAATAGTGTAGTTTGTGGACCCCGATTCCCCACCTATGCTGCCGAAATACGTTACCAAAGTAGTCATTTTCGCCTGTCAATCAGGCTGGTCAGGTCGGATGGGCGTGGCTTCTTCCCCCAGATATTGCGTAGTTTTCCGTTGGTGGCGTAGTGGTGTGCGCATGTCCAAGGTCCCCAATCCTGCACGGGGGGGTGAAAATAGCAGCGATGTCCGTTATTCCATTGGTGGTCGGTGGGCGCGGCCATCTTCCTTTGGCCGCGCGTGCGCAGAAGCGGCGCTCTGCTGGCCGCGGCTTCAGGAAAATGGCCGCGGGATGCCGCGCGTGCGCAGATGGAGATCGCGGCGGCCATTTTCCTGAAGCCGCGGCCAGCAGAGCGCCGCTTCTGCGCACGCGCGGCCAAAGGAAGATGGCCGCGCCCACCGACCACCAATGGAATAACGGACATCGCTGCTATTTTCACCCCCCCGTGCAGGATTGGGGACGTTGGACATGCGCACACCACTACGCCACCAACGGAAAACTACGCAATATCTGGGGGAAGAAGCCACGCCCATCCGACCTGACCAGCCTGATTGACAGGCGAAAATGACTACTTTGGTAACGTATTTCGGCAGCATAGGTGGGGAATCGGGGTCCACAAACTACACTATTGTAATGCACAGCTCAGGCCATATTTAACAGTATTTTTATCTCATACCGAAAAAAACGGGGTGATAGGTTCCCTTTAACTTCAAGTATGTACGCACCAAGGACTATGAGGTGTGAGTGTCTATTTTATGTTTAATAAGTGTAGAATGCATAGTCATCAGTAATAAACTATAAATACCCAATGCATGGACCTAACATTTTCTTGCAAATGATACCCCAGGATGGCTTTTATTATTCACGGAGAGGACTTTGTTCCGTTGACAATGGTGACAAGATAAGGAATTTCTATAACTTATTGCTTCAATCACCAGGTTTTATGGCTAGCAGTCAGCCTATGACATTAACAGTGACTGGACCTGTCTGACATCTAATAGGAAAAAAACTGTTGTAAAGTGGCATTTTATACTGTAATTACTCATCAAGTATAAATATCTATGCAACTTACTAGGAATTAGTAAAATGTGTGTGTGTGTGTGGGGGGGGGGGATACTTGGCAATTTTGTTAGCAACACATGATGATCTAAAGAAATGAAGATTGGTGCACAAGTGACGTTTACTAGGTGGAGTGGGACCAGAAGTGCAAGCAAATTTCTAGGAGGTCTCTAGATGTATTTTTTACTACTCAGACGTAATCAAGATTGAGCTAACTGCCCAAGGCTCGAGGTTCACCTTTTAATCCCAAATAAAAAAAAAAATTTCCACCCTTTTCATTTACAATCAACATCTAGGACAAATCAGGCTTTAAAAAGTGTGATGAGTAATAATCCAGCAATCAAGTTTGTGCTGTAAGAAACTAACCTTTCCTGTCATTGTGGGAACCAGTTTGACAAGATTAGAAGTCTTCATGCACTTTCTTAATGTGAAAATTAAATGCTTAATATTGCTCCCTCCCCCACCCCAAAAAATACATAACTGCCTCTGTCAAAGGAGAGAACCTATTGGCAATGCTGCACATTTGAGTTCTTCTTTGAAACAGATCCCAGCTCCAGTCTGAAACCTACCTAAACCCTGCAAAACCATAGGTCTTACACCTTAAATGGTTGCATCATCCTGTTCAGCAGAAGCCCACTACTCCTTTCAGCTGGCTTTCTGCTTGACAGGAGAGCACTGTACTCCTCCTTAAAAATTTAGGCCAGAAAAGCTGTGCCACTAACAAAAATTGTGGCATCAGAGAAGTGCAGGGACAGTAAAGCAGTCGATCTTGGCAGGCTCCAGGGCAGCACTTACAAGCTCGATAGAAAAGAACTTGTACGCACTGCACTAATTGCTTATGAGGCAGGTAAAACAGACAATGAGCAGTAACAAAAAAACTTTTAAATGTTTATCACAAACACACATTTTTCAGAACACTGGATTTCTAATATCAAGTAAATTGCAAGCCCCATTATCTTTATTCTACTGGTCAATCTGTATAGTGTATATTAGCATTTTAACACTTTATGGGTAGTTACATATAAGAGCTAGAAACTCTTGGGAAACAGATACCGAAGAAATATTAAGATTATGGTACATCATTTTCAATATGCAAGCCACTTCAGAGGAAGAGGTCAGGAACTTTAGTGCTACCTGTTGGAAGCAGCAATTCTTATAAACTTAGTATAGGAAGCGAAAATCTGAAGCTAAATTTACAACCAATCGTTTTAGGGTTTTTGCCCCTCAGTGCAAAGCAGGAGAACAGTTTGGCTGGGTCCAGAGGCCTTTTTTGTTCTTTAGGCAATGTAGTTGCTTAGACCTTTTTTGTGGAACGGGTTTAAGTTTTCATTACTATTATTTTAGGGCACATATAAATGACTACAATAATATGCAGTAATTATCATATGGCACTCACTATTGTCTTAAAAATTACTTTTTTTCCAGCTTGTGAATGAAATTTTACAAAATGGGCATTGGGGTTATGTAGTGAACACCTTGTCAGTCTTCTGACGGGCTACCACAAAGAGGCACTATATTAGAAGTCTTTTTACCATCTGCTGGAAAAACTAATTGCAGTTAAAACGGAAAAAAAAAAAAGTCAGCACATTTCACATTACAAACGGCATACACTATAAAGTAAATTTTATCTGGACTTCTCACTTTATTATCAGAATTATACAGCCATGAATTTTCAACACAGGTGCATCAGTCTCATCATTTCTTATGGCTCTATTTAATAATGTATGCAGTTTGTATTGTGAAATCTGGTGACGGATCCGCTTTAAAAGAAAAGTACAGTCAGTAATTTCAGATTAAAACATGGGGGGTTTGGCCAACGTTTAGAGAGTATGCAAACCCCTTAACGCAGATCTGATGGAATGAACCCTGCATTTATTATTGAATACATCTCAGACCTGATGAGGCTGTGGTGCGTTTATGTTTGAATGGAATCTCTCCCCAACTAGCCTGATTGACAAGCTTTCAGTATCTCCTGCTACTGAGTTCTCCCACTGCTCTGTACAAGCTGCAAAAGTCAGGAAGGCTGGGTAGATGGAAATTGAGAAAGCTTATGAGTCCTACTGTATTCAGGCATTTAGGATCAGGATTATATAGTTATTGTGACACAAATTTTTAGAATAATGACTCGAGTCTCATCAAATGTGAGACTCCTATTTCCCCAGGTGTGCAATTTACAGGCAGTCCTCCCATTTTCATGGGATCCAGCTTGCTGTCTTCGGAAGCCCTCTTTCCTCTTTGACTTATCTGAACACCATCACTTATGGTCTTTTTATGTAATAAGTTTTACCGTATCCTACATCACCACAAAATGAAAGTTTGATTAACTAAATAAGTGAAGCAAATAAACTCCATAGCAATTGCCTTGCATCGCCTGAGTCAATGATGGTTACACCCTAAAACATACACATTTTTTATTGAAGGCACAGGGTGTGTATACAAAGGTGGAATACCTAACTATATCAGTCGTGTGTGCGTGAATCTGCATGCAATATAAAGACCGTCATTCACTGTAGCTCAGCATATAAAAGCAAATATGAACCATATATATCCTACAAGATCTGTATTATGTTTAAACTAAAAGGGAACGGTCAGGCACCTGCTATAGATGCTATACGCACCTGCCCATGGCTCCACAGTCACAGATGAGGCCAAATAAATTAAAAAAAAAAAAAAAAGACTGAAAGTGGTAATCCATCTTATATGGCGGTCAGCCCAATACTCCTTCCACTGACAGGTTTATCTCCTGACCTTCCCATACACATGCAATGGAGAAAAGGAATAAGACTGTCAAACACTTAGCAGCGACTTCTCTTCTTTGAAAGCAAAAGATTGGACATATGAAATTCAACAAGCCACCAATTTGGCTCCTGCTCTAATTGAAGAATTATGCACCCTCAACTTAGCATTTGTGACAATACACATAGGACAAATGACAGTTGAATCATCAGATTTGGGTTGAAACTGGCAGTCCATAATATATATTATATATCTTGTCTCCATTGCATATAGCATTTATCAACAGTCCATGCTTTAAAAGACTGACATACACCTTTAAGGCTAATTTTATATAAACCATCAGGTTGACGGGAATAAATTAGTCTGCCTAATTAAAGGGAATTTGTCACGTCCTCTTCCTTGCTTCCTGTTGCGGCTCCTGCGCACTTTATCTGCCCTGTTGAGGGCAGAGCAAAGTACTGCAGTGCGCAGGGTCTCTCTGACCTTTCCAGCCTGACCGGCGAGTGTACACTGCAGTACTTTGCTCTGCTCTCAACAGGGCAGACAAAGTGCGTCTGCACAGGAGCCGCGGCAGGAAGAAGAGAGGATGTCATCTTATGAAGATGGAGGCGCCGGACCCGGACCACGACGCCCATCGGACCGCACCTGGGTGAGTATAATCTAACTTGTTTTTCTTAACCTCTTTTTCTCATCTTTTAGGATACATCGGGGGCTTATCTGCAGCATTACAGAATGCTGTACACTGTGTTCCAAATTATTATGCAAATAATATTTCCTCATATTTTCTCTAAATTACCTATCTGAATTGCAGTCATTGTTATTTTCGAGTCATCTACTATTCTAGTATAATTGCAATGTTTTGGAACAAACTGCCTATGAAAACAGTATCTTTAAAAAAAAAAAATAAACACTCAAAATGCATGTTCCAAATTATTATGCACAGCAGAGTTTTCAACCTTTTTTATTTTATTTTGAACAAAAAAATGGCCAATTGTGAAGTTATAAGCATTATCAGCTTATTACAAAATGGAATCAAACAGTTTTCAAGTGAAAACTTTATTCTAGGTGATATTACATTTGCACATAGGACCCCTTGTTCGAAAGAAGCTTCTGAACTCTCTAGTCCCTTGAATTTGTCAGTTTTTGGATGGTTTCGGCTTCAATTATTTTGCATGTGGACAGAATACCCTCCCAGAGCTGTTGCTTAGATGTGAACTGCCTCCCGCCATCATAGACACTCCTTTTGATGATGCTCCAGAGGTTCTCAATGGGGTTGAGGTCAGGGGAAGATGGTGGCCACACCATAAGTTTGTCCTCTTTTATGCCCATAGCAGCCAGAGATGCAGATGTGTTTTTTGCTGCATGAGATGGTGCATTATCATGCATGAAAATGATCTTGCTGCGGAAAGCACGGTTCTTCCTCTTGAACCATGGCAGGAAGTGTTGTTTTAGAAACTCCACGTAGATTATGGAGTTCATCTTTACCCCTTCAGGGATCATAAAGGGGCCGACAATCTCTCTCCCCATGATTCCAGCCCAAATCATTACTCCACCTCCTCCCTGTTGGCGCCTTAGCCGTGTTTTCATGGGGTGTCCATCAACCAGCCATCCTCCACTCCATCCATCTGGACCATCGAGCGTTGCACGGCACTCATCGGTGAACAAAACAGTTTGGAAGTCAGTCTTCATGTATCGTTTGGCCCACTGGAGCCGTTTCTGCTTGTGTGCAGTGGATAGAGGTGGTCAACAGGATGGCTTACGCACCTCTGAAGGACCTTGCATCTTGTTGTTCTGAGGACGTTGGAGGCACCAGGAGCTTCAAAAACTTGTCTGCTGCTATGACAAGGCATTTTTGCAGCTGCTCTTTTAACCTTACGCAATTGCCTGTTGGAAAGAGTCCTCAATTTTTCCTTATCAGCACGCACACGTGTGTGCTGGGAATCATCTACATACTTCTTGATTGTGCGATGATAACGATGAAGTGTCTTGGCAATGTTGATTGTAGTCATGCCTTGACCAAAATACTCCACAATTTGTAGCTTTTCAGCAGCCAACACATCCTTTTTCTTTCCCATTTTGGCAAAAAAATGTAGGCTGCTTAATAATGTGGAACAGCCTTCTTAAGTAGTCTTGCCTTTATTTGGACACACCTGCCAAACGAATTTGCACAGGTATCCGCAATTGCTTTCAGTGATATAAAGAGCCCTGACACACATCACCATCAATGAGTTTAAATGACAAACAAAAAAATTCTAACCATATCACTCCTAATCTCTTTGTGCATAATAATTTGGAACACAGTGTAGATAAGCCCCTGATGGCGGTGGCCGCAGCTTATAGGCCAAAAATGGGGTGACAGATTCCCTTTAAACACACTCACAGTTTGTATATTGAATTGTGGCTGCAGTGTTCTGTCCGAAACCTTTGGAATCAATATTCCGGTTTCTCTTGACTTGACATGCTGACACAGGTGGCATCCATGCTGCTCATGTGGGATACCAATTACAATGTTATTCAACATCAAGCTTTTAAAGGGTTGACTGATCACAAGATATTGATGACTTACTCCAGGTCATCAGACAGATGTTGAGGGGTCCAATATCTGTCACCCCCACCGACCAGCTCATATGTTCCAAAGGTGGCCGGATGTAAACATATTGAAAGTAGCTCCGTTCAAGATGAACAGTTGATAATCGCTACCTATTAGCAGCTGCATTACACTGAATGAAGCTGAGAATTGCAGCTCTGTTCAATGTGATTACATTTAGCCTCTGAAGCTTATTATAAGAGCTGATAGTTAGAGGTGCCAGGTGTAGGACCCCCTGCGATCTGATAGTGATGGCCTATAATATGGATGGGTCATCTATATTTTGTAATTGGAAAAAAACCTTTAAGCTGGTCATATACATAAGATTATTTATCAAGAAAACAGCCAATACATCCTTGGAGCATTCATGAAAACTTTTAAACAGATGTTTGGTTAAAATAATGAGAAAAGGCCAGCTTAAAAATAACTTATTCACATAGCAGTATTCTGGTCTCTAGTATAAGCCCAAATCCAGAACAGAACATAAACACAGTGCAAATCTTTATAATATACGGAATATGTGTAGGTTCTTTTCTTGGTATTGGTTTACAAATATTGATCCAGAATTTTGCTGAGTGAATGAGGTTTCCCCATGAAAGTTTTAGGCTACGTTCACATTTGCGTTGTGCGCCGCAGCGTCGGCGCCGCAACGCACAACGCAAACAAAAACGCAGCAAAACGCATGCACAACACTGCGTTTTGCGCCGCATGCGTCCTTTTTTTCATTGATTTTGGACGCAGCAAAAATGCAACTTGCTGCGTCCTCTGCGCCCGGACGCGGGCGCCGCAGGGACGCATGCGGCGCAAAACGCAAGTGCGACGCATGTCCATGCGCCCCCATGTTAAATATAGGGGCGCATGACGCATGCGGCGACGCTGCGGCGCCGACCGCAAATGTGAACGTAGCCTTAGAACAGCACTTAGTACTTTCCAGAGTTTTAAGAATTGGAGAAGAACAAATATTGTCCCCATCTTCAAAAAGGGGAAGAAGGTGGACCCAGGGAACTATAGGCCAGTGAGCCTGACTACTATACAAGGAAACATCTTTGAACAGATTATACAACATGTATGCAAGTACCTGGAGGAGAATGAAGTTATTAACCAGAGCCAACATGGTTTGGTAACTAATAAGTCAAGCAAGACTAACTTAATTTCCTTCTAAGACAGAGTCACTGACTGGGTGGATCAGGGAAAAACAGTATAGTATATCTTGACTTCACAAAAGCATGACAAAGTATCTCACACCATCCTTATTGGAAAAATGACCAAGTATGGAATGGACAAGGCAACTGTTAGGTGGATTCATAACAGGCTTAATGATCGGCCCCAAAGAGTGGTCAAAAAATAGCTGCACATCCAGTTGGAAGAATGTCTCAAGTGGGGTACCACAGGGCTCTGCCCTGGCCCCATTATTGTTCAACATCTTTATCAGTGATTTAGATGAAGGAATTGAGGGTAAACTTATTACATTTTTCTGATGCCACAAAGCTATGAGGGATAGCTAATACTAGAGAAGATTCAAGAAGGATCAAAAACTGGAACTGTGGGCAGCAACTAAATGCATTTCTCCCTGTTAAAAAACGAAAGTCCTACATCTGAGCAAGAAAGAAAAAAAAATGCATATACAGAATGGG
This sequence comes from Ranitomeya variabilis, assembly GCF_051348905.1. Lineage (NCBI taxonomy): Eukaryota > Metazoa > Chordata > Amphibia > Anura > Dendrobatidae > Ranitomeya > Ranitomeya variabilis. Next base: position 394,264,648 of record NC_135234.1, read on the forward strand.
AGGTATAGAGCTAAGCAACAGCACATGTGAAAAAGACTTGGGTATATTTAAAGATCATAGACTGGAGCATGAGTCAACAGTGGGATGCAGCAGCAAAAAAAAAAAAAAAAGCAATTCTGGGTTGCATTAACAGAAGCATACAATCTAGATCACATTAAGTAATTATCCCCCTCTACTCCTCTTTGGTCAGACCGCATCTGGAATACTGTGTCCAGTTCGGAGCACCACATTTTAATAAAGACATCAACAAACACGAGCAAATTCAGAGAAGAGCAACCAGAATGGTTACTGGTCTGCAAACAATGTCTTATGAGGACCAGTTAGAGAATTTGGGCATGTTTAGCTTGCAAAAAAGAAAGCTGAAAGGAGACTTAATAGCTGTCTGTCTACAAAAAAAAAAGAAAAACACTCAAGGGCTGTCACACTGTAGAATGATCAGCTTTATTTTCAATAGCACAAGGAAAGTCTAGAAGCAACGGGATGAAATAATGGGAGGAGATACAGATTAGATATTAGAAGAAAAAAAATTGACAGTGAGGGGGTTGAACTAGTGGAACAGGCTGCCACTTGAGGGGGTGAGTTCTCCTTCAATGGAAGTCTTCAAACAGAGGCTGAACAGACATCTGTCTGGAATTGTTTAGTGAATCCTGCCTTGAGCAGGGAAGGGAGTTGGACCAGATGACCAAAGAGGTCCCTTCCAACATAGCATTCTATTAGAGAAAATTTACAAGTGTGCCCAGCTTCTCGCTGGCAGCTAAAGGTAAAAAGCAATTCTTATTTAGGATTCTCCAAAGACTTTGTAGCACACCACCAACCATAAAGTACTATAAGTGAAAAAGAAAACCTAATCCCCTTGAAAAGGGTCCAAAGTAGGGGAACGATGAATCAGCACATAAGTTTAAAATCGGCACTGATAATCAGCAACTTTACATACATGGTGGCATTTTTGTTGCAACCTGCAAGAAGTGGAATTATAAGTGACTTGATATTATTCAAAGATAATTAAATAAGGTCTTATGCACATAGCTGTAATAATTGCTTTAATTTTCACAAAGCTATAATTGGACCCCTAATTGAGTGCAAGGGGCTTCTACATGACTCAGATTTCGTATAGAAAAAAAACAAAACAAACAAGCATGCCCTATAAGAAGCCGCTTGTATAGAGCTACTCTTCCTTGTGATCATATGGAGCCTGTAGAAGGGGCTTTCATAAAAGGAAAGTTATGAGAATTGGCTCCATTAAAGGGACTTTCCAAACTGAAAAAGTCATCAGTCACTCTGTGCGAATGGCAAATCGCAACGGCGTACAATGTACACACAATTCCCCTGTATTGGCAGAGTGAGTGGGCGGTCACATGACAGCATGTATGAGATATGTTCAACTGCAGTCACATGCTGACTACATTCACCTCCACTTTGTGCTCAGTGTTCCATTGACCACCCTCTCGAGCTGCTTAATATATTGTTGTCATGAACAGTGTTAGCATTTATGATTTGGCGGCAGACTTCTTTTCAGTCCAGAGAATCCCTATAAGATCTCCATCTTAAATTCAAGAAAGAACATACAGGTGCTTCTCACAAAATTAGAATATCAAAGTTAATTTATTTCAGTTCTTCAATACAAAAAGTGAAACTCATTTTATAGAGACTTTACAAACAGAGCGATCTATTTCAAGGCTGCGGTTATCCCGTTTACTTGTGCACTTTTTCCTACCATACTTTTTCCTTCCACTCAACTTTCTATTAATATGCACAGCCTGCTTCTTTCGCAAATACCTTTTGTGGCGTACCCTCCTTGTGGAGTGTGTCAATGACTGCCTTCTGGACATCAGTCAAGTCAGCAGTCTTCCCTATGATTGTGGAGCCTACTGAAACAGACTAAAGGACCTTTTTACATGCCTAGGAAGCCTTTGCAGGTGTTTTTTTGTAAATTCTTCTAATTCCCTTTAAATAAATTAACTTTTTGATGATATTCTAATCTGTGAGAAGCACCTGTATAGCCATAATAAAGTACAGATGTATGGCTTTAGTAAAATGTAGTTAAAGGGTTGTCAAAAGACAAGAACAATTGCGGAGCTATACACTGGATAGGTCATGAATATAAGATCAGGCAGCGGCCATTCGGCACTGTACAGATCTGCTGTGCTCTGTCCCATACATCGGTGAATTCCAGCCACTGTTTGAGCAGTTTTTAAAAGTTTTGGATCTCCACCAGTCTCCTACTGATGGCCTCTCCAGCAATAATTATTGAAATAAAGGAAGTCAGGAAGAAATTAAACTGCCATATATGCCAGATCCTGTCTCACCTGAAATTTGTTTTGGGATAAAATTTAAACAAAAATAAATATATTATAATGTATACAGTACAGACCAAAAGTTTAGACACACCTTCTCATTTAAAGATTTTCCTGTATTTTCATGACTATAAAAATTGTAAATTCACACTGAAGGCATCAAAACTATGAATTAACACATGTGGAATTGTACACTTAACAAAAGAGTGTGAAAACTGAAAATATGTCTTCTATTCTAGGTTCTTCAAAGTAGCCGCCTTTTGCTTTGTTGACTGCTTTGCACACTCTTGGCATTCTCTTGATGAGCTTCAAGAGGTAGTCACCGGAAATGGTCTTCCAACAATCTTGAAGGAGTTCCCAGAGATGCTTAGCACTTGTTGGCACTTTTGCCTTCACTCTGCGGCCCAGCTCACCCCAAACCATCTCGATTGGGTTCAGTTCTGGTGAATGGAGGCCAGGTCATCTAGCGTAGCACCCCATCACTCTCCTTCTTGGTCAAATAGCCCTTACACAGCCTGGAGGTCTGTTTGGGGTCATTGTCCTGTTGAAAAATAAAACGATGGTCCAAATAAACGCAAACCGGATGAAATAGCATGCCGCTGCAAGATGCTGTGGTAGCCATGCTGGTTCAGTATGCCTTCAAGTTTGAATAAATCCCCAACAGTGTCACCAGCAAAGCACCCCCACACCTCCTTCTCCATGCTTCACGGTGGGAACCAGGCAATGTAGAGTCCATCCGTTCACCTTTTCTGCGTCGCACAAAGACACGGTGGTTGGAACCAAAAATCTCAAATTTGGACTTATCAGAGCAAAGCACAGATTTCCACTTGTCTAATGTCCATTCCTTGTGTTCTTTAGCCCAAAAAAAGTCTCTTCTGCTTGTTGCCTGTCCTTAGCAGTGGTTTCCTAGCAGCTATTTTACCATGAAGGCCTGCTGCACAAAGTCTCCTCTTAACAGTTGTTGTAGAGATGTGTCTGCTGCTAGAACTCTGTGTGGCATTGACCTGGTCTCTAATCTGAGCTGCTGTTAACCTGCAATTTCTGAGGCTGGTGACTTGGATAAACTTATCCTCAGAAGCAGAGGTGACTCTTGGTCTTCCTTTCCTGGGGCGGTCCTCATGTGAGCCAGTTTCTTTGAAGCGCTTGATGGTTTTTGCAACTGCACTTGGGGACACTTTCAATGTTTGCCCAATTTTTCGGACTGACTGACCTTCATTTCTTAAAGTAATGATGGCCACTCCCATTTATAAGGCAAGAAATCCCACTTAGTAAACCACACAGGACACACCTGTGAAGTGAAAACCATTACCGGTGACTACCTCTTGAAGCTCATCAAGAGAATGCCAAGAGTGTGCAAAGCAGTCATCAAAGCAAAAGGTGGCTACTTTGAAGAACCTAGAATATAAGACATATTTTCAGTTGTTTCACACTTTTTTGTTAAGTATATAATTCCACATGTGTTAATTCATAGTTTTGATACCTTCGGTGTGAATTTACAATTTTCATAGTCATGAAAATACAGGAAAATCTTTAAATGAGAAGGTGTGTCTAAACTTTTGTACTATATATATATATATATATATATATATATATATATATATATATATATATATATATATATATATATATATATATATATATATATATCTTCCCCATACACACAAAATAGTTAAAAAGTTATATGCTGATGATCCGAAACTGGTAGCGCATGTCAGAAGCGTCCAAACCGCTGCCGTCTATTGAACACGGGTGAATCCGCATGTGTTCACTGAACTGTGCTGATTCACTGCGTCAAATACATTGTATGGGTGAAATTTCTCATCTCCCTAAGAGAAACCGACATGCTGCGGTCTGCAGAGACGCACTGCATGTACATCTCTGCGGGTGAGCCGTGGGCATCTGTGGACGCATAGTGGGCATGGGATTTCTTGAAATCCCACCCATTATGCTGTAACAGCTGAAAGCTGCGGGTTGGACGCTTTACAAGTACGCAGAGTCCAACCCGCAGCGTTTACAGATCCTCTGCACATTCCCACAAACTTGACAGGTTTGGCCTACTATGCGCATGTGTATGGGAACTGGCATGAAACAGCCTTTTCGTTAAGTTTTATTAACAATATTAATCAGATTTGTTACGTGGCAACACACATTTGTTTTTCCTTTTCAAAGGGCAGGTTCAAACAAGCATGTAAAAAAAAGAAAAAAAAAATCAGAGTTTCATTATGAAAACTGATTTTTTTTTCACTTGTCACCCATGTACAGTCAGTTTCGTACATCAGCAACCATTAATCACTTACAAAATGATTTACATTTCTCTGTTAGGGTACATTCCCACAGTCAGTAAACGCTGCAAGTTGGATGCTGCGTACATCAGCAGCGTCCAAATGATACAGCATAGTGGATGGGATTTCAAGAAATCCCATGGCCACTATGTGTGCACAGACACCAGCGGCTTACATGCTGAGACAGACATGCGCCGTGTCTTTCCAGACTGCAGCATGTCTATTTATCTTGTGGAGACACGAGCCTCCACAAGATAAATGTCATCCACACAATGTATTGGGCGCTGTGATTCAGCACGATTCAATGAACATATGCAGAATCACCTGCGTTCAAAAGCCGGCAGCGCTTTGGACACACTAGACATGTACTGTGTCCAAAGCACTGCCGATCACTGACCGTGGGGGGGGACGTAGCCTTAGAGAACTGCAATGTATCCATAAAAATCAGATGCTATACTGTGGGTTTTTTTTCACACACACACCCATGTACTTGAATAGGAGGGTCTCATTTGATTTACTGAAAAAACTAGTATATGCTGCACTTTTCACACACATATTTGGAAAAAAAAAACCACAAAAAAAACAACATAATGCTCATCTGTACTGCCCCATTGAATAATATTGGTCCACGGACAGCACTAGGGCCAAAAATACAGTCATATGAACGAGCTGGTAGAGAAATATGTCCCTGATAAATTATAGTGGCCAACTGGCCACTAAGTGCCATAAAAAAAGGGCAGAAAAACTTATTTACAAAATATTCCCAACATCATAAGTTTAGCTCCCATCAATGGGATAGGAGAGAGCTTGCTGATACCTGGGGTTCCACACTCAAACCTAGCTCCACTGATCCCGAGAACAGGTCTTGGTAGGGGCTGTCAGCACAGAATGAGTGTTCACACCAAGTACTGTACTGACCTGAGTCCCTTTAAGGCTACGTTCACATTAGCGCTGCGTCAGGCGCAGCCGCGGCGACGCATGCGTCATGCGCCCCTATATTTAACATGGGGGGCGCATGGACATGCGTTGCACTTGCGTTTTGTGACGCATGCGTCACTGTGGTGCATGCGTCAGGGCGCAGAGGACGCTGCATGATGCAGTTTTTTCTGCGCCAAAAAACATGCAAAAGTGGACGCATGCGTCACAAAACGCTGCGTTGTGCATGCGTTTACATTTGCGTTGTGCGTTGCGTCGCCGTCGCTGCACCGCACAACGCATATGTGAACGTAGCCTAATAGAGTGGAGGTGAAGTGTGCACAATTACTATATCCTATAAACAGGGGAAAACTTATGATTTGGGGAATAACCCTTTAAGCCTTAACCCTTTAAGCTGATGGACACCCAGTGTCCCCATCATTTCTTCCAGAAGTGTTGTGGCCTGACTTTTATAGTCTCGCAAAGTAAATATGTTAAAGTTTAAGGGCTCACTCCCACTTGCGATGTAATCGGACGAGTGCAATCTAATCGAAAAAAAAATGGTTAATGGTAGATCAACCGAGTGCAGTGCGATTCCTTCAGAGGCCGGCAATGGAGGAGATAGAGAAATTACTTTCTCCGTCACCTTGGCACCTGTACTGTGATTCTGTGATGCGAGAGGATTGGAGCACAATGCACCAAGACTCGGCTCACGCTCGCAGCACAGCATTAGCATCTCGCATCGGTTGTGATACGCTAGTGTGTCTCCGGCCTAACTCAGATTTCATAGTTTGTGGATCTCCGACGGAATAACTCAAATTATCTTCAAAGAGCCGAATTGCCATTTATACAGGCGTCGATTCTTTAACCGCTCACTTGAAAACCGGGTCAATAAGCTACCCATCCTTCATTGACGTGGATTCTGCTCAGAAACTGCAGCATGCTACCACATGCTCCATGTCCTACAGATACATGCAAACCTACAGCAGCTCAAACTCAAAATCTGTGGGAGATAATAAGGCTATGTGCACACGTTGCGGATTAGGCTTAGGAATTTCTGGTGCGGATTCTGTCTCTCCTGGCAAACGCACCTGTGGTTTTTTGTGCGTTTCCGCAGCGTTTTTTTGTGCGTTTTTGCTGCGGTTTTCCTGCGGTTTTTACCCCTGCGGTTTTCTACAATGGAATGGGTACAAAAACGCTGCAGATTCACAAAAAAGAAGTGACATGCTACTTCTTTTAAACCACAGCGTTTCCACAGCGGATTTTCCGCAAAGTGTGCACAGCATTTTTTTCTTATTGATTTACATTGTACTGTAAATCAATAGCGGATCTGCAGCGTTTCTGCACTGCAAAAAACGCTGCGGATCCGCAGAGAATCCGCAACGTGTGCACATACCCTAAAGGGTCAGACTCAGATTTCGACAGAATTCTGACAAATCAACACCCGATTCTCTTTTTCCAACATTAAAAAGCTTTGTGTGATTGTACACAAGATTTCTTCTCCAGTTTTCTCATACTTCTTGCCTAGTTATATAGTCCTAGATCCCGTTATTGATGAATGGATAGCCATATTTACTTTGCGAGACTATAAAAGTCAGGCCACAACACTTCTGGAAGAAATGATGGGGACACTGGGTGTCCATCAGCTTTTGCAGTACTGAGTAATTAGAATTCGACAGTAGAGAACAACTTTACATACAATATTTGTAGGTATAGTGTACGAGTCAATAGAAGGTATAGTGTACGAATCAATAGCAGCCATGTTTTCGTTTCATAGATGACATGTGCGCGTTATATATAAAAAAAAAAAAAATCAAGCCTTTCCGATTCCTCATACATCACATTTTCGCTGCGGCATCATAGGGACCTATTATCTTCGGCCTGCAGAGAAAATGCAATCTCTGAGCAACACACTGGCAGAATTCATGTAAGCATTACACTGCGGAGGAGATTAAGGCTGATGTGTGGGATTAATATCCAAATTACAGTGGAAAGCATTAATAATTATTTGATTATTCGGCTTTCTATGGAGACACTAGGACGACCTTTAAAGGGACACCCATTACTTGTAATTTGCTAGATTTCTGCTGAATCTTACTGCAGGGATGAACCGGAAAATGACCTTGATGCAGACTCCGGTTAGAGGTTTTTTTCCCCCATTTTTACATAGTTTCACCATATAGCCTATCCTTAGGGTGGGATAATTGAATATGGGTCAGATGCTTCAGATGCAGCATAATGGGTGAGAATGTATCGGTGCGCACCTTTATTCTTGACCATTTCTTCCAGGTTATGAGCAAAGATAATTCAAGGAGCGCGTGCAGATTAATGCAGCAAACGTCCCCTACCGATCCACCACAAACACGCTACGTGTAGCTTCCACACACGACCACACTTCCTATCTAACCTCGCCATAAAAATAAAACAAATTATGGGGAGGAAAAAAAAATTACATCAATAAGGAAGTGACTTTTATAATCAGAGCCCTGAAGGTTGCCAAAGCCAGCATAAGGAATTCATAATGGTCTAATGGTAGCCAAGCCCCTTCTAGGGAATTAACTCCTCCTGGTCCAGGGAGAGGAAATGATGAACCGCAAAGGCTCACAGCGGTTAATTAGTTAATGGTTACATTAAATGGCCTGGTTAGATATTTGCCATTGAATGCCTAGAATTCCTCCATCCAGAATGAGGAGTCCCAGCTCCGAGGGATCTTAGTGCTGCCAGCAGCCACCTGATCTCCCCCACTGCAGATGAGGTTACTGCAGTCATCCCCCCCACTAACCTCTGCACATAGCACACGATCCATCACATTCCTGCACACCGACCACAAAGGCTTCACCATTCATAAAGCCTGGTGCTGAGAAAGTGAGCTCTGCCATTGTGGCTGCTCTGGATCCGAAGAGATCCAGTCTGTGCAGCAATGACTGCAGCTGGGACACGGAGTGGCAGGGCATAGGAAGTAGTCAACTTAGTCTTAGCGATCCACCCAGTAAACTGGAGCGATCACGTCCAGATCCCTTGCAGATCCCAGCTCCTTACCTCGCCATGGAGCGATCAGCAATCCCAGCCCGGAGAGAGTAAAGTCCCTTAGTACAGCGATTTCCTTTGCTCAGATCCTCAGTCTCCCCCTTCTCTTCCCTTCCCTGCAGTGCAGGGCACAGACATCACATTCCAGGCAGGGGATAGTAACAATGTAAGGTGGGCTTCCCTTCCCGGAGACCAGCCTCCACACTGCTGCCGTCAGTCCTCGGCCATATAAGGAGAGGCTGGGCCGAGCTCTCGGGTTTACTCGGCGAAGGCGGAGCCGTGCAGCGCCCAGGGGAAGGGATAGACCGGGGAAGGGATAGACCGGGGAGACACAGGGGAAGGGATAGACCGGGGAGACAGGGAAATGAGCTGAGATGCTGGGGGGGCAGGAGGGAGGAAGGGGCAGAAACACGAGACTGAGGACAGGCAGAAGTGGAGGTGATGAAGTAAAAGGACTAGGAGGGCTGAGAGTGTGAGGTAAAAGCGCGGGAGCGGGCGGCGTGAGGAGAGCGCAGGGAGACTTCCCGGGGGGCGTGTTATCAGGAAGAACATGGTGGGATCCAGTCAGCAAGAAGTTGAGGTGACATTTGGAAGTCATTTACTTTTGGCGCCTGTTTGGTAGAAGAGGGATGTGGCAGTGGAGGCCGAGGGTGACCCAAATAGTCTAATTCACAAATCTATAGACTTGTGTAAAGACCCCCATACACGTTAGGTAGCTGTCAGCCGACTGAGGGTCTTGTGGATCTGCTAACAGTGATGTCTCCTGACTGTCCCATATACAGGCGTGCTCACTGTGCTGACTGTCCCATATACAGGAGCGCTCACTGTTCTGACTGTCCCATATACAGGAGCGCTCACTGTTCTGACTGTCCCATATACTGGAGCGCTCACTGTTCTGACTGTCCCATATACTGGAGCGCTTACTGTTCTGACTGTCCCATATACAGGCGTGCTCACTATTCTGACTGTCCCATATACAGGCGTGCTCACTATTCTGACTGTCCCGTATACAGGAGTGCTCACTGTTCTGACTGTCCCGTATACAGGAGTGCTCACTGTTCTGACTGTCCCATATACTGGAGCGCTCACTGTTCTGACTGTCCCATATACTGGAGCGCTCACTGTTCTGACTGTCCCATATACTGGAGCGCTTACTGTTCTGACTGTCCCATATACAGGCGTGCTCACTATTCTGACTGTCCCGTATACAGGCGTGCTCACTATTCTGACTGTCCCGTATACAGGAGTGCTCACTGTTCTGACTGTCCCATATACAGGCGTGCTCACTATTCTGACTGTCCCGTATACAGGCGTGCTCACTGTTCTGACTGTCCCGTATACAGGCGTGCTCACTGTTCTGACTGTCCCGTATACAGGAGGGCTCACTGTTCTGACTGTCCCGTATACAGGCGTGCTCACTGTTCTGACTGTCCCATATACTGGAGCGCTCACTGTTCTGACTGTCCCATATACTGAAGCGCTCACTATTCTGACTGTCCCGTATACAGGCGTGCTCACTATTCTGACTGTCCCGTATACAGGAGTGCTCACTGTTCTGACTGTCCCGTATACAGGCGTGCTCACTATTCTGACTGTCCCGTATACAGGCGTGCTCACTGTTCTGACTGTCCCATATACAGGCGTGCTCACTGTTCTGACTGTCCCATATACAGGCGTGCTCACTATTCTGACTGTCCCATATACAGGCGTGCTCACTGTTCTGACTGTCCCGTATACAGGAGTGCTCACTGTCCCGTATACAGGCGTGCTCACTGTTCTGACTGTCCCATATACTGGAGCGCTCACTATTCTGACTGTCCCGTATACAGGCGTGCTCACTATTCTGACTGTCCCATATACAGGCGTGCTCACTATTCTGACTGTCCCGTATACAGGCGTGCTCACTGTTCTGACTGTCCTGTATACAGGAGTGCTCACTGTTCTGACTGTCCCGTATACAGGAGTGCTCACTGTTCTGACTGTCCCGTATACAGGAGTGCTCACTGTTCTGACTGTCCCGTATACAGGAGCGCTCACTGTTCTGACTGTCCCGTATACAGGAGCGCTCACTGTTCTGACTGTCCCGTATACAGGAGCGCTCACTGTTCTGACTGTCCCATATACAGGCGTGCTCACTGTTCTGACTGTCCCATATACAGGAGTGCTCACTGTTCTGACTGTCCCATATACAGGCGTGCTCACTGTTCTGACTGTCCCATATACAGGCGTGCTCACTATTCTGACTGTCCCATATACAGGCGTGCTCACTGTTCTGACTGTCCCGTATACAGGAGTGCTCACTGTTCTGACTGTCCCATATACTGGAGCGCTCACTATTCTGACTGTCCCATATACAGGAGTGCTCACTGTTCTGACTGTCCCATATACAGGCGCTAACTGTTCTGACTGTCCCGTATACAGGAGCGCTCACTGTTCTGACTGTCCCATATACAGGCGCTAACTGTTCTGACTGTCCCGTATACAGGAGCGCTCACTGTACTGACTGTCCCGTATACAGGCGCTAACTGTTCTGACTGTCCCATATACTGGAGCGCTCACTATTCTGACTGTCCCGTATACAGGCGTGCTCACTATTCTGACTGTCCCATATACAGGCGTGCTCACTATTCTGACTGTCCCGTATACAGGGGTGCTCACTGTTCTGACTGTCCCGTATACAGGAGTGCTCACTGTTCTGACTGTCCCGTATACAGGCGTGCTCACTGTTCTGACTCCCATATACTGGAGCGCTCACTATTCTGACTCCCATATACAGGAGTGCTCACTGTTCTGACTGTCCCATATACAGGCGTGCTCACTATTCTGACTGTCCCGTATACAGGCATGCTCACTGTTCTGACTGTCCCGTATACAGGCGTGCTCACTGTTCTGACTGTCCCATATACAGGCGCTAACTGTTCTGACTGTCCCGTATACAGGAGCGCTCACTGTTCTGACTGTTCCATATACAGGAGTGCTCACTGTTCTGACTGTCCCATACACAGGCGCGCTCACTGTTCTGACCCGTATACAGGAGCGCTCACTGTTCTGACTGTCGCGTATACAGGAGCGCTCACTGTTCTGACTGTCTCATATACTGGAGCGCTCACTGTTCTGACTGTCCCATATACAGGCGCGCTCACTGTTCTGACTGTCCCGTATACAGGAGCGCTCACTGTTCTGACTTCCATATACAGGAGTGCTCACTGTTCTGACTGTCCCATATACAGGCGCTAACTGTTCTGACTGTCCCATATACAGGCGCTAACTGTTCTGACTGTCCCATATACAGGCGCTAACTGTTCTGACTGTCCCATATACAGGAGCGCTCACTGTTCTGACTGTCCCATATACAGGAGCGCTCACTGTTCTGACTGTCCCATATACAGGAGTAGTGGCCTCCTGCAGTGACCAGGTAATTGCAACATGATATATACTTGGGAGCTATACACTAAACCTGGATTTGATTTGTTCTCAGAGGCTGAGAAGGGAAGAGCTTCCTCTGATGCACTGGACCCCAGAGTTTTTGGAGCCAATGGTCAGTGATGAATGTCACGGCGCCGTCGCATCTGCCGCTGCTCCTGCTGCCGCACCTGCCACTCACCTTTCTGTTCGCCGACGTACTTACCCGACCTGGCGCGCTCCTGCGGTGTGCACGCGCCTTCCGGTCTCTTCTCCTCCAGTCTCGCCGCCGGTCCCTGGCTCCCGTCGGGTGCGTGTGTGCACTCTCTCCAACTCCTTCTGTGCATGCGCAATTCCCTCTTCTGCTCTGCAGACGCTCCGTTCCTCCTCTCTATGACGCTGGAGGATCTCAACCCGGAAGTTCTGCAGCACTCGGTCTATTTAAGGTATTTCCTCCCTCTGCTCCTTGCCTGATTGTCATTTGTCCTCCCTTGACCCAGGTCCCTCTGTGCTTTGTTCTCTCCAGTGCGATACTCTGTCCGTCTTGTGTCTACGCCTTATCCTGCTTGTCAAGTGTCTCCGGCATATCCTGCTTGTCCTGTGATTCCACCATATCCAGTCTGTCCGCCATATCCTGCCCGTCCTGTGTCTCCGCCATACCTTGTCTGTCCTGGGCTTCCGCCATATCCAGATCCAGTCCACTCTGTGTTTCAGTCACTGCCACTCTGTCCTGTGTCTCCGCCTTTGCCACTTCCACGTCTCTCCTCTCCTACTTCCTGTTCCTCAGTATCAGCTTCTGCGGAAATAGTCTCCCTTGGGCCTGCCCCTAACGCTCCCTGTATTGGGGGTGGTCCACCAGCCCAGCTCACCCTTGGGAAGTTCGTTGTCATGGTTCTGCGGGTTCATTTTTAGGAGATCCAAAAGATCTGACAGTACAATCAGGCCATGGACCCCGCTGGTACCTCGTCTCCTACCCAAAAGGAGCTACTGTTCTTTCGTGAGAATCAATCAAGGATTGTCCTTTTTGAAATCCATGGAGTCTCGTCTCTGCAGGTTTCCGATCCTGGAAGCGCTCCGCAGCTGGCAGGTCTCCAACAGAAGCTTGCTCAGCAGCGCGACACTCAAGTCCACATCCTAAATTTCATGGCATCTGTGGATGATCGTCTTCGTGCCCTTCAGTCTTCCGCTCCTGTTCCTTCTCAGGCTTCAGCTCCTCATCCGTCGCCTCGCTTGGCTAAACCTCCACGTTACAGTGGGGATCCTAAGTTATGTAGAGGTTTTTTGAACCAATGCTAGCTCCACTTTGAGTTGCTCTCCTTGCAATACCCTACTGACCGAGCTAAGGTGGCCTTTCTGATTTCCCATTTAGAGGGAGAGGCCTTAGCCTGGGTAAACCCCCTCTGGGAGCGAGATGACCCTATTGTTTCTCAACTCTCCATCTTTTTAGATACTTTTCGTAAAGTATTCGATGAACCGGGTCGTTTGGCTTCTATCACCGAGTCACTTTTCAACCTTCACCAGGGGGCCCTCTCCGTGGGTCAGTATGCCATTTGGTTTCGCACGCTTTCGTCCGAATTAGAATGGAATAATGAGGCTTTGGTGGGAGCTTTCTGGCGAGGGCTCTCGTCTCGAATTAAGGACGAATTGGCGGGCCAGGATACTCCAACTTCCTTGGAGGATCTTATATCTCTAGCAACCCGCATAGACCTACGCTTCCAGGAGCGTACTCGTGAGTCCGCTAGAGATCGGAGAGTTCCTCGTCTTCCTTCAGCTATGAGTCCTTCCCGTCCTCGTCCTGTGTCGTCTTCTGCTACTTCTGTCCCGGAGCCCATGCAGGTGGATCGTCTCAAACCGGTGGAGCAGCGCCGAAAGGAAAGACTTGCCCAAGGTCTCTGTTTCTATTGTGGCAGTGCAGCTCATCTTCTGCGTTCCTGTCCCTTAAGGCCGGGAAAGGCCTCCACCTAGGACAGGTAAGAGAGGTCTCCCTAGGTGTCCCTGAATCCTCTCAACCCCTGACTCTTTCTGTTCTTTTGCATCTGGGTTTTAAACGTTTTTCTGATTTAGCTTATATAGATTCTGGGGCGGCCGGGAATTTCATCCAACTCGAGGCGGTTAGGAGACTTCTGTATTCCGGTCAGGTCCCTGGAGACTCCTCAGCAGATTGCGTAGGTCGACGGCCAACCCCTGCAGGAGTTCTTTACTTTGGATACCAAAGAACTGGAACTTCAAATAGGAGTCCTGCAGCGGGAGAAGATAGTCTTTTATGTGCTGTTTTCGTTGTCCCACACAATTCTTCTTGGACTTCCTTGGTTGAGGCCTCACGAGCCATATCTTGACTGGCGGTCTGGGGATATTCTGCATTGGGGACTGTTTTGTCAGAGTAACTGTCTGCGGCCAGTTCTGCTGAAGAATTCTTCCCGTCTAATTCAGTGTCCTCCAGTTTACCTTCCCCCTATTGGTCCTTCTTGGATGTCTTCGACAAGAAAGAAGCAGAGATCTTGCCACCGCATCGTCCATATGACTGCCCAATCGATCTTGTTCCAGGCTCTACACCGCCCAGAGGCCGAATTTATCCGTTGTCTCCCACCAAGACGCAAGCTATGTCTGAATATGTTCGGGAGAATTTAGCCAGAGGCTTTATTCGCAAGTCCTACTCTCCAGCTGGTGCAGGTTTTTTTTCGTCAAAAAGAAGGATGGCTCTCTTCGTCCATGTATTGACTACTGAGGCCTTAACAATCTCACGATAAAGAATAAGTATCCGCTACCTCTTATTCCGGAGTTGTTTGATCGTCTTAGGGGAGCTTGTGTCTTCACGAAATTGGATCTTCGCGGAGCGTACAACCTTATCCGTATTCGTTCTGGAGACGAATGGAAAACCGCTTTTAACACTCGAGATGGCCACTATGAGTATTAAGTCATGCCTTTCAGCTTGTGTAATGCTCCAGCGGTGTTTCAGGAGTTTGTGAATGATGTTTTCCGCAATCTACTCTACTCCTGTGTGGTGGTGTATATTTAGACGACATTTTGGTGTTCTCAGATCTTGCTTCCCACAGAAGGGATGTCCGCCAAGTGCTGTCTCGTCTTAGAGAGAATCGTCTTTATGCCAAAGTCGAGAAGTGCGTTTTTGAGCAGTCTTCGCTACCATTGCTTGGCTATATAATTTCTGACTCTGGCTTGCAAATGGACCCGGAAAAAGTGTCTGCTGTGCTTAACTGGCCACGTCCTCAGGGAGTAAAAGCTATCCAACGCTTCCTTGGGTTCACAAATGACTACCGGCAGTTTATCCCACATTTCTCCACTCTGGTCGCCTCAATTTCTGATTTGACTCGCAAGGGGTCCAACCCCCACATCTGGTCTTCTGAAGCTGAAGATGCTTTTCGCTCTCTAAAACAAGCCTTTGCTTCGACTCCTGTTGTCAGGACTCTGAACATTTTTATTACCTTTCGTGCATTACTGCCCTTTTCCAAGATGGCGTCTTTGGTCTCATGTGCACTGTCTTCCTGCTATAAAACTCCACCCCAGCCTTCAGTCTGTGCTAGAGTATTCTGCCTTGCATCCAGCCCTGACTCTGGTGACTCCCTGGCTATATACCTGCTCCTATGAACCTGTGTGGTGATCCTGCTACTCTGCTGTGAGTTCCTGCTGCATACACCAGTTTCCAGTAATCCACCTTCATCTGCTGCTCGTGTTTACTTCCATCTGCATTTGCTGGACATGTAAGCTGTTGCTGCTCTGCTTAAACCTGAGATTATCACCCAGGCCTTCCTGGTTGAGCTAAGACATTTTTTGAACTGCCTTATAAGCATATCTATCTGTGTTTGGACTAAAACAAGCACTTAAGGTACCTTCACACTGAACAACTTAACAACAATATCGCTAGCGATCCGTGACGTTGCAGCGTCCTGGATAGCGATATCGTTGTGTTTGACACGCAGCAGCGATCAGGATCCTGCTGTGATATCGCTGGTCGGAGCTAGAAGGCCAGCACCTTATTTCGTCGCTGGATCTCCCGCAGACATCGCTGAGCTGCGCTTAGTAACCCGATGTTTACCCTGGTTATCAGTGTAAATGTAAAAAAAACCAAACACTATATACTTACATTCCGGTGTCTGTCGGGTCCCCCGGCGTTCTGCTTCCCTGCACTGTGTCAGCGCCGGCTGGCCGTAAAGCAGAACACAGCGGTGACGTCACCGCTCTGCTTTACGGCCGGCGCTTACAGTGCAGGGAAGCAGAACGCCGGGGGACCCGACAGACACCGGAATGTAAGTATGTAGTGTTAGTTTTTTTTACATTTACACTGGTAACCAGGGTAAACATCGGGTTACTAAGCGCGGCCCTGCGCTTAGTAACCCGATGTTTACCCTGGTTACACGGGGACTTCGGCATCGTTGGTCGCTGGAGAGCTGTCTGTGTGACAGCTCTCCAGCGACCACACAGCAACGCTGCAGCGATCGGCATCGTTGTCTAGATCGCTGCAGCGTCGCTAAATGTGACGGTACCTTAAGGCTACTTTCACACTAGCGTCGGGCTCGGCCCGTCGCAGTGCGTCGGGCCGAGGTAACCGACGCTAGCGTTCTCTGCGCCGCACAACGGGGGCAGCGGATGCATTTTTCCAGTGCATCCGCCGCCCCATTGTGAGGTGGGGGCCGAGTTCCGGCCGCGCATGCGCGGTCGGAAAAAGCGGACCCTCGGCAGCAAAAAACGTTACATGTAACGTTTTTTGCAGCCGACGGTCCGCCACAACACGGTGCAACCGTCGCACGACGGTTGCGACGTGTGTCAATTCGTCGCAATGCGTCGTTAATGTTAGTCTATGGACCAAAAACGCATCCTGCAAGCACTTTTGCAGGATGCGTTTTTTGACCAAAACGACGCATTACGACGGAGGACAAAAAACGCCAGTGTGAAAGTAGCCTTAGGCCCTCACAATGGGGCGGCGGATGCGCTGGAAAAATGCATCCGCTGCCCCCGTTGTGCGGCGCAGAGAACGCTAGCGTCGGTAACCTCGGCCCGACGCACTGCGACGGGCCGAGCCCGACGCTAGTGTGAAAGAAGCCTTATTCGTGTCAAGTATCCTCAAGAATAACTGTGCTTCATAGACTTTCTGCGTGAATGCATTTTCCTCTGAAGTTCCCTATAGACTGCTAAGCTGCATTTAATATTTACACCAAGTGTTGTGGACTTGAGTTTCTCTCTGCACCTGTTTGAATCACCGTGTGATAATATAGACTTTGCCACTTATAAAACTGTGTCCTGTAGTCTTGTTCCACGCAGAGAGTCTCCTGAGTTATCCCCTATAATTATTACACCTGTACTCCGTCGGCCTAAGGTGAACAAGCCCTTCATTCTTGAGGTAGACACTTCTGCCATTGGAGCTGGTGCGGTACTTTCCCAAAGATCCTCTTCCGGACATCTGGCTACTTGTGGCTTCTTTTCCAAAATCTTCGCCTCGGAGAGAAACTACGTCATCGGTGACAAGGAACTATTGGCCATAAAATTGGCGCTGGAGGAGTGGCGTTACCTGTTGGAAGGAGCTGTTCACCCTTTTAAGATCTTCACAGATCATAAGAATTTGGAATATATCCGCTCGGCACAAAGATTGAATCCTCGACAAGCCAGATGGTCGTTGTTCTTTGCCAGTTTTGACTTCGAACTACATTTTCGTCCTGGGGACAAGAACTTCAAAGCCGATGCTTTGTCCAGGTCATTTCTCGCATCCGATGTTGAGGAGGAGCCGGCACACATCGTGGGCCCCAACAAAATTATTCTTGTGGCTCCGGTCAGCATGTCTTCCGTACCTCCAGGTAAAACCTTTGTCCAGGAGAACGAGAGGTGTCGAGTCCTACGTTGGGGCCATGCCTCAAAACTAGCAGGCCATGTAGGATACAAGAAGACACTGGCTCTCATCACGCGCCACTATTGGTGGCCGTCTTTTCCAGGTGTTCAAAGTTGTCGCCTCTTGTCCTTCCTGTGCAAGAAACAAGATTCCCAGACATCTGCCCTCCGGTGTTCTACATCCGCTTCCAGTTCCTTTGGCTTCCTGGCAGCATATCGCTATGGATTTAATTACCGACCTTCCTCGGTCTTCTGGTCATACGGTCATTTTTGTAGTCGTGGATCGATTCTCCAAGATGGCTCATTTCGTCCCTTTGCCAGGATTACCTTCCGCTCCTGAATTGGCGAGAATCTTCATTGCTCATATCTTCCAGATTCACGGTTTTCCGTTGCACATAGTTTCTGATAGAGGAGTTTAATTCACCTCTCGGTTCTGGCGGGCTCTTTGCAAACTGATGAATGTTACTTTGGACTTCTCTGCCTACCATCCTCAGACCAACGGACAAACTGAGCGCACGAACCAGATTCTAATGACTTATCTCTGTAATTTTTCCAACGTTCATCACAACGATTGGTCTGATTTGCTTCCGTGGGCCGAGTTCGCGTACAATAGCCACATTAATAACTCTTCTTCCAAATCACCCTTCTTCATCATTTATGGGCAACATCCTGGTATCCCTCTGCCGGTACTTCCTGCCTCGGGTGTGCCGGCAGCCGATCTTCTGTCCGAGGAGTTCTCTAGGGTCTGGCTGGAGACCAAAACCGCCCTAGAGCAGGCGCAGGATAGAATTAAGACATGCCGACAAAAGACGCTTGGACTCTCCGTTATGCCGGCCTGGTGATAAGGTGTGGCTTCCAGGTTTATTCGTCTTAAGATTCCTTTGTATAAATTAGGTTCCCAAAACATTGGTCCATTTGAGGTTCTGGCTCATATCAACGATGTTTCTTACAAACTGAAACTTCCTGCTTCTCTTCGCATTCCCAATTCTTTTCACGTCTCTCTTCTGAAACTTGTTGTTTTCAATCAATTCCATGCTTCTGCTCAATCACCTCTACCAATCTCCGCTCAAGATGTCTTTGAGGTTAAAGATATTCTTGCCATGAAAAGGTCCAGAGGTAAAACTTTCTTTTTGGTCGATTGGAAGGGTTTTGGTCCCGAGGAGAGGTCCTGGGAGCCCCGTGAAAACATTCAGGCTCCTCAGATTTTAGCCAGATTTATTTCTGGGAGGGGGAGTAAGGGGAGGAGTACTGTCACAGCGCCTCTACGCGCCGTCGCATCTGATGCTGCTCCTTCTGCCGCGCCTGCCACTCACCTTTCTGTTTGCTGACGTACTTACCCGGCGCGCTCCTGCGGTGTGCGCGCGCCTTCCGGTCTCTACTCCTCCTGTTTCGCCGCCGCTCCCTGGCTCCCGTCGGGAGCGCGTGCACACTCATCTCTCCAACTCCTTCTGCGCACGCGCACTTCCTCTGCTCTGCAGACGCTCCTTTCCTCCTCTCTATGACTCTGGAGGATCTCAACCCGGAAGTTCTGCAGCACTCGGTCTATTTAAGGTATCTCCTTCCTCTGCTCCTTGCCTGATTGTCATTTGTCCTCACTTGACCCAGGTCCCTCTGTGCTTTGTTCTCTCCAGTGCGATACTGTCCGTCTTGTGTCTACGCCTTATCCTGCTTGTCCAGTGTCACCGCCATATCCTGCTTGTCCTGTGTTTCCGCCATATCCAGTCTGTCAGCCATATCCTGCCCGTCCTGTGTCTCCGCCATACCTTGTCTGTCCTGGGCGTCCGCCATATCCAGTCCACTCTGTGTTTCAGTCGCTGCCACTCTGTCCTGTGTCTCCGCCTTTGCCACTTCCGCATCTCTTCTCTCCTACTTCCTGTTCCCCGGTATCAGCTGCGGCAATAGTCTCCCTTGGGCCTGCCCCTAATGCTCTCTGTATTGGGGTTGGTCCACCAGGCCAGCTCACCCTTGGGAGGTTCGTTGTCGTGGTTCTGCGGGTTCACTTTTAGGAGATCCAAAAGATCTGACAATGAATATTGAGGTTTGCCTCGATCTGATATTTGTGGGAGATATACAGTTGTGTAAAACGTTTTTGCCCCCTTTCTGATTTCCTATTTTGCATGTTTGTCACATTTAAATGTGTGAGATCACCAAACAAATTTAAATAATAGACAAAAATAACACAAGTAAACACAAAATGCAGTTTTTAAATGAAGGTCTTTGTTATTAAAGGAAAATGAAATCCAAAGCTACATTGAGCTGTGTGAAAAAATGATTGCCCCCTAAGACTAATAACTGGTTGAGCCACCTGTTATGGTTCTGGTGGTTAGGAACACATGAACTGACCAGATAAGTAAACCGAAAATAAGGACAAGCTCTGGGAATGTGGGAACTTTACTGACCGCAATCCTGATCCTATCAAACACACACTATAGGCAGCCGTGGAGCGTACCTGACTCGGCCTAGACGCCTCTTCACAGCCTGAGAAACTAGCTACCCGTAGAGAGAAACAAAGCCTCACTTGCCTCAGAGAAATTTTCCCCAAAGTGAGAGCAGCCCCCCACAAATAATAACGGTGAGATAAGAGGAAAACACAAACATAGAAATGAAAACAGGTTTTAGCAAATGAGGCCCGCTAATAACTAAATAGTCAGAAGATAGCAAGGAATCTGTGCGGTCAGTATAAAATACTACAAAAATTATCCACGCAGAGAATACAAAAAGACCCCCACACCGACTCACGATGTGAGGGGCGCAACTCCGCACCCCAGAGCTTCCAGCTAGCAATCAAATAGCATATAAACAAGCTGGACTGAACTCATCATATACTGAGAAACATTTTCAAATAGCAATGAGCAAAAATAGACTAGCATGAACTTAGCTTCTCCACGAGGAGACAGGTCACAAGGGAAGTCCCAGAGAGATCTGAATCAGTACTGAATACAACGACAGCAGGCAACAAGTAAAGGTCCAGGTGGAGTTAAATAGGCAGCAAGCCTAGCAGGAAACGAGGCAGCTGGAGTCCAGCTACAGACCAGCCGTAACACTCAAAGCCACCAGAGGGAGCCCATGAACAGAACTCACAAAGTACCACTCATGACCACAGGAGGGAGCCCGAGAACGGAATTCACAACAGTACCCCCCCCTTGAGAAGGGGTCACCGAACCCTCACCAGAGCCCCCAGGCCGATCAGGACGAGCCAAATGAAAGGCACGAACCAAATCGGCAGCATGGACATCAGAGGCAACAACCCAGGAATTATCCTCCTGACCATAGCCCTTCCATTTAACGAAGTACTGAAGCTTCCGTCTCGAAATACGAGAATCCAAGATCTTCTCCACCACATACTCCAATTCTCCCTCGACCAACACCGGAGCAGGAGGATCAACAGAAGGAACCACAGGCACCACATACCTCCGCAACAATGACCTATGGAACACATTATGAATGGCAAAAGATGCTGGGAGGTCCAAACGAAATGACACAGGATTGAGGATTTCTGAAATCTTATAAGGACCAATGAAACGAGGTTTAAACTTAGGAGAGGAAACCTTCATAGGAACGTAACGAGATGACAACCATACCAAATCCCCCACACAAAGTCGGGGACCCACACAGCGACGGTGATTAGCAAAGCGCTGAGCCTTCTCCTGTGACAACATCAAATTGTCCACTACGTGGTTCCAAATCTGCTGCAACCTATCCACCACAGAATCCACCCCAGGACAGTCAGAAGGCTCAACCTGACCTGAGGAAAAACGAGGATGAAAACCAGAATTACAAAAAAAAGGCGAAACCAAAGTAGCAGAACTAACCCGATTATTAAGGGCGAACTCAGCCAATGGCAAAAAAGTCACCCAATCATCCTGATCAGCAGAAACAAAACATCTCAGATAAGCTTCCAAGGTCTGATTAGTTCGTTCGGTTTGGCCATTCGTCTGAGGATGGAAGGCCGAAGAAAAAGACAAATCAATGCCCATCTTAGCACAAAAGGACCGCCAAAATCTGGACACAAACTGGGATCCTCTGTCAGACACAATGTTCTCCGGAATACCATGCAAACGAACCACGTTCTGGAAAAACAGCGGAACCAAATCAGAGGAGGAGGGCAACTTAGGCAAGGGCACTAAATGGACCATTTTAGAAAAATGATCACAAACCACCCAGATGACAGACATCCTCTGAGAGACTGGAAGATCCGAAATAAAATCCATGGAAATATGCGTCCAAGGCCTCTTCGGGACAGGCAAAGGCAAAAGCAATCCACTGGCACGAGAACAGCAAGGCTTGGCCCGAGCACAAATCCCACAGGACTGCACAAAGGAACGCACATCCCGCGACAAGGAAGGCCACCAAAAGGACCTGGCCACCAGATCCCTGGTACCAAAAATCCCAGGATGACCCGCCAACACCGAAGAATGAACCTCGGAAATAACTCTACTGGTCCATCTATCCGGGACAAACAGTCTCTCCGGTGGACAACGGTCAGGTCTATCGGCCTGAAATTCCTGCAGCACCCGCCGCGAATCAGGGGAGATGGCAGACAAAATCACCCCCTCTCTGAGGATACCAGCCGGCTCAGAAACTCCTGGAGAGTCAGGCACAAAACTCCTAGAAAGGGCATCAGCCTTCACATTCTTTGAGCCCGGAAGGTACGAAACCACGAAATCAAAACGGGAGAAAAACAGCGACCAACGAGCTTGTCTAGGATTTAACCGCTTGGCAGACTCGAGATAAATCAAATTCTTGTGATCCGTCAAGACCACCACGCGATGCTTGGCTCCCTCAAGCCAATGTCGCCACTCCTCGAATGCACACTTCATTGCCAACAACTCCCGATTACCAACATCATAATTCCGCTCGGCAGGCGAAAACTTTCTAGAAAAGAAAGCACATGGTCTCATCACCGAGCCATCAGAGCTTCTCTGTGACAAGACAGCCCCTGCTCGAATCTCAGAAGCATCAACCTCGACCTGAAAGGGAGAAAAGAAAGCACATGGTCTCATCACCGAGCCATCAGAGCTTCTCTGTGGCAAGACAGCCCCTGCTCCAATCTCATCAACCTCGACCTGAAAGGGAAGAGAGACATCAGGCTGACGCAAGACAGGAGCCGAAGAAAACCGACGTTTCAGCTCCTGAAAGGCCTCAACGGCCGCAGAAGGCCAATTCGTCACATCAGCACCCTTTCTAGTCAAATCCGTCAAAGGTTTAACCACACTAGAAAAATTAGTGATGAAGCGACGGTAAAAATTAGCAAAGCCCAAGAACTTCTGAAGACTCTTCACCGATGTAGGTTGAGTCCAGTCATAGATGGCCTGGACTTTAACTGGATCCATCTCGATAGTAGAAGGGGAAAAAATAAAGCCCAAAAAGGAAGCCTTCTGGACTCCAAAGAGACATTTAGAGCCCTTCACAAACAAGGCATTGGCACGCAGGACCTGAAACACCATCCTGACCTGCTTCACATGAGACTCCCAATCATCAGAAAAGACCAAAATATCATCCAGGTACACAATCATAAATCTATCCAGATACTCTCGGAAGATGTCGTGCATGAAGGACTGAAACACGGAAGGGGCATTAGAAAGCCCAAAAGGCATCACCAAGTACTCAAAATGACCTTCGGGTGTATTAAATGCTGTTTTCCATTCATCGCCCTGCTTTATACGCACAAGATTATAAGCTCCTCGAAGATCTATCTAGGTGAACGAGCTAGCCCCCCTAATCCGAGCAAACAGATCGGACAGCAGAGGCAAAGGGTACTGAAATTTGACCGTGATTTTATTTAGAAGGCGATAATCTATACAGGGTCTCAGAGAACCATGCTTCTTGGCCACAAAAAAGAACCCTGCACCCAAAGGTGACGAGGACGGACGAATATGCCCTTTCTCCAAAGACTCCTTTATATAAGTCCGCATAGCGGTATGTTCTGGTACAGATAAATTAAAAAGTCGACCCTTAGGGAACTTACTACCAGGAATCAAATTTATAGCACAATCACAATCCCTATGAGGAGGTAGGGCACTGGATTTGGGCTCATCAAATACATCCTGGTAATCCGACAAAAATTCAGGGACTTCAGAAGGAGTAGAAGAAGCAATTGACACCAAAGGAACATCGCCATGTACCCCTTGACAACCCCAACTTGATACAGACATTGCTTTCCAATCCAGGACTGGATTATGAACCTGCAGCCATGGCAGACCCAACACGACAACATCATGCAAATTATGTAACACCAGAAAGCGAATAACCTCCTGATGTGCAGGAGTCATGCACATAGTCACTTGAGTCCAGTACTGAGGCTTATTCTTGGCCAGTGGCGTAGCATCAATTCCCTTTAGTGGAATAGGGAATTGCAATTGCTCCAAGATAAAACCACAGCGCCTGGCAAATGACAAATCCATCAAATTCAGGGCAGCGCCTGAATCCACAAAAGCCATAACAGAGTAGGATGACAGAGAGCAAATCAAAGTAACAGACAAAATGAATTTAGGCTGTACAGTACCAATGGTGACAGACTTAGCGAACCTCTTTGTGCGCTTAGAACAATCAGAGATTACATGAGTGGAGTCACCACAGTAAAAGCACAACCCATTCTGACGTCTGTGATTTTGCCGTTCAATTCTGGTCAGAATCCTGTCACATTGCATAGACTCATGCTTCTGTTCAGAAAACACCGCCAGATGGTGCACAGGTTTGCGCTCCCGCAAACGCCGATCAATCTGAATGGCCAAAGACATTGACTCATTCAGACCCGCAGGCGTGGGGAACCCCACCATAACATCCTTAAGGGCTTCAGAAAGACCCTTTCTGAAAATCGCTGCCAGGGCACACTCATTCCATTGAGTGAGCACAGACCACTTCCTAAACTTCTGACAGTAAACCTCTGCTTCATCCTGACCCTGAGAGAGAGCCAGCAAAATCTTTTCTGCCTGGTCTACTAGATTAGGTTCCTTATAAAGCAATCCAAGCGCCAGAAAAAACGCATCCACATTTAGCAATGCAGGATCTCCTGGCGCCAGGGAGAATGCCCAATCTTGAGGGTCACCACGTAACAAAGAAATAATAATTTTAACTTGCTGAGCAGGGTCACCAGAGGAACGAGGTCTCAGAGAAAGAAACAATTTGCAATTATTTTTGAAATTCAAAAACCTAGATCTATCTCCAGAGAACAGCTCAGGAATTGGTATTTTAGGTTCAGACATAGGACTGTGAACTACATAATCCTGAATGCTTTGTATCCTTGTAGCGAGCTGATCCACACAAGAGGACAGACCTTGAATGTCCATATCTGCAGCTGAGTCCTGAACCACCCAGAGATTAAGGGGAGGAGAGAGGCTAAACACACTGCAGAGGAAAAAAAAAAAACCTCAGAGCTTCTCTTATCCCTCTTTTGCGATGCATTAACACTTTACGGGCCTGCTGTACTGTTATGGTTCTGGTGGTTAGGAACACATGAACTGACCAGATAAGTAACCGAAAATAAGGACAAGCTCTGGGAATGTGGGAACTTTACTGACCGCAATCCTGATCCTATCAAACACACACTATAGGCAGCCGTGGAACGTACCTGACTCGGCCTAGACGCCTCTTCACAGCCTGAGAAACTAGCTACCCCTAGAGAGAAACAAAGCCTCACTTGCCTCAGAGAAATTTTCCCCAAAGTGAGAGCAGCCCCCCACAAATAATAACGGTGAGATAAGAGGAAAACACAAACATAGAAATGAAAACAGGTTTTAGCAAATGAGGCCCGCTAATAACTAAATAGTCAGAAGATAGCAAGGAATCTGTGCGGTCAGTATAAAATACTACAAAAATTATCCACGCAGAGAATACAAAAAGACCCCCACACCGACTCACGATGTGAGGGTCACAACTCCACACCCCAGAGCTTCCAGCTAGCAATCAAATAGCATATAAGCAAGCTGGACTGAACTCATCATATACTGAGAAACATTTTCAAATAGCAATGAGCAAAAATAGACTAGCATGAACTTAGCTTCTCCACGAGGAGACAGGTCACAAGGGAAGTCCCAGAGAGATCTGAACCAGTACTGAATACAACGACAGCAGGCAACAAGTAAAGGTCCAGGTGGAGTTAAATAGGCAGCAAGCCTAGCAGGAAACGAGGCAGCTGGAGTCCAGCTACAGACCAGCCGTAACACTCAAAGCCACCAGAGGGAGCCCATGAACAGAACTCACAAAGTACCACTCATGACCACAGGAGGGAGCCCGAGAACGGAATTCACAACAGCCACCCTTAGCAGCAACAACTGCAATCAAGCATTTGCGATAACTAGCAATGAGGCTTTTACAATGCTCTGGAGAAATTTTGACCCACTAATCTTTGAAGAATTGTTGTAATTCAGCCACATTCAAGGGTTTCCGAGCATGAGCTGCCTTTTTAAGGTCATGTCACAGCATCTCAATCGGATTAAGGTCAGAACTTTGACTAGGCCACTCCAAAGTCTTAATTTTGTTTTTCTTAAACCATTCAGAGGTGGACTTGCTGTTGAGTTTTGGATCATTATCCTGCTGCATAACCCAAGTGCACGTCAGCTTGAGGTCACAAACAGATGGCCGGACATTCTTCAGGATTTTTTTGTTAGACAGCAGAATCCATGTTTCCATTTACCATGGCAAGTCTTCCAGGTCCTGAAGCAAAACAACCCTAGACCCTCATACTACCACCACCATATTTTACTGTTGGTATGGTGTTCCTTTTCTGAAATGCGATGTTACTTCTACGCCAGATGTAATGCAACATACATCTTCCAAAAAGTTCAACTCTTGTCTCATCTCTTGTCAACTCTTGTCTCATCAGTCCACAGAGTATTCTCCCAAAAGTTTTGGGGATGATCAAGATGTTTTCTGGCAAAACTGAGACAACCCTTTATGTTATTATAATAATAATATTTGTTTATATAGCCCCAATATATTCTGCAGCGCTTTACAGTTAAACAGTTTCAAACACAACAGTCATAAGTAACGGTGTTAACAAAAATATAATGATTAAAGCAAGATAAAACAACCCTGCTTGTGAGAGCTTACAATCTACAATGAGATGGGGGAGATACATAAAATTACTTTGATTAGGGAACCTGATAGGCCGCTCTGAACAAAAGTGTTTTGAAGGAGCACCTAAAACTGTGCAAGTTGTGGCTGGTCCTAATTTCTTGGAGTAGAGCATTCCAGAGGATTGGCGCAACGCGGGAGAAGTCTTGGAGTCAGGAGTGGGAGGTACAGATTAGTGCAGAGGTTAGTCGAAAGTTGTTTCAGAGCGCAGTGGTCGGTTAGGCCAATAGAAATGAGGGAGGAGATGTAAGGGGGTGCCGCACTGTGGAGAGCTTTGTGGGTGAGAACAACTACTTTGAATTGGATCCTATAATGAATGGGCAGCCAGTGTAACGACTGGCGAAGAGTGGACGCGTCTGAGTAACTATTAGCCGGGTGTATGACCCTGGCTGCTGCATTAAGGATGGACTGGAGGGGGGAAAGTCGAGTAAAGGAGAGGCCAATTAATAGAGCGTTACAGTAGTCCAGGCGGGAGTGGATCAGGGTGATGATGAGGGGTTTTGTTTCCATGGTGAGAAAAGGGCAGATTCTAGAGATGTTCTTTAGGTGTAAGTGGCAAGAGATTGTATATGGGAGGTGAAGGAGAGATTGGTGTCAAATTCTTATTGCTGAGCAGTGGTTTTTGTCTTGAAACTCTGCCGTACAGGTCATTTTTTGCCCAGTCTCTTTTTATGATGAAATCATGAGCACTCAAGCAAGTGAGAATGTTGTTGTGGAATCTTTTGTGACCTCTTGGATGAGTTGTCGCTGCGCTTTTGGGGTAGTTTTGGTCGGCCAGCAACTCATGGGAAGGTTCACCACTGTTCCATGTTTTTGCCATTTGTGGATAATGGCTCTCACTGTGGTTCACTGGAGTCCCAAAGCTTTAGAAATAGCTTTATTAACTTTTCCAGAGTGATAGATCTCAATTACTTTGCTTCTCATTTGTTTCAGAATTTCTTTGGATCACAGCATGATATCTAAGGCTATGTGTCCACGTTCAGGAAACATTGCGTTTTTGACGCAGCGCTAAGCCGCAGCGTCAAAAACGCAGCGTCCAGATGTTACAGCATAGTGGAGGGGATTTAATGAAATCCCATCTCCACTGTGCATTAAAAAACGCATGCGTTTTTCCCGCAAAAACACATGCGTTGCGTTTTTTCAGAACGCAGCATGTTGCTACAATGAGCAAAACACGCAGGAACACCGCAGGTGACCTGCCAGTGACCTCAGGTGCATTTTTAGTCAGGATTTTACCTGCTTAAAATCCTGACCAAAGCCTGAAGCAAGCCTGAACGTGGACACATACCCTAAGTGTTGAGGATCTTTTGGTCTACTTCACTTTGTTAGGCAGCTCCTATTTAAGTGATTTCTTGATTGAGAACAGGTGTGGCATTAATCAGACCTGAATGTGGCTAGGGAAATTTAACTCGGCTTCTGAAAGATTTAATAAACCACAGTTAATATATGTTTTAAGGAGTGGCTGGGCAATCACTTTTTCACACAGGGCCCTGTAGGTTTGGATTTCTTTTTTTTTAATAATAAAGACCTTCATTTAAAAACTGCATTTTGTATTTACTTGTGTTATAATAATATAAAAATATTTAAATTTATTTGGTGATCTGAAACATTTAAGTGTGACAAACATGCAAAATAATAGGAAATCAGGAAGAGGGCACTTTTTTACACAACTGTATTTTCAGCGTCACATCTATGGAACGTACATAACGCATTCGCTCACATCACTGTAAGGTCAGCAGAACCCCCTCCAACTTAATATTGGTTTGAATGTTATCCATGCCATGTTTCATCTCTATGTACAAGAGAAATCTTCATAACAAACATGATGACAATATCTACCATCTAGGACCTCAGGGGGTAAAGATATCCTGAAAATTAAGGATCTCATAAAATTCTAACCAACCGAGAACATCCCACAACTAGCCCCCACATGAACTCATCAAGGGGAGGTATAAAGGCTTAAGCTTCATCTAATAAAAAGCAGAATTTGGGTTTGGTCATTTGTTCATTCTGGAAGACATAGTTCGCTGAGAAAGTGTTTCACTTTCCTAATTGGAGCGCTTACCTCCACAAAGATGAGCCATTCCTGCAACATCCAGTTTAGTAATTTTCTTTCATTATATCTTTCTATTCTATGTAATTGAATATACTGTGTTGTTTTGTTCCCATTTTGCATCATCTTTGTATTTAATTTTTATAAATGCTGCCTACCTTTCTGGATTAAATATAT
Source organism: Ranitomeya variabilis (assembly GCF_051348905.1). Classification (NCBI taxonomy): domain Eukaryota; kingdom Metazoa; phylum Chordata; class Amphibia; order Anura; family Dendrobatidae; genus Ranitomeya; species Ranitomeya variabilis. The sequence goes on from NC_135234.1 coordinate 394,293,708, forward strand.
AAAATGTAATAGCTCTGTTCCCCTTGCTCTGTAAACCGCACCCCTGAAGCCATACCAGGTGTCCAATCTGCTTGTACATACACTCACACACATTCTATGCTTCGGAATCAGAGGTGTATATACCCCTCGCTCACTATGCCTTCCCTAATAACTGGCTTAGTAGTGAAAGCAGTTGCGGCCTCATCCATCCATCACCAACTTAAACACATGCTAAAATGGAAGAAAGAAATGTTTATCAAATGGAAAGAGGGAGGCATATCTAAAGAAGAATATAATGCTGTCTGCAGAACCTGCAGGGCACGAAGACTCAAGAGACATCAAAAGCAATAAAAAAGGATTTTGGGGATATGTCAAAAGTAAAAGAAAAGTCAAAGATGCTATAGGATTTTTACAGGATGAAAATGATGAAATGGTAAGAAAGAATGTTGAGAAGGCCGAATTTTTAAATTCCTATTTTGCATGTTTTCTCTCAGAAAGGAAATGTAACATCAACTGATCTTCACTGTCCTATTAAAGGAATAGAAGAATCCAGGATATCTATAAACAGAAAGTGAAGAAACACTTAGCTAACAAATGAATTCAAGTCTCCAGGTCCAGATGAATTACACCCCAGAGTACTGAAGGAGATAGCAGATGAAATTTTTGAACCACTCTCCATAATCTTTGAAAATTCTTGGAGAACAGGAGAAGTCCCAGAAGACTGGAGAAAAGGAAATGTTGTTCCTATTTTCAAAAAGGGGAAGAAGGTGGACCCAGGGAACTATAGGCCGGTGAGTCTGACTTCTATACCAGGAAAGATCTTTGAACAAATTATTAAACAACATGTATGTAAGTACCTGGATAAGAATGAAGTGATTTACTAGAGTCAGCTTGGGTTTGAAACGAATAAGTCATGTCAGACTAACTTAATTTCCTTCTATGACAGAATCACTGACTGGGTGGATCAGGGACATGCTGTAGATATAATATATCTTGACTTCAGCAAAGCATTTGACAAAGTAACACCATCCTTATTGAGAAAATGACTAAATATGGAATGGACAAGGCAACTGTTAGGTGTATTCATAACTGGTTGAAAGAATGTCTCATGTCCAGTTGAAAGAATGTCTCAAGTGGGGTACCACAGGGTTCTGTCCTGGGCCCTGTATTGTTCAACATCGTTATTAATGATTTAGATGAAGGAATTGAGGGTACATTGATTAAATTTGCTGATGACACAAAGCTAGGAGGGATAACTAATACTAGAGAAGAGAGAGAGAATTCAAAAAGATATAAATAAACTGGAGCAGTGGGCAGCAACTAACAGAATGGTTTTTAACAGAGAAAAATGCAAAGTACTACGTCAATAAAAATTAAAAAAATAGCATATACATAATGGGAAGAATAGGGCTAAGCAACAGCATATGTGAAAAAGAGCTACGTATACTAATAGATCGTAAACTGAACATGAGTCAACATTGTGTTGCACCAGCAAAAAAGGCAAATGCAATTCTGGGAGGTATAAACAGAAGCATACAGTCTAGATCATGTGAAATCTTTATTGCCCTCTACTTCTCTTTGGTTAGACCTCATCTAAAATCCTGTGTTCAATTTTGGGCACCACGTTTTAAAAAAGACATCAACAAACTTGAGCAAGTTCAGAGAAGAGCAACCAGAATGGTGACTGGTCTGCAAACCATGTCCTATGAGGAACGGTTACAGGATTTGGGAATGTTTAGCTTGCAAAAAAGACTGAGAGGAGATTTAATAGCTGTCTACAAATATCTCAAGGGCTGTCACATTGTAGAAGGATCATCTTTATTCTCATTTGCACAAGGAAAGACTAGAAGCAATGGAATGAAACTGAAAGGGAGGAGACAGATTAGATATTAGAAAAAACTTTTTGACAGGGTGATCAATGAGTGGAACAGGCTGCCACGAGAGGTGGTGAGTTCTCCTTCCATGGAAGTCTTCAAACAGGTTGGACAGACATCTGTCTGGGATGATTTAGTGAATCCTGCTTTGAGCAGGGGGTTGGACCAGATGGCCCAGAAGATCCCTTCCAACTCTACCATTATATGATTACTCTTCAGTCAATTGCATAATTGCCCTGACAATTGGAGGCAGCAGAGTTGCGTCTCCCTGACAAACATGTAACAGTGGTGGAACCTGGACGGTTATTGGATTTTTATGCATGCATAAAAATCATCTTTACCGCCAGTACATCGCTCCTTGTAACATGTACTGTGTGTGAGAACAGGATTGGAATGCTTTTTCTAAACCATTTACACAAGTCAAGAAACGAGCTCCAAACAACTTTAATATAGTTGATCCATGGTCATTACTGGCCTGACATCAGTCTGCAAAATGGGGCATTAGGCGCACCATGGCTAAACAGGAATGTTCAGGCAACACTTACATGTCCTCTCAAGGTTCCTCTAAAGCCCACAACCCACTGAAGATCAATATGAGGTTCTACCAAGCAGCAGACTTGAAGCCTAAGAAAATGGATGGAAGGTTGCCAAACATGTATAATGACACATTCTGCAAGAAGAAGCTACTGGACCATGGCTTCTCCAAGCCTGAAAACCCTCAATCAGTCAAAGCTTCATGAAGATCTTCTACATGGCGGTGTCAATGAATATCTGTAGAAGGTATTGGAAGGCGGTGAAAGGTTTGAGCCCCGATTTTCTTTCCACTAACTTTGTTTGAAGTTGTTCTACACAGTGGGGAAAAAAAAGTTTATGTTTCTTTGTGAATCCCTCACACACTCACGTTCCTTTGGGCAATTCTTATAGACGTATCTACTAACTAGACATGTCACAAAAATGCAAGAAATGTGGCAACAAAGGGCACGAGATATAGGACTGTATAGGATGCCTTCAAGGTTTGCTGGGTCACAGAACATGGAATCAAGGATCCCTGAAAAAGACCACCTGCAACCTCTTCAGAACATTGTACAAGCCATCCCATGTGTAAAAGAGCTAGCCAAAGAGAGAGGAAAAAGACATTGGCTTAAGAGTCGAAGAAAGCTCCAGCAGGAAGTAATCCCAGCTCCAGCGGCACTTAAATTGGATAAAAAGAAGGATCCCACCCTACCCTGTCCCAGCCACCCCCAAAGAGTCTGCCATCTTTATATTCATACTCTACCTTAATTACCCTTCTGTCACCTGCTCCACCCACCACCTTTCCCCCAATGTCACCAGCTGCAGCAGGACTAACCCTCCAGCTACTGCCGTACTCTTTGTAAACAGCCTCCTGTGAGACAGCCTAGCCTATGGTCTCTCAAAGAATAGTTTTCAAAGTCTGTGAAAATCTGCTTCCAGGAACTAAAAAGAGCAGATGGTGTAGGAGCTGGTGACTTTACGGAATCATCAAGCTTCACTGAAAAAGATTCCCTTGACCAGAGTAGTAACTAGTGTGGTAGATCGGCTCACTCAGCTGCACACAGAGATATACACAGGTACACTGTCTCTTTAACTCTTCTGTTGTTTTATTATACAGGTTGCATAGACCAACACAAAGTGAAAATATACAGCCCTTCCGGAAAAACGAGAGCAAAACAAAATGGTATACAGTCTCTGCATCTGTGGAGATCCGCCTGCTCAGGGTTAGGGTACTGTCACACATTGAAATTTCGATCGCTACGACGGCACGATTTGTGACGTCGCAGCGTCGTACTATTATCGCTCCAGCGTCGTAGACTGCTGTCACACGTTGCAATCACGGCGCTGGAGCGATGCCGAAGTCCCCGGGTAACCAGGGTAAACATCGGGTTGCTAAGCGCAGGGCCGCGCTTAGTAACCCGATGTTTACCCTGATTACCAGCGTAAACGTAAAAAAAACAAACAGTACATACTTACATGCCGGTGTCTGTCCCTCGGCGCTGTGCTTCTCTGCACTGTGTAAGCACAGCGGCCGGAAAGCACAGCGGTGACGTCACCGCTGTGCTCGCTTTCCGGCTCTGGTGCTTACACAGTGCAGAGAAGCTTTCGCCGAGGGACAGACACCGGCATGTGAGTATGTACTGTTTGTTTTTTTTACGTTTACGCTGGTAACCACAGTAAACATCGGGTTACTAAGCGTGGTCCTGCGCTTAGTTACTCGATGTTTACCCTGGTTACCAGCGAACACATCGCTGGATCGCTGTCACACACAACGATCCAGCGATGACAGCGGGTGATCAAGCGACGAAAGAAAGTTCCAAACGATCTGCTTCGATGTACGATTCTCAGCAGGGTGTCTGATCGCTGCTGCGTGTCAGACACAGCGATATCGTAACGATATCGCTAGAACGTCACGAATCGTACCGTCGTAGCGATCGAAATTTCAATGTGTGACAGTACCCTAACAACCACACACTGGTTCAGCTCTTCTTTCACAGGACAAAAAGCACTGGAGTTCTCTCTCCAGCCCTACTCAACTCTGAATGCCTCAGGAGGATGACTATTTAAACCCAAGACCACATCCTGGCGTGGAGATAAGGTGGAAAACATCCCCATCTATTATTGTTCACAAAAATCCAGCCCTTTAAATGGCCGATTAATCCCTCTCAACACATAATATGCTGGAGGAAACTTCTGGGTTGAAATCACCGAAGCTAATAGCTTCCATTGACCTTACCATTGACTTTGTCACACATTCCCCCCCGCCCAAATCTGGTGGTTTTGGCACCTTCACTCTCTAGACAGTGAAACCTGGACAGGGTATCTGCGTTGCCATGTAGCTTCCTGGGCCTGTGCTCCACATGAAAACTAAAGTCCAGGAGCGCTAGAAACCACCTAGTCACCGGGCATTTTTCCCCTTCTTTTCCTTTATCCATCTAAAGGGCAATTGATCTTACACTAGCCTGAACTTCCGGCCTAACAGGTAGTATCTCGGAGTGTCAATTGCCAGCTTGATAACCAAGCACTCTTTCTCTACAATGGCATAGTTCTTTTCACAGGAGGAGAGTTCCTACTCAGGTATAGGACTGGATGTTTATCCAGATCTATTTCCTGGGACAACAACGTGACATGGACTTTTATTTTTGGAGACCTATAGGATTGGTAGTGGGATGTGTCTGATGGCTGATGTTCACGAATCCCATTTAAACTTTTAGTTTAGCTTTGGGTGTGTCAGTGTGTTTTCAAACATCTGAGCAGGAAACTGTAGTACAGGTCTGGGTAAAGACTGAACACAGGCCAGAGAAGGCAACACAACTGACTCAAGAGTGATAATAATAATCTTTGTTTATATAGCACCAACATATTCTGGAGCACTTTACAGTTTAACAGTTTCAAACACAACAGTCAGAAGTAACAATGTTAACAATACAATAATTAATGCAAAACAGGACGACCCTGCTTGTGAGAGCTTACAATCTACAATGAGGTGGGGAGATACAAAGTACAGGTTGTATTTACAATGATGATCCAGCCATTTTGAGGGAGTGGGGGATAGACAGAGTTAGTGACTGGGCTACACACACACACACACATAAAATTACTCTGATTAGAGAATGTGTAGAGAACGTGATAGGCCGCTCTGAACAAATGTGTTTTGAGGGAGCGCCTAAAACTGCAAGTTGTGGATGGTCCTAATTTCTTGCAGTAGAGCATTCCAGAGGATTGGCGCAACGCGGGAGAAGTATTGGAGTCGGGAGTGGGAGGTACGGATTAGTGCAGAGGTTAGTTGAAAGTCGTTAGCAGAGAGCAGCGATCGGCTAGGCAAATAGAATTGAGGGAGGAGATGTAAGGGGGTGCCTCACTGTGAAGAGCTTTGTGGGTGAGAACAAGTACTTTGAATTGGATCCTGTAGTGAATGGGCAGCCATAGTAACGACTGGCGAAGAGCGGACATGTCTGAGTACCGATTAGCCAGATGGACGACCCTGGCTGCTGCATTAAGGATGGACTGGAGAGGGGAAAGTGGAGTAAGGGGGAGGCCAATTAACAGGGCATTACAGTAGTCCAGGTGGGAGTGGATCAAGGCAACAGTGAGGGTTTTTGTTTCCATGCTGAGAAAAGGGAGGATTTTAGAGATGTTCTTTAGGTGTAAGTGGCAAGAGCAGGCAAGAGATTGTATTTGGGAGGTGAAGGAGAGATTGGTACCAAACGTAACACCTAGACAGCGTGCCTGCTGCCATGGTGTTATTATATTGCCACCCACGGAGAGGGCAATGTCAGATTTAGAGAGGTTAGTAGACTGCGAGAGCAGGAGAAGTTCAGTTTTGGAGAGGTTGAGTTTCAGGTAGAGGGCGGACATGATGTTGGAGACTGCGGACAGTCACTGGCATTCTGTAGTACAGCGAGGTAATATCGGGATGACATGTATAGTTGTGTGTCATCAGCATAAAGATGGTGCTGAAAGCCAAATCTGCTGATGGTCTGTCCAATTGAGGCCATGTAGAGAGAGAAGGGACCAAGGACTGAGCCCTGAGGTACCTCAACAGTGAGAGGAAGAGGGGATGAAGTGGAGCCAGCGAACAAAACACTGAAGGAGCTGTCAGAAAGATAGGAAGAGAACCAGGAGAGGGCAGTGTCCTTAACCCTTTTCTGCCATTAGACGTACTATCCCATCGAGGTGACCTGGGAGCGCGGCCGATCGCGGCCGGGTGTCAGCTGATTGCTGATTATTACAGATCATGGACCGCTCCTGGCACATTAACCACCGGAACACTGCAATCAAACCGCAGCGTTTCGGCGGCATAAGGAAGCATCGCGCAGGGAGGGGGCTCCCTGCGTGCTTCCCTGAGACCCTCGAAACAACGCGATATGATCGCGTTCGGAGCGTTTCCTGCGTCCTGCTTGCAGGCCCCGGATCCAAGATGGCCGCGGAGGGCCTTCGGGTCCTGCAGGGAGGTGGCTTGCAAGCGCCTGCTGAGAGCAGCCACTGGCAAGCCTGTCAGATCGCTGATCTGACACAGTGCTGTGCAAAGTGTCAGATCAGTGATCTGACACTATAACATGATGTCCCACCCTGGGGCAAAGTAAAAAAAAAAATCCTAAATAAATAAAAAAAAAATATTGTTCCAATAAATACATTTTTTATGTAAATAAAAAAAAACAATAAAAGTAAATATATATTTAGTATCGCCACGTCCATAACGACCCGACCTATAAAACTGTCCCACTAGTTAACCCCTGCAGTGAACACAGTAAAAAAACAAACGAGGCAAAAAGCAATGCTTTATTATCATACCGCCGAACAAAAAGTGGAATAACACGCGATCAAAAACACATATAAACATGGTACCGCCAAAAACGTCATCTTGTCCCACAAAAAACTAGCCGCCATACAGCGTCATCAGCAAAATAAAAGTTACAGCCTTCAGAATAAAGCGATGCAAAAATAATTATTTTTTCTATAAAAAAATGTTTTGTATAAAAGCGCCAAAACATAAAACAAATATAAATGAGGTATCGCTGTGATCGTACTGAGCCGAAGAATAAAACTGCTTTATCAATTTTACCAAACTCGGAACGATATAAACGCCCCCTCCCAAAAAAAAAAAAGAAATTTATGAATTTCTGGTTTTTGTTCATTCTGCCTAATAAAAATCGAAATAAAAAGCGATCAAAAAATGTCATATGCCTGATCATGGTACCAATAAAAACGTCAACTCGTCCCGCAAAAAACAAGACCTAACCTGACTCTGTGGACCAAAATATGGAAAAATTATAGCTCTCAGAATGTGGTAGCGCAAAAAATATTTTTTTGCAATAAAAAGCGTTTTAGTGTGTGACAGCTGCCAAACATAAAAACCCGCCATAAATAGTAAATCAAACCCCCCTTTATCACCGCCTTAGTTAGGGAAAAATAATAAAATAAAAAAAAGTATTTATTTCCATTTTCCCATTAGGGTTAGGGTTGTGGCTAAAGTTAGGGTTAGGGTTGGGGCTAAAGTTAGGGTTAGGGTTGGGGCTAAAGTTAGGGTTGGGGCTAGAGTTGGGGTTAGGGTTTGGATTACGTTTACGGTTGGTTTAAGGGTGTGTCGGTTAGGAGTATAGTTAGGGTTAGGATTAGGGTTAGGGGTGTGTTGGGGTTAGGGGTGTGTTGGGGTTAGGGGTGTGTTAGGTTTGGGGTTAGGGGTGTATTTGGGTTAGGGGTGTGGTTAGGGATAAGGGTGTGTTGGGGTTAGGGGTGTGGTTAGGGTTGGGATTAGGGTTAGGGGTGTGTTGGGGTTAGGGTTGGAGTTAGAATTGGGAGGTTTCCACTGTTTAGGCACACCAGGGGCTCTCCAAACGAGACAGGGCGTCCTATCTCAATTCCACCCAGTTTTGCATTGAAAAGTCAAATGGCGCTCCTTCCCTTCTGAGCTCTGCCATGCACTCAAACGGTGGTTTACCCCTACATATGGGGTATCAGCATACTCAGGACAAATTGCACAACAATTGGGGTCCAATTTCTCCTGTTACCCTTGGTAAAATAAAACAAATTGGATCTGAAGTAAATTTTTTGAGAAAAAAAGTTAAATGTTCATTTTTTTTTCAAACATTCCAAAAGTTCCTGTGAAACACCTGAAGGGTTAATAAACTTCTTGAATGTGGTTTTGAGCACCTTGAGGGGTGCAGTTTTTAGAATGGTGTCACACTTTTGTATTTTCTATCATATAGACCCATCAAAGTGACTTCAAATGTGATGTGGTAATGTGATTTTGGTTCCAAAATTGTGCTTATGTAAAGTAGACATGGGGGAAATGTTACTTATTACGTATTTTGTGTGACATATCTCTGTGATTTAAGGGCATGGAAATTCAAAGTTGGAAAATTGCTAAATTTTCGCCAAATTTCCATTTTTTCCCACAAATAAACGCAAGTAATGTCAAGGAAGTTTTACCACTAACATGAAGTACAATATGTCATGAGAAAACAGTGTCAGAATCATTGGAGTAGACAAAGTGCTCGAAGAGTTTAGAGATGAAGGGGAGATTGGAGACTGGTCTGTAGTTGTTTGTGCAGGATGGGTCGAGGCAGGTTTCTTTAATAATGGAGTAATGATCGAGTGTTTGAAGGAGGATGGGAAAATGCCAGAGGAGAGGGAGAGATTAAAGATTGTAGTTAGATGAGTAGTGACGACTGGAGAGAGACTGGAGGAGATATGAGGGAATGGGGTCAGATGAGAAGAAGAGAGGAGCCTGAAGACTTCTTCTGTGATGGCTCAAATGTGGAGAGTGAGCCAGGGGACATGCAGGGAGGGATGGGAGTCACTGTACTTGGCGGCTGGGAGCAGATTTCCTGACAGATATTATCTATTTTCTATATTAAGTGGGAGGCCAGGTCTTCAGCACAAATGTCTGTGATAGGGGCTTGTGCTTTTGGCCTGAGGAATTGAGTGAAAGGTGTCAAAAAGTTTCTTGGGGTTGTTGGATAGTGAGGAGATCAGGGTGGTGTAGTAGGTCTGTTTGGGGTGAAGGTCAGAGTTATAGGTTCTTAACATAAATTTGAAGTGGATGAAGTCTTCTGGTGTGCGAGTTTTCCTCCATAAGCGTTCAGCACTGCTAGAGCATCGCTGGAGAAAACGAGTTTGCAAGGTGAGCCAGGGCTGTTTTACTGTGCTTAGAGGTTCTGAGGGTGAGGGGAGCTACTTGGTCAAGGGTGCTTCTGAGAGTGTCATTGTAGTGGTGTACAGCCAGATCAGGACAGGAAAAAGAGGAGAATGGGGACAATGATGAGTGTAGGGAGTCTGAAAGTGTATGAGGGTTAATGGCATGTATATTTCTGATTGTGGTAGGTATGCGTGTGCTGGGGTGGGCGAGGAATTGTGAGTGATACAGTGGTGCAGTCGCCCACGACAACAGGTTTGGTACGGACTGTATTGGATGACGTGGCTGCAATCCTGAAGATAACGTTTAACTTTACTTTGAGTTTTGAAAATAAAGACTTTTAAGTTGGACTAATCTTGGTCATTGCCTCTTTATTGCATTGTGTGAACACTTCTGCATTACAATTGCTACACATGTACAAGATCAGAAAAATTATCAGCACATGATTGCAGCACCAGAACAACCATCAGTACATGAATGTGATGCCAGAACTACTGTCAGTAAATGAATGTGTCAGAACCACCATCAATACATGAATGCAGCCTCAGAACCACCATCAGTACATGAATGCAGTAAAAGAAACACTGTCAGTATATGAATGCAGCAACAGAAATACTGTTAGTACATGAAAGCAGCGAAAGAACCTCTATCAGTACATGAATGCAGCACCAAGCTTCGTACAGTGATCAATTGTAATGTCAGGTCAGATTCATGTATAATTGTATCACATGAACCTACAATTCCCAGTATGTACTTAAAAATGGCAAGAGATGCTGGGACTTATTGTTACCAGCCATCATCAGACTCCGGACCATACAGGAACCACAATACTGATGAGACCTAGTCAGTATCACAAATAAACATTTGCATCTAGATACCTAAGGGCAGCACGGTGGCTCAGTGGATAGCACTGCAGCCTTGCAGCGCTGGGGTCCTGGGTTCTAATCCCACCATGGACAACATCTGCAAGGAGTTTGTATGTTCTCCCCGTGTTTGCATGGGTTTCCTCTGGGTACTCCGGTTTCCTCCCACATACCAAAGACCAAAATGATGAATTTATACTAATAATTTAGATTGTGAGCCCCATCGGGGACAGTGATGATAATGTGTGCAAACTAAAGCGCTGCGGAATATGTTAGCGCTATATAAAAATAAAGATTATTATTATTAATATACCTTAGAGGTGACATCTTCTCTGATTGGAATAATTCCCATCCTTTTTGTCTCCATGTAGTGCAGATGCCATAATAAAATTTCATGGCTGTGCCCATCTGTATAATATCCTCCCACATGGCCCCTCTCCAAAATATACCCCCACACTACCCTACTATGTAATATCTCCCCCACATGATATCCTCGCACACAATGCCATCGTAGTAACACAACCCTTCCCTCCCCTGGCCCCTCATCTAAAATAACATAACATTTAATCTTTGGCTCCTCCATGGAGCGCTTACCAGTACCCGACATCTCTCCTGTGCTGCCCTGGCAGCAGTGTGATGATGTCAACAGCGTGCTGACCTCATCAAGCCGATGCACGTTGGGACGGGAGGCAGATGATCACTTTTACTGCCCCAGTCCCAGCGCTGCAGTGTTGAAAGACGCGAATACTTTTGAATATGGAAAGGAGTCATTGCATCCTCGTCAGCTTTACATGCTGCATAACATCCTATGTCACTTGACAACTGGTAAGGTTTTAATACTAGAGGTTAGGACCAACCCAAATTTGCTTATCATGTTATCATCTTGGGTTTTGTCTGTTTAGTGGCCAGTGTGAACAAGCGCCTACTTCTTGCATGCATACCAATTTATATTCCAGTTTATCTCTATAGATTTTTTTGTTTCATTTTTTTGTGCAAATAAAAGTGTGGCCTCCCTCTTTTTTGAGCTGGACATTACATTCATGTAGTTCCCAATGCCTGGTTGTCCATTAGCTGGGTCTCAGTCCTTCTCAGCCCTTATCCACATGCATGTTACATGATAAATGGCGCTACTTCCTTCGGTGCCCCACAGTGCACCCAAACAGTTGTTTTCCTCCATATGTTGGGTATCGCGTACTTAGGAGAAATTGCAGAACAAATTGTATGACACATTTTCTCCTGTTATCCTTGTGAGAAAGCATTGTGGATGAAAAAAAACCATTTTTGTGGGAAAATATGATTTTAATTTTCTCGGCTCAACGTTATAAACTTCTGTGTGTGCTTACCACACATCTAAATAAATTCCTTGAGTGGTCTAATTTCCAAAATGGGGTCACTTGAGAGGGGTTTCCACTGTTTAGGTACATCAGGGGCTCTCCAAGTGCAAACTGGTGTCTTCTCTAAATTCCATCAATTTTTACATTCAAATAGTCATACTGTGCTCCTTCCCTTCCAAACCCGGCTATACGCCCAAATAGTAGTTTCCCCCCACAAATAGGGTAGCAGCATACTCGAGAGAAATTGCAGAACAAATTTTGGGATCTATTTACCCTGTTACCCATGTGGAAATAAAAAATTTGGAGCTCAATAAAATTTTTGTGAAAAAGTAAAATGTTAATTTTGTTCCCCCCACATTCTATAATTCCTGTGAAGCACCTAAAGGGGTGATAAACTTTTTGAACGTGGTTTTAAGCACTTTGAGGGGCGCAATTTTTAGAATGGTGTCATTTTGGGGTATTTTTTGTCATATAGGCCAAAGTCACTTTAAATGTGATGTGGTTCTTTAAAAAGTAGTTTTTGTAATTTTTGATGTAAAAATGAGAAAGTGCTGATGAATTTTTAAACCTTCTAACTTTCTAACAAAAAAATTATGTTTAAAAAATTATGCATATATAAAATGCACGTGGAAAATGTTATTTAATAACTATTTTATGTCACATAACTCTCTGGTTTAAGGGCATATGAATTAAAAGTTTGAAAATTATGAATTTTTTGCCACATTTTTGATATTTTCACAAATAAACGCAAGTCATATCGAACAAATTTTACCACTATCATGACGTACAGTATGTCACAGGAATAACTAGGAATCGTTGAAGCGTTCCAGAGTTATTACGACATAAAGTGACACTGATCAGAATTGTAAAATTTGGCCTAGTCATAAAAGTGAAAACTGGCTTGGGGAGTGAAGGGGTTAAAGGGAATCTGTCACCCAGTTTTTGCTATGTAATCTGAGATCAACATGATGTAAGTGAAGAGATCCTGATGAGATCCTGATTATAGTGATGTGTCACTTACTGAGCTGTGTTTCGCTGTTTTAATATAATCAGTGTTTTATATATATATTATCCGAATGTGGATACACTGAATAGTTAAGGCTATGTGCACACGTTGCGGATTTTGATGGGAATCCCCAGTGTAGTGCACAAGCAATGTTAGTCAATGTGAAATTCAGAATTGGTGTGCACATGCTGCGGAAAAATACATGCGGATTTGCAGCGTTTTATTTTCCGCAGCATGTCAATTCTTTTTGCAGATCAACATCGTTTATGCACCCATTGACTTCCATTGAGTCAGTCAAATCCTTAGCAAAACCACTGATGTAAAAAGACTGGTTTTGCTGTGGAGTTGCGTGTGAGAAACGCTGCAGATAGGGAGGAGGAAGAGTGTGTGGGCGGAGACTGTGTGTGTGGGTAGAGACTATGTGTGAGCGGAGAAGATGTGTGTGTCTGTGTGTGTGCGAGTCTGTCTCTGTGTGTGCATGTGTCCCTGTGTGTGTGTGTGTGTGCGTGTCTGTGTGAGGGTGTCTGTGTGCAGTTATCTGCGTGTGTCTCTGTGTGTGCTGGTGTGTATGGGTCTGTGTAACCAGGCATCGTCTGATGGGACTACTGCTCCATCAGGCTATGTCTGCTGTCACATAGAACAGTGACAGCATTAGCCGATGATGGCACAGTAGTCCCATCAGATGATGCATGTGTTAAATAGTAAAAAAAAGAAAACGTACAATATCCAACATACAGTACATACTCACCAAACACCTAGTCCCCGACGCCCTTGTTCTCCTGTAACAAAAATAATAAACCAACCAACCTTTCTGCCATAGTCCATTTAATAACGAGTGTCCCACGACAATCTCCCATGTAGAACAGTGACATCGGGAGATGTGACCGCTTTACATTGCTCCGGCGATATACTGATCGGAGGTAATCACCCGTGGTGTATCCCTCCGCCGCCGGGAGAGAGGTCACCTGAGTTCATGCTGTCACCGGCTACGTTGTGTGAGAAAATTCTCTCTCACAGATGCTGTAAAGTGAGAGCATGAACTACGGTGACCTCTTCAGTGATGCACTGCAGGAGCCATTACCTCCTGTCAGTGCATCGCCGGAGGCCCTGTAGAGCAGTCACATCTCCCTATGTGACTGCTGTATAGGGGAGATCGACGTGGGACAGTCGTTATGAAATGGATGACATCGGAACAGGGATTATTTGTGTTGGTTTATTATTTTATTTTTATTACTGGAGATCGAGGGCATCACATAGATTAGCTGTATAATAAATATGGGAAAACTGTGTTGTGTTTTATTTAACCCCTTAGTGACAGAGCCAATTTGGTACTTAATAACCAGGCCAATTTTTACAATTCTGACCAGTGTCATTTTATGAGGTTATAACTCTGGAACGCTTCAACGGATCCTGCTGATTCTGAGACTGTTTTTTCATGACATATTGTACTTCATGTTAGTGGTAACATTTCTTCGATATTACTTGCGATTATTTATGAAAAAAACAGAAATATGGCAAAAAAAATTAAAATTTAGCAATTTTCAAACTTTGTATTTTTATGCCCTTAAATCAGAGAGATATGTCACAAAAAATAGTTAATAAATAACATTTCCCACATGTCTACTTTTCATCAGCACAATTTTGGAAACAAAATTTTTTTTTGTTAGGGAATTATAAGGGTTAAAAGTTGACCAGCAATTTCTCATTTTTACAACACCTTTTTTTTAGGGACCACATCACATTTGAAGTCATTTTGAGGGGTCTATATGATAGAAAATAACCAAGTGTGACACCATTCTAAAAACTGCACCCCTCAAGTTGCTCAAAACCACATTCAAGAAGTTTATTAACGCTTTACGTGCTTCACAGGAACTGAAACAATGTGGAAGGCAAAAATGAACATTTAACTTTTTTTTGCAAACATTTTACTTCAGAACCAATTTTTTTATTTTCACAAGTGTAAAAATAGAAATTTAACCATAAATGTTGTTGTGCAATTTCTCCTGAATACGCCGATACCCCATATGTGGGGGTAAACCACTGTTTGGGCGCACCGCAGAGCTTGGAAGAGAAGGAGCACCGTTTGACTTTTTCAATGCAGAATTGGCTGGAATTGAGATCGGATGCCATGTCACGTTTAGAGAGCCCCTGATGTGCCTAAACAGTGGAAACCCCCCACAAGTGACCCCATTTTTTAAACTAGACTCCCCAAGGAACTTATCTAGATGTGTGGTGAGCACTTTGAGCCCCCAAGTGCTTCACAGAAGTTCATAAAGTAGAGCCGTGAAAATAAAAAATCGCATTTGTTTACACAAAAATGATCTTTTCGCCCACAAATTCTTATTTTCACAAGGGTAACAGGAGAAATTAGTCCACAAAAGTTGTTGTGCAATTTCTCCTGAGTACATCGATATCCCATATGTGGGGGTAAACCACTGTTTGGGCGCACTGCAGAGCTTGGAAGAGAAGGAGTGCCGTTTTACTTTTTCCATGTAGAATTGGCTGGAATTGAAATCGGACACCATGTCGCGTTTGGAGAGCCCCTGATGTGCCTAAACAGTAGAACCCCCCCACAAGTGACCCCATTTTGGAAACTAGACCACTTAAGGAACTTATCTAGATGTGTGGTGAGCACTTTAAACTCCCAAGTGCTTCACAGAAATTTATAAAGTAGAGCCGTGAAAATAAAAAATCCTTTTTTTTTTCCTCAAAAATGATTTTTTAGCCTGCAATTTTTTATTTTCTCAAGGGTAACAGGAGAAATTGGACCCCAAAATTTATTGTGCAATTTATGCTTAGTAGGCTGATACCCCATATGTTGGGGTAAACCACTGTTTGGGCGCATGGCAGAGCTCGGAAGGGAAGGAGCGCCGTTTTGGAATGCAGACTTTGATAGAATGGTCTGTGGGCGTTATGTTGCGTTTGCAGAGCTCCTGATGTACCTAAACAGTAGAAACCCCCCACAAGTGACCCCATTTTGGAAACTAGACCCCCCAAGGAACTTATCTAGATGTGTGGTGAGAACTTTGAATGCCCAAGTGCTTCACAGACGTTTATAATGCAGAGTTGTGAAAATAAAAATAAAAAAATGCAGAATAAAAATAAAAATTTTTTTCCAGAAAAAAGATTTTTAAGCCCCCAAATTTTTATTTTCACAAGGGTAACAAGAGAAATTGGACCCCAAAAGTTGTTGTCCAATTTGTCCTGAGTACACTGATACCCCATGTGTGGGGGGGACCACTGTTTGAGCGCATGGTAGAGCTGAAAGGGAAGGAATGCCATTTTGGAATGCAGACTTTCATAGGCTACGTTCACATTTGCGTTGTTGGGCGTTGCGTCGGCGACGCAATGCACAACGCATGCAAAACGCATGCAAAACGCACTGTTTTGTGACGCATGCATCCATTTTTGGCATAGTTTTTGACGCACAAAAAATGCAACTTGCTGCGTCCTCTGCGCCCTGACGCGTGCGCCAAAAAAGACGCATGCGTCACAAAACGCAAGACAACGCATGTCCATGCACCCCCATGTTAAATATAGGGGCGCATGACGCATGGGTCGCTATGCGTCGCCGAACCTGCGCCCGACGCAACGCAAGTGTGAACGTAGCTATAGAATGGTCTGCGGGCATTATGTTGCGTTTGCAGAGACCCTGATGTACCTAAACAATAGAAACCCCCCACAAGTGACCCCATTTTGGAAACTAGAGCCCCCAAGGAACATATCTAGATGTGTGGTGAGAACTTTGAATGCCCAAGTGCTTCACAGACGTTTATAATGCAGAGTTGTGAAAATAAAAATAAAAAAATTTTTCCACAAAAAAGATTTTTTAGCCCCCAAGTTTTTATTTTCTCAAGGGTAACAGGAGAAATTGGACACCAAAAGTTGTTGTCCAATTTATCCCGAGTACGCTGATGCCCCATATGTGGGGGTAAACCACTGTTTGGGTGCACGGCAGAGCTCGTAAGGGAGGGAGCACCATTTGACTTTTTGAGCGCAAAATTGGCTGGAATCAATGGTGGCGCCATGACGCGTTTGGAGACCCCCTGATGTACCTAAACAGTGGAAACCCCCCAAATCTAACTCCAACCCTAACCCCAACACACCCTTAAGGCTTCTTTCACATTTCAGTTGTTTGGGGTCAGTCAGCTCCGACATAGTGACGGATCTACGGATCCGTCACAATTGTTGAGAAAAGGGTTCTAACGGATCCGTTTTTTTGACGGATCCGTTACTTGGGGCTTGTCTGGGAAAAGTATCTACTTTTTGGAGCATGTGCAATTGAAAAAGCAGATTGGGGCGACGGATCCGCCGAAATGACGGTAACAACGGATCCGTCACCCATAGGCGGCCATTCTTTGGAATGTCGCGAATCGCCATTTCGGCACAGACAAAAAACGTTACAATGGCCGTCAATGTCTAGATGACGTCCGCCAAATCTCGACGGATCCGTCGCATGGCGGATGGAACGTACGACCATCCGCCACAATCCGTCGCTAATGCATGTCTATGGGAAAATAGCGGATCCGCCAAAAAAAAAATGGCGGATCCGCTATTTGACGAAAATGGCGGTTTAAGACTGATGCCAAAAGACTGAAGTGTGAAAGAGGCCTAACCCTAATGCCAACCCGATCCATAATCCTAATCACAACCCTAAGGATAATCGCAACCCTAACCCCAAAACAACCATAACCCTAATCAGAACCCTAAATCCAACACACCCCTAATCCTAATGTCAACCCTAACCTCAAACCTAACCCTAATCCCAATACACCCCTAATCCCAACCCTAACCTTAACCCTAATCCCAAACCTAACCCTAATCCCAAACGTATCCCTAATCCAAACCCTAATCCCAACTCTAACCCTAACTTTAGCCGCAACCCTAGTCCTAACTTTAGCCCCAGCCCTAACCCTAAATTTAGCCCCAGCCCTAACCCTAAATTTAGCCCCAACCCTAACCCTAAATTTAACCCTAACCCTAAATTTAGCCCCAACTCCTCTAGATGCCGGCCGGAGATCATGGCGGGCACACTGCGCATGCACCCGCCATTTTCTTACCGGAGGAAGAAGCCGGCGGCCAGAAGAGGACACATGAGGACCTAGGGACACCGGTAAGTATGGTAGGGTCCCCGAATCCCCCTATTTCTCTGTCCTCTGATGTGTGATCACATCAGAGGACAGAGAATTACACAATTACACATCGCTTTTTTTTTTTTTTTTGCGGTCGCCGGTAAGCAGTTAATTACCAGCGATCGCAAAACAGGGGTCGGTAAAAACCGACCCCGATCATGTTCTTTGGGGTCTCGGCTACCCCCGGCAGCCGAGACCCCAAAGATCTCCCGGGTGCCGGCCGGCGGGCGAACTGCGCATGCGCCTGCCATTTTTTTGCCGGAAGAAGATGGCGGCGCCCATCGGGAGCCACGAGGAGCACCGGAGGAGACAGGTGAGTATCGGGGGCGATCGGGGACCCCATTTCTCTGTCTTCTGATGTGCGATCACATCGGAGGACAGAGAAATTAAATGGGAAATCGCGTTTTTTGGGGTTTATTGCGACCGCCGGTAAACGGTTAATTACCGGCGATCGCAACTCGGGGTCGGTAAAAAAACCCCAAATCATGTTCTCTGGGGTCTCGGCTACCCCAGGTAACCGAGACCCCAGAGAAAATCCGACTCTGGGGGGCGCTATTCACTTTTTCCACAGCGCCGTTAATTAACGGCGCTGTGGTTTAAGTACCCTTAGCGGCCGCCGTTAAAAGGCGTATCGGCGGTCGTTAAGGGGTTAATTAAAAGACTTCTGGCTTTGTCTTTATTTAACCTATAACAACTATTGGACTAGTAATGGGTAGGTGTCTTATTGACACCTCTCCATTATTAAGCTGGGCTTTATGTCACCTCACAAGGCAAAGGTGACATCAACCCCACAACTATTACCCCATATGCGACCACTACAGGGCAGTGGGAAGAGAGAGACTAACTGCCGGAATTGGCACATCTTAGAGATGCGCCATTTCTGGGGAGGCTGAGAGATGGTGTTTGTAACCGGGAGGGCAATTTCCATGGCCCCTTCCTAGGCTATTAATATCAGCCTGCAGCTGTCTGCATAGCCTTATCTGTCTGTTAATTATAGGGGGACCCAACGTCATTTCTTTGGGGACTCCCCTATTTTAACCCCTTTCTGACATCGGACATACTATCCCGTCGAGGTGGGGTGGGCCCGTATGACCACCGACAGGATAGTACGTCCAGCGCGATCGGCCACGCTCACGGGGGGAGCGCGGCCGGGTGTCAGCTGACTATCGCAGCTGACATCCGGCACTATGTGCCAGGAGCGGTCACGGACCGCCCCCGGCACATTAAACCCCGGCACACTGCGATCAAACATGATCGCAGTGTGCCGGCGGTATAGGGAAGCATCGCGCAGGGAGGGGGCTCCCTGCGTGCTTCCCTGAGACCCCCGGAGCAACACAATGTGATCGCATTGCTCCGAGCGTCTCTTACCTCCTATCCCTGCAGGCCCGGATCCAAAATGGCCGTGGGGCTGCATCCGGGTCCTGCAGAGACTACTTCCGGGTCCAGAGCAGGCGCTGGTAAGCCTGCAGCACTGTAAGTCAGCTCGCTGATCTGACAGAGTGCTGTGCAAACTGTCAGATCAGCGATCTGTGATGTCCCCCCTGGGACAAAGTAAAAAAGAAAAAATTCCACATGTGTAAAAAAATATATACAGTGGGGCAAAAAAGTATTTAGTCAGTCAGCAATAGTGCAAGTTCCACCACTTAAAATGATGAGAGGCGTCTGTAATTTACATCATAGGTAGACCTCAACTATGGGAGACAAACTGAGACAAAAAAATCCAGAAAATGACATTGTCTGTTTTTTTATCATTTTATTTGCATATTATGGTGGAAAATAAGTATTTGGTCAGAAACAAAATTTCATCTCAATACTTTGTAATATATCCTTTGTTGGCAATGACAGAGGTCAAACGTTTTCTGTAAGTCTTCACAAGGTTGCCACACACTGTTGTTGGTATGTTGGCCCATTCCTCCATGCAGATCTCCTCTAGAGCAGTGATGTTTTTGGCTTTTCGCTTGGCAACACGGACTTTCAACTCCCTCCAAAGGTTTTCTATAGGGTTGAGATCTGGAGACTGGCTAGGCCACTCCAGGACCTTGAAATGCTTCTTACGAAGCCACTCCTTCGTTGCCCTGGCGGTGTGCTTTGGATCATTGTCATGTTGAAAGACCCAGCCACGTTTCATCTTCAATGCCCTTGCTGATGGAAGGAGGTT
This sequence comes from Ranitomeya variabilis, assembly GCF_051348905.1. Taxonomy (NCBI): domain Eukaryota; kingdom Metazoa; phylum Chordata; class Amphibia; order Anura; family Dendrobatidae; genus Ranitomeya; species Ranitomeya variabilis. Next base: position 394,313,705 of record NC_135234.1, read on the forward strand.
TGCACTCAAAATCTCACGATACATGGCCCCATTCATTCTTTCATGTACCCGGATCAGTCGTCCTGGCCCCTTTGCAGAGAAACAGCCCCAAAGCATGATGTTTCCACCACCATGCTTTACAGTAGGTATGGTGTTTGATGGATGCAACTCAGTATTCTTTTTCCTCCAAACACGACAAGTTGTGTTTCTACCAAACAGTTCCAGTTTGGTTTCATCAGACCATAGGACATTCTCCCAAAACTCCTCTGGATCATCCAAATGCTCTCTAGCAAACTTCAGACGGGCCCGGACATGTACTGGCTTAAGCAGTGGGACACGTCTGGCACTGCATGATCTGAGTCCATGGTGGCGTAGTGTGTTACTTATGGTAGGCCTTGTTACATTGGTCCCAGCTCTCTGCAGTTCATTCACTAGGTCCCCCCGCGTGGTTCTGGGATTTTTGCTCACCGTTCTTGTGATCATTCTGACCCCACGGGGTGGGATTTTGCGTGGAGCCCCAGATCGAGGGAGATTATCAGTGGTCTTGAATGTCTTCCATTTTCTAATTATTGCTCCCACTGTTGATTTCTTCACTCCAAGCTGGTTGGCTATTGCAGATTCAGTCTTCCCAGCCTGGTGCAGGGCTACAATTTTGTTTCTGGTGTCCTTTGACAGCTCTTTGGTCTTCACCATAGTGGAGTTTGGAGTCAGACTGTTTGAGGGTGTGCACAGGTGTCTTTTTATACTGATAACAAGTTTAAACAGGTGCCATTACTACAGGTAATGAGTGGAGGAAAGAGGAGACTCTTAAAGAAGAAGTTACAGGTCTGTGAGAGCCAGAAATCTTGATTGTTTTTTTCTGACCAAATACTTATTTTCCACCATAATATGCAAATAAAATGATAAAAAAACAGACAATGTGATTTTCTGGATTTTTTTGTCTCAGTTTGTCTCCCATAGTTGAGGTCTACCTATGATGTAAATTACAGACGCCTCTCATCTTTTTAAGTGGTGGAACTTGCACTATTGCTGACTGACTAAATACTTTTTTGCCCCACTGTATATATTATTTCCATAAATACATTTCTTTATCTAAATAAAAAAAAAACAATAAAAGTACACATATTTATTATCGCCGCCTCCGTAACGACCCAACCTATAAAACTGTCCCACTAGTTAACCCCTTCAGTGAACAGCGTAAGAAAAAAAAAGAAACGAGGCAAAAAACAACGCTTTATTATCATACCGCCGAACAAAAAGTGGAATAACACGCGATCAAAAAGACGGATATAAATAACCATGGTACCGCTGAAAACGTCATCTTGTCCCGCAAAAAACGAGCCACCATACAGCATCAGAAGCAAAAAATAAAAAAGTTATAGTCCTCAGAATAAAGCGAATTATTTTTTCTATAAAATATCTTTTATCGTATAAAAGCGCCAAAACATAAAAAATGATATAAATGAGATATCGCTGTAATCGTACTGACCCGACGAATAAAACTGCTTTATCAATTTTACCAAACGTGGAACGGCATAAACGCCTCCCCCAAAAGAAATTCATGAATAGCTGGTTTTTGGTCATTCTGCCTCACAAAAATCGGAATAAAAAGCGATTAAAAACTGTCATGTGTCCGAAAATGTTAACAATAAAAACGTCAACTCGTCTCGCAAAAAACAAGACCTCACATGACTCTGTGGACCAAAATATGGAAAAATTATAGGTCTCAAAATGTGGAGACGCAAAAACTTTTTTGCTATAAAAAGCGTCTTTTAGTGTATGACAGCTGCCAATCATAAAAATCCGCTATAAAAAACGCTATAAAAGTAAATCAAACCCCCCTTCATCACCTCCTTAGTGAGGGAAAAATAATAAAATTAAAAAAATGTATTTATTTCCATTTTCCCATTAGGGTTAGGGCTAGGGTTAGGGTTGGAGCTAGGGTTGGAGCTAAAGTTAGGGTTGGGGCTAAAGTTAGGGTTAGGGTTGGGGCTAAAGTTAGGGTTAGGGTTTGGATTACATTTACGGTTGGGATTAGAGTTAGGGGTGTGTCAGGGTTAGGGGTGTGGTTAGGGTTACTGTTGGGATTAGGGTTAGGGGTGTGTTTGGATTAGGGTTTCAGGTAGAATTGGGGAGTTTCCACTGTTCAGGCACATCAGGGGCTCTCCAAACGCGACATGGCGTCCAATCTCAATTCCAGCCAATTCTGCGTTGAAAAAGTAAAACAGTGCTCCTTCCCTATCGAGCTCTCCCGTGCGCTTAAACAGGGGTTTACCCCAACATATGGGGTATCAGTGTACTCGGGACAAATTGGACAACAACTTTTGGGGTCCAAGTTCTCTTGTTATCCTTGGGAAAATAAAAATTTGGGGGGCTAAAAATCATTTTTGTGGGAAAAAAAGGATTTTTTATTTTAACTGCTCTGCGTTGTAAACTGTAGTGAAACACTTGGGGGTTCAAAGTTCTCACAATACATCTAGATAAGTTCCTTGTCAGGTCTAGTTTCCAATATGGGGTCACTTGTGGGGGGTTTCTACTGCTTGGGTACATTAGGGGCTCTGCAAATGCAACATAACGCCTGCAGACCAATCCATCTAAGTCTGCATTCCAAATGGCGCTCCTTCCCTTCCGAGCTCTGCCATGTGCCCAAACAGTGGTTTACCCCCACATACGGGGTATCAGCGTACTCAGGACAAATTGGACAACAACTTTTGGGGTCCAGTTTCTCCTGTTACCCTTGGGAAAATACAAAACTGGGAGCTAAAAAATCATTTTTGTGAAAAAAAAATTTTTTATTTTCACGGCTCTGCGTTATAAACTGTAGTGAAACACTTGGGGGTTCAAAGATCTCACAACACATCTAGATAAGTTCCTTGGGATGTCTAGTTTCCAATATAGGGTCACTTGTGGGGGGGTTGTACTGTTTGGGTACATCAGGGGCTCTGCAAATGCAACGTGACGCCTGCAGACCAATCCATCTAAGTCTGCATTCCAAATGGCGCTCCTTTCCTTCCGAGCTCTGCCATGCGCCCAAACATTGGTTTTCCCCCCCACATATGGAGTATCAGCGTACTCAGGACAAATTGGACAACAACTATTGGGGTCCAATTTATCCTGTTACCCTTGTGAAAATACAAAACTGGGGGCTAAAAAATCATTTTTGTGAAAAAAAATATATATTTTCACGGCTCTGCGTTACAAACTGTAGTGAAACACTTGGGGGTTCAAAGCTCTCAAAACACATCTAGATAAGTTCCTTAGGGGGTCTACTTTCCAAAATGGTGTCACTTGTGGGGGGGTTTAATGTTTAGGCACATCAGGGGCTCTCCAAATGCGACATGATGTCCCATCTCAATTCCATTCAATTTTGCATTGAAAAGTCAAACGGCCCTCCTTCCCTTCCGAGCTCTGCCATGCATCCAAACAGTCGTTTACCCCCACATATGGGGTATCACCGTATTCAGGACAAATTGCACAACAACGTTTGGGGTCCAATTTCTTCTCTTACCCTTGGGAAAATAAAAAATTGGGGGCAAAAAGATCATTTTTGTGAAAAAATATGATTTTTTATTTTTACGGCTCTGCATTATAAACTTCTGTGAAGCACTTGGTGGGTCAAAGTGCTCACCACACATCTAGATAAGTTCCTTAGGGGGTCTACTTTCCAAAATGGTGTCACTTGTGGGGAGTTTCAATGTTTAGGCACATCAGGGGCTCTCCAAACGCAACATGGCGTCCCATCTCAATTCAGTCAATTTTGCATTGAAAAGTCAAATGGCGCTCCTTTCCTTCCAAGCTCTGCCATGCGCCCAAACAGTGGTTTACCCCCACATATGGGGTATCAGAGTACTCAGGACAAATTGTACAACAACTTTTGGGGTCCATTTTTTCCTGTTACCCTTGGTAAAATAAAACAAATTGGAGCTGAAATAAATTTTGTGTGAAAAAAAGTTAAATGTTCATTTTTATTTAAACATTCCAAAAATTCCTGTGAAACACCTGAAGGGTTAATAAACTTCTTGAATGTGGTTTTGAGCACCTTGAGGGGTGCAGTTTTTAGAATGGTGTCATACTTGGGTATTTTCTATCATATAGACCCCTCAAAATGACTTCAAATGAGATGTGGTCCCTAAAAAAAATGGTGTTGTAAAATTTCTGGTCAACGTTTAACCGTTATAACTCTCTAACAAAAAAAAAATTTGGTTCCAAAATTGTGCTGATGTAAAGTAGACATGTGGGAAATGTTACTTATTAAGTATTTTGCATGACATATCTCTGTGATTTAAGGGCATAACAATTCAAGGTTGGAAAATTGCGAAATTTTCTAAATTTTCGCCAAATTTCCATTTTTTTCACAAATAAACGCAGGTAATATCAAAGAAATTTTACCACTGCCATGAAGTGCAATATGTCACGAGAAAATAATGTCAGAATTACCGGAATCCGTTGAAGCGTTCCAAAGTTATAACCTCATAAAGGGACAGTGGTCAGAATTGTAAAAATTGGCCTGGTCATTAACGTGCAAACCACCCTTGGGGGGTAAAGGGGTTAATAGCCAGTAAAGGATGTATACAGCTGTGAGCTGATATTAAAGGGAAACTGTCACCATATAAACTGCGGCCACCACCATCAGGGGCTTATCTACAGCATTCTGTAATGCTGTAGATAAGCCCCCGATGTAACTTAAAAGATAAGAAAAACAAGTTAGATTATTCTCACTCAGGGGCGGTCCGGTCCGATGGGCATCAGGTCCGGCGCCTCCCATCTTCATACGATGACATCCTCTTCTTTTGCTTCTTGTCGCGGCTCCTGCGCAGGCATACTTTATCTGCCCTGTTGAGGGCAGCATAAAGTACTGCAGTGTGCAGGCACCGGGCCTTTCTGACCTTTCCCGGCGCCTGCACACTGCAGTGAGGCCCATTGGACGGGACCGCCCCTGGGTGAGTATAATCTAACTTGTTTTTCTTGTCTTTCAGGTTTCATGGGGGGCTTATCTACAGCATTACAGAATGCTATAGATAATCCCCTGATTTTGGTGGCCGCAGTTTATCAGGCCAAAATGAGGTGACAGATTCCCTTTAATAGCCTGGGAAGCTCCATGGGAATTACCCACTCCCAGGCTTTAAACATCGGCTCCCAGTCGCTGGCTTTCGCTCTCTGGTTTTGAAAATTGCTCGGGAGCCCAGGCTAATTTTTTTCCCTTTTTTTTTTTTTTAATTAAATAGATATTGCGTTTAATGCAGATTTTGTGTGTGTCTTTATTTAACTCTTTATGTACCATTTTATTATCAATGTATAGATGTTCACTTATATTTGTTTTGTGTACATTATATGTGAACATGGTATGTGATGATATAGTATTCAATGGAGTATGTAAAAGAAGAGGTTGGACAAAGAAATGACTTTACAAATAATTTTTTTGTGTTAAATAATAGATGTTTATTTAGCTTACAAAAATGCATACAAATCCGCATCAAAAACGAGCGGATTTTTAACTGCGTTTCCTGCCAAGAGATGCAGAATCTGCGCAGAAAATTCCACAGGCAAATCCGCAACGTATGCACATACCCTAAGGGTATCATGATCCCAACAAGACTAAATGTAAGGGATTCCTGAATAATTATATTAAATTGCAGGGAATAAATAGCCCAAATAATAAAGATCCGATATAGCAGAATGAGAATAATAAAACTGGCATCAACCAGGAGATCTGGCGCAAAAACACCGCTGATGAGTCCACACGGATGAAACGCATCGGGAGATGGGAGATAAGTCTGAGGCTTGACTGCACCTCTAATCCTCTGGCGGAGCATGTATACCTGACTAATTGGGTGAGATCAATCCTCTTTCAGAGTTGACATACGCATTTATGAATGATGTCTTATACATTTACCATCTGAATATAAGGCCACAAATGGTATGTGTGGTGCAGTGACCAATGTTAGGTGGTGACTCAAGGGTTGAAGCACAAGGCCGGCAAACTGACTGCTGGGGGCAGGGGAGGCCTATCAAAGGCAACGTGGGTTCCCGGTATCGGAACCCCGGGAGGTATGTGGTGCAGTGACCAATGTTACAGCCAGGGGGCGCGCTGTGTGCGTTTCAAGATGCGCTTGGAGGCATAATGGTGATGAGAGAAAGTCCGGCAGGATTATAAATGGCCGGTATGTGTGTCGCAGAGGAGGTCACTCTGCGCTGTCAGTCTGAAGTTAAGTTGGTGTGCTGGGACCTGTAGTCCCACGTGTGCATGTAATGAACTGTAATGGGAGATTGGCAGGGCTAGTTATGAGAGATGGGAGGGTCAGACTAGCCACACACCCACACTCCCACCCAGGGGGAGTGGTTACAGGTATGTAATGTGACCAGGGTGTGGGTCACATGGTTCCTATGCAAGGTCCTGGACGGTCGGTGTTAGAAGCTCCTGTGAGTGGAGTCTTCCTGGAAGCACCTGAGACCGTGGACTTAGTGGACGAGGTGTTGGATTGTCCTGGGTTGGACTGGAGTCCTGCAAGCACCTGGTAAGATCATGGACTGATGGCCTGTGTGTTGAAAGTGCCTGTGACTGGACTTCCTGAAAGCACATGGAGAGGCTGCAACTACAGAACCTGTGACGGCTTCTGTATTGGGGAGGCTACAGTTCCTACTGTGGGTCTGGACTACCCGAGGTGCCCTGGTCACAAGGATGGTGATCCCAGTGAGGCAGCTTTCCCCTGTGTACCAGCACTGGCAGGAGTCAGTATATGGAGCCGGAGCTCCTGTAAGGTAAATCCAGGTAACAAGGGGTTACGGTCAGACTCGGATCTGCCATTGGAACAGACTAGCGATGGTTAATGTGTTCCGTTGATGTAAATAATGAACTGTTTGTGTTATGGTTTGACGTTTAATAAACCGGAATAGACTGTTTAAGTGGAGAAATTGTGCCTGAGTGCTTAAATCCCATGCCAAGCGAGTGTCCCCCAACACACTCAGGTAGCGTATCACCACATATGATAGTCCTCTACAACAATAGAGTGAGCATTGGTTATGTATGGACATTATTAATATTCAAACATACTTTCTGGCTATAGGGATCTAAATTATGTAGTCCTTTTAAATCAGGGGTGGGGGACCTGCCCGCGGGCCGCAATGCTCAAGCGGCAACCGTATCCTGCCAGCTGCCGGCCCATTAACCCTTAATTGCATGCAGCATTCATTACAGAACGCTGCCTGCACATGAATCATGATGTCATCGGGGTTACCTCCAAATGCTCTTTTGTCCTCCTGTCCCAGAAGAGAAGCTGCTGACAGAGAGTCCAGAGTGAACACCTTGCAGGCAGCTCAGTGCCTGTCTGCTGGTGATTTCTGTGCCAGGTGATCTGTGCCTCTCAGCTATGTGCTCCCCTGTGATCTCTGTGCCCCCTCAGCTATGTGCCCCAATATAATCTCTGTGCTCCCATACTATATGCCTCCCTGTAATCTCTATCTCCCAGCTATGTGCCCCCATGTGATCTCTGTGCCCTCCTGTGATCTCTGTGGCCCCAGCTTTGTGCCCTCCCCCGCTATATGCCACTGTGATCCCTGTGCCCCCAGCTATGTGCCCCTGTGATTTCGGTGCCCCCAGCTATGTACCCCCTGTGATCTCTGATCCCCCTGTGATTTCTGCCCCCAGCTATATGCCCCCTGTGATTTCTGTGCCCACCAGCTATATGCCCCCCTGTGATCTCTGCCCCCCAGCTATATGCACCCCTGTGATCTCTTTGCCCCCTGTGATGTTTGTTCCCCCTGTGATCTCTCTTCCCTCAGCTATATGCTCCCTGTGATTTCTGTGCCCACCAGCTATATGCCCCCCTGTGATCTCTGCCCCCCAGCTATATGCACCCCTGTGATCTCTTTGCCCCCTGTGATGTTTGTTCCCCCTGTGATCTCTCTTCCCTCAGCTATATGCCCCCTGTGATTTCTGTGCCCCCCAGCTATATGCACCCCTGTGATCTGAGGCTCCCAGCTTTCTACCCCCTGTAATCTATGTGCCCCCTGTGATTCCTGTGCTCCCCTGCTATGTACCCCCTGTGATATTTGTGATCCCATGTGATCCCTGTGCCCCCTGTGATCTGTGTCCCCTCCAGCTATGTACCCCTCCATGATCTGTGCCATCCAGCTATGTGCCCTCCTGTGATTTCTGTGCCCCCCCCCGTGATCTTCGTGCCACCCCTGGTGATCGCTGTGACCCTCAGCTATGTGCCCCTTTGTGATCTTTGTGCTCTCTCCCTTTGATCTCTGTGCCCCCCTGTGATCTCCTTGTTCTCCCAGTGATCTCTGTCCCCCCCGGTGATCTATGAACCCCACCCATTGATCTATGTGCCTCCCCGGCGATGCCTGCCCCCCCCCCCCCCCCCCAGTGCTGTACATCACCCCTTCCCCAAGTGCTGTATGTGCTCCAAGTGATATGTATATTCCCCAGTGCTGCATTTGCCCCAGAAGTGCTGTATATCCCACTGAGTACTGTATATCGCTCCCAGTGCTGTATATCCCCCACCTGTCATGTATATAGCCCCGGTGATGTATATGACCCCACCAGTGATGTATATTGCACGCACCACTTTTCAGTTTTTGAATTTCCACAAAAACTTAAAATAACCAATAAATTTCGTTCAACTTCACAATTGTGTTCCACTTGTTGATTCTTCACCAAAAATTTACATTTGGTGTCTTTATGTTTGAAGCATGATATGTGGGAAAAGGTTGAAAAGTTCCAGGGAGCCAAATACTTTCGCAAGGCACTGTATATGCCTCACTATTTTGATTTACAAGTTTGTTTTGTCACATTAAAGTAAATTATGAAGAATATTTATGCAGTTAATCTGTAAATGGTGCCATGTCCCTGCGTTTTCTTTATTGATTGAAACTAGGTGCGTAAGATTTGACAGGATCTTGGCTATCAAGGTGGTGCCGATAGCTGTGAATCAAACTGTCATCGCTAACTTTGATTAATTGACCAAGCTTGTAAGACTTAGAGATGCACCATTTCTGGGGAGGCTGAGAGATGGTGTTTGTAGCCGGGAGGGCAATTTCCATGGGCCCTTCCTAGGCTATTAATTAATATCAGCCTGCAGCAGTCTGCATAGCCTTATCTGGCTATTAATTATAGGGGGACCCAACATCATTTCTTTGGGGACTCCCCTATTTTAATAGCCAGTAAAGGATAAGTATACAGCTGTGAGCTGATATTAAAGGGAAACTGTCACCCTATAAACTGCGGCCACCACCATCAGGGGCTTATCTACAGCATTCTGTAATGCTGTAGATAAGCCCCCGATGTAACTTGAAAGATAAGAAAAACAAGTTAGATTATTCTCACTCAGGGGCGGTGCGGTCCGATGGGCGTCAGGTCCGGCGCCTCCCATCTTCATACGATGACATCCTCTTCTTTTGCTTTTTGTCGCGGCTCCTGCGCAGGCATACTTTATCTGCCCTGTTGAGGGCAGCATAAAGTACTGCAGTGTGCAGGCGCCGGGCCTTTCTAACCTTTCCCGGCGCCTGCACACTGCAGTGAGGCCCATTGGACGGGACCGCCCCTGGGTGAGTATAATCTAACTTGTTTTTCTTATCATTCAGGTTTCATCAGGGGCTTATCTACAGCATTACAGAATGCTATAGATAATCCCCTGATTTTGGTGGCCGCAGTTTATCAGGCCAAAATGAGGTGACAGATTCCCTTTAATAGCCTGGGAAGCTTCATGGGAATTACCCCCTCCCAGGCAATAAACATCGGCTCCCAGTCGCTGGTTTTTCCTCTCTGGTTTTGAAAATTGCTCGGGAGCCCAGGCTAATTTTTTTCCCTATTTTAAAAAAAATAAAATAAAATTAAATAGATATTGCGTTTAATGCAGATTTTGTGTGTCTTTATTTAACTCTTTATGTACCATTTTATTATCAATGTATAGATGTTCACTTATATTTGTTATGTGTACATTATATGTGAACATGGTTTGTGATGATATAGTATTCAATGGAGTATGTAAAAGAAGAGGTTGGACAAAGAAATGACTTTACAAATCATTTTTTTGTGTTAAATAATAGATGTTTATTTAGCTTACAAAAACGCATACAAATCCGCATCAAAAACGAGCGGATTTTTAGCTGCGTTTCCTGCCAAGAGATGCAGAATCTGCGCAGAAAATTCCACAGGCAAATCCGCAACGTATGCACATACCCTAAGGGTATCATGATCCCAACAAGACTAAATGTAGGGGATTCCTGAATAATTATATTAAATTGCAGGGAATAAATAGCCCAAATAATAAAGATCCGATATAGCAGAATGAGAATAATAAAACTGGCATCAACCAGGAGATCTGGCGCAAAAACACCGCTGATGAGTCCACACGGATGAAACGCATCGGGAGATGGGAGATAAGTCTGAGGCTTGACTGCACCTCTAATCCTCTGGCGGGGCATGTATACCTGACTAATTGGGTGAGATCAATCCTCTTTCACAGTTGACATACGCATTTATGAATGATGTCTTAATACATTTACCATCTCAATACGAGGCCACAAATGGTATGATAGTCCTCTACAACAATAGAGTGAGCATTGGTTATGTATGGACATTATTAATATTCAAACATACTTTCTGGCTATAGGGATCTAAATTATGTAGTCCTTTTAAATCAGGGGTGGGGGACCTGCCCGCGGGCCACAATGCTCGAGCGGCAACCGTATCCTGCCAGCTGCCGGCCCATTAACCCTTAATTGCATGCAGCGTTCTTTACAGAACGCTGCCTGCACATGAATCATGTTGTCATCAGGGTTACCGCCCAATGCTCTTTTGTCCTCCTGTCCCAGAAGAGAAGCTGCTGATAGAGAGTCCAGAGTGAACTCCTTGCAGGCAGCTCAGTGCCTGTCTGCTGGTGATTTCTGTGCCAGGTGATCTGTGCCTCTCAGCTATGTGCTCCTCTGTGATCTCTGTGCCCCCCCAGCTATGTGCCCCAATATAATCTCTGTGCTCCCATACTATATGCCTCCCTGTAATCTCTGTATCTCCCAGCTATGTGGCCCCATGTGATCTCTGTGCCCTCCTGTGATCTCTGTGGCCCCAGCTTTGTGCCCTCCCCTGCTATATGCCCCTGTGATCCCTGTGCCCCCAGCTATGTGCCCCTGTGATTTCGGTGCCCCCAGCTATGTACCCCCTGTGATCTCTGATCCCCCTGTGATTTCTGCCCCCAGCTATATGCCCCCTGTGATTTCTGTGCCCACCAGCTATATGCCCCTGTGATCTCTGTGACCCCCAGTTGTGTGCACCCCTGTGATCTTCATGCCACCCCTGGTGATCGCTGTGGCCCCCAGCTATGTGCCCCTCCGTGATCCTTGTGCTCTCTCCCCTTGATCTCTGTGCCCCCCTGTGATCTCCTTGTTCTCCCAGTGATCTCTGTCCCCCCCGGTGATCTATAAACCCCACCCATTGATCTGTGCCTCCCCGGCGATGCCTGCCCCCCCCCCCCCAGTGCTGTATATCACCCCCTCCCCAAGTGCTGTATGTGCTCCAAGTGATATGTATATTCCCCAGTGCTGCATTTGCCCCAGAAGTGCTGTATATCCCACTGAGTACTGTATATCGCCCCCAGTGCTGTATATCCCCCACCTGTCATGTATATTGCCCCAGTGATGTATATGACCCCACCAGTGATGTATATTGCACGCACCACTTTTCAGTTTTTGAATTTCCACAAAAACTTAAAATAACCAATAAATTTTGTTCAACTTCACAATTGTGTTCCACTTGTTGATTCTTCACCAAAAATTTACATTTGGTATCTTTATGTTTGAAGCATGATATGTGGGAAAAGGTTGAAAAGTTCCAGGGAGCCAAATACTTTCGCAAGGCACTGTATATGCCTCACTATTTTGATCTACAAGTTTGTTTTGTCACATTAAAGTAAATTATGAAGAATATTAATGCAGTTAATCTGTAAATGGTGCCATGTCCCTGCGTTTTCTTTATTGGTTGGAACCAGGTGCGTAAGATTTGACAGGATCTTGGCTATCAAGGTGGTGCCGATAGCTGTGAATCAAACTGTCATCGCTAACTTTGAATAATTGACCAAGCTTGTAAGACACTTTGAGATTACAATTATATTGAAACTGTATATTCAAATCTCTGATAACATTACATTAATTAAATAAATGCCATAAAACAGAGGACAGAATCTGAAAGCCATGAAAAAGAAGAGAGGACATTAACCCCTTCATTATCGGAGGTATTTTCATTTTTTGCTCCCCTTTTTCCCAGACCATAACTTTTTTTATTTTTCTGTCAATATAGCCATATGAGGGCTTATTTTTTGCAGGACGAGTTGTACTTTTGAACGACTTCATTGGTTTTACCATGTCATGTACTAGAAGATGGGAAAAAAATTCCAAGTGCGGTGAAATTGCAAAAAAAGTGCAATCCCACACCTCTTTTTTGTTTGGCTTTTTTGCTAGATTCACTAAATGCTAAAACTGACCTGCTATTATGATTCTTCAGGTCATTTTGAATTCATTGCCATCAAACATGTCTAGGTTCTTTTTTATCTAAGTGGTGAAAAAACATTCCAAACTTTGTTAAGAAAAATATTTTTTTCCGATATCCATAGTGTCTCAATTTGTTGTCATCTTGTGCAATCCCACACTTATTTTTTTGTCTGTCTTTTTTACTAGGTTCACTAAATGCTAAAGCTGACCGGCCATTATGATTCTTCGGGTCATTACGAGTTCATAGACACCAAACATGTGTAGGTTATTTTTTATCTAAGTAGTGAAAAAAAACTCCGAACTCCCCCCAAAGAATGGTGCCATTTTCCAATACCCGTAGGGTCTCCATTTTTCGTGATCTCGGGTTGGGTGATGGCTTATTTTTTGCGTGCCGAGCTGACGTTTTTAATGATACCATTTTGGTGCAGATATGATCTTTTGATCGCCCAATATTGCATTTCAATATAATGTCACGGCAACCAAAAATACGCAATTCTGGCGTTTTGACTTTTTTTCTTGCTACGCCCTTTAGCGATCAGGTTAATCCTTTTTTTATTGATAGATCTGGCGATTCTGAACACGGCAATACCAAATGTGTATGTTTGGTTTTATTTTGAATGGGGCGAAAGGGGGGCGATTTGAACTTTTATTCATTTTTTTTTTTTAAACTGTTTTTTTTACTTTTTTCATGGTTCAATAGTCTCCATGGGAAACTAGAATCTGCTGCTACATAGAGGCGATGATCAGATCGCCTCTATGTAGTAGAATTACTCACTTGCTATGAGCGCCGACCACTGGGTGGGGCTCACAGCAATCCGGCAGTGACAACCATAGAGGCCTCCAGGAGACCTCTGGTTGTCATGCCAATGAACCGTTGACCCGCGATCACGTGATGAGGTCACTGTTGGGAGAATTTCGGACCCGATGGTCGGGAGCTCAAGTTAAATGCCGCTGTCAGCGTTTGACAGCGGCATTTTACGGGTTAATAGCCGCAGGTATTCCGGGCACATGTCATCTGTTCAGAACAGCTGATATGTACCGGGAAACATGTGGGCTCAGCGGCGGAGCCCACATCAAAGGGAGTCCGACATCGGTATACTATTACGCCCAATGTCGGAAAGGGGATAAAGGTCTGTGCAAAGAACCAAGAATTTTTGTATTTACTTTTGCACAAGTATGCAGTAATTATAATAGATGGTAGCTTAAAATTTTAATTTTGCACTTAGCGGTGTATTGTGTGCAGTTATATAGTAAATTCAGACACCATAAATTAAATGCATCTGTTTATTGTTGTAAACACTGTTGGTGGCGTGACTGGAAAGATGAAGAGCACATTATGCTGCATTTCAGGAAATTGGCTTGGGCAAAGATCACTTTACTTTTGTCTCTAATGATTGTAATGATTATTATGCCATGTTTGTACAGCCCTACAGGAACCTTTTATGGCCTTACATTTTTTTTTTATTAATAGTAATTTTAAAAAGTAATGCATACAGAAGTATTGGTTTTAGAATATTTTAGAATATTTGCATTGAACGTTAATTTTATTTCTTTTTGAAAATTTTATCTCACAAAACCTAGGCAAGACCTCCACATTTCATGTTCTATCTTCAACTTTAGAGTGTACATCTGCAAAGTTCCATAGAGCTCTTTTGACAGGCCAAAAGGACTCTCTTTTGGTCTTTCTCATCCAGTATAAGTCTGTATAATCCTAAAATAACATATCAAATGGTGTAGTAGACTATGTTTTTCCATTCCGCAATATCCTCTAATAATAATAATTTTTATTTTTATGTTGCCAACTAGTGATGAGCGAATATACTCGTTACTCAAGATTTCTCGAACATGCTCGGGGGTCCTCCAAGTATTTTTTTAGTGTTCGGAGATTTAGTTTTTCTTGCCGCAGCTGAATGATTTACATCTGTTAGCCAGCATAAGTACATGTGGGGGTTGCCTGGTTGCTAGGGAATCCCCACATGTACTTATGCTGGCTAACAGATGTAAATCATTCAGCTTCGGCAAGAAAAACTAAATCTCCGAGCACTAAAAAATACTCTGAGGACCCCCGAGCATGCTCGAGAAATCTCGAGTAAGGAGTATATTCGCTCATCACTATTGCCAACATATTCCGCAGCACTGTACATTTTAGAGGGGACTTGTACAGACAATAAAGTACAGTTAGTCCTCGGGTTACAACGGTCTCGAGTTACATCGTTTCGTGGTTACAACGCTTTATACGACGCCTCATTCAGACTTACACGGTTTTGCGTCGTAAGTCGAACTACATGCAACTACGTGCAGTGGCAGAAGAATAGAGTCCGGTACTGTACACTGTACCCGGTTACACGAGGAAAACTAGTCTCCTGCACGCAATAACACCCTAATTATGTAGGGTACTGTGATAGGATAGGTATTTGGATAGGCTAAGTGTTTGCAGTACTGTACCGTTATTATGGTACAGTACTGTATGAATGTATGGTCCGACTTACATCGAAATTCGGTTTACGACGCCGTGTAAGAACGGATCAACGTCGTAAGTCGAGGACTACCTGTAATTATAAAAAAAACACATAATTCAGAAACCAAAAGGAGTGAGGGCCCTGCTGTTTGCAAGCTTACAATCTATGAGGAAATAGGGGAGACAGGAAAGGTAAATGATAAAATGTGCTTATATTGTATGGTACAGCCAAAATATACTAAATAAGGTATGCACATAACGCTGCATGAACCGGTCACCAACCAGTATGTGTACAGTACAGACACAGGTGGCTATTAAGTGCATGGAGGGTGAGTGAACTGATGCTATGATGGTCATGATTTTGAAGAAAATGTTGTATGGTCAAAATGTGGATAGTTAGGTACGTGAGGTTGGGTGATAGGCCAGTCTAAATAAATGCATTTTTAGGCCACGCCTAACCCCTTAATGCCTTTTAACTGCGGCAGTGTTAAGGATCGAGTTCCTGCCTCTGCACAGGGGGAATCTCGGGCCATCTCCGCTGCGGTCTCCCATTCTTCTTCGGCCGCAGTGGAACCTGCTCAGCGGGGACATCGATCCCAGCGTCTCGCTCAGTCTGACTCTGTGCTAAGAGTTACTGCTGCATTTCCTGCTTCTGCCATTGAAGTCAGTGCTGGGCAGCGGCGAACAGACGCTTCTGGGACTAAGTCCTGCTTTGCACGTTCTGAGGATGCCCAGAGTAAGATCTCTCAGTGGAGATCGAGGGTCACATGATCAGATACTGCAGCTAGGTCATTGGTCCTTCTTTGAAGGTCCTTGTAGGTGCTAGGACTAAGTCCTGCTTTGCACTCTGAGCATGCCCAGGGCAAGATCTCTCAGTGGAGATCTGGGGTCACATGCTCAGGTACTGCAGCAACTCCATTGGTCCTTCTCTGAAGGTCCTAAACGTGCTGCAACTATTTAAGGCTCGCATGGCCGCACGGCCATGCGCTAGTATTGTCTTTTGTAAACGTGTGTGTGTTGTGAGTGAAAGTCGTTCTTTAAAATCCCCTCCCTATTGTATGACTGCTCGCGGAAGGTGGATGATTGCTATCTAGCGCCCGACTTAGCCATCAGCATGTTACACACATTACAGCGTCTAATTGCTGTGACCGCCTGTGCAGCGCCATGCGCTTTCTCTGCGCTTTCCTGACCCAAGCCTGGGTGGTTAGTGGCGTACGCCAGTGCGGCACCGCATGCACTCTCATGCTTCTTAAATAATATTATTTCTGTCTCTCTGACACCCCAGTAGCGGTGTCGAGCGCATGAGGTCT
The DNA here is from genome assembly GCF_051348905.1 of Ranitomeya variabilis. Classification (NCBI taxonomy): domain Eukaryota; kingdom Metazoa; phylum Chordata; class Amphibia; order Anura; family Dendrobatidae; genus Ranitomeya; species Ranitomeya variabilis. The sequence goes on from NC_135234.1 coordinate 394,329,941, forward strand.
TTATGAACTCAAATCCTGAGTCTTGGGATTGAGTTCTGAGACTCCTTGCTTGCGCTCTTGGTGCGGTACCGCGGCCCTGTGACGCACCAGGGTTCGCTTCCTTCACACAGGGTGAAGTTAACCCATGTGTGTATTCATATTGTACCGCCATATCGTCCGTCTCTACTAGCAGCAGGGTTTTCACTTGCACGGTGGACCTCGGACTGCGAACGCACCTAATACCATTACATCTTAAACTTGGTGCGTTCTGCCAGTCCTAACATAATACTAGCGCCAAGGTCTGGCTAGTAAATGGCGGACGATCAGCGTTTACAGCAGTACATCCAGCAGCTGGAGGGAAGGTTGGCGGCTCTAGAGCGTTCAACCTCAGCTGTGGATGTCACTGCTGTCGCTGTTCAGGCTGCTAGCATGGCTGCAGCTACCTTGTCCACTGGCACCCCTGTACCGACTCTATCTCGCCTCCCGCTACCAGAAAAATTTTCTGGTGATAGTAAGTCTTGTAGGGGTTTCGTGAGTCAGTGCTCTATACATCTCGAGCTTCTGGCCTCTGGTTTCCCTACAGAGCGGGCAAAGGTGGGGTTTATCGTGTCTCTCCTGTCGGACAGGGCGTTGGAGTGGGCTACGCCGCTGTGGGAGCGAGGCGATCATGTGGTGCAGAGTGCTCCGTTATTCCTGAGCACTCTGAAACAGGTCTTTTTAGGACCTCGTGTCACCCATGATACGGCGCTCCAACTGTTGGCATTGACTCAGGGCTCGTCCTTGGTCAGCCATTTTGCCGTCCACTTCCGCACCCTAGCATCTGAGCTGGAGTGGTCGGATAAAGCCCTTATTCCTATATTTTGGAGGGGGCTGGCTTACCATGTTAAGGACTCCCTGGCCACTAGGGAGATTCCCGCCACACTGGAGGAATTAATAGCAGTATCCACTCGTATTGACCTCCGTTTTCACGAGCGGAGGTTAGAGTGAGCCCAGTGTAGGCAAAGGTTTCGGCTGGCTCCCACCTTCGCCAAACCTTTGGAATCTCCAGTCCAGGCTCCTGAGTCACATGAGGCCATGGAAGTGTCACGAGCGGGATCTAAGTCCCGGACCGCTCGTGCACTCCAGGTTTGTCATGTTTGCCAGCAGTCAGGACATCTTGCCACCAGATGTCTCCAGCGGTCGAGGAAACGTCAGCGTCTAGTGGTAGTAGGTGGAGGTACACTAGACACGGCGACGTTTGCCTCCAAATTGTCCTTTAAGGGGACAATAACGTTAGGCTCATCCTCCCACTCGGTAGAGCTCTGCGTGGATTCTGGGGCGGAGGGCAATTTTATGTCTTCTGCCTTCGCCCAACATCACGCAATACCCCTGGTTATGCTACCTCAACCAGTAACGGTACGAGTGGTGAATGGGTCGACACTGCCCTCACAGATAACACACCAGACCATCCCTTTTACTCTGTCCATGTCGCCATCCCATCAGGAGATTATATCTCTGCCCGTCATTCCTGAGGGAATTGATGAGGTCCTGTTGGGGATACCTTGGCTACGGTACCACTCTCCTGACATCGAGTGGTCCTCAGGCAGAATTCTGGGATGGGGTGAATCTTGTGGGGGTAGGTGTCAGAGGGAGTGCGTTCAGGTTGCTACTACAGAGGTACCCGCAGATCTATCCTCTCTCCCCAAGCAATATTGGTCCTATGCAGACGTGTTCTCCAAAAAGGCGGCGGAGACCCTTCCGCCCCATCGGGACTGTTCTATTGATGTCTTGCCTGGTGCTGAGCCTCCCCAGGGTCGAGTCTATCCGTTATCTCTACCGGAGACGGAGGCAATGTCTCAGTACATTCAAGAGAATCTGGCAAGAGGGTTCATCAGGAAGTCAGTGTCACCTGCTGGGGCAGGGTTCTTTTTCGTGCAGAAGAAGAATAGGGAACTACGTCCATGCATAGACTACTTGGGTCTTAACGCTATCACCGTTAAGGATAAGTATCCTTTGCCCTTGATATCTGAGCTCTTCGATAGGCTTCGGGGAGCAAGGGTGTTTACTAAACTAGATCTGCGGGGTGATTACAACCTGATTCGCATCCGTGAGGGGGACAAATGGAGAACGGCGTTTAACACCAGAGATGGGCACTATGAGTATCTGGTGATGCCCTTCGGGCTCTGTAGTGCCCCAGCCATTTTCCAAGACTTTGTCAACGACATCTTCCGGGATATGCTTTCCACCTCGGTTGTAGTCTATCTGGATGATATTCTCATTTTTTCTCCAGATATTGACTCCGACCGGAGAGATGTTGGCAGAGTCTTCGACCTCCTACGGGCAAACTCTCTTTATGCAAAGTTGGAGAAGTGTATGTTTGAGCAGGAGTCTTTACCTTTCCTGGGCTATATCATCTCCGCCCAGGGATTGGCTATGGATCCTGCCAAACTACAGGCTGTGATGGACTGGCAAGAGCCCCATTCTCTTAAGGCAGTGCAGCGCTTTATGGGGTTCTTTTATTATTACCGCCAGTTCATTCCCCACTTCTCAACTCTGGTAGCTCCCTTGGTATCCCTCACCAAGAAGGGAGCGAATCCCAAATTGTGGTCGGAAGAGGTCTCCAAGGCCTTCACTTCTATAAAGTCTCATTTTGCTAGCGCTCCCATCTTACATCGTCCCGATGTGGATAAGCCATTCCTAATGGAGGTGGATGCCTCATCCGTTGGTGCTGGAGCAGTCCTCTATCAAAAGGATGCTCAAGGTCGGAAGCACCATGCTTCTTCTTCTCTAAGACCTTCACACCAGGGGAGAGAAATTACTCCATCGGGGATAGGGAGTTTCTAGCAATGAAATTGGCCTTTTCGGAGTGGAGACATCTTCTGGAAGGAGCGCGGTTTCCCTTCCAAGTCTTCACGGACCACAAAAATTTGGTCTATTTGCATACAGCCCAGCGGCTGAATTCTCGTCAGGCCAGATGGTCCTTATTCTTCTCCTGGTTCCATTTCACTCTCCATTATCTCGCCGGGGAGAAGAATATTCGTGCTGACGCTCTCTCTCGCTCCCTTGTTTCAACGGAGGAGGAGGAGGAGGAGCCTCGGCTTATTGTCCCTTCGGAGAGTCTGAGAACCGTAGCTCCGGTTTCGCTAGAGTCAGTGCCTTCGGGCAAGACTTTTGTTCCCATCAATCTGCGACCGGAGGTTCTCTCTTGGGCTCATTCCTCCGGGGTGGGTGGACACTTTGGGACAAAAAGGACATCTGAGCTGCTGGCGAGGACATACTGGTGGCCGCATATGCTCCGAGATGTCAGAGATTACGTTCTGGCGTGTGTCTCCTGCGCCAAAAATAAGTCTCCTCGACAACGGCCAGCTGGTTTGTTATACCCTCTGCCGGTGGCAGACAGGCCCTGGGAGATAGTCGGGATGGACTTTGTGGTGGGTTTGCCCAAGTCTTGTGGCTGTACAGTCATTTGGGTAATCTCCGACCATTTTTCTAAAATGGTGCATTTGGTGCCGCTTCCTCGGCTACCTTCTGCACGGGCCTTGGCAACGTTGTTTATTAGACATATCTTCCGCCTTCACGGTATGCCGGACAAAATTGTCAGTGACCCTGGTCCCCAGTTTGCGTCTCGGTTCTGGAGAGAGCTTTGTCATCTTCTCAGGATTGAGTTAAATCTCTCTTCTGCCTATCATCCCGAGACGAATGGGTTGGTAGAGAGAGCCAACCAGACCTTGGTCATATATCTGCGACATTTTGTCTCTGCTAGGCAAGATGACTGGGCATCTTTGCTATCGTGGGCGGAGTTTGCTCTGAACAACGCTGTAGCTGACTCCACTGGGCAGACTCCATTCCTCCTTAACTATGGTCAGCATCCGCGGGTACCTGTGCCCATGCCCATGTCTCCCGATGATTCCAGGGTGGCAGACTGGGCTGTGGAGGCATGGGACATTTGGGATCGAACTCAGGATGCCATTCGGGCTTCCAAGGAGAGAATGAGGTCCTCCGCCGATGCACATCGGCGCCCCGCTCCGACTTTTGCTCCTGGCGACTTGGTGTGGCTCTCCGCCCGTAACATCAGGCTGCGAGTTGAGTCCACTAAGGCTACTTTCACACTGGCGTTAACTGCAATACGTCGCAATGCGTCGTTTTGCCAAAAAAACGCATCCTGCAAAAGTGCTTGCAGGATGTTTTTTTCTGCATTGCCTAACATTAGCAACGCATTTGCGATGCATTGACACACGTCGCAACCGTCGTGCGACGGTTGCGCCGTGTTGTGGCGGACCGTCGGGAGCAAAAAACGTTACATGTAACGTTTTTTGCTCCCGACGGTCCGCTTTTTTCGACCGCACATGCGCGGCCGGAACTTCGCCCCCACCTCCCCGCACTTCCCCGCACCTCACAATGGGGCAGCGGATGTGCTGGAAAAATGCATCCGCTGCCCCCCGTTGTGCGGCGGAGACAACGCTAGCATCGGTGACCTCGGTCCGACGCACTGCGACGGGCCGAGCCCGACGCTAGTGTGAAAGTAGCCTAAGTTTGCGCCTCGCTACTTAGGGCCTTTCAAGGTCCTCGAACAGGTTAACCCTGTGGTCTACCGTCTGGCCCTTCCTCCACACTTGGGTATCACCAACACCTTTTCATGTGTCCCTCTTGAAACCCGTATACATGTCCCGGTTTTCTGAGTCATCTGCCGGGACATCGGGTTCGTCTACGGATGATTACGAGGTGAACACTATTTTGGGGTACAAGGTGGTACGTGGTAAAAAAATTCTATTTGGTGGATTGGAAGGGTTATGGCCCTAAGGACAGGTCCTGGGAGCCTGTTGAGCACATTCAGGCTCCGCAGCTCATTGCTGCCTTCGAACATAGCGAGGCCCAAGGAGGAGGGGTAATGTTAGGGGTCGAGTTCCTGCCTCTGCACAGGGGGAATCTTGGGCCATCTCCGCTGCGGTCTCCCATTCTTCTCCGGCCGCAGTGGAACCTGCTCAGCGGGGACGTCGATCCCAGCGTCTCGCTCAGTCTGACTCTGTGCTAAGAGTTACTGCTGCATTTCCTGCTTCTGCCATTGAAGTCAGTGCTGGGCAGCGGCGAGCAGACGCTTCTGGGACTAAGTCCTGCTTTGCACGTTCTGAGCATGCCCAGAGTAAGATCTCTCAGTGGAGATCGAGGGTCACATGATCAGATACTGCAGCTAGGTCATTGGTCCTTCTTTGAAGGTCCTTGTAGGTGCTAGGACTAAGTCCTGCTTTGCACTCTGAGCATGCCCAGGGCAAGATCTCTCAGTGGAGATCTGGGGTCACATGCTCAGGTACTGCAGCAACTCCATTGGTCCTTCTCTGAAGGTCCTAAACGTGCTGCAACTATTTAAGGCTCGCATGGCCGCACGGCCATGCGCTAGTATTGTTTTTTGTAAACGAGTGTGTGTTGTGAGTGAAAGTCGTTCTTTAAAATCCCCTCCCTATTGTATGACTGCTCGCGGAAGGTGGATGATTGCTATCTAGCACCCGACTTAGCCATCAGCACGTTACACACATTACAGCGTCTAATTGCTGTGACCGCCTGTGCAGCGCCGTGCGCTTTCTCTGCGCTTTCCTGACCCAAGCCTGGGTGGTTAGTGGCGTACGCCAGTGCGGCACCGCATGCATTCTCATGCTTCTTAAATAATATTATTTCTGTCTCTCTGACACCCCAGTAGCGGTGTCGAGCGCATGAGGTCTTTATGAACTCAAATCCTGAGTCTTGGGATTGAGTTCTGAGACTCCTTGCTTGCGCTCTTGGTGCGGTACCGCGGCCCTGTGACGCAACAGGGTTCGCTTCCTTCACACAGGGTGAAGTTAACCCATGTGTGTATTCATATTGTACCGCCATATCGTCCGTCTCTACTAGCAGCAGGGTTTTCACTTGCACGGTGGACCTCGGACTGCGAACGCACCTAATACCATTACATCTTAAACTTGGTGTGTTCCGCCAGTCCTAACAGGCAGATAATGGTACTTAAACCACAGGGACGCTTTTTAACCCCTTCATGACCCAGCCTATTTTGGCCTTAATGACCTGGCCGTTTTTTGCAATTCTGACCAGTGTCCCTTTATGAGGTAATAACTCAGGAACGCTTCAACGGATCCTAGCGATTCTGAGAGTGTTTTTTCATGACATATTGGGCTTCATGTTAGTGGTAAATTTAGGTCGATAATTTGAGTTTTTGTGAAAAAAAAATGGAAATTTGGCGAAAATTTTGAAAATTTCGCAATTTTCACATTTTTAATTTTTATTCCGTTAAACCAGAGAGTTATGTGACACAAAATAGTTAATAAATAACATTTCCCACATGTCTACTTTACATCAGCACAATTTTGGAAACCAATTTTTTTTTTGCTAGGAAGTTATAAGGGTTAAAATTTGACCAGTGATTTCTCATTTTTACAACAAAATTTACAAAACCATTTTTTTAGGGACCACCTCACATTTGAAGTCATTTTGAGGGTTCTATATGGCTGAAAATACCCAAAAAGTGACACCATTCTAAAAACTTCACCCCTCAAGGTGCTCAAAACCACATTCAAGAAGTTTATTAACCCTTCAGGTGTTTCACAGCAGCAGAAGCAACATGTAAGTAAAAAATGAACATTTAACTTTTTAGTCACAAAAATGATCTTTTAGCAACAATGTTTTTATTTTCCCAAGGGTAAAAGAAGAAAATGGACCACGAACGTTGTTGTCCAATTTGTCCTGAGTACGCTGATACCTCATATGTGGGGGTAAAAACCACTGTTTGGCGCACGGCAGGGCTCGGAAGGGAAGGAGCGCCATTTGACTTTTTGAATGAAAAATTGGCTCCAATCTTTAGCGGACACCATGTCGCGTTTGGAGAGCTCCCATGTGCCTAAACATTGGAGCTCCCCCACAAGTGACCCCATTTTGGAAACTAGACCCCCCAAGGAACTTATCTAGAAGCATAGTGAGCACTTTAAAACCCCAGGTGCTTCACAAATTGATCCGTAAAAATGAAAAAGTATTTTTTTTCACAAAAAAAATATTTTAGCCTCAATTTTTTCATTTTCACATGGGCAACAGGACAAAATGGATCCTAAAATTTGTTGGACAATTTCTCCTGAGTACACCGATACCTCACATGTGGGGGTAAACCACTGTTTGGGCGCACGGCAGGGCTCGGAAGGGAAGGCACGCCATTTGGCTTTTTGAATGGAAAATTAGCTCCAATCATTAGCGGACACCATGTCGCGTTTGGAGAGCCTCTGTGTGCCTAAACATTGGAGCTCCCCCACAAGTGACTCCATTTTGGAAACTAGACCTCCCAAGAAACTAATCTAGATGTGTGGTGAGCACTTTGAACCCCCAAGTGCTTCACAGAAGTTTATAACGCAGAGCCATGAAAATAAAAAATAATTTTTCTTTAATCAAAAATGATTTTTTAGCCCACAATTTTTTATTTTCCCAAGGGTAACAGGAGAAATTGGACCCCAAAAGTTGTTGTCCATTTTCTCCTGAGTACGCTGATACCCCATATGTGGGGGTAAACCACTGTTTTGGCACACGTCGGGGTTCGGAAGGGAAGTAGTGACGTTTTGAAATGCAGACTTTGATGGAATGCTCTGCGGGCGTCACGTTGCGTTTGCAGAGCCCCTGATGTGCCTAAACAGTAGGAACTCCCCACAAGTGACCTCATTTTGGAAACTAGACCCCCAAGGGAACTTATCTAGATGTGTGGTGAGCACTTTGAACCCCCAAGTGCTTCACAGAAGTTTATAACGCAGAGCTGTGAAAATAAAAAATCATTTTTCTTTCCTCAAAAAAGATGTTTTAGCAAGCAATTTTTTATTTTCACAAGGGTAACAGGAGAAATTGGACCCCAATATTGGTTGCCCAGTTTGTTGTGAGTACGCTGATACCCCATATGTGGGGGTAAACCACTGTTTGGGCGCACGTCGGGGCTTGGAAGGGAGGGAGCACCATTTGACTTTTTGAACGCAAGATTGGCTGGAATCAATGTTGGCGCCATGTTGCGTTTGGAGACCCCTGATGTGCCTAAACAGTGGAAACCCCTCAATTCTAACTTCAACACTAACCCCAACACACCCCTAACCCTAATCCCAACTGTAGCCATAACCCTAATCACAACCCTAACCCCAACACACCCCTAACCACAACCCTAACCCTGACACACTCCTAATCCTAACCCTAATCCCAACCCTAACCCTAATCCTAACCCTAATCCCAACCCAAACCCTAATCCCAACCCTAACCACAACTGTAACCCCAACACACCCCTAACCCTATCTGTAACCCTAACCACAAGCCTAATCTTAACCCTATTTCCAACCCTAGCCCTAATTCCAACCCTAACTCTAATTCCAACCCTAACCCTAAGGCTATGTACCCACGTTGCGGATTCGTGTGAGATTTTTCCGCACGATTTTTGAAAAATCCGCAGGTAAAAGGTTTACCTGCGGATTTACAGCGGATTTCCAGTGTTTTTTTTGTGCGGATTTCACCTGTGGATTCCTATTGAAAAATTGCACAAAATTGGCATGCTGCGGAAAATACAACGCAGCGTTTCCGCACGGTATTTTCCGCACCATGGGCACAGCGGATTTGGTTTCCCAAAGGTGTACATGGTACTGTAAACCTGATGGAAAACTGCTACGAATTAGCAGCGGCCAATCCGCTGCGGATTCGCGGCCAATCCGCTGCGGATCCGCAGCCAAATCCGCACTGTGTGCACATGCCCTAACCCTACCCCTAACCCTAACCCTAGTTCTAACCCTAACCCTAGTGGAAAAAGAAAAAAATATATTTTCTTTTTTTTATTCTTGTCCCTACCTATGGGGGTGATAAAGGGGGGGGGGTCATTTACAATTTTTTTTTATTTTGATCGCTGTGATAGGTTATATCACAGTGATCAAAATATACCTGGAACGAATCTGTCGGCCGGCAGATTCGGCGGGCGCACTGCGCATGCGCCCGCAATTTTGGAAGATGGCGGCGCCCATGGAGAAGACGGATGGACACCGGGAGGCCCGGTAAGTATGAGGGGGGGGGATCTGAGCATGGGAGGTGGACCGGAGGACAGGGGTGGCATCGGAGCACAGGGGGGAGCGGGCAGGAGGACGGGGGAGCAGACAGGACAACGGAGGGGAGCGGAGCACCAGACGGAGGACCGGGGAGGAGATCGGTGGTGGTGGGGGGGTACATAAGTGTTTCCAGCCATGGCCGATGATATTGCAGCATCGGCCATGGCTGGATTGTAATATTTCACCAGTTTTTTTAGGTGAAATATTACAAATCGCTGATTGGCTGTTTCACTTTCAACAGCCAATCAGAGCGATCGTAGCCACGGGGAGGTGAAGCCACCCCCCCTGGGCTGAAGTACCACTCCCCCTGTCCCTGCATGTCGGGTGAAATTGGAGTTAACCCTTTCACCCGATCTGCAGGGACGCGATCATTCCATGACGCCACATAGGCGTCATGGGTCGGATTGGCACCGACTTTCATGACGCCTACGTGGCGTCATGGGTCGGGAAGGGGTTAACAGCACTGAGGTTTAAGTGTATTGCGCCCCCCAGAGTTGGAACTTTCCAGGAGTCTCAGCTAAGGGGGGTAGCTGAGACCCCAGAGAACATGATTTGGGTCGTTTTTTACCAACCCCAGTGTTGCGATGGCCGTTATTCACAGTATAACGGCGACCGTAAAAAAAAGTCAGATTTTCCATTTAATTTCTCTCTCCTCTGATGTGATCGCACATCAAAGGAGAGAGAAATAGGGTTCCCCGATCGCTCCCCCTGTACCTCTGGAGTCCCTGCATCCTCCCGTGATGTCTCCCGGGCCTGCGGTGTGTTCTTCTGGGATAAAATGGCAGGCACATGCGCAGTGCGCCCACCGAGATCTACCGGCCGGCACCTGGCTACAATTTTTCCTATTGGTTCATTTTGATCACTGTGATGGACCCTATCACAGTGAGCAAAATATAAAAAAAAAACCCTTTATCATCCCCTTAGTTAGGGAAAAATAATAAAATAAAAAATATATATTTATTTCCATTTTTCCATCAGGGTTAGAGTTGGGCTAAAGGTAGGGTTAGTGTTAGGGTTAGCATTAGAGCTAGGGTTAGCGTTAGGGATAGGGCTATGTTTAGGGTTGGAATTATGGTTAGGGTTTGGATTAGGGTCAGGGGTGTGCTGGGGTTAGGTTTGTGGTTAAGGTTATGTTTAGGGTTGGGGTTAGAGGTGTGTTGGGGTTAAGGTTGTGGTTAGGGTTAGGGCTGGAATTAGGGTTAGGTGTGTTGGAGTTAGGGTTATGGTTATGGTTGGGATTAGGGTTTGGGGTATGTTAGGTTTGAGGTTAGGGTCATGCTTAGGGTTGGGATTAGGGTTAGGGGTGTGTTTGGTTTAGGGTTGTAGTTAGGGTTATGGTCAGGAATGAGATAAGGATTAGAGGTGTGTTGGGGTTAGGTTTGGAGTTAGAATTGGGAGTTTTCTACTGTTTAGGTACTTCAGGAGGTCTCCAAACGCGACATGTCCCCCACCATAGATTCCAGGGAATTTTGTGTTCAAAAAGTCAAATGGTGCTCCCTCCCTTCTGAGCCTCGCAGTGGCTTCCCCCCACATACGGGGTATTGGCATACTCAGGAGAAATTGCACATTTTCTTGAATGTGGTTTTGTGCACCTTGAGGGGTGCAGTTTTTAGAATGGTGATACTTTTGGGTATTTTGTGTTATATTAATCCCCCTAGCTCACTTCAAATATGAGGTGGTCCCTAAAAAAAAATGGTTTTGTAAATTTTGTTGGAAAAATTAGAGATCACTGGTCAACTTTTAACCTTAAAAATTCCAAAATAGTGCTGATGTAAAGTTGACATGTGGGAAATGTTATTTATTAACTATTTTGTCTGACACCACTCTCTGATTTAAAGGTACAAAAATTAAAAGTTTGAAAATTGCCAAATTTTTGCCAAATTTCCATTTTTTTCATAATAACCACAGGTTATATAGAAGAAATTTTATCACTAACATGAAGTACCATATGTTATGAAAAGCAGTCTCAGAATCGGTGGGATGCGTTGAAGCGTTCCAGAGCTAAAACCTCATAAAGTGACAGTGGTAAGAATTGTAAAAATTGGCTTCGTCTTTAAGTACCAAATTGGCTCTGTCACTAACGGGTTAAATCATTGCCAATATCTGTCCACATGGAACACCATAACATTCTTCTTACATCACCTTTCTTTTCTTGATCCAGTCATGGGCCAGTACTAATCAAATACTTATCAAGCGATAACTAGTGGCAATATTCAGATTTTTCTCTTTTCTGAACTAATTTTGGTCCGTTATTGCTACTTGCTCAGTAGCTATATAATGAATTATTTTTTTGCAAACATTTCTGATCAACAATTGGTTTCATTCATCTGAATAGATTTGCTTCAGATGATTTGAAAGTTGCAGAATTCTACAACAAAATGCAAAGCAACATTACAGAGGCATTTAAAGGTTTGGGCACCAATAGTCAAAATTACTGTTATTGTGAAAAGTTTAGCAAGATGAAGATGAAATTATAGTACTTAGTAGCATCCCCTTTTAACAGTATAACTTTCAGCTTTTAAATGCTTTTTGTAGCCCTCTAAGAGTCTATCAATTATTTTTTTAGGGATTTTCTTCCATTCTTCCTTGGAAAATTCTTCTATTTCTGTGAAATTCCTGTGTTGTCTTGCATGCACTGCTATTTTGAGGCCGAGACACAGGTTTTCAATCATGTTCAGATCAGGGGACTTTGAGAGCCATTGTAAAACCTTCAGCTTGACCCTTTTGAGGTAGTGTATTGTGGATTTTAACGTGTGTCTAGTAGTGATGGGCGAGCACTAAAATGCTCGGGTGCTCGTTGCTTGGGTCGAGCAAATTGGAATGCTTGGGTGCTTGACCTGAGCAATGAGCCCAATGTAAGTCTATGGGAAACTTAAGCATTTTTCCGGCGGCCCCCCTGGCAGTCTTCAGAGGGACAACAAATAGCGGAAATCGATGGTAACAGTGCTCAATGACATGGGAACAGCATCGGGAAGACTCCTGGAAGCATTTCTGACTCTCAGGTCACTGCTGTGAACAATGTTGTCAGAGTCTTGCGCCACTTTTACAGACTCACAATAAAACATACAAAAACAAAACCAAAATGGATTTTCCTGGGAAATATGTTAAGAAACATCCTTTCCATGGTAATGACTTGTATATAAGGCAAAATAAATAACCAAAAACAAAAATGCTCCAACACACCTTGGGCTATGTTCACACGTAGCGTTTTTGATGCGTTTTTCAACTTTAGCATTGCTTTGAACCAAGACAAATGCATTCAATGGGAAATGTTCAGTTTAACATTTTACAACTTATCTGGCCATGTGGTGTGTAACACATCATCAGACACACATCCTTTTTCATTTATGAAGGAGGGACTCTGAAAGTCACAAAGCCTGTTTTTATAGGGCCATCAGGTAACCTTTAGTATTCTTAAAGGGCCAGCACTCGGCCCTCACTATTCATAGAGAGCCATCAGCCAGCTATGCTTTGTTGTTCCCATTTTTAAACACTGTTATTGTGCAGCGCCCTAGAGTCCTGGTCGTTGCAGTAATGTCATTCTTCCACCAGGGGGAGTGATATTACGTCTGAAGTCAATAAAGGAGATCTTCTGTCCAGGTATCACAAAAACACACAACACACTTCACACTCCAGTCCACCAGGGGGAGCAAAGGTTCTATCCACTAGGCCACTCCTCACAGTGGGGTAAAACTGGTGGGTTGGTTAGGAAGTTAGGCAAAAGCTGACTGGGCTTCTTACAGACAGTCAGATCCAGACTATGGTCTGTGGAGGACGAGGGTCCACGGAGCTGCGCCTGCCCCACGTGCGGCAGCATCCCAAGAAAGAGACATTGAAAGGAAGTGTATTGCAGTGAGTGAGAAACGAAGGCATAGCAACAAGTGGATACCAGAGAGGATAGTAGACGAGAGGAGCTGCATCCTTCTGGTGCGCGATCCGGTAGCCAGAATACCGAGGGAGTAAAGTGCTCTACGCCATTGCTTCAGAGACTGGCAGGACAGTCAAATCCAAGTTGGCTGCCAGACCTTAATACCTAAGACGACACGGTGGCAACTTGTGGGGGTTGGGGCATCTCTAGGGTCCCTATAAACAAGCCTCAGGCCATCAGTCATACGGGTTTTGTTCTATCCGACCACGGGGAACAGAGAGAGAAGAGTAATAACAGTGAGGACCTTATTAGAGCTTAAGCAAATGAGGACCTACTGCGTTACTGTGCGCATAGGAAGGCTATTGCATTCCACCTGGACAAGGAGACTCTGGATTTGCCTTCAGACCGGCAGGACTCTGCCTACCCTGTGATCCGGTGCCCTGGACTGTGGACACTGAAGCCTTCAGTAAAGGTAAAGAGACTGCAACCTGTGTCCTCATTCTTTACTGCGCCTCTCACCATCCACCATCTACACTTTGGGAAGCCCTGGGGATACACTTCACCTGTGGGAAGGTATACCATCTAGCTGCCATAACATCACCCCAGCGGACCCCTAAGCAGCTTCGGTCACCCTGACCGAATACCACAGGTGGCGTCACGAACATCATATAAACTTTTCCTTTTATTGGATGCCCCTCAATGGGCCACGGAACGGGTCGTGCCACCGTGACATCCCCCGAACCGAAGGACCCGGTGCCGAGTACCCCATTGCTCTTAACGTGGGGGCGCTCCAATTGCATATGCAAAATTTGGATGCACCCCAATACCCCTTTGAAGAGTCGTGCAGGAGGGCCTCCTGAAAACAATGTTCCCATTATTAGGAAGTGGGTCCCCCATAGTGTTTGCCTATGCAATGAATGCAAGGGCTGCCAAAAATTTGGAGGCACTCCAATACCCCATTGAAGAGACATGGAGGAGGGCCTCATCAAAAAATGTTCCCATAGGGTCTCCTATACTTGTAATGCCCATGCACAAAGTGTATGGGCTGACAAACATTTACCCCTGGGGGGTATACATGAACATACTGTATACCTATTTTTTGTTTTACGGGCATCATAAGCACCCTTTAAAAAAATTATGTGGGTGTTGCATCACAGACAATGGTCACCCTGGTGATATGGTGGAGGATGTGGAAAAGGAGGACAAGAGCAAATAGCCAAAATCAGGAAGGGTATACCCATGTGTGGGTGTAAAGAGGTGCATGGGAATAGACCTTCCAAAAAAAGAGACTGGATTTGAGTTTATGGTACGCTGCTATCATTCGGTGGTGTTGAGAAGTCTGGCTCAATCCAGCCCTTGTTCATTTTCATAAGAGTCAGCCTGTCAGCATTTTCAGTTGACAGTCGGATGCGTTTATCCGTTATAATTCCACCAGTGGCACTAAAAACCCGCTCTGACAAAACGCTATCGGCAGGGCAGGCCATGACCTCCAAGGTGTAGAGAGCCAGTTCATGCCACGTGTCCAGCTTGGATACCCAATAATTATAAGGCACAGAGGAATCACGGAGGACGTTGGTACGGTCAGCAAGGTACTCCCTCAGCACTTTCCCAAACTTTGCACTCCTTGTGAGAGTACCCCACGCCTCAGGGCCTGTGCGATGGGAGGGACTGATAAAACTCTCCCAGAACTTTGCCAGTGTTCCCCTGCCTCTGCTGGATTGGAGTTGTGTCGCTCTCGACTGTACTCCTTGGTTGTCCAATGAACTGTGACCTCTGCCGCCAGCATTTTCAGATGGGAATTTTTTTAATAATTCCGCAACAAGGGCCATCTGGTACTGTCCCATTTTAGTAGACATGTCCGCCTCGGGAATAACAGATAGAAAGTTCTCCTTGTAGCATGGGTCTAGAAGTGTCACTGATCAGTAATGACTGTCACCCAAAATTTTGAGAATGCGAGGGTTACTGGAAAGGCAGCGTAACATAAATTCAGTCATGCGTGCCAGACTGCTAACAGGCAAGACTTCCGTGTTCTCACCAAGTGGACGACTGACCATGCTCTCCTCCTCCTCTCTGTCCTCAGGCCATCCACCCTGAACAGATGGTATTACTGTTGTGCAGGTAGTACCGTCTATAGCGCATGAAACTAGCTCTTCTTCTTCCTCCTCCTCCTCTTCCTCATTGTCACCTGACCCACGTTGGGATGAGATGAGGCTGGGCTGTGTGTAATCACCCTGTATGGTTCCTTGCTCCATCTCATCGTGCTCTGCCTACAATGCATTCTCTTTGATTGTGAGCAGAGAGCATTTCAGAACACAGAGAAGCAGGATGGTGATGCTAATTATGGCGTCATTGCTGCTCACCATCTTGGTGGAGTCCTCAAAGTTTTGGAGGATGGTACATATGTCTGACATACATGTCCACTCCTGAGGTCTTATGTTTGGAGTCTGAACTGAATACCAAAGGCCTTGTTGATGCTGGTAGTCAACAACTGCCCTCTTCTGCCCACAATTCCTTTCCAACATCTGCAGTGTAGAGTTCCAATGCTTGGGGACATCACACACCAGTCGGTGAGTCAGAAGCTCCAAATGCTGCTGAAGCACGGCAAGGATGGCGGAAGCTGTAGCTGACTCTAAAATGGGCACACAGGTGGCGCACTTTGACAAGCAGATCCAGCAGCTCCGGGTAGGTTTTGAGAAACCGCTGAACCATGAGGTTAAGCACATGGACCAGGCATGGTACGTGTGTGAGCTCGCCTCGCCTCAGAGCTGCGACCAGATTCCGTCCATTGTCACACACGACCATACCTGGCTCTAGGTTCAGTGGTGTCAGCCACAGATCTGCCTGCTCTTTCAGAGCTGTCCACAACTCTTCAGCATTGTGCGGTTTGTCACCTAAGCATATTAGCTTCAGCACAGCCTGTTGGTGCTTGGCTGAGGCAGTGCTGCAGTGCTTCCAGCTTGTGAAAGATGTGGTCATTTTGGAGATGGAGGCTGAAGAGGAGGAAGATGAGGTGCAGGAGCTATAGACTGTGGGGGCAACCCTGATTGACCTAGGTCCCGCAATCCTTGGCGTGGGGAGGACGTGTTCCATCCCAAGGTCCAACTGGGTCCCGTATTCCACTATGTTAAGCCAGTGTGCCATCAGCGAGATATACCATCCCTGCCCACAAGCACTTGTCCACGTGTACATGGTTAGATGGACTTTCCCAGTAACTGCATTGTTGAGGGCACGGCTAATGTTGTGGGACACGTGCTTGTTTAATGCGGGGATGGCACACCGGGAGAAATAGTGGCGGCTGGGGACCTTGTACCAAGGGATGGCCGCCGCCATCAGATTGTGAAAAGCTTCCGTCTCCATGAGCCTAAAATGTAACATTCTGTGCGCAAGCAGTCGAGAAATGTGTGAATTTAGTAGTGTGGCTTGTGGGGCGTTGCCTGTGTATTTGCGCTTGCATTCCAAGGACTGGCGTATGGACAACTGAACGCTGCGCTGGGACAAGGACGTGCTTGCTGATGGTGCTAGTTGATTGTGTGCAATGACAGGTGCAGGGCAGGAGGCATCTTCGCATGCACCATGGAAAGGGGATTGACTTGCACGCACAACAGAGGAAGAAGCAGTGGTGTCACCCGCAGACACTGTTCCTGGTCCCTGGGGTTTGGCCCACAAAGACAGGTGCATTGCTGCCATGTGCCTTATCATGCTGAGTGGTGGTCAGGCTGGTAGTTTTGCTACCTCTGCTGATGCTGGCCTGACAGGTGGTGCAAATAGTCTTTTGGGGGTTATTGGCACAGTCTTTAAAAAGCAACCAGACTCAGGAAGAGCTAACAGCTGGACTGGCAACTTCTGTTGTGTTGGTGTTATGGGGAATGGTTGCCTGCCTTCTGTCTGCGGCCACCACACTGCTTCTTCCTGCCTGTTGGGGTGCTACGCATCCCTCCCCCTGTGTGCTGCTGTCCTCGCTCTGCATGTCCTCCTGCCAGCTTGGGTGAGTTACTATATCATCCACCACCTCGTCTTCCACTTCTGCACCCTGGTCCTTCCCCTGACTTTCTCGCAATTGTGTCTCATCATCGTCCACCTCTTGTGACACTTTCGCACTGTTGCCTTCGTGTGACCATGGCTGCTCAAATATTTGGGCATCGCTACATGCCATCTCCTCTTGCCCTGCTTCAAGTGAACCGGGTGAGAGGCCTGAATCTATAAATGGAAAAGTGAACAGCTCTTCGGAGTGTCCAAGTGTGGGATCCATTGTCTCCGGGCACTCGGCTGGGAGGAAGGAGGATCAGGATGTGGAATATGCAGTCCAGACTCACAGCTACTGAGACTTGACCGTGCGGAAGACAGGGTGGTGGTGGTGGTGATGGCAAAGTGACTGGAAGCATTATCTGCTATCCAACCAACAACCTTTTGACACTGCTCTGAGTTCAATAGTGGTGTGCTGCAGTCCCCTAGTAATTGGGACAGGAAGGTCGGGCGAGAAGATGTGGGTGTTGTGGCACAATTTCTGCTTGCCTACGTCCTCAGCCTCTGCATGCAGCATCACGTCCAGTTCCCCATCCCCTGCCACGCACCTTGCCTGATATCTATGCAGCTTTATTAGTCCTCAGAAGGACTGTAAGTTGAGATGGATATGTGTATAATATATGGTATACCCACACTAAGTAAGAACCAAGCAAATCTCTCCCTAGCTCAGCAACAACTCTCCCCACACTGCCTGATTCCATAGTAGACTGTGACAAGCATGGCGGTGCCATGTCTGATATAGACCTGATGAGGCTGTGCGGCCATCTAATCACTGTGATACCACAACCAACATGGCTGCAACATTACAGTGTGTGGTAGACAATCCCTGCATGTTCATTGGCTCTCTAAAGAGCGCCAAACATGCAGGGTGGGGACCCGAGCTTCTGCCGAGCAACCCTGGAAATACTTGGCGAGCTCCGAGCATCTCGAGCAGTGAGATGCTCGGGTGAGTACTGAGTAGTGGCGAGCATGCTCGCTCATCACTAGTGTCTAGAATTATTATCCATTTGTAGAAACCATCCTCTTTTCAACTTCCACTTTTTTACAAATGGTGTTCTGTTTGCATCAAGAATTTGTTGAAATTTAATTGAATCCATTCTTGCCTCTACCCTTGAAATATCCCTGTGCCATTGTTGCCACACACCCCAAAAGAATGACTGATTTGACCCCATGCTTAATGGTTAACGAGATGTTATTTTCCTGAAATTCTATGCCCTTATTTCTCCACACATACCTTTGAATATTGTGACTAAAGAGTTCTATTTTAACATCTGCTGTCCACCGGACTTGTTTCAAAAATGCATCAGGCTTGTTCAATTGTCCTTTTGCAAATTTCTGACATTGAATTTTATGGTGAGGATGCAGGAGAGGTTTTCTTCTGAGGAATTTTTTCAACATATTTTCCACAATGGCTCTCTGTAATAGAACCATTTTAGTAGACCTCTCCGTCTCAGGAAGGAGAGGTTTTTTTTTTGCAAAGATGAATATAGCATTAGGGTCATGGTAAAGGCAGCTGTACATAAGGTCAGCCACATGTGCCAAGCTCCCTATAGCCAACACCTACCTGTCTCTACCATGATGACGACTCTGCATCTCCTCCTCCTCTCTCTCTTCATCCTCATTCCCCTCCTCAGCCCATCCACATAGGAGAGATGGGATAAATCTTGTGTGGATATTAGCCTTTGTTGTGCTAGAAAACAGCTCCTGTTCCTCCTCCTCCTCAGTCTCCACCTTCTCATTGTTACCCAATCCATGTTGAGCAGATTAGATGAGGTTGGGCTGGGTAGTATTTCCCTGTCTCATGTCTTTCTCCTTCTCCACCTGGTCCGCATTAAAAACTTCATGTTTATTTGTCATCAGCGACTCTTTAAGTAGGCATAAAAGTGGGATTGTTGTGCTGATTATGGCATAATCGCCGCTCACTTTCTTTGCGTAGTCCTCAAAGTCTTGGTGAAAATGTCAGACATGCATGCCCACTCTCCAGTTGTTATGTGCGGAGGCTGACCAGAATACTGATGGGTGTATTTGATCTGGTATTCAACAACTGGCTTCTGCTGCTCACAAAGCCTTGCAAGCATGTGCACACTAGTTGGTGAACTGGCACTTGCATGCGCTGCTGCAGCACTGCCAGAGCAACTGTAGCTGTTTTGCAGATATGGGTGCTGACGTGGTGTACCTTCATCAGAAGCTTTGGCAAATCTTGATACATTTTCAGAAACCGATGAACTACTAAGTTGAGCACTTGGGGTCAAGCATGGTACATGTGTGAGCTTGCTAAGCTTCACAGCCGCCACCAGGTTACACCCATTATCACACACGACCATGCCTGGTTGTAGGTTTAGCGATATGAGCCACAGATCTGTGTGTCTCCTAGACAAATTCGCTTCGGCAGAGTCTCTTGCCTCTTCGCTGAGGAAGTGTTGCAGAGCTTCCAGTTTCCGGCTAATGTGGACTATGTGCCCTGAGATAACACATAATGAAGATGAGGAGCAACAGGAGGGGGTGCAGGAAATGGGGTAGAAGTTGTCGGAACCCTGATCCTCTGTGACGGTAGTACATGTGCCATGCCATGGTGGGACTCAGTCCTGGCTTCCACAATGTTTACATAGTGTGTCATCAAGGAAATGTAGTGTCCCTGGTCACAAGTGCTTGTCCACATGTCAGTCGTTAAGTGGACAATCACAGTAAGTGCCTTGGTAAGGGCACGGGTAATGTTCTGGTACAAGGCGGGGACACCACACAAAGAGAAATATTGTTGTCTGAGGGACGGCTGGCTCCATGAGTCGGAGGGAAATTCACTGTGTCTATAAGCCTAGACGGCTACATTTTCAAGGCAAGCAACCTGGAAATGTGTCTGTTTAGAGTTTGGGCCTGTGGGTGGCTGGCTGGGAACTTTATTTTTTGTTCCAAGGCCTGGGGTAGGGACAGCTGAACACTGTGCTGGAACAAGGATTTGGAAGTGCCCGATAATGGTGCCTCAGAATTTTCAAGGAAAGGTACAGGGCAGGAGGTATCTGCACCAGTTTCTTGGACAGGGATCGGCAAGCACCAGGCACAGGGAAAGAAGCAGTGGTGTCACCTGATGGCAGCAATTGTGAAACCAGGCGTTCAGCCCACCAAGTTGGGTGCCTAGATGACATGTGCCTGATCATACTGGAGGTTGTTAAGCTCTTAAGCGGTAATGCCCCTGCTGATCGTGGCATGGCACAGGTTGCAAATTCTTTTTTATTGTCTCAGAACTCTCTTTAAAAAAGTCCCAGACTGGGGAACACCTAACTCTTTGACGGAGAAATTGTCGGTGCTCTGTGGAACAGTTGCCTGCCTTCTCCCTCTGATCACCCCACTGCCTGTTTTGGGGCTGGCGATCCCTCCTCCTCAGCACTTCTGGGTTTGCCATGCATGACTTCGTCATCGGCCACTTCATCTTCCACCGCTGCACCCTGGTCCTCCACACTTGATGGCTTAACAACAACCTAACCTATGGGCATCTGTGTCTCATCATCAACTACCTCCTTAGACAAAAATGTTCTATTCCCCACCATCATCTTCTAGTGACCATGGCTGCTGTACGTTTTGTGCATCACTAAACATGTCCTCTTTTCCCTCTTGTAACATGCAGGGTGAGAGTATACCAAACAAAAGTTAATGGGGGCACCACGGTCGGTGGGACTCAAACCAAGGCCTGAACAAGTGCCAAATGTATACTAAGAGGAAGAAGGTAGGCCTTATGAATGGGAGTCACCACCAAATCAATATAAAAAACAGCTTTATTTAACATGTATGTAAGAGACAGAACACTCTAAAAACATTTAAGGCTACGTTCACATTTGCGGTCAGCGCCGCAGCGTCGGGCGCCGCAGCGTCGCCGCATGCGTCATGCGCCCCTATATTTAACATGGGGACGCATGGACATGCGTTGTGCTGCGTTTTGCGCCGCATGGCCGCAAGCGTTGGACGCAAGAAACGCTTCAAGTTGCATTTTTTTTGCGTCCAACTTTCGGCCAAAAAGGACGCATGCGGCGCAAAACGCAGCGTTTTAGCGTGCGTTTTGCCGCGTTTTTGTTTGCGTTGTGCGCTGCGGCGCCGACGCTGCGGCGCACAACGCAAATGTGAACGTAGCCTAAAACAACAAAGGGATATGAAATACCCCCATACTTTCAAGCAGCTCAAAATAGGGCAAACCGCACCTACCCTAAACAGAGTATAATACACATGCCCAGTAGCTAAATAGCAGTGTGGTAACATAGCATAAGTGACCTGACCAGCCCCATACAATCATTCATGTATTAATACCCTAGGGGCAAACATGGCCTAGTAAGCACCCTGTAGAAAATGTGCCATAGTTGCCACAAATGAAGCGATTAAGTGAGGAACATAAAGCCAGCCATGTAGGCGGTATAAGCCATGCAGTAAAGATGGATATGAAAATAAATATGCTGACCAATACCCACCACACATGAAACCGCCCACCTAGAGTACATAAATCAACAGTGGGATGCAAAAATAACCACATCCCATGGGTAACGGTATCAGGCAAAGTCAGGCAAGATCAATGGGGCATGTGTACCCTGAGAGAGGAAAAGGTGCGGGCAGCAGGCAACCAACACATGTTGCCACACGCTGGTGGCTTCGTCAGGGGTGAACTGACGAAGCCACCAGTGTGTGGCGACACGCGTTGGGTGCCTGCTGCCCACACCTTTTCCTCTCTCAGAGTACACATGCCCCATTGATCTTGCCTGACTTTGCCTGATACCGTTACCCATGGGATGTGGTTATTTTTGCATCCCACTGTTGATTTATGTACTCTAGGTGGCCGGTTTCATGTGTGGTGGGTATTGGTCAGCATATTTATTTTCATATCCATCTTTACTGCATGGCTTATACCGCCTACATGGCTGGCTTTATATTCCTCACTTAATCGCTTCATTTGTGGCAACTATGGCACATTTTCTACAGGGTGCTTACTAGGCCATGATTGCCCCTAGGGTATTAATACATGAATGATTGTATGGGGCTGGTCGGGTCACTTATGCTATGTTACCACGCTGCTATTTAGCTACTGGGCATGTGTATTATACTCTGTTTAGGGTAGGTGCGGTTTGCCCTATTTTGGGCTGATTGAAAGTATGGGGGTATTTCATATCCCTTTGTTCTTTTAAATGTTTTTAGAGTGTTCTGTCTCTTATATACATGTTAAATAAAGCTGTTTTTTATATTGATTTGGTGGTGACTCCCATTCATAAGGCCTACCTTCTTTCTCTTAGTTTACACATGCAGGGTGAGAGGCCACAGTCAAGAAATTATGATGTAAAGAGCTCCTAGTGTGGGTCACTGGTCTCCTGGGATTTGACATGGTGGGAGGAAGGAGGATCAGGATGAGAATTAAGTGATCCAGACTCTTGGGTGGAGAGACTGGACCGTGTGTAAGCCTGAGTGGTGCTGGCATGCATGCTGGAAGCATCATCAGCTATCCAACCAACCACCTGTTCGCAATGGTTTGGCTTCAGAAGTGGTGTCCTATGCCTCCCTGCAAAGTGGGACAGGAAACTATGTGTTGTGGATAGGAATGTTGCTTGTACTCAAACAGGCACAGTCGCACCTGTCCCACGTCCTTGTTATCTGTGTGCACTGCCATCAGCACTTCCACTTCCATGTCCCTTACCACATTCCTTACTTATTTTGTAATTCCTAGGTCTCTGGAAACCAAAGCAGGTTAAACTATGTGGATGACAATAGCAAATTTTTGGAACAAAAGAATTTGATCAACGGTAGCAGGAATTCACAGTCTCAGGATACCATAATACAAATATTTAATCACAAATTATTTTACCGTAAAAAACTCTGTACTTTAAAGATATAACAAAATATAACTTTTAATAGTTTTATTACAATCTCAAACAACCAAAAACTGAATAAACCAGAATAGAACCACCACCACCAAAATAATCAGCACACATAGAAGAGCCTGGGAACAGTGCATGACACTGCACAGCTACTATACTCTCCCTGCCTTGCAGCGGAGGTTGTCACCCTATAATATGCACAAATGGCGCCCCGCTTCTCAGCAGCTATCCCTTCTGGCCTTGTAATGTGCCAGGAAAAAGAGATTTTGGAGCCAAAAATCTGAACACCATGGTATTCCCAGCAAAAAGAAGTGCCAAGTGTGTGTGTGAACCACACCACTATCAAAACAAGAGATTTGAAGGGTCAGAAAATCTATATACATGTATATATGTTTTTCACACTTAAATGTTTCAGATCACCAGACAACGATAAGACACGTAAACACAACATGCAGTTTTTAACTCCTTAACAACTGCCAATATGCCTTTTAACGGCGGCAGTTAAAGGTATTTATTCCTCAGCGCCTCTTTTTAACGGCGCCGAGAAATAAGTGTATAAGCGTCAGAAATTCTCTGTGGTCTCGGCTACCAAGGGTACCTGAGACCCCGGAGAACATGATTTGGGTTTGTTTTTACCGACCCCAGTGTTGAGTTCACCGTTATTCATGGAATAACGGTGACCGCAAAAAAAAAGTCTGATTTCCCATTTAATTTTTCCTCTGATGTGATCTAGCACATCAGAGGAGAGAGAAATGGGGTCCCTGGAGCCCATTTCGGTACCTTCAGTGTCTCTGGACCCTTCTGCGTTCCCTCGGTCCTGTCCCCTGGCCGCCGGCGTCTTCTCCCGGGAAGAAGTGCACCCGCCGAGATCTGCAGGCCGGTCACCCAGCAACAATAGGCAATTTTTGTATTGGTTCTATTTAATAAAAAAAAAATAGTAAATCAAACCCCCTTTAGTTGGGTAGAAATAATAGAATAAAAAAATGTATTTCTTTCAAATTTTCCGTTAGAGTTGGGTTAGAGTTAGGGTTGGGGCTAGGCTTAGGGTTGGGGTTGGGGCTTGGGTTAGTGTTGGGGCTAGGGTTGGGCTAGGGATAGCGTTGGGCTAGGATTGTGGTTGGGCTAGGGTTAGGGTTGGGGCTAGGGTTAGGGTTGGGCTAGGATTAGGGTTGGGGTTAGGGTTGTATTGGGGTTAGGGTTGTGGATAGGGTTATGGTTGTGGTTATGGTTGGGAATACAGTTAGGGATGAGATTAGGGTTAGGGGTGTGTTGGGGTTAGGGTTGGAGTTAGAATCGAGGGGTTTCCACAGTTTAGGTACTTCAGGGGGTCTCCAAACGTGACATGGCCCCCACCATTGATTCCAGGGAATCTTGCGTTCAAAAAGTCAAATGGTGCTCCCTCTCGTCTAAGCCCTGCCATGCACCCAAACAGTGGCTTTCCCCCACATACAGGGTATTGGCATACTCAGGTGAAATTGCACAACAAATTTTGTGGCTCATTTTCTCCTGGTATCCTTGTGAAAATAAAACAATTTGGTTCCAAACTAAATTTTTTGCGAAAAAAGTAAAATGTTCATTTTTTTTGTTCCACATTGCTTTAGATCTCGTGAAGCACCTGAAGGGTTAATAAACTTCTTGAATGTGGTTTTGTGCACTTTGGGGGGTGCAGTTTTTAGAATGGTGTCACTTTTGCGTATTTTCTGTTATTTGACCCCCCCAAAACTCACTTCAAATATGAGGTGGTCCCTGAAAATATTGGTTTTGTAAATTTTGTTGGAAAAATGAGAAATCGCTGGTCAACTTTTAAGCCTTATAACATCCTAACAAAAAAAAATTATGTTTTAAAAATTGTGCTGATGTTAAGTTACAAAGTAACATAGTAACATAGTTATTAAGATTGAAGGAAGATTTTAAGTCCATCTAGTTCAACCAATAGCCTAACCTAACATGCCCTAACATGTTGATCCAGAGGAAGACAAAAAAAAAAACCATGTGACAAACAGTAAGCTCCACATTGGGGAAAAAATTCCTTCCCCACTCCACATACGGCAATCAGACTGGTTCCCTGGATCAACGCTCTGTCCAGGAAACTAGTGTATATAACCTGTAACATTATGCTTTTCCAGAAAGGCATCCAGTCCCCTCTTAAATTTTAGTAATGAATCACTCATTACAACATCATACGGCAGAGAGTTCCATAGTCTCACTGCTCTTACAGTAAAGAAACCGCATCTGTGATTATGCTTAAACTTTCTTTCCTCCAGACGTAGAGGATGCCCTCTTGTCCCAGTCTCAGGTCTACGAGTAAAAAGGTCATTAGAAAAGTCTCTGTACTGTCCCCACATATATTTATACATTAAAATAAGATCACCCCTTAGCCTTCATTTTTCCAAACTAAACAGCCCCAAGTGTAATAACCTATCTTGGTATTGCAGACCCCCCAGTCCTCTAATAACCTTGGTCGCTCTTCTCTGCACCCGCTCTAGTTCAGCTATGTCTTTCTTGTACATCGGAGACCAGAACTGTACACAGTATTCTAAGTGTGGTCGCACAAGTGACTTGTATAGAGGTAA
This sequence comes from Ranitomeya variabilis, assembly GCF_051348905.1. Classification (NCBI taxonomy): domain Eukaryota; kingdom Metazoa; phylum Chordata; class Amphibia; order Anura; family Dendrobatidae; genus Ranitomeya; species Ranitomeya variabilis. The sequence continues at coordinate 394,355,295 of NC_135234.1, forward strand.
AATTATGTTCTCCTCATGAGCATCTATGCCTCTTTTAAGGCATCCCATTATTTTATTTGCCTTTGTAGCAGCTGCCTCACACTGGCCATTAAATGTGAGTTTGTCATCCACCCTTACACCCAGGTCTTTTTCATTGACGGTTTTGCCCAGTGTTTTACAATTAAGCACATAATTATACATCTTATTTGCTCTACCCAAGTGCATGACCTTACATTTATCCCCATTAAAGCTCATTTGCCATTTATCAGCCCAAGCTTCTAGTTTACATAAATCCTCCTGTAATATACATTTGTCCCCCACTGTATTGATTACACTGCAGAGTTTAGAGTCATCTACAAATATTGAAATTCTACTCTGTTTGCCCCCTACAAGGTCATTACTAAATATGTTAAAAAGAAGAGGGCCCAATACTGACCCCTGTGGTACCCCACTGCTAACTGTGACCCAGTCCGAGTGTGCTCCATTAATTACCACCCTTTGTTTCCTATCCCTGAGCCAGCTCTTAACCCACTTACACTTATTTTCCCCTATCCTCATTGTTCTCATTTTATGTATCAACCTTTTGCGTGGCACAATATCAAAAGCTTTTGAAAAATCCATATACACCACGTCCTTGGTGTCCTTGGTCCAGTCCAGAACTTACCTCTTCATAGAAACTGAACAGATTAGTCTGACAGGAACGGTCCTTCGTAATCCCTTGTTAGTATTGGGTCATGAGGTTATTCCTCTTCAGATACTCCAGTATAGCATCTCTTAGAATACCCTCTAGAATTTTACCCACAGTAGAGGTTAGGCTTACTCGTCTATAATTTCCTAGTTCAGTTTTTATCCCCTTTTTGAATATTGGCACCACATTTGCTATACGCCAGTCCTGTGGTACAGACCCTGTTATTCTGGAGCCTTTAAAGATTAAATATAATGGTCTATCAATGACTGTAATTAATTCCTCCAGTACTCGGGGGTGTATCCCATCTGGGCCTGGAGGTTTGTCAATTTTAGTGATTTTTAGACGCCTCCGTACTTCCTGCTGGGTTAAGCAGGTGACATTTAATGGGGAATTTTTTTATTATTACTGATCATATTGTCTGCCATGGGATTTTCTTGTGTAAAAACTGTTGAAAAAATGTCATTTAGCATATTGGCTTTTTCCTCATCCACCATTTCACCCAGACTATTTTTCAGGGGGCCAACACTATCATTTTTTAGTTTCTTACTATTTATGTAGTTAAAGAATATTTTGGGGTTATTTTTACTGTCTCTGGCAATGAGTCTCTCTGTCTTAATCTTTGCTGCCTTGATTTGGTTTTCACAGAATTTATTTAATTTTCTGTATTTATTTAATGCCTCATCACTACCTTCTTGCTTTAATTCTCTTAATGCTTTAGACGCGCCCACAGGGCCGTGGGGTACTCGGTACTGGGTCCTACGGTTCACAGGGGGATGTCACGGTGGCGACCTGGTCCGTGGCCCTGGGCATCAACGTTAAAGGGGAAGGTTTTTAAAGGGAATAAAGTTTCTGTTCGTGACGCCACCTGTGCTGTTGGGTCAATGGGGACCAACGCTGCTTTAAGGGGTCTTCTGGGGTGATGTTATGGCAGCTAGATGGTATAAGTTCCCACAGGTGAAGTGTATCCCCAGGGCTCCCGTAGTGTAGATGGAAGATGGTGAGGAGTGCAGTAAAGAACGAGGACACAAGGTTGCAGTCTCTTTACCTTGGTTTACTGAAGACTTCAGTATCCACAGTCCAGAGCATCAGATCACAGGGCAGGCAGGGTCTGGCCAGCTTGAAGGCAAGTTAGGAGTCCCCTTACCCAGGTGGAAATCAAAAGCCTTCCTCTAGCGCCGTGGTGGTGTAGTCCCTTACTGCTTAAAGCTTCACATGAGGTCCTCACAGATGTTATCTCTCTCTCTGTCCCCCGGATAGGATAGGACATAACCTGTATGACTGGTGGCTTGAGGCTGTTTATAGGGACTTTAGCACACCCCAGCCTCTGATGGGTGCCACCGTGTCTCCTGGGTGTTAGGTCGGACAGGTAACTTGGAGTTCAGCTGTCCTGCCGGTCTCTGATGCAAGTCATAGAGGTCCTTACAACCTTGGTGTTCCGGCTACCGGTCTCTGCGCCTCAGAAGGAGGCAGCCTGCTCGGAGCTTGTCTTCCCTGGTATTCTCTCCTGTGCTTTGCTCTCCTGCACATTCACTGCAATCAATTCTGCCTTCTAAATGTCTCTTTCAAGGAACTGCTGCACTGCGGCGTTACAGCTCCGTAAAACTTTCCTCTGCCTCAGTTTCCTAGCAAGACTCAACTAACTCTCCCTACAGACTACCAGTAATATATATATATGGGGAGTCACCTATCAAGTAGGATCAAAAGCTCCCCCTGGTGGCCTGGACTGTGAATGTGTTGCATGTTTGTGGTACCTGGTTGCAGTTATCCCTTCTTGCCTTCAAGCATAACATCACTCTCCTCGTGAGGAAAGCAATGCTACTGTGACGACCAGGACCCTGGGGCGCCACACTCCCCCCCCCCCCCCCCATTAAATCCAGTATTCCCGGACTGCGAAAAGTAGAACAACAATACAGATAAGCACAAAGACATACAATACAAGTGCTATGAACTTATGAAACAAATTAATAATACATAAACTAGAGCTTCCCTTTATGGGAACGTTATTTGAACGTTACAATAACTTATTTACATGGTATGCATACTTTTGAGGATAGAAAACAGTATAATAACTAACTAACTATGAAATGCTATTACCCGCTACAGGTATACTATCTTAAGGCTTCAAGTGCAAAACAAACATTTTCTTTATTCAAGTTCAAAACTTTCAACCAACCCCCACGAGCTCACTATTTTATTTCAAAGTGCATCACGAGATATCTTCATAGCTATCTGTATACAATACTAAGTTCAAATCTCAATTTTATTTTTATTCACTATATTAACTCTTTAATATATTAAATTTCCATCATGCAACATATAATTCTAACTAGCAAAGTGCGACAAGTCAACATTCAAGTCTTTCAATACTGAGGTAGTGCAATAAATACTCAAGTCAATCAATAACTTTAAAACAGCAGCAACGATGCGAGGGACCCGTCATTAATCCCCAACGTTGTGCTTAGGCGGGCTACAAGGCGTGTATCTGGACCTGGAATCCTGGCGCGCCAAACAGGTTTTTCTTCAGGTCTCTGTAAAACAAAGCAACTTGCACCGTAAAGTTAGAGCATTCTTTTTAAAAGCTCCTTTGTAAAACCAGTAGGAAGCACCTTTAAGAAGGTGCAAACTATTTACAATGGAGAGTTTGTGAGCCATTCATTGTCCATGACTCAAGTGTCTTTAAGCAAAAATGCAACTTTAATAAACATAGGATCCCTTTAAACGTGGGACCCCTTTAAGTAGAAACCCTGGTCAGGTTTAACAAACTTTTTTTTTATAACAGTCATTTTTGGAACTTGCAGCAAAAAGTTAACTTTTAACTATTCATAGTTAGGCTTAAATTTTCACTTTACTTTAGCTGTGGCATTGTCCAAGGTAGCCCCTGCGGAGATGGGCGGCTACCGGGTACCACATAGAGCGGATCCAGGCTCCGGATGGGAGTCTGAGTGCCCACGGATTTTTGCTCAATAATTGTTCTGGTACATCTTGAGCACAGGATGATGGGTGCTCTGTGGGGAATGGATGTGGAAGTCACCTTGCCAGGTGCGGGCGTTGGCGGACAACGTGGAGCAATTGGTGGTGATGGCTCAAGGTCGTGAGAGGGCAATTTCAGAACCTTTGGTACACATCTGTGCACATGTAGGGCGTACCACCCTTTGTCTCCCCAGTGTCTAGTATAGGTGACATGGTCACCGGGGTAGAGGTCCCTGTCCGGGTGTCCCTCCATTAGGTGAGCCTCCACATCCCGTCTAGTAACAAATACTTCCGGATAAAGATCAGTTTCTTTAATAAACCCCATCCGGCTTTAAGGTGGAATGTGACCATGGTACCTTGTCTCCGCGGGCCCCTGTCCTCATGTCCCACCTTCCTGGCCCAACCTTTGCCTGTAAGTCTCTCTCTTGAGCGCGACCTGGCATCGGAGCTCCTGCTCCCTATCCTCCCGCTCCTGTTGGAGTGCCTGCTGCCAATGGTACTCCTCCTGGCTTATGACCTCCACCTGCTCCGCTTCCGCTTGGGCCTCTCCGGGGAACGTAATCAGGTCGGTGCTGGTGTGCTTCCACCGGAAGGTTACCCACTCTCCCTGGATGTTTAGTGTCTTCTTCATCGGCTGCAGCGGGGCATCAGGGGTCTGCAAGGTCTCCCAGGGTTGCTCGCACTCTAGCCGGTCACACACCGGGTCGGGTGGTGGTGGTGGGGGAGCGTCTATGGGCACTAGGAGGGTTTCTTCAGCTACCAGGGCAGGGTAGGTGTTGTGAATTCCGTTCTTGGGGTCCCTCCGGTGGTTGTAAATGGCACTTTTGTGAGTTCTGCCCTTGGGCTCCCTCCGGTGGTTTTGAGTGGTACTGCTGCTCCTTGGATTTAGCATTGCAGCTGCTTCCACTGATCGTCTCTCCTGGCTCTGCTATTTAGCCTGGCTCTAGTCTTCAGCCAGTGCCAGCTGTCAATGTTTCTTGGTTGGATTCAGATCTCTCCTTGGATTTCTCTGATAGCCTGTCCATTTCAGCAAAGATAAGTCATTGCTTTTCTTTTGGTTGTCCACTTGCTGTGGACTTAATCGTTCAGCTCATGTTGTGTTTTTTCTTGTCCAGCTTGTCTGTATGATATATTCAGCTTAGCTGGAAGCTCTGGGGAAGCAGATTTGCCCCTCCACACCGTGAGTCGGTGTGGAGATTTTTTGTAAACTCTGCATGGATTTTTAGCTTTTAATACTGACCGCACAGTATCCTTTTCTATCCTGTCTATTTAGTTAGAATTGGCCTCCTTTGCTAAATCTTGTTTTCATTCTGTGTATGTCATTTCCCTCTCCACTCACAGTCAATATTTGTGGGGGGCTATCTTTCCTTTGGGGTTTTCTCTGAGACAAGATAGCTTTCTGTTTCCATCTTTAGGGGTAGTTAGTTCTCAGGCTGTGACGAGGTGTCTAGGGAGTGACAGGAACATCCCACGGCTACTTCTAGTGTTGGTGTTAGGATTAGGAACTGCGGTCAGTACAGATACCACCTCCTCAGAGCTCGTCCCATGTTGCTCCTTACCCACCAGGTCATAACAGTACAGCTGGCCGGCAATGTGTTGAATGCATCTCAAAAGAGGGAAAAAAAAAGTTCTGAGCCATTTTTTTTTTTTTTTTCTTTGCAGCCTGTTTTGTCTTTTTTTTTCCCCTTACCTCTGGGTGGCTCAGTGGTTAGGTGCTAGCATGGATATTCAGGGATTGATGTCTCGTGTGGATCACCTTGCTGCTAGAGTACAGGGTATTTCGGATTATATCATTCAGACTCCTGTTTTAGAGCCTAGAATTCCTACTCTTGATTTGTTTTTTGGGGATAGATCCAAATTTTTGAACTTTAAAAATAACTGCAGATTGTTTTTTGCTTTGAGACCCCGTTCCTCTGGTGACCCCATTCAGCAGGTGAAGATTGTCATTTCTCTGCTGCGTGGAGACCTTCAGGACTGGGCATTCTCCCTTGAGTCAGGGGATCCTGCATTACTTAATGTAGACGCATTTTTTCAAGCGCTCGGATTGCTGTATGATGAACCTAATTCTGTGGATCAGGCAGAAAAAACCTTGCTGGCTCTGTGTCAGGGTCAGGAAGCGGCAGAAGTATACTGCCAGAAATTTAGAAAGTGGTCTGTGCTCACAAAATGGAATGAGTATGCCCTGGCAGCAATTTTCAGAAAGGGTCTTTCTGAAGCCCTTAAAGATGTTATGGTGGGGTTCCCCACGCCTGCTGGTTTGAACGAATCAATGTCTCTGGCCATTCAGATTGATCGGCGCCTGCGCGAGCGCAAGGTGGTGCACCATATGGCAGTGTCCTCTGAGCAGAGTCCTGAGCCTATGCAATGTGATAGGATTTTGACTAGAGCAGAACGGCAGGAATTCAGACGTCAGAATAGGCTTTGTTTTTACTGTGGTGATTCTGCTCATGCTATTTCTGAGTGCTCTAAGCGTACTAAGAGGGTCGCTAGGTCTGTTACCATTAGTACTGTACAGCCTAAATTTCTCTTGTCTGTTACCCTGATTTGCTCATTATCATCCTTTTCTGTTATGGCATTTGTGGATTCAGGCGCTGCCCTGAACTTAATGGACTTAGAGTTCGCCAGACGCTGTGGTTTTTCCTTGCAGCCTTTGCAGAGCCCTATTCCCTTAAGGGGGATTGATGCTACACCATTGGTCAAGAATAAACCTCAGTACTGGACACAGTTGACCATGTACATGGCTCCAGCACATCAGGAAGATTGTCGTTTTCTGGTGTTGCATAATTTGCATGATGTTGTTGTGCTGGGTTTTCCATGGTTACAGGTGCATAATCCGGTGCTGGATTGGAAATCTATGTCTGTGACTAGTTGGGGTTGTCAAGGGATACATAGTGATGTTCCTTTAATGTCAATTTCCTCTTCCCCCTCTTCTGAAGTTCCTGAGTTTTTGTTGGATTTCCAGGATGTATTTGATGAGCCCAAGTCCAGTTCCCTTCCTCCTCATATGGACTGCGATTGTGCTATTAACTTGATTCCTGGCTGTAAGTTCCCTAAGGGCCGACTTTTCAATCTGTCTGTGCCAGAGCCTGCAGCCATGCGGAGTTATGTAAAGGAGTCTTTGGAGAAGGGGCATATTCGCCCGTCTTCGTCACCGTTGGGAGCTGGATTCTTCTTTGTTGCCAAGAAGGATGGCTCCTTGAGACCCTGTATAGATTATCGCCTTCTCAATAAAATCACGGTCAAATTCCAATACCCTTTACCTTTGCTTTCTGATTTGATTGCTCGGATTAAGGGGGCTAGTTGGTTTACTAAGATTGACCTTCGAGGGGCGTATAATCTTGTTCGTATTAAACAGGGTGACGAATGGAAAACAGCATTTAATACGCCCGAAGGCCATTTTGAATACCTTGTGATGCCATTCGGGCTCTCTAATGCTCCATCTGTGTTTCAGTCCTTTATGCATGATATCTTCCGGAATTATCTTGATAAATTCATGATTGTATATTTGGATGATATTTTGTTTTTTTCCGATGATTGGGAGTCTCATGTGAAACAGGTCAGGATGGTATTTCAGATCCTTCGTGCTAATGCTTTGTTGCTTTGTTTGTGAAGGGGTCTAAGTGCCTTTTTGGAGTTCAGAAGGTTTCTTTTTTAGGTTTCATTTTTTCTCCCTCGGCTATAGAAATGGATCCTGTTAAGGTCCAGACCATTCATGATTGGATTCAACCCACATCTGGGAAGAGCCTTCAGAAATTTTTGGGCTTTGCTAATTTTTATCGCCGTTTCATTGCTAACTTTTCCAGTGTAGTTAAGCCCCTGACCGATTTGACGAAGAAAGGCGCTGATGTGATGAATTGGTCCTCTGCGGCTGTTGAGGCCTTTCAGGAACTTAAACGTCGTTTTACTTCTGCCCCTGTATTGCGTCAGCCGGATGTTTCTCTTCCTTTTCAGGTTGAGGTTGACGCTTCTGAGATTGGGGCAGGGGCCGTTTTGTCTCAGAGAAGTTCTGATGGTTCTTTGATGAAACCGTGTGCCTTCTTCTCCAGAAAGTTTTTGCCTGCTGAGCGTAATTATGATGTCGGCAATCGGGAGTTGTTGGCTATGAAGTGGGCATTTGAGGAGTGGCGACATTGGCTTGAGGGAGCCAAGCATCGCGTTGTGGTCTTGACCGATCATAAGAATCTGATTTACCTCGAGTCTGCCAAGCGGTTGAACCCTAGACAAGCTCGATGGTCCCTGTTTTTCTCCCGTTTTGATTTTGTGGTCTCGTATCTTCCGGGATCTAAGAATGTGAAGGCTGATGCCCTCTCTAGGAGTTTTTTGCCTGATTCTCCGGGAGTCCTTGAGCCGGTTGGTATTCTCAAGGAGGGGGTGATTCTTTCTGCTATCTCCCCTGATTTACGGCGGGTGCTTCGGGAGTTTCAGGCTGATAAACCTGACCGCTGTCCAGTGGGGAAACTGTTTGTTCCTGATAGATGGACTAGTAAGGTAATTTCTGAGGTTCATTGTTCGGTGTTGGCTGGTCATCCTGGGATTTTTGGTACCAGAGATTTGGTTGCTAGGTCCTTTTCGTGGCCTTCCTTGTCGCGGGATGTGCGTTCTTTTGTGCAGTCCTGTGGGACTTGTGCCCGGGCCAAGCCTTGCTGTTCCCGTGCTAGTGGGTTGCTTTTGCCTTTGCCGGTCCCTGAGAGGCCCTGGACGCATATTTCCATGGATTTTATTTCGGATCTTCCTGTTTGCCAGAAGATGTCTGTTATCTGGGTGGTTTGTGACTGGTTTTCTAAGATAGTCCATTTGGTACCTTTGCCTAAGTTGCCTTCCTCCTCTGATTTTGGTTCCATTGTTTTTTCAGCATGTGGTTCGTTTGCATGGCATTCCGGAGAATATTGTGTCTGACAGAGGTCCCCAGTTTGTTTCTAGGTTTTGGCAGTCCTTTTGTGCTAGAATGGGCATTGATTTGTCTTTTTCTTCAGCATTTCATCCTCAGACAAATGGCCAAACGGAGCGAACCAATCAGACCTTGGAAACCTATTTGAGATGCTTTGTGTCTGCTGATCAGGATGATTGGGTGACCTTCTTGCCGTTGGCTGAGTTTGCCCTTAATAATCGGGCTAGTTCGGCTACCTTAGTTTCGCCTTTTTTTTGTAATTTTGGTTTTCATCCTCGTTTTTCTTCAGGGCAGGTTGAGCTTTCTGACTGTCCTGGTGTGGATTCTGTGGTGGACAGGTTACAGTAGATTTGGACTCATGTGGTGGACAATTTGACGTTGTCTCAGGAAAAGGCTCAACGTTTTGCTAACCGTCGTCGGTGTGTTGGTCCCCGGCTTCGTGTTGGGGATTTAGTCTGGTTATCTTCTCGTCATGTTCCTATGAAGGTTTCTTCCCCTAAGTTCAAGCCTCGCTTTATTGGTCCTTATAATATTTCTGAAATTATCAATCCGGTATCTTTTCGTTTGGCCCTTCCAGCTTCTTTTTCCATCCATAATGTTTTCCATAGATCTTTGTTGCGGAGATATGTGGTGCCCGTGGTTCCCTCTGTTGATCCTCCTGCTCCGGTGTTGGTTGAGGGGGAGTTGGAATATGTGGTGGAGAAGATATTGGATTCTCATTTTTCGAGGCGGAAGCTTCAGTATCTGGTCAAGTGGAAGGGTTACGGCCAGGAGGATAATTCTTGGGTTGTTGCCTCCGATGTCCATGCTGCCGATTTGGTTCGTGCTTTTCACTTGGCTCGTCCTGATCGGCCTGGGGGCTCTGGTGAGGGTTCGGTGACCCCTCCTCAAGGGGGGGTACTGTTGTGAATTCCGTTCTTGGGCTCCCTCCGGTGGTTGTAAATGGCACTTTTGTGAGTTCTGCCCTTGGGCTCCCTCCGGTGGTTTTGAGTGGTACTGCTGCTCCTTGGATTTAGCATTGCAGCTGCTTCCACTGATCGTCTCTCCTGGCTCTGCTATTTAGCCTGGCTCTAGTCTTCAGCCAGTGCCAGCTGTCAATGTTTCTTGGTTGGATTCAGATCTCTCCTTGGATTTCTCTGATAGCCTGTCCATTTCAGCAAAGATAAGTCATTGCTTTTCTTTTGGTTGTCCACTTGCTGTGGACTTAATCGTTCAGCTCATGTGTTTTTTCTTGTCCAGCTTGTCTGTATGATATATTCAGCTTAGCTGGAAGCTCTGGGGAAGCAGATTTGCCCCTCCACACCGTGAGTCGGTGTGGAGATTTTTTGTAAACTCTGCATGGATTTTTAGCTTTTAATACTGACTGCACAGTATCCTTTTCTATCCTGTCTATTTAGTTAGAATTGGCCTCCTTTGCTAAATCTTGTTTTCATTCTGTGTATGTCATTTCCCTCTCCACTCACAGTCAATATTTGTGGGGGGCTATCTTTCCTTTGGGGTTTTCTCTGAGGCAAGATAGCTTTCTGTTTCCATCTTTAGGGGTAGTTAGTTCTCAGGCTGTGACGAGGTGTCTAGGGAGTGACAGGAACATCCCACGGCTACTTCTAGTGTTGGTGTTAGGATTAGGAACTGCGGTCAGTACAGATACCACCTCCTCAGAGCTCGTCCCATGTTGCTCCTTAACCACCAGGTCATAACAGGTAGGTGTTCCTACCTGCCGTCGCAGTGTCTCCGGTGCCTGCAGGTTTGGGCTCCTGGGGTCGGCTGCGCTGCTGCTCATTGATGTTTGCAGTTTCGCGGTACCACGAGCGCCGGAGCTGACGGCATAGCTCCTCCACCTCTACGCCAAGAACCTCTGGGTCCATCGGTGACGACGGGGTCCTTTGCTCCTCTAGTTGGTCAAAGTAGCTGCGGGATTTCTCCCCCTCCTCCGGGTGACCTCCGCTCGCCATATTGCCAACCAGGTCTGCTTCGGCGTCTTCCTGTTCTGGGCGGTCTCTTCTCCTTCCCCCTCCATTCCAGACTAGGAGGCCGATCTCTTTTGTTGATGGGCATATCTCGCGAACATAATAGTATCTGTGGGGGGCGGCTACTACTTTTGCGCCGTTTTTCCATGCCCCACTCCTCCTGCACGCCACATGGTGCTGTAATGGCGGCGATTTTGGCAGCAGTTTTGGCGGTCTTTCACAGTAAACAGTCTCTCAATATAGCATGGTTAGACTCAGTCTTTTAGGCGCACATAACCCGATTTGCTGGGTCAGTCCATCTTGTTCGTGACGCCAAAAGTTGATGCGCCCACAGGGCCGTGGGGTACTCGGTACCAGGTCCTGCGGATCACAGGGGGATGTCAGGGTGGTGACCCGGTCCTTGGCCCTGGGCATGAACGTTAAAGGGGAAGCTCTTTAAGGGGAATAAAGTTTATGTTCGTGGCGCCACCTGTGGTGTTTGGTCAAAGGGGACCGACGCTGCTTTAAGGGGTCCTCTGGGGTGATGTTATGGCAGCTAGATGGTATAACTAACCACAGGTGAAGTGTATCCCCAGGGCTCCCATAGTGTAGATGGAAGAGAGAAGTGCAGTAAAGAACGAGGACACAAGGTTGCAGTCTCTTTACGTTGGTTTACTGAAGGCTTCAGCATCCACAGTCCAGAGCATCAAATCACAGGGCAGGCAGGGTCTGGCCAGCTTGAAGGCAAGTTAGGAGTCCCCTTACCCAGGTGGAAATCAAAATCCTTCCTCTAGTGCCGTGGTGGTGTAGTCCCTTACTGCTTAAAGCTTCACATAAGGTCCTCACAGATGTTATCTCTCTCTCTGTCCCCCGGATAGGATAGGACCTAACCTGTATGGCTCGTGGCTTGAGGCTGTTTATAGGGACTCTAGCACACCCCGGCCTCTGAGGGGTGCCACCGTGTCTCCTGGGTGTTAGGTCGGACAGGTAACTTGGAGTTCAGCTGTCCTGCCGGTCTCTGATGCAAGTCATAGAGGTCCTTACAACCTTGGTGTTCTGGCTACCGGTCTCTGCGCCTCAGAAGGAGGCAGCCTGCTCGGGGCTGGTCTCCCCTGGTATTCTCTCCTGTGCTTGGCTCTCCTGCACGTTCGCTGCAATCAATTCGGCCTTCTAAATGTCTCTTTCAAGGAACTGCTGCACTGCGGCGGCACAGTTCCGTTAAACCTTCCTCTGCCTCTGCCTCAGACTGATCGAGTCTGTTTCCTAGCAAGACTCAACTAACTCTCCCTACAGACTGCCAGTTATATATATATGTAGCGCCCCCACTGCCGCAGGGCCGAGGGGTACCCGGTACTGGGCCTCTAGGTCTCTGCTCTGGGGTTGTCACGGTGGCTAGACCCGGTCCGTGACCCTGCTGAGGGGCGCCCAATGAAAGGTGTGGATGGTGGTGGTAGTGCGGTGCAGTGCTGGTCACAGTAAATAACGAGGACACCAGGTTGCAGTCTCTTTACCTCTTTACTGAAGGCTTCAGGATCCTCAGTCCGGAATACGGTTAACCAGGCTGCGCAAGTCCGGCCGGTCCAATGGCACCTCCAGAGTTCCCTTTGCAGGTGGAAATCTGTGCCTACCTTCTAGCGCTTGTGTGTTGCGGTCCTCCCCTGCTGTGCTCACGGGATAGTCCCCACAACTGTTGTGTCTGTTTCTCGTGTTCCCTCACAACTCGATTCTGATGTTCTTCTTCGTCCCCCAGATGATATGGCTAGGACGCACCCGTATGACGGGTAGGCTCGGAGCTCTTCCGGGACCCTAGTGTCGCCCCTCTCCACTGGTTGCCCCCTATGTCTTCGTAGGTGATTGGTGTGAGACAGCCCGCCTATAGCTGACTGTCCTGCCATAGGTTTGAAGTACTGCTTGGAGCCTAGTACCTCCTCGGCGTTCCGGCCACCGGCTACGCGCCTCAGTAGGATGTTGCCTCGTCTTACAGCACGACTCCTACTGGTATTTCTCCTTGTTGCGTTGATCTCGTTTCTCACTCAGCACAATATACCTCGCTTCTTGTCCTTTCTTAGGGCACCGCCGCTATCTAGTGCAGGCGCGGTCCCATAACGTTCTCTCTGTTCGCTAGGTCTCTGCCAGGATCCCACCCCTGACAGGGACCCCCCTGAGTCTCTCCCTGCAACACCCTCTGCCACAGGGTGTTGCCTGTTCGATTCCCAGTCAGCTTCTGTCTAACTTCCTATCCAACCCCCAGTTTTACCAGATTGTGAGGAGTGGCCTAATACATAGTACCCTTAGCTCCCCCTGGAGGCCAGACTGTGAAGTGTATTGGTGTCTGTGATACCTGGTCAGGTGAACTCCTTCAGTGCCATCAGACGTACCATAGCCCCCCTTAGCGGCAGGGCATCAGTACTGCAATGACCAGGACTCTGGGGCGCTGCACTCCCCCCGGTTAAATCCAGTACTCCTGGACTGGGAAGAAAACAACAATACATGTCAGCAAAAAGACATACAATTTTGAAATGCGATAACAATAAGCAAATTTGAACAGAGCTTCTCTTTATGGGAGGTGAGGACACTTGAACGTTTCAAACATGGTTAAATACTTTAAAGAACGTACTATAAATAACTTTTCTTAACCAACCGGGTATTCTACTTAGTGCAAACTTCTGAACAATAATTTAACATTGCCTTTAAGGACGTACACGCTGAATCCACTAAAGACCTTCTTATAAAACATTATAAGGCTAATCAACTTTTTCTTCACGTTCCACCTTTACATCTGCAGGACCGCCTGTCTATCTGCCCCAGGCCTACTGCCTCTTGTTCTGTTGCAGGACCGCCCCTTTCCGCCCGGGCCTACTGCCTTTCTGCTGCTATACACAGTATAGAACTTATCTTCCATCTCTCAGTTCAGAATCACCGAGCCATCTCTGTATGGCTCCTAGGAGGACTCACCGACTAACCCCGTACGGGTTCACTTCCTGTCCTCATTCTTCTAGCAACATCATTAAACATTTCTTACTATCAACTGTCTGACTACATATAACTTTACATGTAAGCATTATCACTATTTCTCTTAAGGCATCATTATACTTTAAGTGCTATCGATGAACGTCCCCTTTAAGAAGGGACCAAGTCTCTATGAGGTAGTGCAACTTCTCAAGCTGCAAGTCCGTATGCAGCAAGGACTCCGATGCTGTTTCCAGGAACAGTTTCTTCGCAAAGAGTCCTTTCTTTTGTAAAACCAGTAGAGGGCACCTTTAAGAAGGTGCAAACTATTTACAAGGAGTTTGTAATCATGCAGTGTTCATGATCCAGCAGTTCTTTCAACAATAATAAAACAGGAAACAAAAAAAAAGCAGAAGAAGGGATCCCGGGTAAACAAAGGGATCCCTTTAAGAGTTACCCTGGTCGGGTCATAGCAGCAAGAGGACAAACAGTTAACTATTTACATATAATGAAGCATTCTTGCTTACTCAGTTTCTGGCTGCGCAGGGGACGGTCTCCTTCCGGGCCTCACCCGGCCAACGGGTCGCGTTGGTGTAACAAAGACCGGTCCCGGCTCCAGCAACGACAGGATCCCTCGTCGGGATGCCCTCTTTGCCTGTGGGCGAGCGCGACCCAGAGGCACGCGGTGGGCCCGGACCTCCTGAGGTTCCGCGGGGACGGGTTCCGTCACCTTTCCCGCAGGAGGCTCATCCTCGGACGTTCCGGCAGCGGCCTGGAGCGCAACACACCGCTGGACGCCCCGAGCCATCCAGCCGATCTCCCTCCTCCACCGGGTATAGATCACTGCGTCGCCAGGCTCCAGGTCGCAATCGTATTTTCCCCCGCAGGGCTCCACTTCTTCTCGGTCAACACGGACCTGTAGTGGCTCCCCGATCTCTTGAATAACTCCCCTTCCTTTCCGGGAGTTGAAGGACACCACAACACCCCAGTGTGACGGCGGGGTCTCTTCGACGCTCGTCAGATCGACCTGGGCTGCAGGCTGGGGTCTGTTCCGCCATGCTGTCATCAGGCACCGCAGGTGTTCTGCCTCCGGCAGGATCCTCAGGCCCTGTGCCTGCAGCTCACACTCTGCCGCTGCCGGGATGGGGGAAGCAGGGGACACCGGAGTTATGCGGACCTCTGTAGGCTGACCCAGCCGAGCGATCACACAAGCGTCGGCCTCAAGGCGGCGTGCTATCTGCCGGGCCTCGGCTGCGGCCACACACTCCTCAGACGGCGGCCAGTTGGGTCTGCCCGTCGGTAACTCCGTAAGGGCCAGTCCCTGCAACGATGGGGCATCTGGGGCTGTGTCGGGTGGTGCAGCCTCATGCTGGGTCGGGTCGTTCCCACGCGGTACTCCCGGCGTCGCCATCTTTGCTCCTTCTCCAGTGTCTTCTTCCCGCGGTCTCTTTCGTGGGCGGCCCCGTCTCCATGGTCTCCACCCTCCAAAGAGGATGAGAAGGCGGACCTCGGCTGCTGACGGACACGGCCTCAGGATGCAGAAATGTTTAGACTGGGCGGCCATTGTCTTTCGCGCTCTTCAGCTGGTCCATGCCTACTCCACGCCCCTCTTCTACTCCTGCGCTCTCCTCAGCGCTGTAATGGCGGCTGGTTTTGGCAGCAAATGGCAATCCACAGTCTTTGCAATAAGTCACAGTCCAAGTATAATAAAGCACAGTTCCAAGGCACACATGACCTGATTCTTCAGGCTTAAGTAGATCCTGTTCGTGACGCCGAGTTGTAGCGCCCCCACTGCCGCAGGGCCGAGGGGTACCCGGTACCGGGCCTCTAGGTCTCTGCTCTGGGGTTGTCATGGTGGCTAGACCCGGTCCGTGACCCTGCTGAGGGGCGCCCAATGAAAGGTGTGGATGGTGGTGGTAGTGCGGTGCAGTGCTGGTCACAGTAAATAACGAGGACACCAGGTTGCAGTCTCTTTACCTCTTTACTGAAGGCTTCAGGATCCTCAGTCCGGAATACGGTTAACCAGGCTGCGCAAGTCCGGCCGGTCCAATGGCACCTCCAGAGTTCCCTTTGCAGGTGGAAATCTGTGCCTACCTTCTAGCGCTTGTGTGTTGCGGTCCTCCCCTGCTGTGCTCACGGGATAGTCCCCACAACTGTTGTGTCTGTTTCTCGTGTTCCCTCACAACTCGATTCTGATGTTCTTCTTTGTCCCCCAGATGATATGGCTAGGACGCACCCGTATGACGGGTAGGCTCGGAGCTCTTCCGGGACCCTAGTGTCGCCCCTCTCCACTGGTTGCCCCCTATGTCTTCGTAGGTGATTGGTGTGAGACAGCCCGCCTATAGCTGACTGTCCTGCCATAGGTTTGAAGTACTGCTTGGAGCCTAGTACCTCCTCGGCGTTCCGGCCACCGGCTACGCGCCTCAGTAGGATGTTGCCTCGTCTTACAGCACGACTCCTACTGGTATTTCTCCTTGTTGCGTTGATCTCGTTTCTCACTCAGCACAATATACCTCGCTTCTTGTCCTTTCTTAGGGCACTGCCACGTTCTCTCTGTTCGCTAGGTCTCTGCCAGGATCCCACCCCTGACAGGGACCCCCCTGAGTCTCTCCCCGCAACACCCTCTGCCACAGGGTGTTGCCTGTTCGATTCCCAGTCAGCTTCTGTCTAACTTCCTATCCAACCCCCAGTTTTACCAGATTGTGAGGAGTGGCCTAATACATAGTACCCTTAGCTCCCCCTGGAGGCCAGACTGTGAAGTGTATTGGTGTCTGTGATACCTGGTCAGGTGAACTCCTTCAGTGCCATCAGACGTACCATAACCCCCTTAGCGGCAGGGCATCAGTACTGCAACGACCAGGACTCTGGGGCGCTGCATATATATATGGAGTCACCTAGCAAGTAGGATCAAAAGCTCCCCCTGGTGGCCTGGAGTGTGAATGTGTTGCATGTTTGTGGTACCTGGTTGCAGTTATCCCTTCTTGCCTTCAAGCATAACATCACTCTCCTCGTGAGGAAAGCAATGCTACTGTGATGACCAGGACCCTGGGGCGCCACACTTTCTTTTTGTCACTTATTGCGCCCCTTTCAGCTCTATTTAGCCATATTAGTTTCCTCCTATTTCTAGCATGTTTATTCCCATATGGTATATATTTTGCACAGGTCCTATTCAGGATGCTAATAAACGTCTCACATTTTCTTTGTGTATTGTTATGTCTCAGGATATCGTCCCAGTTAATTGCACCAAGAACATCTCTCATCCATTGGCTTCCTGAAGTTTAGTGTCCTTGTAACCCCTCTACTACACATCTTATTAAAGGATACTGTCATGTCGGACGCTGTTCAGACCAGGTCGTTCGACAGACAGCGGTAATTCCGCTTTTGACCACTATTTGCTCATTGGCGTCGGCTAGATTTTATCTAGCTGTTCCGGGGTTAATTTACCTGATCCTCGGATTGGAAGCTGGGCCATGCCCATTGCCTTTAAATAGCTCTCCTGATCATTGGGCGTCACCGATTATAGCTTCTGTCTTGTGCGTTGTTATCTCGGTCTGGAGTGGAGAGCTGGTTGTTGGAGATTCGTTGCTGGTGGTGTATTTTCCTTTGTCTTATTTACTCCTTCCTATATTTGTATTTATTTTGCCCTGCACATTTATAGTGTATTCCTGAGTGACTGCGGCGTGGTGTATATTTTCCTTTATCCTTGTCTGTGCTAACTGTGGGTATTGGTGAATTACCTCTTCACTGGGTGGTGGGCAGAGGTTTCAGCCTAGGGTTGAAACAGGAGACAGGGTGAGGTTCGAGGCCTGGACATGCACACCATCAGTGTAAACTCCAGGTAGAGGGTTAGTCAGGATTTCCCTAGTCTGAGGGAAATTGCAGGGGCCCGGGTTATTAGCTCTCGCTCACCTAGTCTCCCCGTGACATTATAATCGGCCCCAAAAAAAAAAAAGGGGTTTCTTTTTTTGTGTGTGTTTGTCATGGATCCCATGACTTCCATAACCCGCCAGTTGGAGGCGCTGTCCCTACAGGTCACTGAGTTGAGGGGGGCAGTACAGCAACAGGGACTAGCAGTATCTAATGTGCAAGCTGGAGCGACAGGAAGAGTTGCTGAGCCTAAATTTCCTTTGCCTGAAAAATTTGCTGGGGAACGCAGTAAATTTGTTTATTTTCGTGAAGCTTGCAAACTATATTTGCACATGCGCCCAATCTCCTCGGGTAATGAGGCTCAGCGTGTGGGCCTGGTGTTGTCATTGTTAAGCGGGGATCCCCAAGCATGGGCGTTTTATTTGCCATCTGATTCTGCTGCATTTGACTCTGTGGAGAGTTTTTTTTCCTCTCTTGGAAAAATCTACGATGAACCTGACAGAATGGCTCTAGCAGAATCTAAGATACGCACTATTCGCCAGAGGGAGCGAGTTGCAGAGGATTACTGTTCTGAATTTCATCGCTGGGTGATCGATACACAATGGAATGATCCAGCATTGCGGAGTCAGTTTATACTAGGGATTTCTGGAAGGGTTAAAAAAGCCCTTCTGATGTACGAGACTCCTACTTCTCTAGATTCCGCTATGAGTCTGGTTGTCCGCATTGAGCGCCGTTTGTGTCAGGGGGAGCATGAGACACCGCCTATGGGAGAGGGTTTAGGTTCACGTGAGGTTGCTGCAGGTGAGCCCACGGAGCCTATGCAAATCGCAGGGGTGTCACATGTGAAGCGTCGAGTCCCTGAGCTCAGGAAGCAGGGAGCCTGTTTTTACTGTGGTAAAACTAGTAATTTTATTAACATCTGTCCTCTGCTGTCTAAGAAAAACGCAACGGCGGAAAACTTCTGAGCTCAGAGGGTGTGGAGGAGACCAATCTGAGCTTATGTATATCCTCCATGGTGGTTTCTCAATGCATGCTCCCTGCTAAGGTTTTCATCGCTGGCAGTGAGCTGCCAATTACTGTTTTTGTGGATAGTGGTTCAGCCACAAATCTCATTGATGAGGAGTTTGCGCGCACAGCAGGTTTTAGGATTGAAAAACTGTCTCATCCTATCCGCGTGGTCACCATCAATGCTGCTCCTCTCTCTCAGGGGGAGATTACTGAATTTGTGGCTGAGGTGAAACTCCACATTGGAGTTCTACATTCCGAGCGGGTTACATGTAAGGTGCTCAGGAATCTTCCTGCTCAGGTGGTTTTGGGTTTTCCTTGGTTGTCTATGCACAACCCGGTAATTGACTGGAAAACTCAGGACATAATTCAGTGGAGCGAGTTCTGCCAGGAGAATTGCCACGGACAAGATAAAGATCCCCAATTCACATCAGGAATACAAGATACCAGGTACTTTCAGCTGCGTCACTTCTAATGTGGTGTACTTAATAATATGTACTAAATGTCCAACTGGGGGTCTGTATGTGGGGGAGACAGGGCAGAAACTGAGAACAAGGATGAACTCTCACCGCCATACAATAAGAGAAAAAAGAATGGATCTACCTGTGGCAATACATTTCTGTCTCCCAAATCATAAGATTATGGACATGAAATTACTTGTATTGAAAGGTAACTTCAAATCGCAGAAAGACAGAAGAGTCTGGGAGTATAAACTGATGATGACCTTTGACACTCTAACTGCAGGAATGAATGTGTCACATGGATTTATGTCTTTTTACATTAACTAAGGAACTTGCCCATCAGACCATGTGGGGTCATCACAACAGAGACCCTAATCTGTTGCGAACTCTGTTTTTGGGCTCCCTCTTGTGGTCACAAGTGGTACTGTGTGAGTGCTGTCTTTGGGCTCCCTCTGGTGGCTCTTTGTGTCATTCTGCAGGTCTGAGGCTGGATCAGCTGTCTCGTTATCTGTTAGCTGGTTTCCTATTTAGCTCTCCTGGACTATCAGTTGTTGCCTGCTGTCGATGTATTCAGTGCTATTTTGATCACTCCTGAATTCCTTCGCTATCAGTCTCTCCAAGAGAAGCTAAGTTTCTGTTTGGTTATTTTTTGCTCATCAGTGTTCAATATGTTTCTTGGTTATTTATTTGTCCTTGTCCAGCTTGCTAATATGTGATTTCCTTGCTTGCTGGTAGCTCTAGGGGGCTGAGTTTCTCCCCTCACACCGTTAGTTGGTGTGGGGGTTCTTGAATTCTCAGCGTGGATATTTTGTATAGGGTTTTTTACTGACCGCACAGTTCCCTGCCTGTCTTCTGCTATCTAGTATTAGTGGGCCTCATTTGCTGAATCTGTTTTCATTTCTACGTTTTGTATTTTCCCCTTACCTCACCGTTATTATTTGTTGGGGGCTTCCTATATCTTTGGGGTCATTTCTCTGAGGCAAGTGAGGTCTTACTTTCTCTATAGGGGTAGCGAGTTTCTCAGGCTGCGTCGAGACGTCCAGGAATTTAGGCACGTTCACCGGCTACCTTTAGTGTGTTTGGTTAGGATCAGGTTTTGCGGTCAGTCCAGTTACCACCTCCCTAGAGCTCGTTCTATGTTCAGTAACTTAGCTAGTCCTATCTGTGATCCTCTGTCACTAAGGATCATAACACTAATCATAGGACAATAAAACAATCCTTATCTAAGAATTGGCCCAATATTTATGGACGTAACTGTTTATCACCCATGGTAATTCTGCTTCATGTCACCTGGCTTATCCATGGTTTTCCCCCCCCCTTTTTTTTTTTTTTTTCTCTATACTATGTTGTGCATAAATATGTGATTCTTCAGAATTTGTTTTAGTCTTTGCCTGATGAAGAGACGTATGTAGTCTCGAAAGCTTGCAATTTGTTACCATCTTTTCAGTTAGCCATTAAAAGGTATCAACCACTGAGGACTCTCAATTCTAAATATTTTTCTATCTACTGGCTAACACGGTACAAAGATATATTTCTTTCCTCTAACTACTATAGGAAATTTATCAAGGATTTTTCCATCATTGCTAAGCCGCTAACTGACATTACTAAAAAGGGTACCAATTTCTCCGTTTGGCCTGAGGCTGCTGTGCGCGCATTTGAATTTCTTAAGAACAGTTTTGTTTCAGCCCCCATTCTTGTGCAGCCAGACGTATCAAAACCCTTTGTTGTGGAAGTCGATGCGTCTGAGGTTGGTGTGGGGGCGGTACTATCTCAAGGCTCATCTTTGAGTGGTTTGCGTCCGTGCGCCTATTTCTCCAAGAAACTGTCGTCCGCCGAACGTAACTACGATATCGGCAACAGGGAGTTGTTGGCAATTAAGTTGGCCTTTGAGGAATGGCGATTGGCGACACTTCTTGGAGGGGTCGGTACATCAGGTAACTGTTATTACCGATCATAAGAATCTGCTGTATTTGGAGTCAGCCAAGCGTCTGTCCCCCAGGCAGGCTCGCTGGGCATTGTTTTTCACGCGGTTCAATTTTGCTGTCACTTATAGACCAGGGTCTAAAAACACTAAGGCGGATGCTCTTTCCAGGTGTTTTCCGGCGGGAGAACCTCGGGAGGATCCAGTACCCATCCTCCAAAAGGGTGTTGTGGTTTCGGCTTTCACTACCGAGGTTGAGGCTGAGATTGCCGAGGCTCAGGAGGAGGTACCATCTGAGCTTCCCATCAACAAATCTTTTGTACCGCTTCATCTCCGCTTAAAGGTTTTGGTGGAGCATCATGATGCTGTCCTGGCTGGCCACCCAGGGGTTAGAGGTACCTTGGAGTTGGTGTCACGTCGGTTTTGGTGGCCCAAGATCCAACAGGACGTGGTCTCATACGTGTCAGCTTGTACCACGTGCGCTAGGGCTAAGACGCCCCGCTCCCGTCCTGTTGGCACACTACTTCCTCTTGAGGTACCTAGTAAGCCGTGGACGGAAATCTCCATGGATTTCATCACTGATTTGCCCTCATCAGCTGGGAACACGGTCATCTTGGTGATTGTTGATCGGTTTTCTAAAATGTCGCACTTTGTGTCTTTGCCTTCGCTGCCTAACGCTAAGACTCTGGCTCAGATATTTGTGCAGGAGGTGGTCAGACTTCATGGGGTTCCGTCTGACATCGTGTCTGATAGGGGGTCTCAGTTTGTGGCAAAATTTTGGAAAGCATTTTGCTCACGGCTGGGGATCAAGTTGTCTCATTCTTCGGCGTTTCATCCTCAGTCAAATGGTCAGACGGAGCGTATGAACCAAAATTTGGAACAGTACCTACGCTGCTTTGTATCTGATAACCAGGAGGAGTGGTCTACCTTTCTTCCTTTGGCTGAGTTTGCCATCAATAATCACTGCCAGGAGTCGTCTGGGGAGTCTCCGTTTTTTTGTGTTTATGGGCTACATCCTCAATTTTGTACTTTGAGTCAGAGGGGCTCTTCCGGCGTTCCGGAGGAGGACCAGTTAGGAGCACAATTGTCATCAGTCTGGAGGAGAGTGAAACAGCGCCTGTTGAGTGTGGGTGCTAGGTACAAACGTGTGGCTGACAGTAGGCGTGTGCCAGGTCCGGACCTGAGTGTGGATGACTGGGTGTGGTTATCCACAAAAAACATGACTCAAAATACCGTCCCTTAAATTGGGTCCACGGTTTATTGGTCCATTTAGGGTCACCGCCGTCATTAACCCAGTAACCCTACAGTGTATAAGATACACAACGTGTTCCACAGGTCTCTTCTAAAGAAGGTGGTGGGTTCTGTGGACGCGGCGCCTATGCCACCTCCAGTCTTGGTGGATGGTAATTTGGAGTTTGAAGTCTCCAAGGTGGTTGACTCTCATGTAGTGCGCAGCACTTTACAGTACTTGGTACACTGGCGTGGTTATGGGCCTGAGGAGAGGTCCTGGGTACCAGCCTCGGACATTCATGCGGATCGGCTGGTCAGGTTTTTTCATCGTCGCCATCCAGACAAGCCGGGTCCTATAAGCCGTGAGGGCCCTGGGGTCCCTCGTAGAAGGCAGGGTACTGTCATGTCGGACGCTGTTCAGACCAGGTCGTTCGACAGACAGCGGTAATTCCGCTTTTGACCACTATTTGCTCATTGGCGTTTTTATGGCGATTTTATCTAGCTGTTCCGGGGTTCTCGCTCACCTAGTCTCCCCGTGACAGATACATGAAAACTTATTATTTTGTGATCACTATTAGCCAAGTGACCCCCAACCCTTACATTTGATATGCGGTCTGGCCTGGTGGTTAATATTAGGTCTAGCAGTGCCCTCCTTCTTGTTGGGTGCTGAACCAGTTGTGTAAGGTAATTGTCTCTCATAGTTGTCAAAAACCTATTACCTTTGCTGGAACTGCAGGTTTCTGTTCCTCAATCTATTTCAGGGTAGTTGAAGTCCCCCATAATAATGACTTCTCCTTGAGTCGCAGCTTCATCTATTTGCTTTACGAGGATATTCTCGTTGCTTCCATTATTTTTGGGGACTTATAACTAACCCCTATTAGTAATTTATTATTTCTTCCCCTTCCCCTTATCTCCACCCACAGGGACTCTACATTTTCATTAGATTCACATACATTATCACACAGGATGGGTTTTAAGGATGATTGTACATATAGGCACACACCTCCCCCTCGTTTATCTCTACGGTCATTTCTGAACAGACTATAGCCCTGCAAGTTAACAGCCCAGTAATGGCGCTCATCCAGCAATGTTTCAGATATCCCCACCATGTCATAATTGTGTTCCATCAAAATGTATTCTAATTCCTGCATTTTGTTGGCGAGGCTTCTGGCACAAGTATACATACACTATGTATCTCTCTGTACCTCTATTCTTTCTTAAATTATTAACTGTTCTAACCCCACCCCCATGCCACCCCCAATTTCATTATTTGTGCCCAGGTATCCATCTGCACTATTTTCCCCTCCTAAAAAATGAATACCCTCCCCCCAATCCCTAGTTTAAACACTCCTCCAACCTTCTAGCCATTTTCACCCCCAACAAAGATGCACCTTCCCCATTGAGGTGCAGCCCGTCCCTAGCGTAGAACCTGTAACCAACTGAGAAGCCGGCCCAGTTCTCCAGGAACCTAAACTCTTCCTTCCTACACCAATTCTTGAGCAACTTATTAACCTCCCTAATCTCCTGTTGCCTCTCTGGTGTGGCATGTGGTACAGGCAGTATTTCATAAAATACCACCTTGGAGGTCCTTGCTTTAAGCTTGCAGCCTAATTCCCTGAAATCATTTTTAAGGACCTTCCACCTACCTCTAACTTTGTCATTTGTGCCAATGTGCACCATGACCGCTGGGTCCTCACCAGCCCCTCCCAGTAATCTGTCAACCCGATCAGCAGTGTCGGACTCGAGCACCAGGTAGGCAGCACACCGTTCGACGATCCCTGTCTGTGACTGTTACGGATCTGCAACACGGGACTAAGGTAGAAGGGGGAAAACTGACCCAAGACAAACCCAGCACCAGAGGAAAAAGACCAGCAGCCAGAATTCCGCAAGAAAATGGCAGATAGTCGCAAACTAAACAGATTCTAACAGTACCTCCCCTTTAACAAGGATCCCCCGGATTCTCTAGGCCGGGCCTTATTCGGAAATCTCCTGTGAAAAGCCTTAATTAACCTTGAGGCTGAGACGTCCACAGCTTTCACCCAGGAATTGTCCTCGGGACCGAAACCCTATGCTACCTGGAATCAAGAATGCGTGAAATCTCAAACTCGCAGTCCTCATCAAATGGATGAGCAGACGGCATAGCCACCTTATCTGGCGTGTCAACCTTCTTCAGCAAAGATACATGAAAAACTGAATTAATTTTCCAGGACGAAGGAATGTCTAATCTCACCGCTGCCGAGTTGACAATGTGAACCACTTTGAAAGGTCCTACAAACTTTGGCCCCAACTTTTAGAAGGGATCTTCAAACGCAGATTCATAGAGGACAACCAAACCATGTCCCCAACAACAAACCTTGCCTCACTTCTTCTTTTGTCAAAATATTTCTTAGACCTCTTATTAGCCTGTTTAAGATTATGTCGCACAGTGGTCTAAACCCTTTCCAAATTTCCAGAAAAACTCTCCTCCTGAGGCACCGCCTCCCCAATCCTAGAAAAAGGACGGAAAGATGGATTCTTCCCAGTACAACAAAAGAAAGGAGAACACCCAGCCGAAGAAGACATGATTATTGAGAGCAAACTCCGCTAATGGTAGATATTCTGACCACATCTCCTGATTGTCTACTACAAAACATCTCAAAAACTGCTCAACATCCTGGTTCTTCCTCTCGGTCTGTCCATTGGACTGCGGATGATAGCCCGACGAAAATGACAAATGAACCTTAAGACTGTCACAAAAGGCACGCCAAAAGCGAGCCACAAACTGTGGTCCCCTATCGGAGACAATGTCCGTGGGATCACCATGGAGTCTGACAATCTCCTTCACAAATGCCCTGGCAAGTGTCTTAGTGCAGGGTAATTTATTGAACGGGACCAGATGACACATCTTACTAAACCGGTCCTCAACAACCCAGATAACAGAAAAGCCCTCAGACCGGCAGGTCGGTGATAAAATCCATTGCAAGATGTGTCCACGGAGAACTAGGAACCTCTAAAGGGCAAAGCAACCCTGCCACCGGAGCATGAGAAGCCTTAGACCTAGCGCACACGGTACACTGACGCACCCACTTGAGAATTTCTCTTAGTCAGCCCGGCCACCAGAATCTCCGACCGATCGACTTTCTTGTTTCGGCAATCCCTGGATGACCCGCCAAACAAGACTCATAACATTCCGTAAACAAAGCTCTCCTCAGGGCTTTAGGCACAAATAATTTCCCATACGGAGTGTTAGTTGGTGCCGCATCCTGGGCTTTAAGAATGTTATTTTCCAACTCAGAACCTAGTGCTGCCACCACCACCCATCTCTGCAGAATAGATTCTTCCTTTTCAGTATTAACCACTGGGGAGAAATTTCGAGACAAAGCATCAGCTTTAACATTTTTTGTCCCAGGGATATATGTCACAGAGAAATGGAACCGGGCAAAAAACAATGCCCATCTAGCTTGACGGGAATTCAAACATTTTGCAGCATCCAGATAGATCAGGTTCTTATGATCAGTAAAGACTTGTATAGGATGTCTAGCGCCCTCAAAAAAATGTCGCCAATGCTCAAACGCAAGCTTAATAGCCAGCAATTCTCGGTTCCCAACATCATATTTGAGCTCCGCTTCTTAAAATTTCTTAGAAAAGAAAGCACAGGGATGCACCCCATCCTTTCCCTCCTGGGACAGAACAGCCCCCACTCCTACTGATTAGGCGTCCACCTCTACCAGAAAGGGCTTAGTCTCATCTGTCTAGATCAAAACAGAAGCAGAGCTAAACCTCTCCTTGAGATGCTTAAAAGCCTTAACAGCCTCAGGGGACCATTGGACAGTATTGGAACCCTTCTTAGGCTACGTTCACATTTGCGTTGTGCGCCGCAGCGTCGGCGCCGCAACGCACAACGCAAACAAAAACGCAGCAAAACGCATGCACAACGCTGCGTTTTGCGCCGCATGCGTCCTTTTTTTGATTGATTTTGGACGCAGCAAAAATGCAACTTGCTGCGTCCTCTGCGCCCGGACGCGGGCGCCGCAGGGACGCATGCGGCGCAAAACGCAAGTGCGACGCATGTCCATGCGCCCCCATGTTAAATATAGGGGCGCATGACGCATGCGGCGTCGCTGCGGCGCCCGACGCTGCGGCGCCGACCGCAAATGTGAACGTAGACTTAGTCAGATCAGTAAGGGGTTTTGCGATAACAGAAATATTCTTTATGAATTTTTTATAATAATTAGCAAACCCCAAAAATCTCTGAATCGACTTCAAGCATTCAGGTCTAGGCCACTCCAATACCGCCTGAACCTACACCGGGTCCATTTCAAAGCCATCACTGGAAACAAAGTACCCCAAAAAACTAATTTTCTGTACCGCAAACTCGCATTTCTCCAGTATAGCAAAGCGTGCGTTTTCTCTCAGAATCTGCAGAACCTTACGGACTCTCTGCCAATGCGACTCCAGATCGGGCGAATAGATCAAAATATCATCGAAATAAACAATCACACTCCTACCGATCAATGGCCTCAGGATGTCGTTAATGAAATTTTGAAAGAACGCCGGAGCATTTGTAAGGCTGAAAGACATAACTAGACACTCAAAATGACCTTCCGGGGTATTAAAGGCTGTCTTCCATTCATCGCCTTTTTTAACCCGCAGCTAGTGATGAGCGAACACTAAAATGTTCGGGTGCTCGTTGTTCGAGTCGAACATCTCCCGATGTTCGAGTGTTCGTTTCGAATAACGAACCCCATTGTAGTCAATGGGAGACTCGAACATTTTTCAGCGGGACCAAAGCTCTGCACAGGGAAGGTCGCCTAAAAACCTGGGAAGCTCAGAAAATGATGGAAACAACACTGGAATGGACAGGAAACAGCAGGGGCAGCATGCATAGTTGCCTCTGAGGCTGCCCAAATGCACCATTACGCCAAATTATGGCCAACAGCTTTGTGGTGACAGAGTGACCCACTTTGATGAGGTAGCAGGTGAAACACACCGAAATTGAGCCTGACACAGCATGGCAGCTATGGGCACGGCATGCGGAGGCAGCATCAGGCCGGAGAGCGGCACAGTGACGGACCCTTGAGGAGGCGGCAGCAGCATCATTCCTTACACATTGAGGCCACAGAGTGGCACAATTACATAGTTTGGAGGTAGCGAAGACCCAGCATGTGGAGGCGTCAGCACGGAGAGTGGCACGGTGACGGACCCTTGAGGAGGCGGCAGCAGCATCATTCCTTAATCCTTACACATTGAGGCCACAGAGTGGCACAATTACATAGTTTGGAGGTAGCGAAGACCCAGCATGTGGAGGCGTCAGCACGGAGAGTGGCACGGTGACGGACCCTTGAGGAGGCGGCAGCAGCATCATTCCTTTCACATTGAGGCCACAGAGTGGCACATTTACATAGTTTGGAGGTAGCGAAGACCCAGCATGTGGAGGCGTCAGCACGGAGAGTGGCACGGTGACGGACCCTTGAGGAGGCGGCAGCAGCATCATTCCTTACACATTGAGGCCACAGAGTGGCACAATTACATAGTTTGGAGGTAGCGAAGACCCAGCATGTGGAGGCGTCAGCAGCGTCAGCACGGAGAGTGGCACGGTGACATGACAGACTTCAGTTTGAGCTGCTTTAACACGGTGGCGAGTGGAAATCTGTAGAAATCCATGCTTTATTCATCTTGATAAGCGTCAGCCTGTCAGCGCTGTCAGTTGACAGGCGTGTACGCTTATCGGTGATGATGCCACCAGCTGCACTGAAGACCCGCTCTGACAACACGCTAGCGGCAGGGCAAGCCAGCACCTCCAAGGCGTACAGTGCCAGTTCTGGCCACGTGTCCAGCTTTGAAACCCAGTAGTTGTATGGAGCAGAGTGATCATGCAGGACGTTGGTATGGTCACCTAGGTAGTCCTTCACCATCTTTCTGTAAATCTCGCCTCTACTCTGTCTAGACTGTGGATTGGTGGCATACTCTTGCATGGGTGACATAAAACTGGCAAAGGCCTTGGAGATTGATCCTCTGCCAGCGCTTGACAAGCTGCCTGCTCCCCTCCTCTCCCTCGCTTGTTGGCCCTCAGAACCACGTCCTCTGCCGCTAGCGGTGTCAGATGGGAAGGCTATTTTCAGCTTGTGCACCAGGGCCAGTTGGTATTGATGCAGTCTCATACTCCTTTCCTCTATAGGAATTAGAGTGGAAAAGTTGTGCTTGTACCGGGGGTCCAAGAGGGTGAACACCCAGTAATCGCTGGTGGAAAATATTTTTCTCACGCGAGGGTCACGGGAAAGGCAGCCTAACATGAAGTCAGCCATGTGCGCCAGAGTCCCAACACGTAAGAATTCCCCCTCCGCAACAGGCCGACTCTCCATTTCCTCCTCCTCCTCCTCCTCCAACTCCTCCTCCTCAGCCCAAACACGCTGAACTGAGAAGAGGGAATGGGTACCGTCTTCAGTCTCGCCCACAGTCTCCTCCTCTTCATCCTCATCTTCCTCCTCCCCCTCCTCAGTTACACTCTGAGAAACAGACTGGCTGGTGTTCTGGCTCTCAGTCAACTCTTCTTCCCCCATCTCCTGTGACAATCGATGCGCCTCAGACTTCATGCTGAGCAATGATTTTTTCAGCAGACAAAGCAGCGGGATGGTGACGCTGATTATGGCGTCATCCCCGCTGACCATCAGTGTTGACTCGTCAAAGTGGCTTAACACCTTACATATATCAGACATCCACGTCCACTCCTCATTGTAGATTTGAGGAAGCTGACTAACTTGACTACCGGTTCTGGTGGAAGTGGTCATCTGACAGTCTACAATGGCTCTGCGCTGCTGGTAAACCCTGTTTAACATGTGTAGGGTGGAATTCCATCTCGTTGGCACGTCGCACAACAGTCGGTGAGCTGGCAGTTGTAAGCGCCGTTGCACTGCCCTCAGGGTGGCAGCATCAGTGGTGGATTTGCGGAAATGGGCACAGATGCGTCTCACCTTGGTGAGCAAATCTGACAGATTGGGGTAGGTCTTGAGGAACCGCTGAACCACCAGATTGAACACGTGGGCAAGGCATGGAACGTGTGTGAGTCTGCCCAGTTGCAGAGCCGCCACCAGATTACGCCCGTTGTCACACACGACCATGCCTGCTTTCAGGTTCAGCGGCGCCAGCCAAAAGATCCGTCTGAGCCGTCATGCCCTGTAACAGCTCCTGGGCAGTGTGCCTCTTGTCACCTAAGCTCAGCAGTTTTAGCACCGCCTGCTGGCGCTTGCCCACTGCGGTCCTGCTGCGACTGCAGCTGCCGACTGAAGGTGGCGTGTCCACGGATGGAAATTTACAAGTGGTGTTTGTGGAGGAGGAGGAGGAGGAGGAGGAGGGGGGAGAAGTATAGTAATCCTGGGAAACAGTCACCGAGGTAGGCCCCGCAATCCTGGGTGTGGGCAACACATGAGCTGACCCCGGTTCAGACTCTGTCCCAGCCTCAACCAAATTAATCCAATGTGCCGTCAGGGAGATATAGTGTCCCTGCCCCCCAGCACTGGTCCACGTGTCCGTGGTTAAGTGGACCTTTTCTGTAACCGCGTTGGTCAGGGCACGGTTGATGTTCTGAGACACGTGCTGGTGTAGTGCTGGGACGGCACATCGAGAAAAATAGTGGCGGCTTGGGACGGAGTAGCGAGGGGCAGCCACCGCCATCAGGTTGCGGAATGCCTCCGTCTCCACCAGCCTGTAGGGCAGCATCTCCAAACTCAGGAGTTTGGAGACGTGGACATTTAAGGCCTGTGCATGTGGGTGGGTGGAGGCATATTTGCGCTTGCGCTCAAATGTTTCATGCAAAGACAGCTGAACACTGCGCTGGGACACATTGGTGGATTGTGGGGGGGATGGTGAAGGTGCAGGGGTGGTTGCATGGCGGGAGTCGCTGGTGCCGGGCTCCTGGGCTGGGGAGTTACTGGCAGAGCCAGCATGTGACACAGGGGAAGGAGCAGCGGTGCGACCAGAAGGAGGTGAACGGCCTTGATTCCAATGAGTTGGGTGTTTAGCACTCATATGCCTGCGCATGCTGGTAGTGCTTAGGTTGCTAGTGGTGGCTCCCCTACTGAGCTTGGTGTGGCACAGGTTGCACAACACAGTCCGTCGGTCCTCCTCACTTTCTTTAAAGAAGCTCCAGACTTTAGAACACCGAGGCCTCGACCAAACTGGTTCACTTGTTGAACCTCTGTCTGATGAAATTACTCTGGCCCTGCCTCTCCCTCTGGTCGCACGTCTACCTCTTGCAACGTTTTCTGATGTTACACTTGCCTCCCCCTCCGAAGCACTCTCTTGACTAGGCCTAACAACCCAGCTGGGGTCAGTCACCTCATCATCCACCGGCTCCTCCTCCTCCCATTCATCAGCCTGCTCCCCCCTGGGAATTACTGCACTGACAAGCACCTCACTGTCTGACACCCGTGTCTCATCCTCAGACACCTCTCCACAGACTATTTGTAAATCCCCACTTTCATCACCCACAGACTGGGAAAGCTCTCTATTTTGGGCATCGGGACAGACCCACTGGTCAGGTTGCTGCTCAGCAGTGCTTTGTGAATCTAGGAAGGGTTGGGAAAACAGTTCCTGGGAGTATGCAGGATTTGAATCACTAATTTCCAAGGAGGGGCCAGGCTGGGCGGGAGGAGGTTGAGCTGAAAGATCCTGAGGTCCACTCCCTTGGCTAGCGTTGGTGGACTGCGTGGAAGACTGGGCGGTGGATAAACTACTGGATGCATTATCCGCTATCCAGTTGATCACCTGTTCGCACTGCTGGGGATCCAATAGGGGTGTGCCACGTGACACTGTA
Source organism: Ranitomeya variabilis (assembly GCF_051348905.1). Classification (NCBI taxonomy): domain Eukaryota; kingdom Metazoa; phylum Chordata; class Amphibia; order Anura; family Dendrobatidae; genus Ranitomeya; species Ranitomeya variabilis. The sequence continues at coordinate 394,385,990 of NC_135234.1, forward strand.
AATTGGGACAGGAAGCTAGAAAAGGGTACTCTGCGGCGTTCCAGTGCTCCATCAGAAGCAGGTACTGTGTCACCCTGCCCAGGACTACGGCCTCTGCCTGCAACCTCACTTTGACGCCCACGACCACGTCCTCGTCCTCGTCCCTTACCCCTGGGGTTCACCATTGTAAAGGTTATGCTAGAAAAGCTAGTTATGAAGGTGAAATACACTCTATTTGTCCAAACAGAGGATATATTGCGTGTTGCAAAAAGGACTATTCGGTAAAGAGCGTATTTTATGCAACCAAACCTTGGTTTACAGCAAACTGATGTGTATCAGTAACAGATATAAAACTGTGTTTTATATTTGTGGTATTTCTTCAGATCAAATACCCCTTCTTTATGTAACTATTAGATATGGCGTGCACAAAACTGGCCACAGGCCTAGTCACTAAATACAGAGCTTATTTTTGGACCACAAAACTTGGGTACCAGTAACAGATATAAAACTGTGTTTATATTTGTGGTATTTCTTCACATCAAATACCCTTTATTTCTTTAACTATTAGATATGGCGTGCACAAATCTGGCAACAGGCCTAGTCACTAAATACAGAGCGTATTTTTGAACCACAAAACTTGGGTACCAGTAACAGATATAAAACTGTGTTTATATTTGTGGTATTTCTTCACATCAAATACCCTTTATTTCTTTAACTATTAGATATGGCGTGCACAAATCTGGCAACAGGCCTAGTCACTAAATACAGAGCGTATTTTTGAACCACAAAACTTGGGTACCAGTAACAGATATAAAACTGTGTTTATATTTGTGGTATTTCTTCACATCAAATACCCTTTATTTCTTTAACTATTAGATATGGCGTGCACAAATCTGGCAACAGGCCTAGTCACTAAATACAGAGCGTATTTTTGAACCACAAAACTTGGGTACCAGTAACAGATATAAAACTGTGTTTATATTTGTGGTATTTCTTCACATCAAATACCCTTTATTTCTTTAACTATTAGATATGGCGTGCACAAATCTGGCAACAGGCCTAGTCACTAAATACAGAGCGTATTTTTGAACCACAAAACTTGGGTACCAGTAACAGATATAAAACTGTGTTTATATTTGTGGTATTTCTTCACATCAAATACCCTTTATTTCTTTAACTATTAGATATGGCGTGCTATAAAAATGCAATTTTTATCTAATGCGTTTTTTTGGACACACAAAACCTTGGATTAGAATGTAGGGTATTCTATACTATATATATATACTATATATGTGGCAGAATTGCGTATTCTGTACACTGCGCTTATGTGTACGCTAAACAAATATTTTTGGGCCAGGTGTGGTATATCTGTATCACTCAAAAATGCATTTTTATATCTTATGCGGTTTTATTTTTAGGCCGCAAATATTTCCTTTTTTAATTTATTAATTATTGTTATTAATTAATATTATTATTATTAAATGAGGTGACAGCGTGTGCTGTACCACTCTACGGAGTCTGAGGCACTACAAGTCCCAGACAGCAGCACAAATGAGGTTACAGCGTGTGCTGGAGTCTGAGGCACTACAAGTCCCAGACAGCAGCACAAATGAGGTTACAGCGTGTGCTGGAGTCTGAGGCACTACAAGTCCCAGACAGCAGCACAAATGAGGTTACAGACAGCGTGTGCTGGAGGCTAAATGGAGTCTGAGGAACATCCAGCAGCCGATATTCTAATAGTGCGGCGTTCGCCCAAAATGGCGGACGCCGCACTATAAAGCCCAGCCTAATGCACACACGATCCCTGCCTAATGCCTATAAAGATTGACTTGGAGACTGAGATTGAGACTTGGCACTGAGACAGTGAGTGCGCAGCTAAGATGGCGGCCGCTGCACTCCTGGTCCCAGCTGCCACACAGCTAGCCAGCAAATACAAGAGAGGACTAGTAGTAGTAAACGTAGATTAGCCCTGACAAGGGCTGTTGATTTCTGCACCCTGCCTGCCTGATTAATTCTGGTCTTTGTCCCTGCTCTAGTCCCTATCAATTCCCAGTCCCCCCAGCACGTCTGTCCCTATGCTCTTTCACACTGCAAATGGCTGAAAGCGCCGAACATAATGAAAGCAGTCTATTGGCTGGTCAGGTCACCTGATCTGGCCAGCCACTCACTGCTCTCGTCTTGTACATGTCCCTACGTCATGCTAGTAGCTTAGAAGGCTCACCTAACATGATTGGCTCCTTGAAAAACCGCCAAAAATGAGAAAAACAAAAACGAGATTTCACTCGAGTACCGCGAGATGTTCGGCCGAATACCGAACACCTTCGAACGCCCTAATGTCCGATCGAACACCAGGTTCGAGTGAACACGTTCGCTCATCACTACCCGCAGCAAATTATATGCCCCACGGAGATCGATCTTAGAGAACCACTTGGCTCCAAATAATTGGTTAAACAAATCCGGAATTAGCGGCAAGGGGTAAGGATTGCGAACAGTGATCTTATTAATCTCCCTGAAATCCAGACACGTCCTAAGACCCCCATCTTTTTTTTTTTACAAAAACACCACAGCCACAGGGGACTTAGAGGGTCTTATATGACCTGCAGCAAGACTAGTCTGCAGGTATTCCTTTAAGGCCTCTCTCTCGGGAATCGTCAGATTAAAGAATCGACTCTTAGGGAGAGTGGCACCTGGGACGAACTCAATAGCGTAATCGTAATCTCTATGGGGTGGTAGAGCTTGGGACTCCACTTCTGAAAATACTTTCCAGAATTCCTGAATGCCTTCAGGTAGCTCATTTTTTACAACAGCAGCAATGTGTACATCACAACATTTCCCATAACACTCCTGACCCCAGGATCTTATCATACTTGGCGACCAGTCCAGTACAGGATTGTTTTTTTTTTAACCAGGGTAACCCCAGGACAACTGGAAAAGGCAATTTATCAAGTACAAACAAATTTAAAGATTCCTGGTGTTCCATATTCACAGTGAGTGGAAACCCGGTGACCTTTCGAGAAACGCACCCATGCTCTAGAGGAGTGTTATCAATCGCCACTATAGGAAAAGGGCATGATAAAGGTACGGAATAAATCTTATACTTGTCTACCATCAGTCCACCATCACTTGAAAATCGAATGACCACTACAGGTAGAACTACCAGAAAAAAAAACTCCTGCCAACCGTAAAAATGCAATGCGAAAGGGAGGGTTATTCTGATTGACCGTTTTTTTCTCTTTTCCTTGTTTATGCGTTCTTCACATTGCTTAATAAAATGGTCAGCCTTACCACAATAAAGGCATAGCCCCTCAGAGAATCTTCTCTGCCTTTCCTGGGAACGAGAGGACATCGCCCCAAGTTGCATCGGCTCCCACAGTCAACGGGGCTCTCCAGCAAAATTGAAACCTTCTCCTCATTCTGTCTACCTCTCAATCTTCTATCCACCCAGATAGCTAATTGCATAGCAGCCTCAAGTGTAGCAGGTGCAGGTTATGCAATGAGCAAATCTTTAGTTCTGTCATTTAAAACTGCTAAAAACTGACTCTTGAGTGCTGGATCATTCCAGCTGACCTCTGCAGACCATCGTCTGAACCAGGTACAATATCTCTCAGCGTCGCCAGAACCCTTTTTCAGCCACCTGAGTTCTGCCTCGGCTGTAGTGACCCGATCAGGATCATCATATAATACCCCCATAGCAGAAAAAAACACTTCTACTTACATCAAGCAAAGGTCATCCGGACGCAATGAAAATGCCCAAACTTGCGGCTCACCTCGCAATAATGACATAATAATCCTCCCCACACGCTGTAATTCAGCCCCTGAAGACCTGGGTCCAAGCCGAAAATAAAGTAAACATGCATTTTTAAACTAAAAAAATTTCTGCCGTTTACCAGAAAAACATTCAGGCAAACCCACCTTAGGTTCTTCAGAGCGGATGCCAGGGCAATTACTCACGTGCTGTTGTAAGCTGGCACTTCCAACGTTAACCCTTGCAGACGCTGAGTAAGATCTTGAACGCTGTTCATACTGCAGAAATCCGGGAGGTATTTTTTTTTATATACTTCCTTGTGGCTGGGCAAACTGTTACGGATCTGCAACACAGGACTAAGGTAGAAGGGGGAAAACTGACCCAAGACAAACCCAGCACCAGAGGACAAACCAGCAGCCAGAACGCCACAAGAAAATGGTGGATAGTCACAAACTAAACAGATTCTAACAGTGACAGATTGCCCTATCTGTTCCCCTAATAATTGAATCCTCCACTACCAGCACCTGTCTGGCCTGCCCTGCTCTCCTATTTCCCCCCTTACTGGAGTAGACACTTCTCCGGCTTTCAGAGGACATGCCTTGCTGCAGCAGTGCTACCCCTTTACTGGCACCCCCCTCATCTGCCAACTTAGCAAACTTATTGGGGTGTGCCAGATCATGACTAGCCTCCCTGGCACTGTTCCCTCTACCCCGCATTCTGTCACCTGGCTTGCTGCTCCACTGTCCTGCAGCTCCATCCTACCATCCCCCCCATCTATCCCATTGAGCGTCTGCTCAGTGAGCAGAAGACTCCTTTCCATATTGTCAATGAATCTCAGTGTTGCCAGCTGCACATTTAGATCCAGTATCTGGGCTTCCAAATGCACAACGTGCTCACATCTCGCACAGCAGAGATGCTCAAGGACTGCATACATGTGGCAAGATGTACACTGGATGGCAATATCAATAGTGGAACACATTTCCTAATAGGGATTGCACCAGACAGAAACGTTAAATAATAAATAAATGTGGAGCGCCCCCACAGTCGCAGGGCCGAGGGGTACCCGGTACCGGGCCTCTCTGTCTCAATTCTGGGATTGTCACGGTGGCTAGACCCGGTCCGTGACCCTGCTAAGGGGCGTCCAATGAAAGTTGAGAATGATGATGTGTGGTTCAGGTCGCGATGAATAACGAGGACACAGGGTTGCAGTCTCTTTACCTCTTTACTGATGGCTTCAGGATCCTCAATCCAGAGTACGGTTAACAGGGCTGTCTGAGACCGGCCGGTCCGATGGCACCTCCAGAGTTCCCTTTGCAGGTGGAAATCTGTGCCTTCCTTCTAGCGCTTATGTGTTGTAGTCCTTCCCTGCTGAGCACCACGGGATAGTCCTCACAACTGTTGTGTCTGTTTCTGATGTTCCCTCACAACTGATTCTGATGTTCTTCTCCGTCCCCCAGATGATATGGCTAGGACGCACCCATATGACGGGTAGGCCTGGAGTTCTTCCGGGACCCTAGTGACGCCCCTCTCCCACAATTGCCCCCTATGTCTGCTTAGGTGATTTAGGTGAGACAGCCCGCCTATAACTGACTGTCCTGCCGTTGGTTTGAAGTAAGACTTGGAGCCAGTACTTCCTCGGCGTTTCCGGCCACCGGCTACGTGCCTCAGTAGGATGTTGCCTCGATCTTACAGCACGACTCCTACTGGTGTTCTCTCCTTGTTGCTATGATCTCGTTTCTCACTCTTCGCAATAAACCTCGCTTCTTGTCCTTTCTTGGGGTACCACCGCAATGAAGTGCAGGCACGGTCCCGTAACGTTCTTTCCTGTTCGCTAGGCCCCTGTCAGGATCCCACCCCTGACAGAGACCCCCCTGAATCTTCCCCTGCAACACCCTCTGCCACAGGATGTTGCCTGGTTCCAACCCAGTCAGCTTCTGTCTAACTTTCTATCCAACCCCCAGTTTTACCAGATTGTGAGGAGTGGCCTAATGCATAGTGCCCTTTGCTCCCCCTGGAGGCCAGACTATGAAGTGTAAGTGTCTGTGATACCTGGTCAGATGAACTCCTTCAGTGCCATCAGACGTACCATAGCCCCCCTTAGTGGCGGAGCAACAGTACTGCAACGACCAGGACTCTGGGGCGCTGCAAATGCAAAGTATTTATAAAATACAGACAGCAATTCAGTAATTTCTCCCTTGGAAACTCCCTGAATCTAAAGTCACTGAATCACAAGTCACACACTTACCGCCGTTCACACTTGCGCTCCGGTCACACTCAGCTCGTTCACACTCGCTAAGCAGAAGGGGTGGAGCCGCATATTCATCACTGTAATGAGCGGTACCACGTGACCGCTCATACAGGACAAGCTGCGGCGCTGAGAGGAAGCTTCGCAGGAGCTGGGTGAGTATTCTAATGCCAGCGGGCAGGCGCACAGTGGGTGGGAGGCGGGGACTGACCGGGAACTTTATTTTAAAAACAAAAAAAATTAAAAAAAACATGATTTTTCATTCCTTCTCTCCAGCGAACGCTGCTGGGGAGAAGGAATGAATGGCGGCTTCAGCACCACACGCAGGGGGGACAGCGCTTACTGTAGCGCTGTCTCCTGCACGGTCCATGTAGTCCTCAGTCGGCACACGGCTACCGCACGTGTGCCACACTGATGTGCCACGTGAGCACACGGACACGGATAACTCCGGTACCGATTTTTCCGGTACCGCAATTATCTGGACGTGTGAGACCTGCATAAGAAAGAGACTGGGCAAAAATGGCCTGCGTAACAGAGTTCCAAGATGAAAACCACTGCTGAGCAATAAGAATATAAAGGCTTGTCTCAGGTATGCCAGAAAAAATCTTGATGATCCCCAAGACTTTTGGGAGAATACTCTGGACTGATAAGACAAAAGTTGAACTTTTTGGAAGGTGTATGTCCCATCAATCACTTTTTTTTACACAAGTCCCTGTAGGTTTGGATTTATTTTTCCTTTAATAATAAAGACCTTAATTTAAAAATGTATTTTGTGTTTACTTGTGTTATCTTTGTCAAATATTTAAACTTGTTTGCTGATCTGAAACATTTAAGTGTGACAAACATGCAAAAGAATAGGAAATCAGGAAGGGGGCCAGGGCCGGCGTCAGCACGCGGCGCACCCGGGCAAGTGCCGGGGCCCTGGCAAGATGGGGTGCCCAATTAAGATACGACACTGAGGAGTCCTGGGGGGGCCCCTCAGCCGGACTACAGCACATCCCTGGCAGAAGGCGGCACAGAGCTCGGGGAGTTTCACAGCTGCTGGGCCACATAACGCGCCGCCATTGATTAGAATACTCTGTCCGAGTCCTCAGTCTCACCATGGATATGCAGAGTGACTTCCGCTCTGTGTCGTCATTTCCGAGTGAGAGTGAGAACAAGCTCGTCATCCTAAGAGCTCTGAGGTCCATCCTGATCCTGGGATCGTCCAGCACCGCGCGGGGTCTGACCGTCCAGTGCCGGAGAATGAGCCACGCATTGCCAAGCAGAAAAACGAGCAGCAGTGCAGCACCTGTGTCCATGACGGTGAAAGTGAAGCAGTCTTCCTCTCTGGAGCAAAGCATTGCTGGGACTTGTAGACTAGTCCTACAGACCTACAGTATTGCATCTGAGTGAGAGTGATGCTGGGACTTGTTATTTGTAGACTACTTTCTGTATATACTACACTACATGGCTGTGTTATATATTATGTGGGATGTGTTATATACTATGTGGGCTGTGTTATATAGTACGTGGGCTGTGTTATATACTACATGGGTTGTGCTATATACTATGTAGGCTGTTATATACTACGTGGGCTGTGCTATATACTACGTGGGCTGTGCTATATACTACGTGGGCTGTGCTATATACTACGTGGGCTGTGTTATATACTACTCGGGTTGTGCTATATACTACGTGGGCTGTGCTATATACTACGTGGGCTGTGCTATATACTACGTGGGCTGTGCTATATACTACGTAGGATGTGCTATATACTATGTGGGCTGTGTTATACTGTATACTACGTGGGCTGTGTTATATACTACGTGGCTGTGCTATATACTACGTGGGCTGTGCTATGTACTACGTGGGCTGTGCTATCTTCTACGTAGGCTGTGCTATATACTACGTGGGCTGTGTTATATACTATGTGGGCTGTGTTGTATACTACGTGGGCTGTGCTATATACTACGTGGGCTGTGCTCTGGCGCCTCAATGAATGAAGTCCAGAATAGATTTAACTTAGTAGAATATGTAGAATTTGTGTTTTTCTTGATGAAGAAGTAGGTTTCGATTCTGGACATCCTTATTTATTGAGACGTTGGCAGCGCATCATCGCCACCTCACTACACCATTTTGATTTCAACATTGGTTCTGCCAATCAGTGGAGCACCAATAGCTGGACCCAGTGTTTCTAAGCCGTTCTAAGAGTTGTGCTTTCTCACAACTTGATCAGGTGTGCAGTTACCGCACCACAAAATGCCTTTTGTCTAGCTAACGCCCCATCGTGTCATTGTAGCCTATAATCAAAAACTAAGAATCATGCAGTAGTTACAAGACATGAATCAGGGAATGTGAATATTATACATAAAATGTTGAAAGAAGGCGAACCTGATGTCCTCATTGGGGCCGCACAGCCACTCATGGCTGTCTACCCAGAGTGTCATGGTTCCCAATGGCAAGAGACCGTAGTAAAGCATACAAAAGGACTAGCTCTTGGAAGATGGGAACTCGAGCTGACTGTGAGCTAAACCTACCGCACAACTAACAGTGGCCGGGTAGCGTGCCTACGTTTTATCCCTAGACGCCCAGCGCCAGCCGGAGGACTGACTGACCCTAGCAGAGGAAAATACAGACCTGGCTTACCTCTAGAGAAATTTTCCCCAAAAGGCAGACAGTAGCCCCCACATATATTGTCGGTGATTTTAGAGGAAATTGACATACGAAGTATGAAGATAGGTTTAGCAAATTGAGGTCCGCTTACTAGATAGTAGGAAGACAGAAAAGGGAACTTCACAGTCAGCTGAAAACCCTTTCAAAACACCATCCTGAAATTACTTTAAGACTCTAATATCAACTCATGACACCAGAGTGGCAATTTCAGCTCACAAGAGCTTCCAGCCTCAGAAATATTCAAACACAGAGAACTGGAACAAAAAATGCAAAAACAATCTTAGGACTACAAGTCCAACTTAGCTGATAGTAGTCTAGGAGCAGGAACATGCAACAGAAAGGCTTCTGGTAACATTGTTGGCCGGCATAGAAATGACTGAGGAGCAAGGCTAAATAGAAACTCCCACATCCTGATGAAAACAGGTGAACAGAGGAGATGAAGCACACAAGTTCAGTACCACCAGTAACCACCGGGGGAGCCCAGAAACCAAATTCACAACAGTACCCCCCCCTCAAGGAGGGGGCACCGAACCCTCACCAGAACCACCAGGGCGATCAGGATGAGCCCTATGAAAGGCACGGACCAAATCGGAGGCATGAACATCAGAGGCTGTCACCCAAGAATTATCCTCCTGACCGTAGCCCTTCCACTTGACCAAATACTGAAGTCTCCGTCTGGAAACACGGGAGTCCAAGATCTTCTCGACAACGTACACCAACTCACCCTCAACCAACACCGGAGCAGGAGGCTCAACGGAAGGCACAACCGGTACCTCATACCTGCGCAACAATGACCGATGGAAGACATTATGAATAGAAAAAGATGCAGGGAGGTCCAAACGAAAGGACACAGGGTTAAGAATCTCCAATATCTTGTACGGGCCGATGAACCGAGGCTTAAACTTAGGAGAAGAAACCTTCATAGGGACAAAACGAGAAGACAACCACACCAAGTCCCCAACACAAAGACGAGGACCAGCACGACGACGGCGGTTGGCAAACTGCTGAGTCTTCTCCTGGGACAACTTCAAATTGTCCACCACATGCCCCCAAATCTGATGCAACCTCTCCACCACAGCATCCACTCCAGGACAATCCGAAGACTCCACCTGACCGGAAGAGAAACGAGGATGAAACCCCGAATTACAGAAGAAAGGAGAAACCAAGGTGGCAGAACTAGCCCGGTTATTGAGGGCAAACTCCGCCAAGGGCAAAAAGGCAACCCAATCATCCTGATCCGCAGACACAAAACACCTCAAATAAGTCTCCAAGGTCTGATTAGTTCGCTCGGTCTGGCCATTAGTCTGAGGATGGACAGCAGACGAAAAAGACAAATCAATGCCCATCCTAGCACAGAACGCTCGCCAAAATCTAGACACGAATTGGGTTCCCCTGTCAGAAACGATATTCTCCGGAATACCATGCAAGCGAACCACATTTTGAAAAAACAGAGGAACCAGCTCGGATGAGGAAGGCAATTTAGGCAAGGGGACCAAATGGACCATCTTAGAGAAACGGTCACACACCACCCAGATGACAGACATCTTCTGAGAAACAGGGAGATCAGAAATAAAATCCATGGAGATGTGAGTCCAAGGCCTCTTCGGAATAGGCAAAGATAACAACAATCCACTAGCCCGAGAACAACAAGGCTTGGCCCGAGCACAAACATCACAAGACTGCACAAAACCTCGCACATCTCGCGACAGGGAAGGCCACCAGAAGGACCTAGCCACCAAATCCCTGGTACCAAAGATTCCAGGATGACCAGCTAACGCAGAAGAATGGACCTCCGAGATGACTCTACTGCTCCAATCATCAGGAACAAACAGTCTACCAGGCGGGCAACGATCAGGTCTATCCGCCTGAAACTCCTGCAAGACCCGTCGCAAGTCTGGGGAAACAGCAGATAATATCACTCCATCCTTAAGGATACCTGTAGGTTCAGAATTACCAGGGGAATCAGGCTCAAAACTCCTAGAAAGGGCATCCGCCTTCACATTTTTAGAACCCGGTAGGTAAGAAACCACCAAATTAAACCGAAAGAAAAATAACGACCAGCGCGCCTGTCTAGGATTCAGGCGCCTGGCAGACTCAAGATAAATCAAATTCTTGTGGTCGGTCAATACCACCACCTGATGTCTAGCCCCCTCAAGCCAATGACGCCACTCCTCAAAAGCCCACTTCATAGCCAAGAGCTCCCGATTACCAATATCATAATTTCGCTCAGCGGGCGAAAATTTACGAGAAAAGAACGCGCAAGGTCTCATCACGGAGCAGTCGGAACTTTTCTGCGACAAAACCGCCCCAGCTCCGATTTCTGAAGCGTCGACCTCAACCTGAAAAGGAAGAGTAACATCAGGCTGACGCAATACAGGGGCGGAAGAAAAGCGGCGCTTAAGCTCCCGAAAGGCCTCCACAGCAGCAGGGGACCAATCAGCAACATCAGCACCCTTCTTAGTCAAATCAGTCAACGGCTTAGCAACATAAGAAAAACCAGTTATAAATCGACGATAAAAATTAGCAAAGCCCAAAAACTTCTGAAGGCTCTTAAGAGAAGAGGGTTGCGTCCAATCACAAATAGCCTGAACCTTGACAGGGTCCATCTCAATGGAAGAGGGGGAAAAAATGTACCCCAAAAACGAAATTTTTTGAACCCCAAAAACACACTTAGAACCCTTTACACACAAGGAATTAGAGCGCAAAACCTGAAAAACCCTCCTGACCTGTTGGACATGAGAGTCCCAGTCATCCGAAAAAATCAAAATATCATCCAGATACACAATCATAAATTTATCCAAATATTCACGGAAAATGTCATGCATAAAAGACTGAAAGACTGAAGGGGCATTTGAAAGACCAAAAGGCATTACTAAATACTCAAAATGGCCCTCAGGCGTATTAAATGCGGTTTTCCACTCATCCCCCTGCTTAATTCGCACTAAATTATACGCCCCACGAAGATCAATCTTAGAGAACCACTTGGCCCCCTTTATTCGAGCAAACAAATCAGTAAGCAGTGGCAAAGGATACTGATATTTAACCGTGATTTTATTCAAAAGCCGATAATCAATACACGGCCTCAAAGAGCCATCTTTTTTAGATACAAAGAAAAAACCGGCTCCTAAGGGAGATGACGAAGGACGAATATGTCCCTTTTCCAAGGACTCCTTAATATATTCCCGCATAGCAGCATGTTCAGGCACAGATAGATTAAATAAACGACCCTTTGGAAACTTACTGCCCGGAATCAGATCTATAGTACAATCGCAATCTCTGTGCGGAGGTAGTGAACCAAGTTTAGGCTCCTCAAAAACATCACGATAATCAGATAAAAATTCCGGAATCTCAGAGGGAATAGATGACGAAATGGAAACCAAAGGTACGTCCCCATGAGTCCCCTGACATCCCCAGCTTAACACAGACATTGCTTTCCAGTCGAGGACTGGGTTATGAGATTGCAGCCATGGCAATCCAAGCACCAACACATCATGTAGATTATACAACACAAGGAAGCGAATAATCTCCTGGTGATCCGGATTAATACGCATAGTTACTTGTGTCCAGTATTGTGGTTTATTACTAGCCAATGGCGTGGAGTCAATACCCTTCAGAGGTATAGGAACTTCCAGAGGCTCTAAATTAAACCCACAGCGTTTGGCAAAGGACCAATCCATAAGACTCAAAGCGGCGCCAGAGTCGACATAGGCATCCGCGGTAATAGACGATAAAGAGCAAATCAGGGTCACAGATAGAATAAACTTAGACTGTAAAGTGCCAATTGAAACAGACTTATCAATCTTCTTAGTACGTTTAGAGCATGCTGATATAACATGAGTTGAATCACCACAATAGAAGCATAACCCATTTTTTCGCCTAAAATTCTGTCGTTCGCTTCTGGACAGAATTCTATCACATTGATAATCTCTGGCGCCTTCTCAGTAGACACCGCCAAATGGTGCACAGGTTTGCGCTCCCGCAAACGCCGATCAATCTGAATAGCCATTGTCATGGACTCATTCAGACCTGTAGGCACAGGGAACCCCACCATAACATCTTTAATGGCATCAGAGAGACCCTCTCTGAAATTCTCCGCCAGGGCGCACTCATTCCACTGAGTAAGCACAGACCACTTACGAAATTTTTGGCAGTATATTTCAGCCTCATCTTGCCCTTGAGACAGGGCCATCAAGGCTTTTTCAGCCTGAATCTCTAAATGAGGTTCCTCATAAAGCAACCCCAAAGCCAGGAAAAACGCATCCACATTGAGCAACGCAGGATCCCCTGGTGCCAAAGCAAATGCCCAATCCTGAGGGTCGCCCCGGAGCAAGGAAATTACAATCCTGACCTGCTGTGCAGGATCTCCAGCGGAGCGAGATCTCAGAGACAAAAATAATTTACAATTATGTTTGAAATTCTGGAAGCGAGATCTATCCCCGGAGAAAAATTCAGGTAAAGGAATTCTAGGTTCAGATACAGGAGCATGAATTACAAAATCCTGTAAACTTTGACAGATGGAAACATGAAAGAAAAATAACATGAGGAAAATGTAACACTGGAATGACTGTGGGAATGACCCTGGCATATGTAGTCCTGCACCCTAGGTCCCAACTACGGGACCACACCGTACTACTATGCCTGACAATACAGAGCAGATAAGCACAAGGATAAATGCATTACACGGTAGCAGGAGCCAAGCAGAGCGGTCACAGAAATAAAACCCACAGATTACCTAAAACATATAAGACTAAGAGAGTAGCCTGTAAAAAATAGGCAAAATATAGAGAAAACGTTCATGTAGAACAGAGGCAGTCTGAATGAATACTACCCAAAGGCATGTCCTGCCTGACCTGTTCACCCTCCAATGAGAGTCCTAGTACGGGCTAAGAAAACCCATATAGGCAACATGTAACGCAGAGGCAGTCAAAAGTATACTACCTAAAGGCATGAAGTGCCTGAACCAGTTCAGCATGCAATCAGAGTCCTAGCTAGTGTGAAAGCAGCCTTAGGCAGGAGAAAGCACCGATTACAGTCAGTGAAGGAATATTTGCAGGTTCAACATGTAATAAATAGATGGTTTAGTGGGTCACTGTTTTTGTAAAGGGTGCACTGCTGAGGACAGTTTCTACTAGTGTATGGTACATTTATCAATGTGGATTTGCCTCTAATATTACAGGTACTGATACCCTGAGACCTTTGGACCTTAAATCACCAGAGTTAGCTATCTGCTAAAGCACAGGATCTACATGTCACCTACTCCAAGAGTGACACAGCGCAAAAACGCCACTATCAGGACTTATTTTTCATAACACACACGTGGACTAGTAAGTGACTAAGTGACCAATCATTACTATATATTAGGTCGGACTCGGAGTTCCACTTGCGAGAGCCTCGCATCACTTCACCCTGCACAGCCGCCCGTTCTTTGGACAGGAGTGTGCAGCTGCATAGAAATACGGACGTTTCGGGTGATGCAATGCAAGACGCGTGCATCACTCTCGCAAGTGAGACTCCAGCCTCACTGCAATCATTGGTCTTGACCCCAATTGCTTATCTTCCTGTTTGCATGGGAAAATTGCAGTCAATCCCTACTTCCTTTTATAGTTGCATAAATAGCAACAATCATCTGAGACCTTAACATGCTGCAGTTATCAGCCACATGGGAGGCCAGGTTAATGCTCATGGCCGACAATTGCTATAAAAATCATAAAGTTGACAACAGAAAATGCTCTTGATTTCACAGCAATTTTAGGCCAAAATGGAAAGTAGTGATCAAGCCAAGGAACTTTTAGATGAACAGGCACCTCCATCCAAGAAACAGAAGTCTGCAAGTCAGAAAAGAAAAGCAGTTATTGGAAGAGAAAGTTAAGAAGCTCACTACCATTGATCACTTTTTTAGGAAGTCTACACAAAAGGACAGTGGAGAGTCAACCAGTTGCACTACATCAGGAATTCAACCAAGTTCGAGTGTCTCTGTGGAAGCATTTTCCAGCACTGATGACGTTGCAGAAGAAATTGAAGAAATTGAATATTCTTCACATCAACAACTCCTTCTCAGTGTTTCTGAACCTCGGTCAGAACTAACCAATGATCCTGCTGAATGGCCTGAATTAATTTCTGATGTGCTGAGATACCAGGCAATAAAAAGGGGTCCCAAACAAGTGAGATTGGAAAATTTCCCGCTTACAGACTTTTCTGATGGTTCAAAGAGACGCTTCACTTGTACCCATTACTACAGGTCGATGGGTACTGGAATAAAGGTTTTACAAGACTGGCTTGTTTACTCCACGGTTGGAGATTGCATATATTGTTTCTGTTGATGGTTGTTTGCCAATGAAGCAAAATCTGTGTTTTCAAGTCCTGCTGGTTTCAGGGACTGGAAGCATGTCAGTGGTAAGGGATCTTCTCCAGTTATGAAAAATGGAAAGAGCTGGAAGTTAGCTTAACATCTGGAAGAGCCATTGACAAAAATTTGCGTAGGCAAATCCATTTGGAATAATAATATATTAGCGTGAAGTTTTGTTTTGGAAACTGAAGGTGATTCGATGGTTGGCAAAAAACAATCTCCCATTCAGAGGATCATCAGATACTGTATTCACAAAACATAACAGGATTTTTCTCCAGTTTTTGGAACTGACACTTGCAGCGCGCTAAAGAAGGCACAAATGTGCATTATTTGAGCAAAGATATGCAAAACAACTTTTTACATTTGATTGGAGATGCAGTAATTCAAATAATAATGGAAAAAGTGAAGGGAGCTAAATTTTTCAGCATCATCGTAGACTGCACACCTGACATCTCTAAGCAAGAGCAGTTGTCCCGAGTGCTGCGATATGTGGTCATGGATGAAATTAGCAAAACAGTGGAGGTCAAAGAAAGCTTCTTGGAATTTCTGCATGTCACAGACACAACTGGAAAAGGCCTAGCAACAGTTGTGTTAGAAAGATTGACAGAACAGCATCAGTTGTGTGTCTCAAATATTCGTGGCCAATGCTATGATAATGGAGCTAATATGAGGGGACAATATAAATGAGTGCAGGCCATTGTTTTGGAGAAAAACCCTCATGGATTCACTTTGTACGTACCCTTTTGTAGTATCATTATGTGTTTGGTATGACATCTTGCTGCAGGTCAACCAAATCAGCCTGGCTCTACAGACGAAAACTATGAACCTCTCCAACACAATTCCACTGGTTGAGGCCATCACTACAGCCTTCACAGAGTATTTCACGTGGGTTTCAAACAAGCAGAAAGTAAAGCTGCCGATATATGTAAGAAGCTTGATATACCCACCGAGTACTCAGCAAACAGAATTAGGAAAAAAACTCGTCAATGCAATGATAAAGATTGCCAAGAGCCAGCATGCCAGCAAGCAAGTGCACGTTATATTTGAAGAAATATTCTTCAAGCCTTTACTTAAAACTGTGCTTGATGAAATCGAAACAAGATTTGTTTTCTTAAAAAAAATTCATGGCCAAGTTTGGATTTCTCAGTGACATAAAAAAAAAGCAGCCACTGACTTGCCGACATTACAACAGCAATGTTTAAACTTTGCTGATCCAGCAGTTGATGGAGAGATTCTGCTGGAGGAATTGAAGACACTGGCTAGGATGCTGCCTGATCATCTAACTCCACAGGAAACACTGCAATATCTATTTTCTAACTCGCTGAACCTGGCCTTCCCAAATCTGTTATTGGCATTGAAGCTCCTGCTAACAGTGCCCGTTTCAGTTGCGTCAGCTGAAAGAAGCTTCAGTAAACTGAAGCTTATTAAAAACTTCCTCAGGTCCCAGATGTCTCAAGAAAGGTTAAATGTATTGGCAATTCTTTCAATTGAGTCACAAGAAGCAGAATGTGTAGATTTTAATCAAGTTATACGTTATTTTGCAGCTGAAAAAAACAGGAGAAAAGCTTTTCAGCAATTTTCAAATCAAATCTTTGGTTTGCCACCGAATTGCACTACTGGTTTATTTTTTTTTGTTTTCTTGTTTTTATAGCTCTTAAACTGCATTTTTGCACATGACACTTATTGGGGTAAGTCATCAGCACTACAAATCGACAGTGAATTCAAAACAATGGGACAATGAATACTGATGTGTTGTGATGCTGCAACCCATTTTGCACTTTTACAAATGTTCTACATATATACTTTCTAATGTTTACTTTAAAAAGTTTTCCATTAAAAATTTGTCATATTCAATGAATGCAGTTTTTTTTTTTGCAGCAAGTTCAGCTAACAATAAAATGCCTACTGGTAACTGAGGAAGAGGGAGTAGGTCACAAAAATTGTAGAGTTTACAATAGCTATCACTCATGTAAGAAGTGAAATCTGGCATTGTACTATACCTATATTTCTCTGCTGTATCTGTGCATCATGAATCATGGTTTGTATTAAAGGGGGGCCACTGAGACTCTTTCGCCCGGGGCTCTCATAAACCTGGAGCCGGCCCTGAAAAGGGGCAAACACTTTTTCACACCACTGTATATATCAGAGGTCTCAAACTACATTCCTCGAGGGCTGCAAACAGGTCATGTTTTCAGGATTTCCTTGTATTGCACAGGTGATAATTTAATCAACTGCAGAGAATGATTCCAGCACCTTGTGCAGTGCTAAGGAAATCTTGAAAACACGCATGGTCTGAGGCCCTCGAGGAATGCATTTTGAGACCCCTGGTATATATGGATGTCTGACCGACATAAGTGGGCAGGGCTATTTTTCCCTTCTACTACCCCTGCCTATGATAAGCAATAAGAAGTTCGACAATCTAGTGTATAAATAGCTGACATATGAAAAAAAATAAATGAATGATGAAAATGGTCACAGCAGTCTGCAACCTCAGCACAGTGTCGTGACATTCCTATTGCAATATATACTGGATATATTGGATGCTATCATTCAAGTACTACTGATAAGCTCTATCACCTTCACCTTGGTCCTGAACAACAATAATAAAAAAGTTTTTTGGCCATGGACATGCTAACATATTCCCATAAAACAATTACAAATTGCTATGGCACTTTAAATAAATAATTATAAAAGTAGTCAACAGTAGCAGGACAAGCAGTTTTTACAAATTTCAAGCCACTGTAATTTTACACAAAGCACATTAAACTGCATAGTTGACAATAGTCAATTTTTGGAACAAAAGAATTTGGTCAACTGTAGCAGGCCAAGTGGCTTAAAAAAATTTCAAACCACCATAATTTCACACAAAGCACGTTAAACTGTATGGATGACAAGTTGATTTTTGGAAGTAACCTATAGTGGTCACCTATAGCAGACCAAGTAATTTTTAAAAATGTAAAACCAACGTAATATCATACAAAGCACGATAAACTGTATGAATGACAACGGCCAATTTTTGTAACAAAAAATGTGGTCAATTGTAGCAGGCTAAGCAGTTTTAAATAATGTTAAACCATTGTAATTTCTCACGAACCAGGTTAAACTGTATGGATGACAATAGTCAATTTTTGGAACCAAAAAATGTGGTCACCTATAGCAGGCCAAGTAGTTGTTAAAAATGTAAACCCACCATAATTTCACACAAGGCATGTTAAACTGTATAGATGACAATACTCAATTTTTGGAACAAAAAAGATTTTGTCACCTGTAGCAGGCCAAGCAGTTTTTAAAAATGTAAAACCAACATAATTTCATGCAAAGCATGCTAAACTGTATAGATGACAATAGTCAATTTTTAGAACAAAAAATGTGGTCAACTGTAGCTAGCCAAGCGGTTTTTAAAAATTTCAAACAACCGTAATTTTGCACAAAGCACCTTTAACGGTATGGACGACGATAGTCAATTGTTTCATCCAAACAAAATGTGGTCACCTGCAGCAGCTATATATTTAGCAACGGACTGCAAAGCCCCAAGCCCTGCCAAGAGGCTGTATTCAGCCACTCTCCCTACTCCAGCTGTACGTAGGCTAAATGCAGGATATATTACATAGAAACAGCAAATTACAAGATTAGCCTTAAGAAGGACTTTTAGTATGATGGTTCAGCAAAGTATCACCACTAGAGGACTCTAATTCCTAAAACTGTGCACACAGGCCTGGACAACTACTCTCTCCCTCCAATAAGAACGGTCCCTGAGCTGCAATGGTGTCAGTCCTTTTATAACCTCTGATGAGGTAATGTGGTCTGACTGGAAGGCAATCCCTGCATATTTATAGGCTCAGTAACAGGCACCAAATATGCTGAGCTATGATACGAGTATTCAATCTGAGCGCTAGCTAATGCTCGATGAGTGCTGAGCATATCCGAGCACCTAGATGCTCGAGTGATATCCGAGTATCACTGTATCCCCATTGGGTCATACGTCCAAAATCCCCCGCAAAACGGGGTTCGGACGCATGAGCTGACGGGGCCATAGACTTAATGGTGACAGCAGTCTATGGCCACAGATGGGGACACAGATGCAATGATTTACTTTTATCAGAACAAATAGATCATAATTCTAAAGAAATCTTCATCTTCCTTCTATTCAAGTATTAATGAAAGTTTGGAATACAAATCATCTCAAAAATGATTATTAGTAACAAAACAAGATTCTCACTCTATTCACGCTCCTAGAGACTCATTCCTAATCTCTCTCTTTCCTCTTGGTCTTCTGCTGGAATTTATTATATAGAAAAAAAAAAAAAAAATATATATATATATATATATATATATATATATATATATATATATATATATATAAATACTATACGATTTATTGCTTCTGAGAATTTAGTGAAAAATACATTTTATCCAAAACAGATTTCTATAAATATCTTCCGCTTAGAACATTTCGCTCTAAGAACATCCTCTCCTCACTATTCTTCCCTTTATATCTTAGTTTCCTAAATGACTCACACGAAAAAAGGTATCAGTACTTTTTATTCCGTGTATTCTGGCCTAAACATATGTAGATGACAATCTCATATCCTTAAATGGGAATATGATTTGAGTAAAACTTTCAATATGTCTAAGTTCAAATGACTGTACAACAAATCATTCCTTTTTCATCCAGAAAAAAGCAGATGATTTTTCATTTGTATTGTCATCCGTGTGCAATCCATATGCCATTCATATGGCATCTGTATCACATTCGTTTTTATAAATCAGCAGTTAATAAAATTTACAAGACCAAATATGACTTCCTACGTTAAGAATTGCAACATATTTGTAAAAATCAGATGCTATGTGGTTGATCCATTTTTTTGTGTGTGCACCCATTGACTTATAAAGGCGAGCCTCATGAAAAATACAGAAGAGACTGGTGCATACTGAGATTTTTTTTCACGCTGACATTCAGTCCATCTGAAATAAACGAACATCTGGAAATCCTAACTGAATATTATTAGGCCGAATCCTATCAGTCAGAGGTAAGTTTTTTTTATGGACTGCACTCTGACGGTTGTGCTGACATACCCTAATACTTGGGTTATTGCATATAATATTTCTTAGTTTTCGTTCACACGACAGTATTTTTGGTCCTAGTGTTGTCCGTGAAACAAACTGACCTCATATAAACAGCACTCGGACTAACCATATAGCATCTGATTTTTATGGATACATTGCAATTCTTAACAAAGGAAACTGCATTTGGTCTTGTAAATTTTATTAACTGCTGATTAGTGTTGAGCGATACCGTCCGATACTTGAAAGTATCGGTATCGGAAAGTATCGGCCGATACCGGCAAAGTATCGGATCTAATCCGATACCGATACCCGATACCAATACAAGTCAATGGGACTCAAGTATCGGATGGTATTCCTGATGGTTCTCAGGGTCTGAAGGAGAGGAAACTCTCCTTCAGGCCCTGGGAACCATATAAATGTGTAAAAGAAAGAATTAAAATAAAAAATATCGCTATACTCACCTGTCCGACGCAGCCGGGACTTCAGCGAGGGAACCGGCAGCGTTGTTTGTTTAAAATTCGCGCTATTACTTGGTTACGTGAATTCCCGGCTTGTGATTGGTCAGGTCGGCCATGTTGCCGGGACGCGGACCAATCACAGCAAGCCGTGACGAAATTACGTCACGGCTTGCTGTGATTGGTCCGCGTCCCGGCAATATGGCCGCCCTGACCAATCACAAGCCGTGACGTCACGGGAGGCTGGACACGCGCTCATTTTAAAATGGGCGCGTGTCCAGCCTCCCGTGACGTCACGGCTTGTGATTGGTTGCGCCGCGGTCAACCAATCACAAGCCGGGAGGCTGGACGCGCTCATTTTAAAATGGGCGCGTGTCCAGCCTCCCGTGACGTCACGGCTTGTGATTGGTCAGGGCGGCCATATTGCCGGGACGCGGACCAATCACAGCAAGCCGTGACGTAACTTCGTCACGGCTTGCTGTGATTGGTCCGCGTCCCGGCAACATGGCCGACCTGACCAATCACAAGCCGGGAATTCACGTAACCAAGTAATAGCGCGAATTTTAAACAAACAACGCTGCCGGTTCCCTCGCTGAAGTCCCGGCTGCGTCGGACAGGTGAGTATAGCGATATTTTTTATTTTAATTCTCTCTTTTACACATTTTAACATTAATGTTGTTGCGATACCCGATATCCGATACCACAAGAGTATCGGAATCCCGGTATCGGAATTCCGATACAGCAAGTATCGGCCGATACCCGATACTTGCAGCATCGGAATGCTCAACACTACTGCTGATGCATAAAAACAAATGCCATATGGATGACTGTACAGATTAAAAAATCATCTATTTTTTCTGGATGAAAATGGGGAGACTTTTATATGGTTGTCTGAACTTAACCTAATGAGTACCATCAGAGGTGTAGCTAGGGTTTTGATCCGGGGGGGGGGCGAAGCTTCTGAGTGGGCCCCTAACCAGGTAACCTTGATTACAACTCGGTGATGCACCCTAATAGTGGAGGAGAACCTCAGCAGATGACAGCGCTATTACTGAAAATAATCTCTATACAAAGACCAGCATGGATATTACCGCCATATGGTCAGTGGTAGATACCAGTCTTACAGAACATATAAGAGATCACAGCACAGTAACAGATAATGACTTACTGCTGACGTCCTTTCTGATGGAATCGTTCATTTTTCCAGTCTTTTCCATCTGGCTCAGACACCATCTATTCCCAACCTGCGCAAACCCCTCATCCTGCTGATACCCCAATACTGAGCCGCTGCTGCCGTATGTGTCCCTATTACTGCACCTAATGCCCCAATACTGAGCCTCTGCTGCCGTATGTGACCCTATTACAGCCCCTGATACCCCAATACTGAGCCGCCGCTGCTGCCGTATGTGTCCCTTTTACTGCACCTAATACCCCAATACTGAGCTGCTGCTGCCGTATGTGCCCCTATTACTGCACCTGATACCCCAATACTGAGCCGCCGCTGCTGCTGTATGTGTCCCTTTTACTGCACCTAATACCCCAATACTGAGCTGCTGCTGCCGTATGTGCCCCTATTAATGCACCTGATTCCCCAATACTGAGCCGCTGCTGCCGTATGTGTCCCTATTACTGCACCTGCTGTGTGGTTCTCTGTGCCCTCTAAATTCTAAAGCACCCCTCTATAATATAGTAATGCCGGGTGCAAGTGCCCTAGAAAACAGTACCCATATTTTGCCCCTAGAAAGTAATAATGCCCTGTGTGCCCCTTTGATAGCCACAGTAACCTCAGTTCCCCTATAGCAATAAGTGCCCACTTTACATTTAATAATGTCCCGAGTCTCCCCCTGTACAGCTCCCCTTTACACAGCATGATGCTCTCTTATACACAGTATAATGCACCCACACAGTATACTGACTCCTTAGTAGCCCCCAAACTGTTTGATGGCTCCAACAATGTATAATGACCCCCACACTGTAATCTCCATACTGTATGATGGCCCCCTAGATAGCCTCCATATACAGTAGCATAATGCACCAAATAGTCCACAATATAGTATAATGCACTCACCATAGGCAGACTCTATAGCATACGGCAGCCCCCATAGGCAGACCCTGTAATAAGCCAGCCCCCATAGGCAGCCCCTGTAATAAGGCATCACCCCCATAGTCAGACCCTGTAATAAGGCAGCACCCCTATAGGCAGACCCTGTAATAAGGCAGCACCCCTATAGGCAGACTCTGTAATGAGGCAGCACCCCTATAGGCAGACCCTGTAATAAGGCAGCCCCCCCATAGTCAGACCCTGTAATAAGGCAGCCCCCATAGGCAGACCCTGTAATAAGGGAGCAGCACCCATAAAAAAAAATAAATACTCACCTCTCTTCTTCCTGGTTCCTGCACTGCTCCTGCTGATCTCCTAACAGCGGGCGCCGGGCAGTGACGTCATCGCGCCCGCTGTCAATGTCGGTGACGTCAGATGTAGACATTGACAGGGGATGATGGGAGAAGGAGCATAGCGCTCCTTTTCCCATCATTGCGATCAGCTGTATCGGCTAAATGCCGGTACAGCTGATCTTCCGATGATGGCGGGGGGCCCACTGCTGGCACCGGGCCCCCCCCGCTTGCTCAGGGGCCCCATAGCGGCCGGGTGGCAGAGCAGGGAGATCGATTCTCCCTGCTCTGCCACAGCATGTAACTGTATCGGTGCGCTACGCGCGCCGATACAGTTACAGTAGCATAGCTCCGGGTGGGCCCCCTCAGAGCGCCGGGGCGCCAGCACCCTCTGTCCCCCCGGTAGCTACAGTGCCTACAAGTAGTATTCAACCCCCTGCAGATTTAGCAGGTTTAATAAGATGCAAATAAGTTAGAGCCTTCAAACTTCAAACAAGAGCAGGATTTATTAACAGATGCATAAATCTTACAAACCAAAAAGTTTTGTTGCTCAGTTAAATTTTTATAAATTTTAAACATAAAAGTGTGGGTCAATTATTCTTCAACCCCTAGGTTTAATATTTTGTGGAATAACCTTTGTTTGCAATTACAGCTAATAATCGTCTTTTATAAGACCTGATCAGGCCGGCACAGGTCTCTGGAGTTATCTTGGCCCACTCCTCCATGCAGATCTTCTCCAAGTTATCTAGGTTCTTTGGGTGTCTCATGTGGACTTTAATCTTGAGCTCCTTCCACAAGTTTTCAATTGGGTTAAGGTCAGGAGACTGACTAGGCCACTGCAACACCTTGATTTTTTGCCTCTTGAACCAGGCCTTGGTTTTCTTGGCTGTGTGCTTTGGGTCGTTGTCTTGTTGGAAGATGAAATGACGACCCATCTTAAGATCCTTGATGGAGGAGCGGAGGTTCTTGGCCAAAATCTCCAGGTAGGCCGTGCTATCCATCTTCCCATGGATGCGGACCAGATGGCCAGGCCCCTTGGCTGAGAAACAGCACCACAGCATGATGCTGCCATCACCATGCTTGACTGTAGGGATGGTATTCTTGGGGTCGTATGCAGTGCCATCCAGTCTCCAAACGTCACGTGTGTGGTTGGCACCAAAGATCTCGATCTTGGTCTCATCAGACCAGAGAACCTAGAACCAGTCAGTCTCAGAGTCCTCCAAGTGATCATGAGCAAACTGTAGACGAGCCTTGACATGACGCTTTGAAAGTAAAGGTACCTTATGGGCTCGTCTGGAGCGGAGACCATTGCGGTGGAGTACGTTACTTATGGTATTGACTGAAACCAATGTCCCCACTGCCATGAGATCTTCCCGGAGCTCCTTCCTTGTTGTCCTTGGGTTAGCCTTGACTCTTCGGACAAGCCTGGCCTCGGCACGGGAGGAAACTTTCAAAGGCTGTCCAGGCCATGGAAGGCTAACAGTAGTTCCATAAGCCTTCCACTTCCGGATGATGCTCCCAACAGTGGAGACAGGTAGGCCCAACTCCTTGGAAAGGGTTTTGTACCCCTTGCCAGCCTTGTGACCCTCCACGATCTTGTCTCTGATGGCCTTGGAATGCTCCTTTGTCTTTCCCATGTTGACCATGTATGAGTGCTGTTCACAAGTTTGGGGAGGGTCTTAAATAGTCAGAAAAGGCTGGAAAAAGAGATAATTAATCCAAACATGTGAAGCTCATTGTTCTTTGTGCCTGAACTACTTCTTAATACTTTAGGGGAACCAAACAGAATTCTGGTGGGTTGAGGGGTTGAATAATAAATGACCCTCTGAAAAAACTTTTCACAATTTAAAAAAAAAATAAACAAAGAAATAACATTCTTTTTTGCTGCAGTGCATTTCACACTTCCAGGCTGATCTACAGTCCAAATGTCACAATGCCAAGTTAATTCCAAATGTGTAAACCTGCTAAATCTGCAGGGGGTTGAATACTACTTGTAGGCACTGTACACTACTGAGTACCATACAGACTAATCACCATGAAGCATATTGTTAAAAATGCCATTTAGATGATAAAATATGCCTCACAAACTAGCTAGCATGTTTTCCAAATCCTCTACAGCAGTGTTTCTCAACTCCAGTCCTCAAGACCCCGCAACAGGTCATGTTTTCAGGATTTTCTTAGTATTGCATAGGCGATGGAATTAATGCTTGAGCAGGTGATGAAATTATCACCAGTGCAACACTAAGGAAATCCTGAAAACATGACCTGTTGTGGGGTCTTGAGGACTGGAGTTGAGAAACACTGCTCTACAGAATGTTTTTGCAGGACTAAGTGTAAAAACTTCATTAGAAATATTTCTATACTTCACATATTTGTACATTGTAATAAGAACCCCCTAAGCCTTCATTTTCTAAACTGAATAACCTCAAGTTTAAAACATATACTGCAGTTCATCCTTACAGGGAATATCCCATCTTGGAAAATGCTATTTACCTGCAGATATAGAGTTAGTCTGTACGTGTATAGTATTACAATGCTGCCTGACCGCCAGTCTGAAAGAAAATCAACTTATGTCCTCTTGGGAGCTGCCGACATTCAATCTTTGATTGACAGCTCCTCTGCATAGATGCAGAGCTGGTTGGCAATCAAAGTGCTGGGGTGTGCTTATAGCCACCGCTCACCGTATAGGTAGAGATTGAGTGAGCGGTGACTGGTAGCTACACTTTCAGGAAGATGGTCGGGCAGTATTGTAATGCTATTGACCAGCATATTAACTCTATATTTGTATAGAATAGAACAGAATTTCCTGAAGTGTTAGGTTCCCTTTAATAACATAATTTAGCTACCGGTATGTCTTATAGAATGGAACCCAAACTTGTACACAGTATTGTGAGTGTAATTGTACAATTAATTTATGTGGACACATGATGTCCTTTAAATTTATGGCAGCATTCAGTCTTTTTGGGTAGGAGTCTTTCAGCATGGCACATCTTGAATTAACAATCTTTTGCATATTCTTCCTTGCATTACAGCTCCAAATCTGTCAGATTGTGAGGGCATCTTCTCTGTACAGCCCTCTTCTGGTCAACCCACAAATTTTCTATTGGATGCAGGTCTGGGCTCTGACTATGCCACTTCATAACCTTGATTTTCTGAGAAAGCCATTATTTTTTTAATTTGGAGGTTTACTTAGGGTTGTTGTTGTGCTGTAAGGTGAACTTCCTCTTCATCTTCAGCTTTTTAGCAGAGGTCTGAAGGTTTTGGTGGAAAACTGACTGACATTTGGAATTATTCAAAATTCTCTCCACCTTGATGAAAAATAGCCCCAAAGCATGATGTTGCCTCTACCATGCTTCATTATGTGTATGGTGTTCTTTTGGTCATGTGCAGTATTGGCATGATGCCAAACATACCTTCATTATTTATGCCCAAAATGTTCAACTTTGGTCTCATCAGACCATAACATGTTTTTCCATGTGCTTTTGGCAGACTTGATGTAATGATTAAGCAAAACATAGCCTTGGATATTTTTCTTAGTAAGAAAACGCTACCCCACAGACATACAAAGTATATGGGAGATTGTTGTCACATGCAGTACACAACCAGTACTTGCCAGTAATTCCTCCATCTACAGGGTGGGCCATGTATATGGATAGACCTAAATAAAATGGGAATAGTTGGTGATATCAACTTCCTGTTTGTGGCACATTAGTATATGGGAGGGGGAGAACTTTTCAAGATGGGTGGTGACCATGGTGGCCATTTTGAAGTAGGCCATTTTGGATCCAACTTTATTTTTTCCAATGGGAAGAGGGTCATGTGACACATCAAACTTACTGAGAATTTCACAAGAAAAACAATGGTGTGCTTGGTTTTTAAGTAGCTTTATTCTTTCATGAGTTATTTACAAGTTTCTCTCTGCGTACAGCCATTGACATGTCTCAGAGGTTAACACATGAGGAGCGGATAGAAATTGTGTTGATGTCTGGTGAACGCAGTACCCAGGTCATTGCAGCAGATTTCAATGCAAAACACCCTACGCAAGAAAACTGCCACCATTCCCATTTGATTTAGGTGTATCCGTATAAATGGCCCACCCAAAAAAGTTTGCCTCATCACTGAACATAATGTCCTGTGTAAACTGAGGGTCCTGTTCCATTTTTGTTTTGCCTATTCTGCAAACTCAGCTCACCGATCTGGGTCATCCTTGTTGAGATGCTGCAGCAGCTGGATTTTGTAAGGGTGCCATTTGTGAGTAGCTAATATCCGCCGAAGGGATGTTAGACTGATGCCAGAACGGATCGCTGAATTTGCAGAATGGGCAAAAAAAAAGTTGGAACAGGACCCTCAGTTTACACAGAACATTATGTTCAGTGATGAGGCAAACTTTTTTGGGTGGGCCATTTATATGGATACACCTAAATCAAATGGGGATGGTGACAGTTTTCTTGCATAGGGTGTCTTGCATTGAAATCTGCTGCAATGACCCGGGTACTGCGTTCACCAGACATCAACACAATTTCTATCAGCTCCTCAGGTGTTAACCTCTGCCACATGTCAATGGCTGTAAACAAAGAAAGACTTGTAAATAACTCATGAAAGAATAAAGTTATGTTAAAACCAAGCACTCCGTTGCTTTTCTTGTGAAATTCTCAATAAGTTTGATGTGTCACATGACCCTCTTCCCATTGGAAAAAATAAAATTAGATCCAAAATGGATGACTTCAAAATGGCCGCCATGGTCACCACCCATCTTGAAAAGTTTCCCCCTCCCATATACTAATGTGCCACAAACAGGAAGTTGATATCACCAACCATTCCCATTTTATTTAGGTGTATCCATATACATGGCCCACCCTGTACTTTAATTTTGGTGTAGACCTTTTGGCGCCCTCAAGGATCAATTTTCTTGTCTTTTCATCGCATTTTGAGGAACCCCCAGGTCAATGTAATGTCATTGTTGTACCGAATTTAAATCACTTCTTGATGACCTTCATAGTGTTCCATGACATATCTAAAGCCCCAGAAAACATGTTTGTACCTTTCTCCTGACAGATAACGTTCAACAATGGACCATGTATGACTTTTGCTGTAAAATGCAACTAAGAAAGTGTCAGGAAAATCCTACTAGAACAGCTAAACTTTATATGGGGCTAATCAGAATCACTGTAAATGATAGCAGACAACTGTCCCCTATTTAAAATGAGTTTAAATGTGATTGGCTAATTCTGAGTACAGCCACAGCCTCAATTACAAGGGGTTTATATACTTTTAACATCCACCCACTGTACTTTACCTTAAAACTTGTCCATAATAAAATGTAATAGGAACTAATCAAACCGGCACCCCTAGGTTGGGAGCTTTGCATATCAAAAATAAAACTATCAAAAGACTTCTTCCATTTCTACATTTTAACTAGTATTAAGAAAGTGTTATAATTCTCAACGTCATAAGTGGGAAAAAGTGGAAGTAAAGTATGATTTATGGAAAGTACCAAGTAAATTTCATTTTGCTTGTTTGTCTAGTCACTATTTACTCCTGACTTTACTTTACAACTATCAGGATTATACTCTTTATATGGTCATGACTAACGTCGGCAAGTTTTTCCCATAATTCCATGGCATAAATTAGTCTGTGGAATTTCATTACCAAGGTATAGAGAGCTGAGCAAGTGATGTGCGTTATCTTGTTCACAATAAAGGCAGTCACTATACAATACCCACATGTAGGATTTTTAGAAAGAAAGGTTTGTTTATATCTTCCAGGGGTGCTTGGGTTTCAGCAAAAAGTGATATTTTGCAATATTTACTTGTATAAATCATACAATTTTCCTAAGGACTTTTTGTTTCAAATTTGTTTACATTGTCTATAGGTCTACCTGAGATATCCGAGCGCAGTATTGAGCTTTTTACGGCAATCCCATAGAATAGAGTGGCGTTGCGCATGCTCAAGCTCTGCTCCATTCAGAGGGGACCCTGTTATTCAATAGCAAACTTCATAATTTTATGTGTTGTGGATAAAAACCTGTCCTGGTCATGTGATTGATACACAGTAGGGTAACGGTCTGTCCATCACATGATCGACAGATTATAATCCACTGCCAGTAAACTATGAAGTTTTCTACTGAATGACAGCAAGGAGAAAAATATGTATAAAATTAATATATTAAACAGAGTATATTAGAAAATGGTTCAAATGTTCATTATACAAACAATAAGATTTAAAGCGAACCTGTCATCAGTGATCTGCCTCCTATTTTAAATACTGCACTTGTGCAGTTCATATTGTCATCTTTGTAAAAAAAACAGTCACTACAGCAAAATGGTGCGGGCGCCATTTTCCTGCAGCTAATTTTTTTTTCCTCCAACAGAATGGCAGCGGTAGCTCTTGTGCAGTAGCATCTATCGGCGGCACCCTGTTGGAGGAAAAAAAAAATTGTCTGCAAAAAAATGGCGCTGGAGGCAGCACTTGTGCTCGATAGATTCTACTGTGCATGCGCTGCCACCGGCGCCATTTGTGCATGCGCTGCCATCGGCGCCATTTTGGAGCAGTGAAATATTTTTTTTCCAAAAAACACAATATGAACTGTGCAAACGCAGTATTTAAAATAGCAGGCAGGTCACTGAGGGATCATTGACCTGTCATTTAAGCTCATGAGGATGAATATGTAAGCAGATACAAATACAAATAAGGAGCCATCATTTAAGGGATTATCCCAGCACTAAATTAGCTACTGAACATGTCAGTGGTCCAGTGGACTTTTTCAGAGGAAATAAAAATAATAGCAGAGGGCACCATAACAAGTATGTGACAGCAATATCTAGACACGGGGGAATTTGTTGGTAATATTAATAGTGATGAGCGCACACTAAAATGCTCAGGTGTTCGTTGCTCGGGTCGAGTACTCGGTTACTCGGACAGAACAACGAGCCCAATGTAAGTCTGTGGGAAACCCGCGCATTTTTACCGCAATCCCCCGGGGGTCCTTTTAAGGTCTAAACACATCTGAAAATTATGGAAACACTGCTCAAATGACGCTGTAAGCAATGTTGTCAGAGTTTCACACTATTTTTACAGGTGCACCAAAAAACATACAAAACCGAAGCCAAAATGGATTTTGCTGGGAAATATGTTAAGGAACATCCTTTCCAAGGTAATGACTTGTATATAAGGCAAAATAACTAACCCCAATCAAAAATGTTCCTCCACCACTTGGGCTATGTTCACACGCAGCGTTTTTGATGCATTTTTTTAACTTCAGCATTGCTTACAACCAATACAAATGCATTCACTGGGAAATGTCATTGTAATATTTAACAATCCTAGCTGGCCATGTGGTGTGTGACACCTAAGGAGACACATCTTGTTTCATGTATGAAGAGGGACTCTTAAAGTCACAGAGCCTATTTTAGAGGGCATAAGGCAGCATTAATATTCTTAAAGGGCCATTATTAAACAGTGGGTATCCTATACTGTTAATACCTATGCAGTGAGTGGCTGGGCTGCCAAAAATTAGGGTGCACCTCAATACATCTTTCACGAGACGTACAGGAGGGCCTCCTGAAAAATGTTGCAGTGAATGCAAAGACTGCCCTGCACCAAAGTTACATGCACCCCAATATCCCTTTCAGCAGATGTACATGAGGGCTACATGACAAAATTGTTCACATTAGAAAAAAGTGTGTCTCCCATACTGTTTGCTTAAGCATTGAATGCAAGCCATGGCCTGCCCCAAAGTTACATGCACCCCAATAACCCTTTCAACCCAGGTACTGGATGGCCACAGGAAAACCCATTTCACATTATTTATTTCTTACTCCCATACTGTTTGCCTATGCAGTGAATGCAATGCCTGCCAAAAATTAGGAGGCACCCCAATAATCCTTGGAAGAGACATAGAGGTGGGCCTTCTGAAAACATTGTTCCCATAATTAGGAAGTGGGTCTCCCATAGTGTTTGCCTATGCAGTGAATGCAAGGCCTGGCAAAAATTAGCAGGCACTCCAATGCCCCTTGAAAGAGACGTGGAGGAAGGCCTCATAAAAAAGTGTTCCGATTATAAAGGAGTGGGTCTCCTATACTTGGAATGCCCATACACTAAGTGCATGGGCTGACCAAAATTTCCCCCTGGGGGGTACATGTTGTTTTTTTTTTTAATTTACGGGCATCATAGATACCCTTGCAAAAAACTAGACTGGCTGTAGCATCACAGAACACATTCACCCTGGTGTTCTAGTGGTGGTGGATGATGAGGAGAAGGAGGAGGACACCAAATAGCCAAAATCAGGAAGCGTATACCCATGTGTGGGTGTGAAGAGGTGCATGGGAATACACCTCCCAAAAAGACACTTTATTGGAGGTTATGTTTCGCTGTTATCATTTGGTAGTGTAGAGAAATCTGACCCAATCCAGCCCTTGTTCATTTTTATAAGAGTCAGCCTGTCTGCATATTCAGTTGACAAGTGAATGCGCTTATCTGTTATAATTCCACAAGCGGCACTAAAAATCCGCTCTGACAAAAAGCTAGCAGCAGGGCAGACCAGAACCTCCAAGGCGTAGAGAGCCAGTTCATGCCACGTGTCCAGCTTGGATATCCAATAATTAAAAGGCACAGAGAAATCACAGAGGACGTTGGTACGGTCAGCAAGGTACTCCATCAGCATCTTCCCAAACATTCCATTCCTTGCGACATTACCCCGTGCCTCAGGGCCAGGGCGATGAGAGGGTCTGAGAAAACTGTCCCAGAACTTTGCCAGTGTTCCTCTGACACTGCTGGATTGGAGTTGTGTCTCTCTCACCTGTACTCTTTGGTTGTCCAACGAACTGTGACATCTGCCGCCAGCATTTTCAGATGGGAATTTTTTTAATAATTCAGGAACAATGGCCCTCTGTTACTGAACCATTTTAGAACACCTGTCTGCCTCTGGAAGAAGAGATTGAAAGTTCTCCTTGTAGCGTGGGTCTAGAAGTGCCACCATCCAGTAATGAGTATCACTGTAAATTTTCATAATGCGAGGGTCATGGGAAAGGCAGCACAACATAAAGTCAGCCATGCGTGCCAGACTGGTACAAGGCAAGCCGTCGGTGTCCTCACCAACAGGACAACTGACCAAGATGTCCTCCTCCTCCTCCCTGTCTGCAGACCATCCGCGCTGAACAGACGGTATGACAGTTGTGCTTGTAGTACCATCTATAGCGCATGAAAGTAGCTCCTGTTACTCTTCCTCCTCTTCCTCATTGTCAGCCAATCCACTTTGGGATTACATGAGGCTGGGCTCTGTGCAGAGGCGTAGCTAGGGTTTCAACTTAGGGGGGGCGAAACATCTGAGTGGGCCCCTAACCAGCTAACCCTGATTACAGCTACGGTTGCGCACTCTAATTGTGAATATAGTGGAAACTCAGAATATGACCCTACTGTTATTGAAAATAAATCTATATACAAAAACGAACATTGACGCTACCGCCATATTGTGACCATATGCAACTTTGATGGTCACAATACTCTGAGTGCCCCTATAACAACGATGCTTATGTGCCCACTTAACATTTAATAATGTCCCCTAAGTTCCCCCATGTACTGCTCCATTATACACAGTATGGTGAGCTTAAAGCTTCCTTATACACAGTCTAAGGCCCCCACAGCTCCCCTATACACAGTATGGTGATTCTATAACTCCCCGATACACCGTATAATGTTCTCACTGCTTCCCTTTACACAGTATGATCCCACTGCTCCCCTATAGATAGTATGAGCCCAATGCTCCCCTATACACAGTATAATGCTGACAGAACTCCACTATAGAAAGTATAATGCCCCCAGAGCTCCCCTATATACAGTGTAATGGGCCAACAGCTCCCATATGCACAATATGCCTTTACAGTTCCTTTATACACAGTATGGTGGGTCCACAGCTCCCTTATACACAGTGTGATGGGCCCGCAGCTCCCTTATACACAGTATGATGGGCCCGCAGCTCCCTTATACACAGTATGATGGGCTCACAGCTCCCTTCTACACAGTATGATGGGCCCGCAGCTCCCTTATACACAGTATGATGGGCCCGCAGCTCCCTTATACACAGTATGATGGGCCCGCAGCTCCCTTATACATAGTATGATGGGCCCGCAGCTCCCTTATACACAGTATGATGGGCCCGTAGCTCCCTTATACACAGTATGATTGGCCCGCAGCTCCCGTATACACAGTATGATGGACTTACAGCTCCCGTATACATTGTCTGATGGACCCGTAGCTCCCGTATACACAGTATGATGGACTCACAGCTCCCTGTCATGATTTGGATGCCCCGGTCATTTACTCATCCTCCGGCGTATTCACTATTTTGTGGCACTGCTGCTGCTCAAACTTGTGAGTGCAGCTTCTGACAGGCCAGAAGTTAGAAGCTATGTCACAAGCGCTCAATGTAAGACTATGAGGCTATGTGCACTTGTTGCGGATTCGTGTGCGGATTTACCGCGGATTTCCTGTGTTTTTTGTGCAGATTTCACCTGCGGAATCCTATACAGGAGCAGGTGTAAAATGCTGCGGAATCTTCAAAAAGAATTGACATGCTACGGAAAATACAACGCAGCGTTTCCGCGCAGTATTTTCCGCACCATGGGCACTGCGGATTTCTTTTTCCATAGGTTTACATGGTACTGTAAACCAGATGGTAAACTGCTGCGAATCCGCAGCGGCCAATCCGCACCGTGTGCACATACCCTGAGAGTGAGGAAGAGGCCAGAACGAGGCTCCCACAGACTCACACTGATTAGTGACCTCTGCGCTGCTCCATGAAACAGTGGAGCCTCAGACAGGTCACAAACTGCAGGAGACGGAGCCGAGCGGAGACAGAAACAGATGAAAACGCCAGAAGATGAGTATCAGACAGAGGACAGGGGACTTGGATTGTCAGCACCGCTCCAGCAATTAAATAAAAAATAATGCTGGAGTGGTGCTGTAAATGTGATGCAGCTCTTGGTTACTGTATGCGGCTCCTTATACTAATACTCATAAAAGACCCAGGTAGTACGTATCAAAAGCCCCCTGCCCCCCCATCTCCAGCCTCCCCAGACAGCAAATATTACGTGATGGAGTACATATAATATCATAACAAAACATTATAATATTCAGCCCCCAGTTCCCTGTCCCCCCTCCCCCACTTCAGCCCCAATATCCCCATCAACTCACATCCACCCCCTCAGTGCCCTGTCCCACCTTCAGCCCCCACAACACCCCCATGGTGTCACATTTACCCCCCAGTGCCCTGTCTCCCCTCCCCCACAACACCCCCATGGTCTCACATTCACCCCCCAGTACCCTGTCCCCACTCACTCACTTTCAGCCCCCACAATACCCCAACGGTCTCACAGTGACATACCTGAATTGAATAAACATAAGTTCCATCCCCACTTACTGATAAAGTTTGCACTGCAGGCAGGACCAGGAAGTGAAATGCACGGTGGGCACTAGGACCCAGCGTGCCTGAGCCAATCCCAGCGTGCACAGAGTGAAGAATGCTGCAGCCAGGAAAAGCTTCATGATCAGGTCAGACGGGCGAAACCATTCACTGCAGGGGGGAGACTCTGCAGCCGCCACTGTGCTAGTAGCCAGCCTGCAGCTTGTCAGACGGGAGCAGGCATTATACTGCTCTGCTCCTATGCGGTGTTCTGCCTCGTCACAGAAGTGGCCCTGGCTCCCAGTGGGCCCCTTCATGTGACAGGGCCCGGGGCGACGGCCCCCTCTGCCCCCCCAGTAGCTACGCTACTGGCTCTGTGTAATCACCCTATATGGTTCCTAGCTCCATGTCCTTGTGCTCCGCCTGCAATGCATCCTCTTTCATTGTGAGCAGAGACCTTTTCAGAATGCAGAGGAGTGGGATGGTGACGCTAATTATGGCATCATCGCCGCTCACCATCTTAGTGGATTCCTCAAAGTTTTGCAGGATGGTACATACATCTCTGGAAAAATTTAAGAGACCACTGCAAAATGTTCAGTTTGTCTGATTTTTCTCTTTATAGGTATATTTTTGAGTAAAATGTAAACTGTTCTTTTATTCTATAAACTTCTGACAACATGTCTCCGAATTTCCAAGCAATAATTTTTGTATATTTCTTCTGACAAAGAAAAATGGTAAAAAAAAAAAAAAAACCCCAGTGCTTTCAGACTTCAAATAATGCAAAGAAAACAAGTACATATTCATTTAGAAGCAACAATACTAATGTTTTAACTCAGGAAGAGGTTCAGAAATCAATATTCTGTGGAATTACCATGATTTTTAATCACAGCTTTCATGCGTCTTGGCATACTTTCCACCAGGTTTTCACACTGCTTCTGGCACAAAAATGTAAGCAGCTCTTTGTTTGATGGCTTGTGACTAGTGTTGAGCGATACCGTCCGATACTTGAAAGTATCGGTATCGGAAAGTATCGGCCGATACCGGCAAAGTATCGGATCCAATCCGATACCGATACCCGATACCAATACAAGTCAATGGGACTCAGGTATCGGACGGTATTCCTGATGGTTCCCAGGGTCTGAAGGAGAGGAAACTCTCCTTCAGGCCCTGGGAACCATATTAATGTGTAAAAGAAAGAATTAAAATAAAAAATATCGCTATACTCACCTGTCCGACGCAGCCGGGACCTCAGCGAGGGAACCGGCAGCGTTGTTTGTTTAAAATTCGCGCTTTTACTTGGTTACGTGAGGTCCCGGCTTGTGATTGGTCAGGGCGGCCATGTTGCCGGGACGCGGACCAATCACAGCAAGCCGTGACGAAATTACGTCACGGCTTGCTGTGATTGGTCCGCGTCCCGGCAACATGGCCGCCATTAACCAATCACAAGCCGTGACGTCACGGGAGGCTGGACATGCGCGTATTTTGAAAAGCGCGCGTGTCCAGCCTCCAGTGACGTCCCGGCTTGTGATTGGTTAATGGCGGCCATGTTGCCGGGACGTCACTGGAGGCTGGACACGCGCGCTTTTCAAAATACGCGCATGTCCAGCCTCCCGTGACGTCACGGCTTGTGATTGGTTAATGGCGGCCATGTTGCCGGGACGCGGACCAATCACAGCAAGCCGTGACGTAATTTCGTCACGGCTTGCTGTGATTGGTCCGCGTCCCGGCAACATGGCCGCCCTGACCAATCACAAGCCGTGACGTCACGGGAGGCTGGACACGCGCGCTTTTCAAAATACGCGCATGTCCAGCCTCCCGTGACGTCACGGCTTGTGATTGGTTAATGGCGGCCATGTTGCCGGGACGTCACTGGAGGCTGGACACGCGCGCTTTTCAAAATACGCGCATGTCCAGCCTCCCGTGACGTCACGGCTTGTGATTGGTTAATGGCGGCCATGTTGCCGGGACGTCACTGGAGGCTGGACACGCGCGCTTTTCAAAATACGCGCATGTCCAGCCTCCCGTGACGTCACGGCTTGTGATTGGTTAATGGCGGCCATGTTGCCGGGACGCGGACCAATCACAGCAAGCCGTGACGTAATTTCGTCACGGCTTGCTGTGATTGGTCCGCGTCCCGGCAACATGGCCGCCCTGACCAATCACAAGCCGTGACGTCACGGGAGGCTGGACACGCGCGCTTTTCAAAATACGCGCATGTCCAGCCTCCCGTGACGTCACGGCTTGTGATTGGTTAATGGCGGCCATGTTGCCGGGACGTCACTGGAGGCTGGACACGCGCGCTTTTCAAAATACGCGCATGTCCAGCCTCCCGTGACGTCACGGCTTGTGATTGGTTAATGGCGGCCATGTTGCCGGGACGCGGACCAATCACAGCAAGCCATGACGTAATTTCGTCACGGCTTGCTGTGATTGGTCCGCGTCCCGGCAACATGGCCGCCCTGACCAATCACAAGCCGGGACTTCACGTAACCAAGTAAAAGCGCGATATTTAAACAAACAACGCTGCCGGTTCCCTCGCTGAGGTCCCGGCTGCGTCGGACAGGTGAGTATAGCGATATTTTTTATTTTAATTCTCTTTTTTACACATTATTACATTAATGTTGTTGCGATACCCGATACCCGATACCACAAAAGTATCGGATCTCGGTATCGGAAATTCCGATACAGCAAGTATCGGCCGATACCCGATACTTGCAGTATCGGAATGCTCAACACTACTTGTGACTATCCCATCATCCTCTTGATTACATTCCAGAGGTTTTCAATGGTGTTGAGGTCTGGAGATTGGGCTGCCCATGACAGGGTTTTGATGTAGTGGTCTCTTAATTTTAGCCACAGCTGTATGTCTGACATCCATGTCCACTCCTGAGGTCTTATGTGTGAAGTCTGAACTGAATAACGACCGCCTTGTTGAATCTGGTAGTCAACAACTGCCCTCTTCTGCTCACAAATCCTTTCAAATATATGCAGTGTAGAGTTCCAACGCGTGGGGACATCACACGGCATGGCAAGGGCGGCTGAAGCTGTAGTTGACTTTCTAAAATGGGCACACAGGCGGCGTACTTTCACAAGCAGATACGGCAGCTCCAGGTAGATTTTGAGAAACAGCTGAACCACGAGGTTAAGCACATGGGCCAGGCATGGCACATGTGTGAGCTCGCCTCGCCTCAGAGCCGCCACCAGATTTCGGCTATTGTCACACACGACCATGCCTGGCTGTAGGTACAGCGGTGTCAGCCACAGATCTGCCTGCTCTTTCTGAGCTGTCCACAACTCTTCAGCATTGTTCGGTTTGTCACCTAAGCATATTAGCCTCAGCACAGCCTGTTGGCGCTTTGCTGAGGCAGTGCTGCAGTGCTTCCAGCTTGTGACTGATGTGCTACTTTTGGAGATGGAGGCTGAAGAGGAGAAGGAGGAGCACTTGTCCACGTGTCCGTGGTTAGGTGGACTTTCCCAGTGACAGCATTGTTGAGGGTACGGGTAATGTTGTGGGACACGTGCTTGTGTAATGCCTGGACGGCACACTGGGAGAAATAGTGGCAGCTGGGGACCGAATACCTTGGGACGGTCCTGGTACATATTGCCGGATGTCAGCTATGATAATCAGCTGACACCCGGCAGCGATCGCCCGCTCTTCCCCTGTGAGCGCGGCCGATCGCCTATGACGTACTATTCAATCCATGGGAAGTAGGGCCCATCCCATATGGACGGAATAGTACGTCTAATGACAGAAAGGGGTTAAATATGTGGCCTGGATTTTTTTTTGGCCCATCAAAATTGTGTCAATAAGTAGGCTATAATACTAAAAAAAAATTGTTGGAGTACTAAAATTGTAAAATATTTAGCGCAATGATATGTGATGCGTGTGGCGTACAAAACACAGTGATAAATATATGAACTACAGCATTATATTTTTTGGACAGCTAAATATTTTTTGGTCAGCAAAATTGTGTCCAAAAATGTTGTAAGACACTCCACAAAATACTACAGTACCACAAAAAAGGCCAGAATTTTCTGCGCCCTCAGATGTGATACCTGGGATGGATAAAGCTGTTGTGTTAAAAAGACCTGGCTGTAGTCTGCATTGTGAACAAGCAAATAAATGTAGAAAAAAGGGGGCTCTGGATTTCTTTGTAATAAAATTAGCAGGATTCAAGTACAAAAAATAATTATTCCTAGTCACAGATACCTGCAGCTAGGTATAAATAATAGGCAGCAGCAGACAGTAATGGACCCTTTTGATGTATGCAGTGAGATCTATATACTCACATACAGTGCCAGCAGGCCTTGCACTGATGTGGATATGTGCACATAGACTCCCCTGCCTACCTAGCACTGCAATCTATATACTCCGTAATTAGCCCTAAAAAGGACTGTTGGTTTAGCTGGATTTGTGGATTGAACACTAGTAGACCCACACTAACTAATAAAAGCACAAATCTGACCCTGTCTCAGCAGCAGCTCTCCCTACACTAGCTGAGTCCGGAGCAGAATGTGCTGAGCAGGGTGGCGCCAGGTCTCTTATAGACCTGATGATGCTGTGCAGCCAGCCAATCACTGTAACACCACAACAAAGATGGCTGCGGCATTACAGTGCATGGCAAACAGTCCCTGCATGTTGATTGGTGCTCTAAAGACCGCCAAAAATGCAGGGCGGAGACCCGAGCTCCCGCCAAATAATACTGGAAATGCTCGGTGCTCGCCGAGTACACCGAGTACAGTGATACTCAGGTGAGTAACGAGTAGTGGCGAGCACGTTCCCTCATCACTAAATATTAATCTAAATTTTGTTATTTTATTGATTTAATAGCGTAAATTCATGTTTATTTGTGGGACAACACTTACAACACCATTTTTGGTCAAGAAGATGTATCACCAGGTCAAAAGTAACCAGTTTTTGCTTTTACTTTATTCCCGTTGCATCCCAGAGTATTGTGTTCTTTTTTTTTTTATTGTACTTCCTCATATGCTTCCAAAAGCCTTTTTATTTCATGGTAATTTTTATGGTTCTTACCATGGAATTGTTGATTATAGGGTAATAACTAGTGATGAGCGAGCATGCTCGAGTGGTCTCCGAGTATTTCAGCGTGCTTGGAGATTGTTTGTGACGACGCAGATGCATAATTTGCGGCTGCTAGCCAGCCTGAGTACATGTGAGGGTTGCCTGTTTGTTAGGGAACCCTCACATGTATTCAAGCTGTCTAGCAGCCGCAAATCATGCAGCTCCATTGACACAAACTAAATCTCCGAGCGCGCTGAAATACTCAGAAAGACCACCCGAGCATGCTTGGAGAAACTCTAGTAACGAGCATCACTCATGTCATCACTAGTAATAATGCAACGATGGTGGCTCAGTGGTTAGCAAATCCCACCAAAGACAACATCTGCAAGCAGTTTATATGTTCTCCACGTGTTTGCGTGGGTTTCCTCCCACACTCCAAAGACTTACTGATAGGGAATCTAGATTGTGAGCCCCAATGGGGCAGTGATTCTAATGTCTGTAGAGCTCTGTAGAATATGAGGGCGCTATATAAGCAAGGTATAATAAATAAACTTAAAAACATGCCCCAGATAATCCTGTGAGCCATGCCCCCTTAGTAAAGACCTAAAAATAAGCCCTATATAATGTCTAAATATAGAGACCCATATCTCTGGGACCATATGATAGATCTGAAAAAACCTAAATACTCCGACCAGCAGTGGGAATTTAATAATAGCAAAAAGTGGTGACTTTTCACCTTGTGAGCAGTCCCATTTAACATCTGTAATGCTAGCTTTATATAGTAAATGGCAAACTGGACTCAATATATGGGACACTCATGTGGACTGCACTTCATTGATTTTTTTCCCTTACAGTTTTTATTTGTCAAACGTCTATTTTACTAATCACTATTTC
Organism: Ranitomeya variabilis; assembly: GCF_051348905.1. Taxonomy (NCBI): domain Eukaryota; kingdom Metazoa; phylum Chordata; class Amphibia; order Anura; family Dendrobatidae; genus Ranitomeya; species Ranitomeya variabilis. Next base: position 394,426,188 of record NC_135234.1, read on the forward strand.
AACCACAAAAAATATAAGTACTACAACACTAATATGGAGAATAATACACGTTCTAGTTCATACAATACCTATTGATTACCAAGAATATGACTGATTCATGCCAGCATTCACCTTAACATCTAAACCGATACAAGGTTGGATGGACAGATTACCAAACACTGTCACAAGCTTTCTTCTTATCTTTTTAAATGATTCAATCCTACGCATTCCTTTAAGTCTTGGTCGGTAAGAAAAGTCCCCCATGAAGAAAATACTTTCTTTGACCACAGCCGGATAAGGCATGGGGATTCCAGTGTGTTGATGTCATGGCCTCACTTTGCTCAGGAACCTCCAGTAAACACGAAGAATGCAAAGATGCCTTGTGGGAGGTAATGTCACAGATACTGTATTTTCCTCAACACTGACCCATGCAGTCTACGTTGTTTCCACTGTTTAACAATATATTTTCTATCCAGTAGCTACTAGTGGAAAATCACTGTACTATACACAGAGGCTCCGATAGAATATGGGTTGGACGCAGTAAAACACCTTAATATGTTGCAATATTTTTCAGCAACTTGGAAGTTGCATATAATTATTTCGACTTTTGGCTTTTACACGCTACTCTCGGCCAGCATGGGTGGAAGATGGACTGGGTGTGACTATGTCTGCCCATCAAATTTGTGAAATATTACATCACCTTAGAGGTGTAACTTCAGAAATGTACTACAGTCTGATGTTGGTTAACAAATTTGCTTATTTCATTCAAGGAAATCTGTCAGCGGGTTTCTGCTACCTCATCTGAAAGCAGCATGATGTAGGCAAAGAGAAGCTGAATCCTATGATGAATCACTTAGTCTGTTGGGTGCAGCCATTCTGACACAATCAAAGTTCTTATATGGAGCATAAAGCAGAGCTGAGAAAGCTAACCCCGTCCACACCAGATTCTCCATTAATATTGTTTATTAACAAGATGCTGCTTATCAAAGAAGGGGGCAACTGCTCACAAGCCAGCTAGTCACAGCAGTGATAATTTCCAAGTGAGAAAACTTTCATTATAAGTAAACAGCACACAGCCTGATAAGGGACACATGCTAAATTAAGTGTTTTAACTCCTATCTCCTGCTGTCCACAGTATAAACCTGCTGATAAATTCTCTTTAAGCGGCGTGTGCCTGTTAATGAATTAGGTACATCATACTCCAGTAAGCCCATGCATTAACACTGGGGTGTACAACGCCAATCTTAATGAATCAGTCCATCAGTCCTTACGGACCTGGGTCTAAACTGAGCAACTGCATTAAAAAATTTAGCTGTTGAATTCACCTATATAAATGTTAATATTTTCAACATAATTAGAAGGGTTGTCTCATCAGAAACAACCCCATTTTGAATTAGACCTGCCAGTCACCACAAACTCCTCCCCCCACTCATTCACATAAATGGGTGTACATGTAATACAAGGGTGGCTGAAGTCCACCAGCATCGAATCGTTTGTAAAGAGCTGCTCCCCATTTGGCTCATAGAAGTCCTTTATTAGCAATGGACTGCTCCCCATTCCACCCCCAAAAAGGCATGGTGATCTATCCGAATTTTTGCACAAGATTTCTAGCAAAAAAAAAATCTTTGAAAAGTCAGTTTTTTTTGAGTAACGTGAAGTTGTGCAAAAAGATGCGTCATTGTCGCCTAATAATATACTGTATGGTATGTTGCATTATGGAACTGCCGTTGCAACAATACCATAATTATTTGTAACATGCAAGGTCAGGGTGTGATTTCAAATTAAGCCTTGTAGACTCCTCAGCACTTATATCCCAGTATACAATTAAGATATTACAAAAGTACGTTCCCTGTGTGGAAAAAATGCTGCAAAGGAAGAATGCTGTAAAAACTCTAAGCGTTAATAGTTTATTTTCATAAATTAACAAAATGCAAAGTGAACACAGAAAAGAGAAATCTTAATCAAAATCAATAATATAGGGTGGGCCATTTTAATGGATACACCTAAATAAAATGGGAATGGTTGGTGATATCAACTTCCTGTTTGTGGCACATTAGTATATGGGAGGGGGAATACTTTTCCTGATGGGTGGTGACCATGGTGGCCATTTTGGATCCGACTTTATTTTTTTCCAATGGGAAGAGAGTCATGTGACACATCAGACTTATTGAGAATTTCACAAGAAAAAAAATGGTGTGCATGGTTTTAATGTAACTTTATTCTTTTATGAGTTATTTACAAGTTTATGACCACTTATAAAATGTGCTCAAAGTGCTGCCCATGGTGTTGGATTGTCAATGCAACCCTCTTCTCCCACTCTTGACACACTGATGGCAACACCACAGAAGAAATGCTAGCACAGGCTACCAGTATCCATTGTTTTCCTTAAGGTACCTTCACACGAAGCGACGCTGCAGTGATAGCGACAACGATGCCGATCGCTGCAGCGTCGCTGTTTGGTCGCTGGAGAGCTGTCACACAGACCGCTCTCCAGCGACCAACGATGCCGAGGTCCCCGGGTAACCATCGGGTTGCTAAGCGCAGGGCCGCGCTTAGTAACCCGATGTTTACCCTGGTTACCAGCGTAAAAGTAAAAATAACAAACAGTACATGCTCACCCGCGCGTCCCCCGGCGTCCGCTTCCTGTACTGTGTGAGCGCCGGCCCTAACAGCAGAGCGGTGACGTCACCGCTGTGCTTTTACTTTCACTTTCACTTTAGGGCCGGCGCTCAGTCAGAGCAGGAAGCAGACGGCAGGGGACGCGCAGGTGAGCATGTACTGTTTGTACTGTTTGTTATTTTTACTTTTACGCTGGTAACCAGGGTAAACATCGGGTTACTAAGCGCGGCCCTGCGCTTAGTAACCCGATATTTACCCTGGTTACCAGCGTAAAACATTGGTGGCATCGTTGCTTTTGGTGTCAAACCTGACGATACACGGCGATCTGACGACCAAATAAAGTTCTGAACTTTATTCAACGACCAGCGATATCACAGCAGGATCCAGATCGCTGCTGCGTGTCAAACACAACGATATCGCTATCGTCACGGATCGTTGTCGTTCTCGTTGTAAAGTCGTTTCGTGTGAAGGTACCTTTAGTCTTTTATCTTTGGGGTCATCTGAAGGCAATTGTCTATGCTGTGAAGATACAAGATGTGCAGCATCTTAACCCCTTCAAGTCGCGGCCCTTTTTCGTTTTTGCTTTTTCGTTTTTCACTCCCCTCCTTCCCAGAGCCATAACTTTTTTATTTTTCCATCAATATGGTCATCTGAGGGCTTATTTTTTGCGGGACGAGTTGTACTTTTGAACGACACCATTGGTTTTACCATGTCTTTTACTAGAAAACGGGAAAAAAATTCCAAGTGCGGTGAAATTGCAAAAAAAGTGCAATCCCACACTTGTCTTTTCTTTGGCTTTTTTGCTAGGTTCACTAAATGCTAAAACTGACCTGCCATTGTGATTCTCTAGGTCATTACGAGTTCATAGACACCTAATATGTCTAGGTTATTTTTTATCCAAGTGGTGAAAAAAAATTCTAAACTTTGCTTTAAAAAAAAAAAAAAAAAAAAGTGCCATTTTCCGATACCCGAAGCGTCTCCATTTTTCGTGATCTGGGGTCGGGTGAGGGCTTATTTTTTGCGTGCCGAGCTGACGTTTTTAATAATATCACTTTTGTGCAGATACGTTCTTTTGATCGCCCGTTATTGCATTTTAATGCAATGTCGCGGCGACCAAAAAAACGTAATTCTGTCGTTTTGAATTTTTTTCTCGCTACGCTGTTTAGCGATCAGGTTAATGCTTTTTATTGATAGATCGGGCGATTCTGAACGCAGCGATACCAAATACGTGTAGGTTTGATTTTTTTAATTGTTTTATTTAGGGTGGGGCAAAAGGGGGGTGATTTAAACTGTTATGTTTTTTACATTTTTTTCATATTTTTAAAAACATTTTTTTTTACCTGTGCCATGCTTCAATAGCCTCCAAGGGAGGCTAGAAGCTGGCACAACTCGATCGGCTCAGCTACATAGCAGCGATCATCAGATCGCTGCTATGTAGCTGAAATGCAGGTGTGCTGTGAGCGCCGACCACAGGGGGGCGCTCACAGCAGGCCGGCATCAGTAACCATAGAGGTCTCAAGGACCTCTATGGTTACTGTCCTGACTCATCGCCGACCCCCGATCATGTGACAGGGGTCGGCGATGACATTATTTCCGGCCGCCCGGCCGGATGCGGTAGTTAAATGCCGCTGTCTGCGTTTGACAGCGGCATTTAACAGGTTAATAGCAGCGGGTGAATCGCGATTTCACACGCCGCTATTGCGCGCACATGTCAGCTGTACAAAACAGCTGACATGTCGCGACTTTGATGTGGGCTCAGCGCCGGAGCCCACATCAAAGGGGGATTCACGGCATGTGCAGTACATGTACGGCGCATGTCGTGAAAGGGTTAAACAATGGATACTGGAAGCCTTTGCTAGTATGTCTTCTGCGGTGTTGCTATCAGGGTGTCAAGAGTGGGAGAAGAGGGTTGCATTGATATTCCAACACAATGGGCAGCACTTTGAACACATTTTATAAGTGGTCATAAACTTGTAAATAACTCATGAATTAATAAAGTTACATTAAAACCAAGCACACCATTGTTTTTCTTGTGAAATTCTCAATAAATTTGATGTGTCACATGACCCTCTTCCCATTGGAAAAAATAAAGTTGGATCCAAAATGGCTGACTTCAAAATGGTCGCCATGGTCACCACCCATCTTGAAAAGTTTCCCCCCTCCCATATACTAATGTGCCACAAAAAGGAAGTTGATATCACCAACCATTCCCATTTTATTTAGGTATATCCATATAAATTTGACCTTTCCCCAGCTCTCCCTGGCTCCTGAATGTTTCTGTTTATTGCATTGAATTTCCATGGTATGCATTGACCTTTCCCCAGCTCTCCCTGGCTCCTGAATGTTTCTGTTTATTGCATTGAATTTCCATGGTATGCATTGACCTTTCCCCAGCTCTCCCTGGCTCCTGAATGTTTCTGTTTATTGCATTGAATTTCCATGGTATGCATTGACCTTTCCCCAGCTCTCCCTGGCTCCTGAATGTTTCTGTTTATTACATTGAATTTCCATGGTATGCATTGACCTTTCCCCAGCTCTCCCTGGCTCCTGAATGTTTCTGTTTATTGCATTGAATTTCCATGGTATGCATTGACCTTTCCCCAGCTCTCCCTGGCTCCTGAATGTTTCTGTTTATTGCATTGAATTTTCTATGCCTTCCCTGGATCTGAGTGTCTTGGTGCAGCACATATAATCCTTTTTAGTATGCTTTCTTACCTATCAGCCTGTTTCCATGACCTGTTCCATATATCTCATTGTGTTATTCTGGCATCTCTCTGAGTGGTCACTCCAACCCCCCCTCTCTTTATGACCTCTGCTTAACTCGCTACATCTGGTCTCCCATACCCAGCCACCTCCTCATTCACACCTGAATGCCCTTAACTGGGGATATCTTCACATGCAGGCGTCTGCTACAGACGCAGTCTGCTGCATTTCATCTTTTATCTTCCATCTTTTAACTTCCATCTTTTTAATTATGAATTTGAATTAGACTGAATTGGACTGGAATTGACTGGAAGGTAACAGAACACCAACCTCTACAATGTTTCGGTTTCTTTTCTCATTCACCCCCATACTACTTTCCTTCCTACAATCTCCTGCAAGCCCTCCACCTTGTAAGGAACTAGTCAATTCTTCCTCCATCCTCCCCAGCCATCTCACCTTCTCCTCAGACACTGTTCCTCCACATACAATCCTTTTTCTCCAGACACACACGGCCACATCATGTCCTATCCTGCTCCCACCTTCTAACGCTCTGTCTGCTACTCCTCATTGCCGGTGATGTATCCCCAAATCCCGGCCCACCTCAACACATCCCCACGCTCATTTCTAACCCCCTACCTCGATCCTCCGCACGTTTTCCCAACCATGACAACCTCATACCCATTCATCCAGCCCCCACTCCCCCGGTCCCCTTACCTGGAGCACTATGGAACGCACGCTCCGTCTGCAACAAACTGCCATTTATCCATGACCTCTTCATCACCAACAAACTCTCCTTCCTTGGCATCACGGAAACCTGGCTCACCCCCTCTGACTCAGCCTCTCCAGCTGCGCTTTCCTACGGCGGTCTCCACCTCTCTCACACCTCTCGCTCCACCAACAAACGTGGTGGAGGGGTTGGCTTGCTCCTGTCTGACACCTGCTCCTTCACTCCAATCCCGCTACCACCCTCCGCTACTCTTCCCTCATTTGAGGTGCACTCCATCCGCATCTATTCCCCCTCCAACCTCCAGCTGGCTGTCATCTACCGCCCCCCAGAACTAGCCATCTCCACCTTTCTCGACCACTTCACCACATGGCTACTTCATTTCCTCTCTGTTGACATCCCCACTATCATCATGGGTGATTTCAACATCCCGATTGACACTTCCACCTCAGCTGCCTCTAAACTTTTATCACTGACTGCCTCCTTTGGCCTCACTCAATGGTCATCTGAGGCCACTCACAAAGATGGCCACACGCTGGACCTCGTCTTCACCCGCCTCTGCTCCCTTACTAATCTCACTAACTCACCCCTCCCCCTGTCTGACCACAACCTACTGACATTCTCTTCCCTCTCCTCTCCTAGTGTGCAACCCCCACTCCACGAACTCCCTCGCAGAAATCTCAAACATCTCAACTTACAATCACTCTCTGAGTCCCTTCTCCCTCTTACCGACATAGCCTCCCTTCATGACACAAATGCTGCTGCTGCTTTTTATAACGCCACAATAACAGCAACACTCAATTCGGCCGCCCCGCTCATGCATAGCAAAACTCGTACAGTCAACAGGCAGCCCTGGTTGACCAGCCTGACTAAAGAACTGAGACGGGCTTCCAGGATCGCTGAGCGAAGATGGAAGCGATCCCGCTCTGCTGACCACTTCACCGCATACAAGCAGTCCCTCGCCAGCTTCAAGTCCGCGCTCACTGCCGCAAAACAAACTTACTTCTCATCTCTCATATCCTCCCTGTCTCACAACCCTAAACAGCTTTTCAACACTTTCAATTCTCTACTCCGTCCCCCTGCACCCCCTCCCTCCCCTCTCATTTCTGCTGAAGATTTTGCCTCTTTCTTTAAACAGAAGATCGATACGATCAGAGAAAGCTTTGGCCCACAGCGCCCACTGCCCCTCTTAGCTGCTCACCCCTGCTCCTCCAAAACCAGCTTCTCCACCATGACAGAAGATCAGCTCTCCACCCTCCTGTCGAGATCACACCTCGCCACCTGCACGCTCGACCCGCTCCCATCTCACCTCATCCCTAACCTTTCCACGGTCTTCATCCCAACCCTAACGCACCTCTTCAACCTCTCACTCACAACAGGTGTCTTCCCCTCATCCTTCAAACATGCCAAGATCACACCCATCCTCAAAAAGCCCTCCCTCGACCCATCCTCTGTGTCTAGCTATCGCCCGATATCTCTTCTTCCTTATGCCTCCAAATTGCTGGAGCAACACATCCATCTTGAACTGTCCTCTCACCTCTCCTCCTGCTCCCTCTTTGATCGATTACAATCTGGCTTCCGTTCCCATCACTCAACTGAAACTGCCCTAACTAAAGTCACCAATGACCTACTAACTGCCAGGAACAAGCGACACTACTCTGTCCTCCTTCTCCTGGACCTGTCTTCTGCCTTTGACACTGTGGACCACTCCCTTCTGCTACAAATCCTCTCATCTCTTGGCATCACAGACTTGGCCCTTTCCTGGATCTCATCATATCTGACAGATCGGACATTCAGTGTCTCCCTCCGCCACACCACCTCCTCACCTCGCCCCTTGTCAGTCGGTGTTCCTCAAGGCTCTGTTCTAGGACCCCTACTCTTCTCCATCTACACCTTCGGTCTGGGACAGCTCATAGAATCCCACGGTATGCAGTACCATCTCTATGCTGATGACACGCAGATCTACCTATCCGGACCTGATCTCACCTCCTTACTTACCAAAATCCCGCACTGTCTGTCTGCTATTTCAGCCTTCTTTTCTGCTCGCTTTCTACAACTGAACATGGACAAAACAGAATTCATCATCTTTCCCCCATCTCACTCTACCCCTCCACCAGACCTATCCATCAATGTCAATGGCTGCTCACTTTCCCCAGTCCCACACGCCCGGTGCCTCGGGGTGATCCTCGACTCTGCCCTCTCTTTCAAGCCACATATCCAAGCCCTTGCCTCCTCCTGCCGCCTCAAACTCAAAAACATTTCCCGGATCCGCGCATTCCTTGACCGTGACACCACAAAAACACTAGTGCATGCCCTTATCATCTCCCGCCTCGACTACTGCAACCTCCTACTCTCTGGACTCCCCTCTAGCACTCTGGCACCACTCCAATCCATCCTACACTCTGCTGCTCGACTAATCTACCTGTCTCCCCACTATTCCCCAGCCTCTCCCCTATGCCAAGCCCTTCACTGGCTTCCTATTGCCCAGAGACTCCAGTTCAAAACCCTCACAATGACCTACAAAGCCATCCACAACCTATCTCCTCCATACATCTGTGACATGATCTCCCGGTACCTACCAACACGCAACCTCCGATCCTCTCAAGACCTCCTTCTCTACTCCCCTCTCATCTCTTCTTCCCACAACCGCATCCAAGACTTCTCCCGTGCTTCCCCCATACTCTGGAACTCTCTACCCCAGCACATCAGACTCTCGCCTACCATAGAAACTTTCAAAAAGAACCTGAAGACTCACCTCTTCCGACAAGCCTACAGCCTGCAGTGATCCTGAACCTACTGAACCACCGCACAACCAGCTCTGCCCTCTCCTAGTGTATCATCACCCATCCCCTGCAGATTGTGAGCCCTCGCGGGCAGGGTCCTCCCTCCTTATGTACCCGTGTGCCTTGTTTTTTTTTGCTCATGTCTAATGTATTTGTCTATATTTGCCCCGTATTTCACATGTAAAGCACCATGGAATAAATGGCGCTATAAAAATGAATAATAATAATAATAATAATAAATGGCCCACCCTGTAGATATGACCACTTGGTACAGTTCTACGCAGACACCCCCTGTCGACAGGGGCCCATGGAGGCATGGGGAGGGAGAGGATGTGGCCCACGCAGTCATTGAAGTGGTACCACATTCGCTCACAACCCTGACAGGCCTATTTCACTAGAGAGAACCAGAGCGCTGCCAGCCGATAGGACTGCCACCATTTCCTCATTAGATATAAGCGCGGTCGGTTACCAGGATTATATCAGGCCAGAAAACAGCCCCAGAAGCATGGATAGTTAAACTGAGAAATGGACTTGTGGGTTCGTGGATCGAAATAAAAGAGAAGCACAAGGTTAAATTATATATTTAATCACCTTAAGTTCACACTAGAAAATACACTATGTACATGAAGTACATATACAGTGGTCAGATAAATCATGTCAATTACCGGTTGATGAATGCTCATGTGTGTGCTTGGCCGCAGAGGGCATAGGCTGCCGGCTGGCTTCTAGGTCATTCACAGTACGTTACTCAACGCGGTGCCAACTGTAGAAGTGGACCGCATGCATGACAGAGAGAGGCCACATGGCCTTACATTAGCATTTATCTCCTTTGGGTAACTCACCTCTTGCCCTCTGGGCTGATCCTAAATCTCCTTCCCTTGCCTCTGCAGCTAAAAACTCCAAAATCTAAGATGGGTCATAATTAGAGATGGGTGAACCCCTGGATGTTTGGATCCAGCGGTTCGACCGAACAGTTAAATGAAGTTTGGTTTAGGGTACCAGAACAGTACCCGGACCCGGGCCCCATTCACTTGAATGGGTTGCCCAAACATCCAGTGTTTGCCACGCTGTCATGTGCAGCGCGGCAAACACTGCTTCTGAATGGCGGTAAAATTATTGCTGCCAGTCAGAGAGCCGCGATTTCCACGGTCAAAGGACAGCATGAGCCCGCATCTGTGATCGGAGGTAAAAAGTTTACCTCCGGTCACTGGAGTCAGCTGATGGACTACTGCTCACATCAACCTATGCCAGCTGCCGCTAATAACAGCGAACCTGTGCTCCAAATAAATAATAATAATAAAAAAAATAACCAGCCTACCAAAACTCACAGCTGGGGGTTAGCAAGGATGGTCATCAAGAAAAGAGGTGTCTCCGATTTTCAAAATTATTTACCTTATATACTCGTGTATAAGCTGAGGTTTTTCATCACATTTTTTATGCTGAAAAAGCCCCCTTCAGCTTATACTTGAGTGGGGGTGCCACTTACCTGTTCTCTGGTGTCTTCCACTCATCTGTGGACCCCTTAAGCTTCTGTGGGGGTGGTCTGATGACTGCTGATATCACCGCTCTTTTCTCCTGCACACCGGCAGCCTCTGTCTTGTCTGTACCATACTGGGCAAGAACCTGCTCGCTTCTGTGTGCTGGTACCTGGGATGCACCGCATCCTTGTCAGACGAATGTCGGATGCGGCTGCTCTTCTCCTGGGCTGTGGCCAATGACGTTGCCTTTACAGTCTTACCTGTGCTTCGTCACGCCCTCTTGCTCCGCCCAAACATTGCTGAATACAAGTACCAGTATTTTTCTAGTCTTGCTTACACAGTACATTTATTTATAGTACTTAGTCTGATATATTTTATTTTCTTATTAACCCCTATCTGGACCCAGTGTTGATTATGCATTCCAGTAGCTGCTGCATTTCCCACCCTAGGCTTATACTTGGGTCAATACCTTTTCCTAGTTGTTTTTGTGGTAAAATTATGTGCCTCGGCTTATACTAGAGTATATACTAGTAAATAAATAATTTAAAAATACGGCATGGAGTCCCCCTCATGTTTCACAACCAGCCAAGCTGAAGCAGACAGTTGGGGGCTGGTATTCTCAGGCTGGTAAGGGGCCATGGACATGCAGCCCCCAGCCTGAAAAATAGCAGACAGCAGCTACCCAGAAAAGGCACATCTATTAGATGCGCCAGTTCTGGTGCTTTGCACGGCTTTTTCCCCTTGCACTGTGGCAAGTGGGGTTCATATTTGTGGGGCTGATGGCACCTTTTTATTGCCTGGTGACCTCAAGCCCACGGCTTAGGCTACTTTCACACTAGCGTCGGGAACAACCCGTCGCTGTGTGTCGGGCCGACGTTCCCGACGCTAGCGTGGTCTCCGCCGCACAACGGGGGCAGCGGATGCATTTTTCCCACGCATCCGCTGCCCCATTGTGAGGTGCGGGGAAGTGCGGGGAGGTGGGGGCGGAGTTCCGGCCGCGCATGCGCGGTCGGAAAAAGCGGACCGTCGGGAGCAAAAAACGTTACATGTAACGTTTTTTTCTCCCGACGGTCCGCTACCACACGCCCAAGCGTCGCAAAACGGACGCAACGTTTGGCAATGCGTCGCAAATGCGTCGCTAATGTTAGTCTATGACGAAAAAACGTATCCAGCAAGAACTTTTGCTGGATGCGTATTTTCGGCAAAACGACGCATTTGCGACGTATTGCAGTTAACGCTAGTGTGAAAGTAGCCTTAGTAATAGAGAGGCATCTATAAGACACCTCTCCACTACTAATCCTACAGTTGTATAGTACGTAATTCACAGCCGGATTCACTGATATCTGAATGAGCCCTTAGTGAACTCGATCTTTTGCAGATTTTTAGGAAAAGAACTCGGGAATCTGAATCCAAATGCTCAATGTTCGTGCTGAATTTGAGATTGGCTCACGTTTTCCAAACAAGTTCGCTCATCTCTAAACAAGACCTTTTCCCAGTTGTACATCATGTCATCTAATTTAAATGTAGACTAAGGCCATGTTCACACAGTGCGTTTTTTACTGCAGAACCGCAGCGGTTTTGCCGCTGCGGTTCCGCAGCTGTTTTCCATGCAGGGTACAATACAATGTACCCCTATGGAAAACAGGAACCACTGTGCACACGGTCCTGAATTTCCCTTAAAAAGCCGCGATGAATCGGTGCGGGAAAAAAGAAGGAGCATGTCACTTCTTTCCCCGAAACTGCAGCGGTTCTGCACCCATAGACCTCCATTGTGAGGTCAAACCCGCAGTAAAACCCGCAGATCAAAAATATATCTGCGGGTTTTATTGCGGTTTGTGGTGCAGAACCGCTGCAGCCGGAAGTGCGGGGAAGCGGCCGGAAGTGCGTGGGCGGAAGTGCTTGGGCGGAGAGACATGGAGGCGTACCGTCGCATGGGGATCGTGTCGGCCGTTTGATTGAATTGGTATGTGTGTGTGTGTGTGTGTGTGTGTGTGTGTGTGTGTGTGTGTGTGTGTCCCCATGCGACGCTAGTGCCACCATTGTGCTAAGTCGCCGTATGGGACTACTACTCCCATCCGGTATTAGGATGGGAGAGTTGTCCCTGTGTCCGGCGACTTAGCACAGTTGTAAAGTTACACAAAACACCTACACACAATACACATACATGACACACAGTACAGTACATACAACACATAACATAGAGTATATACTCACCAACAGCACACTTGTAGGCGAAGCCCTCGATCCTCCAGGAAAAAATCACAAAATAAAAAATCAAATTCATACTCCCTGTCCGCAGAATCCATAAAACGAGTGTCCCACGCCGATCCCCTGCTCTCCGGCGATACACTGCCAGGAGCGAAGCTCCTAGCAGTGTATCGCGTACTGTTCCGGAGTTCAATGACTCCGGCGTCTCGGTTAACGGCAGTACAGCTGCGTTGAACTTTCCCACGCAGCACTGCCGTTAAGCGAGAGTGCCGGGGTCAATGACCGCCGGTAAACTCGCTCGCGCATGCGCAGTGACACACCGACAGGAACTATGGCTCCTGTCAGTGTGTTGCTGCAGCCGTGGAGAGCAGACATGTCTCTGGATGTGTCTGTTCTCCATGGAAAATCTTCGTGGGATACGTGGCACTTAAATACGTGGCAATTAAATACGTGACACGTGGCACTTATACGTGATACGTGTCACTTAAATACGTGATACGTGTCACTTAAATATGTGGCACGTGGCACTGAAATACGTGATACGTGGCACTGAAATACGTGGCACTTAAATACGTGGCACGTGGCACTTAAATACGTGATACGTGGCACTGAAATACGTGGCACTTAAATACATGGCACTTAAATACGTGGCACGTGGCACTGAAATACGTGGCACGTGGCACTGAAATACGTGATACGTGGCACTGAAATACGTGGCACTTAAATACATGGCACTTAAATACGTGGCACGTGGCACTGAAATACGTGGCACTGAAATACGTGGCACTGAAATACGTGATACGTGGCACTGAAATACGTGGCACTGAAATACGTGATACGTGGCACTGAAATACGTGGCACTTAAATACATGGCACTTAAATACGTGGCACGTGGCACTTAAATACGTGGCACGTGGCACTTAAATACGTGGCACGTGGCACTGAAATACGTGGCACTGAAATACGTGGCACTGAAATACGTGGCACTGAAATACGTGATACGTGGCACTGAAATACGTGGCACTGAAATACGTGATACGTGGCACTTAAATACGTGGCACTTTGGCTATGTTCACATTTGCGTTGTGCGCCGCAGCGTCGGCGCCGCAACACACAACGCAAACAAAAACGCAGCAAAACGCATGCACAACGCTGCGTTTTGCGCCGCATGCGTCCTTTTTTTGATTGATTTTGGACGCAGCAAAAATGCAACTTGCTGCGTCCTCTGCGCCCGGATGCGTGCGCTGCAGTGACGCATGCGGCGCAAAACGCAAGTGCGACGCATGTCCATGCGCCCTCATGTTAAATATAGGGGCGCATGACGCATAGCTGGATAGAGCTGGATCCGCGGGCTGTGATCTGGCCTACGCTCCGCACTCTGCGGAGCGCTGTCATTCAAAACACGTCCACTCATTTTGGTGTTTAGTCCCAAAATGGAGGATGGAAGAAGAAAAGGGTTGGACAAGGAAATGACATCATTTCTTTTTTTTTTTTCCCCCCACTGCAGTTAAAGCTTTATTTGTGTCAAACACAGACAATCTGCAGAGAAAACTGCATAAAAAAACCGCACTAAAAACCGCATCAAAAACCGCATCAAAAACGCACCAAAAACGCACCTGCGTTTTCTGCCAAGAGCTGCTGTTTTTGTCCTGAAAAAAAAAGGATTGAAATCAGGATCGTGTGAACATACCCTAAGTGATATGCACATCATATGATCTATAGCAGAGGTGTCAAACTGCATTCCTTGAGGGCCGCAAACAGGTCATGTTTTCAGGATTTCCTTGTATTGCACAGGTGATAATTTAATCACCTGCACAGAATGATTCCAGCACCTTGTGGAATGCTAAGGAAATCTTGAAAACACTCATGGTTTGCGGCCCTCGAGGAATGCAGTTTGACACCTCTGTTCTATAGTCTAGTCTAAATGGGAAGTATCTCCCACCAGTGGTTAGAACTGGTAGTGCACGTTTTTGTCTTTTGTATGCTTTTTGCACAAGATGTTTCACTTGGGTGGGAATACTTACACTTGGAAAGACAAGCTGGAACAGGGAGATAAATGAAAAACGTTTTAAGGGGATAAAAAGATACCAGCCTGAAGCAAAATAGCTAAAAAAACAGAGTAATTCCAAAGCTGAAAGTTTCAAAACGTATTTGTTGGAGAAAGGAAAATATTTAACTAGACACAGCCGGAAAAAAAATCTATAAAGAAAACCTATCCTGCGTTTACAAAAAAAAAAAAAAGTCCAGCATATCAGCCCCAAACAGCCTCCATATGTCTATGTTAAGACCCCCATCGCCTCTCCATGTCCATGATAAGACCCATATATCCTCCCCATAGCCATGATGAGATCCATATAGCCTCCCCATGTCCATGATAAGACCCCATAGCCTCCCCATGTGCAGCAAAACATCCCATACACATAAATAAATAAAAAAAACTCCACATACCTTTCTCCCGTTCCCATGGCACTCTGCTCTGCTCTGCTCCTGTCTCGGTGTCTCCAGTGCGCTGACTCCGCTGTACACAGCTGACACGACGGCATGATGTCATGGCATCAGCTGTTTCACACACTGGTGGAGGAAGGATCCGGAGGCCCCTCCTCCACCAATTCAGTCAGCATGGATGGAGAGTGACTGAAAAGACAGCGGGCAGAAACAACCAGCGGGCGGGCATGCACGCTGCGGCCCGTGGGCCACTGTTTTCAGCCCCTCGCTTGTCTCAGTCTGTGGGCCGGACTGGAACAGCTAGAGGGCCACTTTACCCAAGTCTGTCCTAGACTCACAAACAAATGGTTGCAATTGCCGGTATGTGCACACGTCAGGATTTTGTCAGGATTTTGTCAGGATTTTTCATCAGGTTTTGTAGCCAAAACCAGGAGTGGGTGATAAATGCAGAAGTGGTGCATATGTTTCTATTATACTTTTCCTCTAATTGTTCCACTCCTGGTTTTGGCTACAAATCCTGATGAAAAATCCTGACAAAATCCTGACAAAATCCTGACGTGTGCACATACCCTTAGGGTATGGCTCCACGGTACGGCTTGCCGGCGGGTTCGCCGCAGCGGCGAAGCCGCTCGGCGCTAAGCCCCGCCCCCTTTCTGGGACGCGATGGTGCCGGATGTGCACAGTACACATCCGGGATGATCGCTCGCTCCCATAGGGCCCTGTGATATGCCTTGCGGGGACGCTGCGTCCCCGCAAGGTGTACGGACATGCTGCGTTCTGAAAAGACGCGCAGCATGTCCGGAGTCGCAGGGCCGCCGCGTGCGGGTTTCCACGCATAGTGGAGACGGGATTTCATAAAATCCCCTCCACTATGCTGGAACATCTGGACGCTGCTTGTTTGACGCTGCAGCGTCAAACAAGCAGCGTTTACTGACCGTGGAAACATACCCTTAACCGTCCAGGACTGGGAAATCCCTTAGTTGTTGCTATATGCTGCCTTTGACCCGGTGCAATAGAGATACGACCTTGTCACACAAGTTAACAAAAGAACTGGAGTAAAGGTCCAAACAATTGCACTTTACTTATACAAAAAATACATAAATCAAAAAATCCACTACGTAGGTAAAGACTAGATGACATGGGAGGGCAAAATGAGAACAAAAAACACCAGACAAAAAAATTTGTATTAACCCCTTCACCCCCAAGGGTGGTTTGCACGTTAATGACCGGGCCAATTTTTACAATTCTGACCACTGTCCCTTTATGAGGTTATAACTCTGGAACACTTCAACGGATCTTGGCGATTCTGACATTGTTTTCTCGTGACATATTGTACTTCATGGTAGTGGTAACATTTCTTCGATATAACTTGCGTTTATTTGTGAAAAAAACGAATATTTGGCGAAAATTTAGAAAATTTTGCAATTTTCCAACTTTGAATTTTTATGCCCTTAAATCACAGACATATGTCACGCAAAATACTTAATAAGTAACATTTCCCACATGTCTACTTTACATCAGCACAATTTTGGAACCACAATTTTTTTTTGTGACGGAGTTATAAGGGTTAAAAGTTGATCAGCAATTTCTCATTTTTACAACACCATTTTTTTTTAGGGACCACATCTCATTTGAAGTCATTTTGAGGGGTCTATATGATAGAAAATACCCAAGTGTGACACCATTCTACAAACTGCACCCCTCAAGGTACTCAAAACCACTTTCAAGAAGTTTATTAACCCTTCAGGTGTTTCACAGGAATTTTTGGAATGTTTAAATAAAAATGAACATTTAACTTTTTTTCACACAAAATTTATTTCAGCTCCAATTTGTTTTATTTTACCAAGGGTAACAGGAGAAAATAGACCCCAAAAGTTGTTGTACAATTTGTCCTGAGTACGCTGATACCCCATATGTGGGGGTAAACCACTGTTTGGGCGCATGGCAGAGCTTGGAAGGAAAGGAGCGCCATTTGACTTTTCAATGCAAAATTGACTGGAATTGAGATGGGACGCCATGTTGCATTTGGAGAGCCCCTGATGTGCCTAAACATTGAAACCCCCCACAAGTGACACCATTTTGGAAAGTAGACCCCCTAAGGAACTTATCTAGATGTGTGGTGAGCACTTTGACCCAACAAGTGCTTCACAGAAGTTTATAATGCAGAGCCGTAAAAATAAAAAATCATATTTTTTCACAAAAATTATCTTTTCGCCCCCATTTTTTTATTTCCCCAAGGGTAAGAGAAGAAATTAGACCACAAAAGTTGTTGTGCAATTTGTCCTGAGTACGACGATACTCCATATGTGGGGGTAAACCACTGTTTGGGCGCATAGCAGAGCTCGGAAGGGAAGGAACGCTATTTTACTTTTCAATGCAAAATTGACTGGAATTAAGATGGGATGCCATGTTGCGTTTGGAGAGCCCCTGATGTGCCTAAACATTAAAACCCCCCACAAGTGACACCATTTTGGAAAGTAGACCCCCTAAGGAACTTATCTAGATGTGTTTTGAGAGCTTTTAACCCCCAAATGTTTCACTACAGTTTATAACGCAGAGCCGTGAAAATAAAAATTCTTTTTTTTTTTCACAAAAATTATTTTTTAGCCCCCAGTTTTGTATTTTCACAAGGGTATCAGGATAAATTGGACCCCAAAGTTGTTGTCCAATTTGTCCTGAGTACGCTGATACCCCATATGTGGGGGGGAACCACTGTTTGGGCGCATGACAGAGCTCGGAAGGGAAGGAGCGCCATTTGGAATGCAGACTTGAATGGATTGGTCTGCAGGCGTCACGTTGCATTTTCAGAGCCCCTGATGTACCCAAACAGTACAAACCCCAAAAGATGATGTCCAATTTGTCCTGAGTACGCTGATACCCCATATGTTGGGGTAAACCCCTGTTTGGGCACACGGGAGAGCTCTGAAGGGAAGGAGCACTGTTTTCCTTTTTCAACGCAGAATTGGCTGGAATTGAGATCGGATGCAATGTCCCGTTTGGAGAGCCCCTGATGTGCCTAAACAGTGGAAACCCCCCAATTATAACTGAAACCCTAATCCAAACACACCCCTTACCCTAATCCCAACAGTAAACCTAACCACATCTCTAACCCAGACACACCCAACCCTATTCCCAACCGTAAATGTAATCCAAACCCTAACCCTATCTTTAGCCCCAACCCTAATTGTAGCCCCAACCCTAGCCCCAACCCTAGCCCTAACCCTAGCAATAACCCTAGCCCTATCACTAGCCCTAACCCTAGCCCTAACCCTAGCCCTAACCCTAGCCCTAACCCTAGCCCCAACCCTAGCCCTAACCCTAATGGGAAAATGAAAATAAATACATTTTTTTTATTTTTTTATTTTTCCCGAACTAAGGGGGTGATGAAGGGGGGTTTGATTTACTTTTATAGCGGGTTTTTTAGCGGATTTTTATGATTGGCAGCCGTCACACACTGAAAGACGCTTTTCATTGCAAAAAATATTTTTTGCGTTAC
Source organism: Ranitomeya variabilis (assembly GCF_051348905.1). NCBI lineage: Eukaryota > Metazoa > Chordata > Amphibia > Anura > Dendrobatidae > Ranitomeya > Ranitomeya variabilis. The sequence continues at coordinate 394,444,623 of NC_135234.1, forward strand.
CACATTTTGAGAGCTATAATTTTTCCATATTTGAGTCCACAGAGTCATGTGAGATCTTGTTTTTTGCGGGACGAGTTGACGTTTTTATTGGTAACATCGGACACGTGACATTTTTTGATCGCTTTTTATTCCGATTTTTGTGAGGCAGAGTGATCAAAAACCAGCTATTCATGAATTTCTTTTGGGGGAGGCGTTTATACCGTTCCGCGTTTGGTAAAATTGATAAAGCAGTTTTATTCGTCGGGTCAGTACGATTACAGCGATATTTCATTTATATAATTTTTTTATGTTTTGGCGCTTTTATACGATAAAAACTATTTTATAGAAAAAATAATTATTTTGGTATCGCTTTATTCTCAGGACTATAACTTTTTAATTTTTTTGCTGATGATGCTGTGTGGTGGCTCGTTTTTTGCGGGACAAGATGACGTTTTCAGCGGTACCATGGTTATTTATATCAGTCTTTTTGATCGCGTGTTATTCCACTTTTTGTTCGGCGGTATGATAATAAAGCGTTGTTTTTTGCCTCGTTTTTTTTTTTTTTTTCCTTACGGTGTTTACTGAAGGGGTTAACTAGAGGGGCAGTTTTATAGGTTGGGTCGTTACGGACGCGGCGATACTAAATGTGTACTTTTATTGTTTTTTTTTTTTATTTAGCTAAAGAAATGTATTTATGGGAATAATAAATATTTTTTTTTTTCTTAGGTTTTTTTTTTTTTTTTTTTACACACGTGGAGAATTTTTTTTGTACTTTTTTACTTTGTCCCGGGGGGGACATTACAGATCGGTGATCTGACAGTGTGCACAGCACTCTGTCAGATCTGCGATCTGCTGTGCAGGGCTGCAGGCTTACCAGCGCCTGCTCTGAGCAGGCACTCGGTAAGCCACCTCCCTCCCTGCAGGACCCGGATGCCGCGGCCATCTTGGATCCGGGACCTGCAGCGAGGAAGGAGCTAGGAGACCCTCGGAGCAACGCGATCACATCGTGTTGCTCCGTGGGTCTCAGGGAAGCCCGCAGGGAGCCCCCTCCCTGCGCGATGCTTCCCTATACCGCCGGCACACCGCGATCATGTTTGATCGCGGTGTGCCGGGGGTTAATGTGCCGGGGGCGGTCCGTGACCGCTCCTGGCACATAGTGCCAGATGTCAGCTGCGATATGCAGCTGACACCCGGCCGCGATCGGCCGCGCTCCCCCCGTGAGCGCGGCCGATCGCGTATGAGGTACTATCCCGTCGGTGGTCATACGGGCCCACCCCACCTCGACGGGATAGTACGTCTAATGTCAGAAAGGGGTTAAAAGTGGATATGGGAAGCATATATTGAGAAGATTATATTTATACTAGATTGTGGCCCGATTCTAATGCATCGGGTATTCTAGAATATGCATGTCCCCGTAGAATATGGACAATGATGATTCCAGAATTCGCGGCAGACTGTGCCCGTCGCTGATTGGTTGAGGCAACCTTTATGACATCATCGTCGCCATGGCAACCATTATGACATCTACGTCGATACTGTGCCCGTCGCTGATTGGTCGAGTCCCAGGCGGCCTCGACCAATCAGAGACACGGGATTTCCAGGACAGACAGACAGACAGAAAAACCCTTAGACAATTATATATATATAGACTAGATGGTGGCCCGATTCTAACGTATCGGGTATTCTAGAATATGTAGGTAGTATATAGCACAGGCTACATACTATATTGCACAGTGACGTAGTATATAACACAACCGACGCTATAACATAGCCACTTGGTGTATTGCACAGGCCTGTAATATATTGGTCAGCCACGTAGTATATAGCAGAGCCACGTAGTATATAACATAACCACGTAGTATATTGTAGAGCCACGTAGTATATTGCACAGCCACGTAGTATATAACACAGTCATGTAGTGTATTGCACAGCTACGTAGTGTATTGCACAGCTATGCAGTATATTGGTCAGCGTCATAGTATATACTGTAACATAGCCACGTAGTATATTGTAGAGGCACGTAGTATATTGCATAGCTACGTAGTATATTGCACAGCCACGTAGTATATTGCACAGCCACGTAGTATATTGCACAGTCGACGTAGTATATAACAGAACCGACACAGCCACATAGTATATTGCACAGTTACGTAGTATATAACACAGAGCACGTAGTATATTGCACAGCCACGTAGTATATTGGACAGTCACGTTGTATATTGCACAGTCACGTTGTATATTGCCCAGCTACATAGTATATAGCACAGAGATGTAGTATATAACAGAGCCCACACAGTATGTAACACAGCCCACGTAGTATATAGCAATGTGGGCACTATATGCGTGGCTAAAAAAAGACTAAAAAGAATAAAAAATAAACATATACTCACCTTCCGAAGGCCCCTTGAAGTCCTGGCGCCGGTGCGCGGTGCACGCGGCAGCTTCCGGTCCCAGGGTTGGTATGAGCGCAGGACCTGTGATGACGTTGCGGTCACATGACCGTGACGTCATGGCAGGTCCTTCTCACATAGCATCCTTAGCACCGGAACCTGCCACTTGCACTGCCGAGGACAGCGCGCGATGTTGGAAAGTGAGAATAACCTTTTTTTTTATTATTATTTGTAACATTAGATCTTTTTACTATTGGTGATGCATACGCAGCATCAATTGTAAAAAGTTGGTCACACAGGGTTAATAGCTGCGTTAACGGAGCTAACGCATCGGGTATTCTAGAATATGTATGCGTAGTGTATTTGCAGCCCACGCAGTACATTGCGCAGCCCACGCAGTACATTGCGCTGCCCACGCAGTACATTGCGCAGCCCACGCAGTACATTGCGCAGCCCACGCAGTACATTGCGCAGCCCACGTTGCATATTGCGCAGCCCACACAGTACATTGCGCGGCCCACGTAGTGCATTGCGCGGCCCACGCAGTACATTGCGCGGCCCACGCAGTACATTGCGCGGCCCACGTAGTACATTGCGCGGCCCACGTAGTACATTGCGCGGCCCACGTAGTACATTGCGCGGCCCACGTAGTACATTGCGCGGCCCACGTAGTACATTGCGCGGCCCACGTAGTACATTGCGCGGCCCACGCTGTATATTGCGCGGCCCACGTTGTAGATTGCGCAGCCCACGTTGTATATTGCGCAGCTAACGTTGTATATTGCGCAGCCCACGTTGTATATTGCGCAGCTCACGTTGTATATTGCGCAGCCCACGTTGTATATTGCGCAGCCCACGTTGTATATTGCGCAGCCCATGTTGTATATTGCGCAGCCCATGTAGTATATTGCGCAGTCGACGTTGTATATTGCGCAGCCCAAGTTGTATATTGCGCAGCCACGTAGTATATAGCACAGCCCATGTAGTATATTGCCCAGCCATGTAGTATATTGCCCAGCCCATGTAGTATATAGCACAGCCCATGTAGTATATTGCCCAGCCCATGTAGTATATAGCAATCATCATCATCATATCCCTGTTAAAAAAATAAAATAAAAAATAGTTATATACTCACCTTCCGGAGCCCCGGATCCTTACCGACGACGCTCGTGCGCTCCGGTACCAAGAGCGCATTGCGGCCTCGCGAGATTATGACGTAGCAGTCTCGTGAGACCGCAATGCATGGACCGGTCACCGGAGCGTCGCGAGGAGCGGGAAAGGCCTTGGCTGGATCCGGGGGGGGCCCACAGAAGGTGAGTATATAATGATTTTTTTATTATTTTTATTATTTTTAACATTAGATCTTTTTACTACTGATGCTGCATAGGCACCATCAATAGTAAAAAGTTGGTCACACAGGGTTAATAGCAGCGTTAACGGAGTGCGTTACACCGCGGCATAACGCGGTCTGTTAACGCTGCCATTAACCCTGTGTGAGCGCTGACTGGAGGGGATTATGGAGCGGGCACTGAAGGCAGGGGAGTAGGGAGAGGCCATTTTGCCGCCCGACTGTGCCTGTCACTGATTGGTCGTGGCTGTTTTGCCACGACCAATCAGCGACTTGGGATTTCCGTGACAGAAAGAAAGACAGACAGAAAGACGGAAGTGACTCTCCTTCCTCCGTACGAATCTTGGAATCCGTGTCTAAGATAATTAGTATATGCGCATGTGGGAGACCTCGTTTCTGAAACTCTATGACGTGTACCATTGCTACGACTGTTCCAAAAAGCCCATTTTTGATGTCTTTTAAAAGGCTGATGAGTTTCAGTCGAAATACGCGTGCGACTAAGTCCGGCCTGTGTTCAACTTTTTACCAGGGTTCTAGATTTTCGGTAATTTCCAGCCATTTAGGATTACAGGTCATTGTCACAAAAATGTCAGGTCTTCCAAACTTTGTTACTATTGCCATTGCATCTTGATAACGCTATTGCATGTTGCGGGGGCTACCTTCAAACGACGACGGGAGGATTACTGTTTTTCCAATTGAAATTCCCTTTTCAATTGATTGTTTTTGCAAATGTTCTTGAAGAACGCAGTAGTCTTCAACTTTAAGTTGTTTTTGGTTCATTCTTATGAAATTTAGACGATTAGCTTCAATTTTAACATATGCGTCAACTAAGTACAGTTGTGTCAATTTCCCACCGTTTAAAATAGGATTGAAGTAATTTCGGACAGACAGACGAAAACCGTAGTATTGCAGCTGTGTAATTCTTCTTGAAGTTCCTTGTTGGTTTAGGTTTTCATGCCACCCTTGTTCACCTCTTGGAAAGAATAGCGGATACAGAAGAGCATCAAGGTTGCTGTGCAAAATGCTAATTCGTTGTGTCTTAGTAACCAAAGGGTTGTTTTGGTCTGGCTTAAGATGGACTAATATATCCCTTTGAAAAGGAGGTTCTCCATCATCGTTTTGAAAAACAACTGCGACCTCACTTACACGTGGTTTGTTGTAAAGTCGAGGATTCTGTTTACGTTCTTGTTTAATGGCCATGACAATAGAAGGCATTTCAGTACCATTTTGTATAGTCCTCTGTTCCTCCTCAGCTGGAACGTCTTTTAGCATGCGATATGCGGCAGCAAATGGACTTATTTTTTGTAAATGTACAGCAATTTGGTTCATCAGTTCACCATCACACTTTTCGTTTTCTTTTAGGTTCATCCTTTGTTCTGTAGCCTCATTTGTATCAATGATGTATAATTGTGCAAATTTTGGTGGTTGTCCTATTTCTGGGTGAAGTGTTCCAGTGCGGTGGTAGATCTGGCCGTGAATTTTAAAACAATATGGTCCGAATCCAGGGGGCAGTGCAATGTTGGCACCGAATGAAGCAAACGCATGAGAACTGTTGATGCTTCTGATATTTTCCATGAAATTTCTACTGTGTTGATGCATTCCTTTCATTAACTGCTAAAACAGATCTGAGTAGTGAGGTCTCGGTAGCATAGCTTTTCCTTTTTGGCAGCATTCAGTAAACTGATTGTCAGATGGTTTTTGATCAATGAAATTCAGAGAGTCGCATTTAGAGCAAACTGCATTCATATTCCCACAGTAGTGTTCATGAATTGTACTTTCATTGTCTGTTACGTAATGTGCAAGTTGTTGAATATTGTCCTGGTCGTGCCTTAGTTGGTAGAGCATTCGTTTTTTATGAATTTGGCGATCATGTTGTTCCGGTCGTACAACAGTTTGTTGTGGTGTCTCCGGTTGGTGATGATGTCTGTGAGATTCCGCATCCTGGGCTTGTCTAGCAGCAGTTTGTTGTGGTGTCTCCTGTTGGCGACGTTGTCTGTGAGATTCCACATCCTGGGCTTGTCTGGCGGCAGCTTGTTGTGGTGTCTCCTGTTCCCGATGTTGTCATTTTCTTGCTGCTGCTGCTTTTCTGTCATCCTCATTGGCGTATTTTCGTTTACGACCTATTCTAAGATAGAAACACAGGGAGATGCCACCCATACAGGGAGACGCAGGCACACACCCTACACAATGGCGGCACTTGACAGCAGTGGAGGACAATGAGGATTCCAGAATTTGCGGCAGACTGTGCCCGTTGCTGATCAGCAAGGCGGGATTTCCGAGACAGACAGACAATAAGACCCTTAGACAACACAATGGCGGCACTTGACAGCAGTGGAGGACAATGCCCGTCGCTGATTGGTCGGGGCCTGGCGGCCACGACCAATCAGACGCGGGATTTCCAGGACAGACAGACAATTAAACCCTTAGACAATTATATATATAGATAATACCAAGTAGGTTATCTATAGAATGCCAATAATTCTAGCAGTCAACACAGGTTGCCGTTTTAGTAGAGGGTATCTCACATAATGTAGTCAGCGTCACAGTGACAAAAAATCCCACATAGTATCAATCAAATACCACACTACCCCTGTTCACACTTGTATACTGCCAGAAAATATATGCCATCTCTCATTGTATAGTCTTACCCATATTAGTGCCACTTAGATGATCCGGTGTGGCACCTACGCACGTTTCGCGTGGGCTTCTTCGGGGGGCTGTACCCAACTATATGCCATACAACCTAATACACCCGTGGTTCCAGGTGAAATCCATCCTGTGTGTACTGAGGCAGGAAGCACTCACATACATTGCTTTCAGCATACCATGTTACACTGAGGGTAGGAAGAAATCTGTGACGTCAGTGACCCGCAAACGTCACATCCTGGGTGCCGTCAGCAATGTGGCAATTCTCATTACATCACGGACATGCGCTGACCACTCACTGTCGCCTTGGGAACGGATAAACACCAGTAAATACCGCAGGGAAACTAGGGAGCTGTAATTCAATTCCTTTCCTTTACCAATAGCATTGACAACTTTAGAATAGGAAGACAATACCCACCAGCTTCCTCCAATGAAAGCAATCCCCAGTAACAGTAACGCCCGATTGATACCTATACTACCAATCACATATAAAGTGCTAGCATGTCTATATACAGAAATCACAAAATATAATTTATACAAATATCAAATATAGTATATAACATATACGCATATAGAAATATCCATTACATATTAAGTGAAAAATCAAGGTGCTATAGGTGCCACATACATACAGTATATAATGAATCATAAATACACAAATACGTGCATCATAAATAAAACTATACAGAACGGTATAATCATAAAATATCTCAATCATTCCGTTCTCAACTGATTAATTTAGAATATTCTTTCTTCTCAGAGGGTTAGTAGGATTATTTCATCAACCAATTAGTTTCAGGGATTCTCAATTCTTAGAGGTTTATCAGGTTATTTCTTATAGACCCGTCTCATATTCATTCATAATTTGATTGTATAGCAAAAAGATGCATGACGGGAAAGTGGGAGTCATCCATAAAGAAGTCATTTGAGACAATTAAAAACGAAGATACAAAAGAACACAAACAGACATATAGTTAGATAAAATAGACATACACAAAATCCAGAATGACCAAATTTAAAGGAAGGGAACAAAACCAAGATGTTCATTAAGACCCGCTGGGGCCCTGGTCCCTAGAACTGTGATCTACCTGCATTCACGTTGTGTCAGCAACCGCTGGCTGTCCTCACCTCTAATCCCCAACCTGATCCTATCATGCCAAAGATTATTATTATTTATTATTATAGCGCCATTTATTCCATGGCGCTTTACATGTGAAGAGGGGTATACATAAAAACAAGTACAATAATCTTGAACAATACAAGTCACAACTGGTACAGGAGGAGTGAGGACCCTGCCCGCGAAGGCTCACAATCTACAAGGGATGGGTGAGAATACAGTAGGTGAGGGTAGAGCTGGTCATGCAGCGGTTTGGTCGATCAATGGTTACTGCAGGTTGTAGGCTTGTCGGAAGAGGAAGGTCTTCGGGTTCTTTTTGAAGGTTTTGATTGTAGGCGAGAGTCTGATATGTTGTGGTAGAGGGTTCCAGAGTAGGGGTGATCTTCAAGTCATTGGGATTAGACCCGTGCTGCCTCCTGAAATGTCTTGGTATGGTTTTCAAAATACCCACATTGTCAACATCTTTTGCTGCCAAAATATCTTGTACATGTTCTCTAGTTCTTAGGCTAGGTTCACATTGCGTTAGTACAGTACATTCAGCGCATACGCTAACGCAAGTGCCGACTTTGGCACAGCGCTAGCGCAGATGGAGCATCTGCTAGCTGCTGCGCTGCGGAAACGCTGCAGCCCGCGTCTCGGGTCCGTCACTCAATGACGGCACATCGCCTAGCGCACGCCCATTGTGGGCGTGCGCTAGCGATGCGTCTGGCATAGGAAGTAATGGCGGCATTAACGGACTACGTTACACCGCGTTATGCCGCGGTGTAACATAGTCCGTTTAACGGATCACACTAACGCAGTGTGAACCCAGCCTTAGGCTACTTTCACACTAGCGTCGGGCCCGGCCCGTCGCGTCGGGCCGAGGTTCCCGACGCTAGCGTTGTCTCCGCCGCACAACGGGGGCAGCGGATGCATTTTTCCAGCGCATCCGCTGCCCCATTGTGAGGTGCGGGGAAGTGGGGGCGGAGTTCCGGCCGCGCATGCGCGGTCGGAAAAAGCGGACCGTCGGGAGCAAAAAACGTTATATGTAATGTTTTTTGCTCCCGACGGTCCGCCACAGCACGGCGCAACCGTCGCACGACGGTTGCGACGTGTGTCATTGCATCGCAAATGCGTCGCTAATGTTAGTCAATGCAGAAAAAACGCATCCTGCAAGCACTTTTGCAGGATGCGTTTTTTCGGCAAAAGGACGCATTGCGACGTAATGCAGTTAACGCCAGTGTGAAAGTAGCCTAACTCGCAACTCACGAGTTGTAAGGCCTACATATATAAGATTAGGCTGGGTTCACACTGCGTTAGTGTGATCCGTTAAACGGACTACGTTACACCGCGGCATAACGCGGTCCGTTAACGCCATTACTTCCTATGGCAAACGCATCGCTTGCGCACGCCCACAATGGACGTGCGCTAGGCGATGTGCCGTCATTGAGTGATGTACCCGAGACGCGGGCTGCAGCGTTTCCGGGTCCGTCACTGCTAGCGCAGCTAGAGCTAGCAGATGCTACATCTGCGCTAGCGCTGTGCCAAAGTCGGCACTTGCGTTAGCGCAGTCCGTTAGCGTATGCGCTGAACGGACTGCACTAACACAATGTGAACCTACATGTACATTTTGAATAGTGAACAACATGTGTGGTATTACAGGTTATATATTCCCGAATTACCATCAGCAGACGTGAACGACGTGGCTCATACAAGGTTCTTGCACTCTAGACAGTCCCCACAGGGATAACACCCCAATCTTGGCTTTCCAGCTCCAAAGGGATTAAGAAGTTTTGTGACATAGTGGCTATCAACCAAAATTTCTGCTCCTACGTGCAGTCATGAGTAGAAATTCAGGGACGTATTTTGCAAGTGTGGGTTCAGTTCTCAGTATAGACCAATGTTTACAAAGGATTTTCCTCATCAAATCCCAACAATGATTATAAGTTGATATAAAACGGACTCGGTCATCACTAGTTCTTTTAGTTTTTATTGTTGGAAGATCAGATCTTGTAGTTTTTTCGCTCTGAGGTAGCCCTTCTTTATACTTCTCCTGCTGTACCCTCATTCCAAAAATCTCCCCCCGAGACCATTGTCTGTCTCTCAAATAGTTCATAACATGTACAAATCCGCCTCATACAAAGAAATTGCCCAATAGGTACTGCCTTGATGGTTGCACTCAGATGTGCCGATGAAGTATGCTGCAAAGTATTTGCTGATGTTGTCTTTCTGAATACATCTGTGTAAATCAGACCATTCTTGTCATACACGTTAATAATAATAATAATCTCTTTATTTATATAGCGCCAACATATGCCGCAGCGCTTTAGTTTTTTGGCAAAAATTATCACTGTCCCCGATGGGGCTCACAAGTTGCCTTATTACTACGCTTTTGTCTTTGTGTTATTATGTTGCATGCCATGTGATGTGTATGGCCAACAATGTTCCATTTCTTGGTAGCATTATGCCCTTTTTAGTTAGATATGCAGGGTGATGCCAAATTGGTTACTAATTACATTACTTTGTATTAAGTGACTTATGAGTGATGTGGGCAAGTAGTCACATCAGAGCTAATATATGGGAGATATTCCCCAGCTCAAGAAATGGCTAGAACAAGGTGACGAAGTTGGACGTGACTAGCAAACATGAATGAAAGTACCACAATTAAAAGAGCTAGCCGCTACTTTTTTTTATTGATATGCAATCAATTTCTGATCAGGGGGAAGTGTGGCACCCCCGCAGATCAGCTGTTACCAGCAGTGGCCAGTAGTTATTGACTGCTGCCAAATCAAATCAACGCAGCCAGGTACTACAGATCCTCTCTTACATTCATTTGGATAGGAGGTGGAGCATCCAACAACTCCCAGTTGCTGTCGGTAACATATCAAAGATTTAATCCTATCAATATATTACAATCATCATATTATATAGCACTGTGTTCTTACAATTGCTCATTTTCCCTTTCTACCCAGTTAATACTGCTCTTCTCCATTAGGTCTATGACATCACATGATTAAAAACGGAGTAGCTGAGAAACAGAGGTCTTGTTTCTCTGCATGAGTCATCATAACTACAATTCTACAGCAGCTGGGTCAGGAGTCGGTGGCAAATTGGAAGAAGTAATGAGCAGACAGTCCCAAGCGTCACGTATAGCACCCCACCATTTTGTGTACAATTAGTTTACAGCCTCATGTAAGATCTGGTAACCATCAAGCTTAATGCGTCCCTGTGGGGAAAAATGTTAAAGTGTGATCTTTATACTTTATTACTGCATTATTTCCAACATCCATGAGTGGAAAATCACTAACACTAAGGGCCACTGTATTCTATTTACTGTACTCTAAGGTGGGTACCAAACTACCCCCTAAAAAGACCCTTTCTGGTTATCCACATACAGTCCAAAAGGAAGGGGGCAGGGGAGAATAAGACATGAATGCAGGATTAGACTGCTAATTGTTCTTCATCACCATGAAGACTCATAATCCTGCATAAAAGTAGCATACATATAAAAAGGAATTATATATTTAAATTGGTATTGCTACCTGCTATCCACAGGAATTATGGCTGACTATTGTGGTTAATTCCGAGAAGCCAAGTGCATGCGCAGTCTCCATTCAATCTCTACCTGACTGAAGCAGTTCTCCAACAAGACAGTACAGATCCTAGGGAACCCTGTTCTGGAAAGGAGTGTGGGTGCCCATGGCTGGACGCACATTATATGGCATGTCCTGTGGATATGCCCTTAATGTCTAAGGTGGGAACATCCCATTAATCAAGATAATTTTAAAATATTTTTTTTCCTCCTGGAACATCAGAGCAACAAACAAGAGTGTTTGGCGCACCCATCTATAATATAACGCTGGGAGCGTCACTCTGTCACCACAGTGTCCGTCTTAAAGAAAAACGGAAAGCGCAGACTGTGCTGGTGACGATGTTGGCGTCACGATCTCACCCACTGATGAAGTCCACCGCCACAGTGTCCCCACGCCCCCTAATTCCGCCGAATGTCCCACTGCTCCCGGAATCGGTGCTTTCCGGCGCCATTTTCTTGAAGAGACACTACGGCAATCAGCACCTGCACAGTCCGCGCTTTTCGGTGCCATTTTCTTGAAGACACACTGCAGTGTCTTCAAGAAAATGGCGATGGAAAGCGCGGACTGCGCAGGCGCTGAGTCATAATCCCGCCCCCTCATGACGTCGTGGCAATCGGCACCTGTGCAGTCTGCGCTTTCCGGCACCATTTTCTTTAAGAGACACTGCGGCACTCGGCACCCCGGCGACGATAGGCAAGTATGTTTTTTTTTTTTAATCGCAGCAGCTTACGGCGCATATAACACTATGGAGCATCTTATGGGGGCCATCAACTTTTATGGAGCAGCATACGGGGCATATACTATGCAGCATCTTATGGGGGCCATCAACCTTTATAGAGCAGCGTACAGGACATATAGTTGGAAGCAGCACATTAGAGAATAGGGGCGCAGGATGGGAGCACATGACAGGACGGGGGCGCAGGATGGGGGCGCAGGATGGGAGCAGCACATGACAGGATGGGGGCGCAGGATGGGAGCAGCACATGACAGGATGGGGGCGCAGGATGGGAGCAGCACATGACAGGATGGGGGCGCAGGATGGGAGCAGCACATGACAGGATGGGGGCGCAGGATGGGAGCAGCACATGACAGGATGGGGGCGCAGGATGGGAGCAGCACATGACAGGATGGGGCGCAGGATGGGAGCAGCACATGACAGGATGGGGGCGCAGGATGGGAGCAGCACATGACAGGATGGGGCGCAGGATGGGAGCAGCACATGACAGGATGGGGGCGCAGGATCAAAGCAGCACATGACAGAATGACAACATGCAGACGCACAAAACAGGATAAGAGAACAGCATAGGGGCTGCACATGACAGGAAATGGGCGCAGGATAATAGCAGCATATGACATGATGGAGGTGCAAGATGGTAGCAGCACATAAAGTTAGAACACAGGATGGAAGCAGCACATACCAGGATGTAGAACCTTTTACCAATACAAATGCTCGCCACCAGGAGGTAGAACGGGTTCAATAGCTAGTTCACTTATAGCACAAGTAACTGTTCCCCTTCCATGGAAAATAGACTTCTGTAGTCATGTCTGACAGCTGTGTGATGCTGCCACCTGCTGGCCACCCTTATACCTGCTCTAAAATGGAAAGATGTATTTCACATTTTGGAATCAGGGTTGTGGAGTCGGTGTCAGTATAAAATGGACTAACTCCATCTCCTAAAATATATAATACATTGGGTACAGTAGTTCAGTGCAGGATGTGCTGTAATTTTTTTCATAAGAATTTGAGAAAGTTATTAAATCTACTATATAATTGTCTAAGGGTCACTTCCGTCTTTCTGTCTGTCCTTCTGTCTGTCTGTCACGGATATTCATTAGTCGCGGCCTCTGTCTGCCATGGAATCCAAGTCACTGATTGGTCTCGCCAGCTGCCTGTCATGGTTGCCGCGACCAATCAGCGACGGCCACAGTCTGATTAGTCCCTCCCTACTTCCTGGCAGTCAGTGCCCGCTCCATACTCCCCGCAGTCACCGCTCACACAGGTTTAATGCCAGCGGTAAAGAACCTCGTTATGCCACGGGTAACTCACTCCGTTACTGCCGCTATTAACCCTGTGTGACCAAGTTTTTATAGTGCTTTGGAACAAAGCACTATACTGTTATTCCACCGTGGTAAACTTCTTATTATAGTGCTTTGGAACAAAGCACTATACTGTTATTCCACCGTGGATAACTTCTTCTTATTATAGTGCTTTGGAACAAAGCACTATACTGTTATTCCACCGTGGTAAACTTCTTCTTATTATTATTCAGTCCGCACGTAATGCGGCCCGAACCGCTTCACTCACAGACTCCAGTGAGGTGTCATTTCGAAGCCAGCGTCCCCAAGAGGTGTGCTAAGTATTTTTCGTGTCGATCGGATTTGTAGTTTTGGCGCAATTTGCGTTTGAAAATGTTTTTTCCCCTCATTGTAATGCTTTTCAATAGGGAAATTTTCACATAGGTTATAATGGGCTGGTTTCTGAGGCAATTTGAAATGTACCTGCCACCTGGCTGATTAGCTCATTGATATGCTCAGTCAGGCCCAGTTACTATGCCAACGCCTGCGAACTGTACATGACCCTAGCAGGACAGTTTTGGCAGATAATATCAGCTCTTAAAGTGATAGCACAGCACAATTTCAAAGCACTATCTATAGTCTTATTATAATTATTGCCCCGCTCACCAAATCGGACCCAGCCCGCCAAATCGGACCCAGAGTGGCGCCGCCCGCCAAATCGGACCCAGAGTGGCGCCGCCCGCCAAATCGGACCCAGAGTGGCGCCGCCCGCCAAATCGGACCCAGAGTGGCGCCGCCCGCCAAATCGGACCCAGAGTGGCGCCGCCCGCCAAATCGGACCCAGAGTGGCGCCGCCCGCCAAATCGGACCCAGAGTGGCGCCGCCCGCCAAATCGGACCCAGAGTGGCGCCGCCCGCCAAATCGGACCCAGAGTGGCGCCGCCCGCCAAATCGGACCCAGAGTGGCGCCGCCCGCCAAATCGGACCCAGAGTGGCGCCGCCCGCCAAATCGGACCCAGAGTGGCGCCGCCCGCCAAATCGGACCCAGAGTGGCGCCGCCAGCCAAATCGGACCCAGAGTGGCGCCGCCCGCCAAATCGGACCCAGAGTGGCGCCGCCCGCCAAATTGGTCCCAGAGTGACCCCGCCCACCAAATCGGTCCCAGAGTGGCCTCACCCCTTTAGGGGCTACAACTACCAAGCCAGCGCCTGAGGGGCACCCAAGTGTGAAAGTCTTGCAGGGGCAGCCCGGGCACCATTCCAAAGCACTATCTGTAGTTCCTTCAGGAAATACCCATCTAGTTCTTATTATTATTATTCAGTCCGCACGTAATGCGGCCCGAACCGCTAAACTCACAGACTCCAGTGAGGTGTCATTTCGAAGCCAGCGTTCCTGAGAGGTGTGCTAAGTATTTTTCGTGTCGATCGGATTTGTAGTTTTGGCGCAATTTGCGTTTGAAAAAAGTGTCTCAATGCATTTCAATAGGGAAATTTTCCAATACATTTATAATGGGCCTGATTTCTGAGGCAATTTCTAAAAATAACTACCACCTGGCTGATTACCTCATTGATATGCGCAGTGAGACCCACTTACTATGCCAACGCCTATAAACTCTACCAGCCCACCAGGTCACAAGTTTTGTCAGATAATATCAGCTCTTAAAGTGACAGTACAGCACAATTACAAAGCACTATCTGTAGTCTTATCATTATTGCCCCGCTCACCAAATCGGACCCAGCCCACCAAATCGGACCAGAGTGCCCCCGTCCGTCAAGTCGGACCCAGAGTGGCGCCGCCCGTCAAGTCGGACCCAGAGTGGCGCCGCCCGCCAAGTCGGACCCAGAGTGGCGCCGCCCGTCAAATCGGACCCAGAGTGGCGCCGCCCGTCAAATCGGACCCAGAGTGGCGCCGCCCGCCAAGTCGGACCCAGAGTGGCGCCGCCCGTCAAATCGGACCCAGAGTGGCGCCGCCCGTCAAATCGGCCCCAGAGTGACCCGGGCCACCAAATCGGCCCCAGAGTGACCCGGGCCACCAAATCGGCCCCAGAGTGACCCGGGCCACCAAATCGGCCCCAGAGTGACCCGGGCCACCAAATCGGCCCCAGAGTGACCCGGGCCACCAAATCGGCCCCAGAGTGACCCGGGCCACCAAATCGGCCCCAGAGTGACCCGGGCCACCAAATCGGCCCCAGAGTGACCCGGGCCACCAAATCGGCCCCAGAGTGACCCGGGCCACCAAATCGGCCCCAGAGTGACCCGGGCCACCAAATCGGCCCCAGAGTGACCCGGGCCACCAAATCGGCCCCAGAGTGACCCGGGCCACCAAATCGGCCCCAGAGTGACCCGGGCCACCAAATCGGCCCCAGAGTGACCCGGGCCACCAAATCGGCCCCAGAGTGACCCGGGTTGACCAAATCGGGCCCAGAGTGACCCGGGTTGACCAAATCGGGCCCAGAGTGACCCGGGTTGACCAAATCGGGCCCAGAGTGACCCGGGCCACCAAATGGGACCCAGAGTGACCCGGGCCACCAAATGGGACCCAGAGTGACCCGGGCCACCAAATGGGACCCAGAGTGACCCGGGCCACCAAATGGGACCCAGAGTGACCCGGGCCACCAAATGGGACCCAGAGTGACCCGGGCCACCAAATGGGACCCAGAGTGACCCGGGCCACCAAATGGGACCCAGAGTGACCCGGGCCACCAAATGGGACCCAGAGTGACCCGGGCCACCAAATGGGACCCAGAGTGACCCGGCCCACCAAATGGGACCCAGAGTGACCTGGCCCACCAAATCGGACCCAGAGTGACCCGGCACACCAAATCGGACCCAGAGTGACCCGGCCCACCAAATCGGACCCAGAGTGACCCGGCCCACCAAGCCTCAACCCTGAGGGGCTACAACTACCAAACCAGCGCCTGAGGGGCACCCAAGTGTGAAAGTCTTGCAGGGGCAGCCCGGGCACCATTCCAAAGCACTATCTGTAGTTCCTTCAGGAAATACCCATCTAGTTCTTATTATTATTATTCAGTCCGCACGTAATGCGGCCCGAACCGCTAAACTCACAGACTCCAGTGAGGTGTCATTTCGAAGCCAGCGTTCCTGAGAGGTGTGCTAAGTATTTTTCGTGTCGATCGGATTTGTAGTTTTGGCGCAATTTGCGTTTGAAAAAAGTGTCTCAATGCATTTCAATAGGGAAATTTTCCAATACGTTTATAATGGGCCTGATTTCTGAGGCAATTTCAAAAAATAACTGCCACCTGGCTGATTACCTCATTGATATGCGCAGTGAGACCCAGTTACTATGCCAACGCCTATAAACTCTACCAGCCCACCAGGTCACAAGTTGTCAGATAATATCAGCTCTTAAAGTGACAGTACAGCACAATTACAAAGCACTATCTGTAGTCTTATCATTATTGCCCCGCTCACCAAATCGGACCCAGCCCACCAAATCGGACCAGAGTGCCCCTGCCCGCCAAATCGGACCCAGAGTGCCCCCGCCCGCCAAATCGGACCCAGAGTGGCGCCGCCCGTCAAGTCGGACCCAGAGTGGCGCCGCCCGCCAAGTCGGACCCAGAGTGGCGCCGCCCGCCAAATCGGACCCAGAGTGGCGCCGCCCGCCAAATCGGACCCAGAGTGGCGCCGCCCGCCAAATCGGACCCAGAGTGGCGCCGCCCGCCAAATCGGACCCAGAGTGGCGCCGCCCGCCAAATCGGACCCAGAGTGGCGCCGCCCGCCAAATCGGACCCAGAGTGGCGCCGCCCGCCAAATCGGACCCAGAGTGGCGCCGCCCGCCAAATCGGACCCAGAGTGACCCGGCCCGCCAAATCGGACCCAGAGTGACCCGGCCCACCAAATGGGACCCAGAGTGACCCGGCCCACCAAATGGGACCCAGAGTGACCCGGCCCACCAAATGGGACCCAGAGTGACCCGGCCCACCAAATGGGACCCAGAGTGACCCGGCCCACCAAATGGGACCCAGAGTGACCCGGCCCACCAAGCCTCAACCCTGAGGGGCTACAACTACCAAACCAGCGCCTGAGGGGCACCCAAGTGTGAAAGTCTTGCAGGGGCAGCCCGGGCACCATTCCAAAGCACTATCTGTAGTTCCTTCAGGAAATACCCATCTAGTTACTATTGAGGCTGCCTATGCAGCATCAATAGTAAAAATATCTAATGTTAAAAATAATAAAAAATCATTATATACTCACCTTCCGCCGCCTTTCCCGCTCCTCGCGACGCTCCGGTGACCGCTCCATGCAATAGGCAGGTTTCGGTGCCAAGGATGGTATGCGAGAAGGACCTGCCATGACGTCAGTCATGTGACCGCGACGTCATCACAGTCATGTGACCGTGATGTCATCACAGGTCCTGCGCTCATACCAACCCTGGGACCGGAAGCTGCCGCGTGCACCGCACACAGGGCCAGGACTTCAACGGGCCTTCGGAAGGTGAGTATATGTTTATTTTTTATTTTAAGTCTGTATACTACGTGGCTCTGTGCTGTATACTCCGTCGCTGTGCAATATACTACGTGGCTGGGCAATATACTACGTGGGCTGGGCAATATACTACGTGGATATGCATATTCTAGAATACCCGATGCGTTAGAATCGGGTCATCATCTAGTGTCCTATAAACGTCTGTTCTGTTCCTGATATGAGGATCTCGACTTTTAGTGGAGATGAATTTGTGCTGCACTTTATGCACATGCTCAGTAGTGACCGGTACTGTGGGGTCGGAGTCAGAGAAATGTCGGAGGTTTGTCTTATGGATTCCATAGCCCTGATTGGAATCTAAAATAATTACACTATCTCCTGCACCGCTTAATAAACTAAGAAGACAAACCCTTCACACTGCAGAAGAGAATATGACCAATATATTGGCATTATATTTACAACATTCAGTTCAACTTGGACTAGTTCTATTTGACTAGATCTTATTCTGCTCTTCAGTGAGGTCATAGAATGATTGAGTTGGAAGTGACCTCCTGGGTCATTGTGTCCAACCCCCTGCTCCATGCAGGATTCACTAAAACATCCCAGACATATGTCTGTTCGGCCTAACTTTTTTTTTTTTTTAACCCCTTAACGACCAGAGGTATTTTTATTTTTGCTCCCCTTCCCAGAGCCATAACTTTTTTATTTTTTGGTCAAAATGGCGAGGGCTTGTTTTTTGATGGACGAGTTGTACTTTTGAACGACACCATATCGTGTACTGGAAAACGGGGGGGGGGGGGGGGGGAAAGTGTGGTAAAATTGCCCAAAAAGTGCAATTCCACAGTTTTTTTTTTTAATTTAACATGTCAAGGTGAGGAGATCTAAAGCCACAATGCTCCTCTGGGAAATATGCAAATTGTCTATTCAGAGAGGAAGAGGACTAGTGCCACCTATTGGAAGTAGCAATCATAACAGTCAATGTTGACCCTTTAACGAGCCTTGTCACATGACTTAGGATAATAGCCAAACCAGAATCTCAATTTGCAGACAGTGTGTTTCGGGGTACTGCCCCTCGTCAGTGCAAAGTGGAGATCTGGTTTGGCTGATTGAGAGGCATCTGACTGGGATCCAAGAAGTATCATTTCTCCTTGCGGAGAGTGACATGATAAGCATGTCCAGGTGAGGAGACTTAAAGCCGCAATGCTCCTCTGGGAAATATGCAAATAGAGAGGAAGAGGACTAGAACTCTAGTGCCACCTATTGGAAGTAGCAATCCTAACAGTCAATGTCGAGCCTTTACCGAGCCTTGTCATATGACTTTGAGATTCTGGTTTGGCTTTTATCCTAAGTTATGTGACAAGGCTCGTTAAAGGGTATGAAAAATATTATGGCAAAAAAAAAGCTGCAGCACAATTCGCGTCATATGAATATACCTTAAAGCAGACAAATGGCTTTCCCAAGAATATTCTTAAGTCATGTCACTCAAAGGTTGTTGGATTTTAAAAGTTGTTTATTTCAAAGTATACCTTTATGCTATACAGTACATAGTCCAGTAGTAGCAAATAAGCAGCCTACATAAAAGCCATGCTGGATGGGCAAGTAGCCGCTTACTTATTTGCAATCCATGATACTCCCATCATTGCATGTATTAAAAGACACACCTGATAAGAGGATACTCATTAATGGCATAAAAAGGCATTTTCTGAGAATACCCACTTGTTTTAATCCCTATTTAATAAAGGTGCAAATAATGAAAAGAAAAAAAAATGCATGCACAAAACAGAAACAAGTACCACCTGCATGAAAAACAGCAATTCTCCCTTAAGGGTTGAGACAAATGTGGTGCAAATGTATCACTTCCAGAAACCAGAGAAATCAGCATGTACTCCTGGGTATGGGGCACCTGCCCGGCTCAGTATTTTACTTTTTAATCTTGCTATTACAATACATTTCTTTAATGTTATTACAGATTAGTTTGATGTGTTAAGATATATATAAAAAAAAAAAAAGAAAATAAATTTTGTAATTTCAATGTTAAGACATCTTAAAGGGAACCTGTCACAAGGTTTGTCCCATATGAGGTTAAGCCCATACCTTTCAGTCCTGACATACAGCACTCTAATGTGCTGTATATAAGCCCCCAATCCGGCCTGCAACAAAAGAAAAACACCTTTTATTATACTCACCTACGGGGTGGTCGAGTCTGATGGGTGTAGCTGTCTTAGTGCAGTGCCACCTCTCTTTTGCTCCTTCTGTGCTTCTTGTGGATGATGCGTTCCCAAGTCATCCACATAGTGTCCCGTCCTGCCCGGACGCACACAGTGTGGATGACGTCCTGCCCTGACACACACGGTGTGGATGACGTAGGGACCTATCATCCACACAAAGCAAGAAGGATGATGGCATTGCAGGAAGAAGGCAGGACCCGACGGCCCCATAGGCGAGTATTATAAAAGGTCTTTTTCTTGTCTTGCAGGCCGGATTGGGGGCTTATACACAGCACATTAGAATGCTGTATATTATATCAGGGGTGAAAGGTGGTGGTCTTATCTCATATGGGACAAGCCTGGCGGTAGGTTCCCTTTAAATGAGGCAAACTGCACACTTTTGTACTCTATATTGAATATCGTTAGACCTTTCAGAAGCCCCTCTTCTCCATGAGCTGTGTTTGCTATGGTAACCTACTCCATGAAAGCACAAACATAGACTTGAATTGGCAAGTCTCATTCAAAATATGGATGAAACTAGTGTTTGCTGCCATTTTTTTTTCTTTTTTACATGGACACTTGGACTGTGTGAAATAACTCATGTGGACAGCCTCACTGAATAACACTGGCCAGCGTGCGCTCCAGTTTTAAATAGACAGCACACCCCTACAACCATTCTGCAACATACAAAGATTGATGGATGTAGGATTTTATTAAAGGGGTTTTGCCGCCATCATATATTTATGAAGAAAATTTTATTAGACTTTTTTGCAGTTTACTGCTATTAAAAATATGCAATGTATTAATCTTTAAAATTTGACCATATAGACAGACATTAGATAATCATCTGAAAAATGACCATGTTGACGCTGTCATATTTGTGTTGGAAATCCCACCAGATGAATGGTTGATCGGTCCTTTTACATGGCTGGAATTTATAGTAAGTGCTGTTGGTGCTCTATAGAATTAGTAATATTGCCCGTCTCCTCATTCTATGTATATAACGGTCTCTAGGTGGAAGAGCATGGGCAGCAAATCTTTATTCTCTCTCCGGTCACTATTGCTGCTCTCAACTGTGTAAGTATATGGTAATTCTGTCACAGCTGGCATAGTATATACTGATCCGCCTGGGGACGGAGGAATCTAATGTCACTGCTGTGAGTATGACCATCACAACTAATTTACTGTGCTTTTTCAGAAAAAGAAAAAAAAAAAAAGTCAGTAATATAATTTTCTTCTTAAAAGGGCTCTTCTGGTATGGGGTTCAAGTCTGCAGTTATGTGACTGCAGACTTGCGAATCCTCACAGGATTCTCCGATGCTGGGCAGTCATGTGACTGCAGACTTGCAAATCCTCACAGGATTCTCTGGGGCTGGGCATAAATGTGACTGCAAGTAAGAGATTTGCATACATATGGTCACGTGCAGACTATAGGTGTGCGGCCTCGCTCACTACAAGTGAATTCAGCGAGGCCAGACATGTCCAGTCAGAATGTGGCATTAAGTATGCAAATCGACGGCTGTGCGTGCTGTGATGATTCACAAGTCAGTAGTCACAAAGCGACTTGACAACTGAACCCCAAGCCCGGACAACCGCCTTTAAATAGATGTACAGGATAATGGCACAACTCCCTTTATAGAAATATCACCTGCAGGCATGAGAAGTGATAACTACGAACAGATGATGATTAGCAGCAGCTCATTGTATAAAATTTCAGCCAAATAAACTGAAAAAAAAAATAAAAAATTCAACATTGTTCATCTCAGATAATTATCTAATGCCTGATGGTCAAATTTAAAGATAAATGCATGCAGAATTGATGAAATAAGAGCAAACAAGGTCTGTACAGTACTTACGTAATATCATCCAAAGCAGCCAATAGTCTAATGTGTATGGAGCCCTCCAGACTCTCCTTCAGCAGATGATCAACATTGGGCATTTTCCATATTGGACTGTTTGGCAGCATCTCTCATAGAGCGCTTCTACGTATGGGAGAAGATGGCTGAGATGACTGCCGGCCGTATAATCGTTTATGTATGGCGGCCCCAAACCAAAAAAACAGAATTGAACGTAGAAGAAAGTAGACAATCTGTCTCTTGATTACACACACTTAGATCATTAAACTAAGAAATACGTTCAAAATTCACAAAAAGATGTAACATGTTACTACACCAACGGCACAGCAGGGGGCGCTTTACTCATTTATAACAGCAGAGTTCCTGCACACACTGTTCTATAAGAGCATGTAACGGCTTCCTCACAAGTACTGCCAACTATTCAATGGCAGAAATGGGTGAGTTTATAGCTGTAGGGGCAGATAACGGGCAGATAGATGCAGCCACTATAAGTAATAGAATGGTAAGGCTACTTTCACACTTCCGTCTTTATAAAGACGTTGCAATGTGTCGTTCTGTGCAAAAAACGCATCCTGCAAAATTGCCGTCAGGATGCGTTTTTTTGCACATAGACTTGTATTACCGACGCATCGTGACGTATGGACACACGTTCCATACGTCGTGCACTGGATGCGTCAGTAATTGGCGGACCGTCATCACAAAAAAAGTTCAATGTAACGTTTTTTTTTTTGTGCAACGGATCCGCCACTTTCGACCGCGCATGTGCGGCCGAAACTCCGCCCCCTCCTCCCCGGAACTCACAATAGGCAGCGGATGCGTCGTAAAACTGCATCCGCTGCCCCTGTTGTGCACAACGTCCGTCGGGCCGACGGATGTGTGAAAGTAGCCTAAGTCTATGAACCAGTGAAATTCCACAGTCACCTGTGCTGCCCTGACCCATTATAGAAATCACATTTTCTATGACTATTTCCTACACAATGCACCAAAAAATCTGTAGAAAGATGAAATCCCAAAAGGTGAATAATACCCGGAGAAAAAAAAATAACAGGTTAACCCTTTTCCCACCATTTCCAATTTTCATTTTTGCGCTCCCATTTTTCCTCCCCTTCTTCAGAGAGCAATAACTTTCATTTTACCCATTAATACCAATCATGTATAGTTCCCCCCCACACACCAAGTAATAAATTGGTTTGTGTCAATGTGCCTTTATCTCAGACCTATTAGGGTTTTATTTTCTCATTGATTGAAATGTGTTGCAAGGCAAGCTGATGTTTTTATTGATATGATTTTGGGGTACATACATGATTTTGATAGCTTTAGTAGGGAGGCATGTTGACAGGAAAAGCACAATTCTGGAGGTTTATTATTATTTTATTTTTCTCTCTTTACTGTAATAGTCATTTATATTATATTTTGGTAGATCAAACTTTTATGGACACCGATACTAAATCTTTAAAAAAAAAATAAAAAAAACATTTAGAATGATGGATAAAGGGGGCGATTCAAATTTTTAGATTTTTTTTGTAAACTTTTTAGTCCCCTTTGGGGACTTCAATCTGCAAACATCTGTTAGCTTGTCCCATATATTGCAATACAATACAATACCAGTATATAGAGATAAAGATCTATAAAGCCCAGCCTACTGACGGGATTCATGGAAGGACTAACATGGTGTTGACATGGACCTTAGGCAGGCCCCCTTCTGCCACGACAACCAATCAGCATCCTATGATTTTGTTTCAGGAGGCAGATGGGAGCTGGTGCACTGGCACTCGAATCATTTAAATACCGCTGTCAGTGATGGACAACAGCATTTAAATCATTAAACAGCAGCAATCTGAGCAAGCTCCGGTCTGCCTCATACATGGGGACCCGGCCTAGGACATACCATTACATCACATATCGGTAACGGGTGAATAGAATTCAGTTCTAGTGTAACAAGGAGCATTTATCTATGCATTCTATAAGACGATAGCCATATTAAGGAGCTTCCGCCGACACATGATGGAAAAATGCTATTGTGGATACTGCCACAGGTCTACAGCAAAATTTTGTTTGCTATGATTTGGCTTACTGTGTTGGTGATGAAGCCCTTTTACCTAAGTGGTGAACTATGGCAGGAGTGACTCCTGAAGGAAATGAATACTAGCAGAGTTATAAATGTTTTACACCATCTAATATCTTATAAGTACTGTAACATGCAATGCTTAACATGAAAAGTGGCAATTAACTCAAGTATACAGATTGTGAGGCTGTATATATGCAGCAGTTTACTGTATCCTCATACCTGTCATTTACCACCTATTGGTTGGGGTCTATAAATCTCTGCAATGCGCTGCCAACCACACTATTTTATAGGTGACTAGCACTTAATAGAAAGGGATCTCCTTGTGCTGTAAAAAGAAAAACCTCAAAAAAGGTGTCCATTTTATAACAAAATAAGTGACCTTTACAGAATTCTACTACATGAAAATAATTTTATGGACTTGGTTAAATGTTCTTTTTATCATCATGATCGCCTAGTGCAAACTTTTGTCTCAGGACCTCTGAAATAAGATTTATAGGATCTTCTTCTTTATGTAAACCCTGATTTCGATTAGACCTAGGGGAAAAAGAAACAGCTCAAATTACACACAAAAACCTGTGTAAAGTGGCAATACTATACGGAGACACGATGAGGAGGAATACGGCAGCAAACTTAGATTACCAATCTCTGTTCACTTTCATCTTGTGGATATCCTTCAGTATGCCCATCATATCTGCAAAACTGTTGGACTTTGAGAGGCAGAGCGAATCTTCGTCATCAGACATGCTGGCCTCCAGTTGTTTCTGGTGGCTGAAGGAAGATTCCATTAAAGAAGCAGTGGAGTATTCAGACACATCCAACTCATCCTCTTCTGTAATGTCACTGATTACAAAGGACGTCGACTGGAAAGAAGGCCCGAAGTCTGGAAAGGAGGTATGTGTGTCCACGTTTGCGGTTAAAGAATCTGTTGACCCTGGAGAAGCTGAAAGAATAAGGGTATACATATAATGTTAGGTCCCACCATCAAGCTGACATAGTATTGTAGTGCACGAGTCTGGAATAGTATGAGTCACATGTATTGATTGAGCCTGCACACTGCAATATCCATGTATGTAACACTAGCAGTGAAAAATAACCCTACAGCAAAAAAACAATTACACTTTACCAACTGGCCATGTACTGTATTGCGTACTTACAAAATTCATAAGATGCACATATCCTAAAATCTACATTACAACCTGAAAAAAAAAAAAAACACCTTGTATTAGTCTGAGGCACTTAATCTATGACTTACAAAAGGTTGAAGAAAATGAGATAATTAACCCCCCTTCACAACATATGATGTATATTTGTGTCATATATCATGTCCCCGATTTTGATACGGGCACCAATGCTGAGCCCGCAGCTTTCCCCACACAACAGCTGATTTAATCAGCTTTCATCTGCCTTTAACAGACACAGGTTGAGCAGGAAAGGCATCATTCCCGCTGCCCATCGGCATCCCAGTCATGTGATTTTGGAGGTGCAGATGGGTTATGACAGCCGGGGGTCTGCAGAAGATCCCCGCACCTGTTATTGTGATACTCCTGTGAATGCCGGCTTGTGGATAGCGTTCATAGCAGATCGCGATTTCTGCTATTATAGCACACCCGATTGGACAATCACAGCTTCAAGTCTCCTAAAGGGAGTATTAACCCCAACATGACTTTGGACATATCCATACGTCCTGGCTGGGAAAAAGTACCTGACCCCTTGAACATATGGATACAACCCTGGCAATAATGCACCATGACAGGAGGCACAGTGATTGCATTAAGGTGCTTGCTGATTCTGACAGCAAGGCACCTGTATTCGTCGCCACAGGATGGTTTGCCCCCCGGCAACTACGATCGTTGTGATTGGCTGTTCAATTCGGAAACACTGTAGGTTATCTATGATCGGTGCTATAACAGCACTGATCAGAGGTTGGAAGTAGGTAACAGCAGCATCACCAGCCCAGAACTGATGGGACGAAGACATGATCTGAACTCACAGTGACCGCTCTGCACCTGCTCAATCCAGCTTGGTGTTGTTGCAGAGCGGTCACTGTCATTCTGCTGCAGATGTGCTTGGCCTTGTGGTGCCAGAGACATTTTGAAGCCTGTGCCATCACTTCTGCTGAAAGAAGACATTCCTGAACTGTTCCTGTCCTCTGCTTTTTCCTAATCTCCCTTATACCTTCCCCCCCCCCCCCACTCCTGCCACAGAGCGCCGATCAGTACTTGATCGCTCAATTTTTTTGGTAGTTTTTTTTTCATGTATCCTGCAGCCGCTGAGCACTACTCAGTGACACACATCACTGATCAGCGTCTGTGCTTGCTTATGGCCAGGACTTTGTTCCCCTCCCCTTTTGCACCACATCCATCCTACAGCTGTTGAGCACTGATCAGGGATGCAAATCACTGACCAACATCCAGTAGTAGGTTTTTTTTTGTGAAAAAGGAATCAAATACAAATAATTTTGGTTTCATAGGGCTAGATTAGGGACAATAACAATATACTGTAGCAATCTGTCTACTACAGTACTTTTTACTGAATATACCGTATATACTCGAGTATAAGCCGACCCGAGTATAAGCCGACCCCCCTAATTTTGCCGCAAAAAACTGGGAAAACTTATTGACTCAAGTATAAGCCTAGGGTGGAAAATGCAGCAGCTACCGGTGAATTTCAAAAATAAAAATAGATGCTCCATACCGTTCATTATGGCCCCATAGATGCTCCATATAAAGCTGTGCCATATATAATGCTCTGCACCATTCATTATGGCCCCATAGATGCTCCACATAAAGCTGTGCCATATATAATGCTCTGCACCATTCATTATGGCCCCATAGATGCTCCATATAAAGCTGTGCCACATATAATGCTCTGCACCGTTCATTATGGCCCCATAGATGCTCCACATAAAGCTGTGCCACATATAATGCTCTACACAGTTCATTATGGCCCCATAGATGTGCCATAGAAAGCTGTGCCCCATATACAATGCTCTGCACCGTTCATTATGGCCCCATAGATGCTCCATAGAAAGCTGTGCCACATATAATGCTCTGCACCGTTCATTATGGCCCCATAGATGTGCCATAGAAAGCTGTGCCCCATATACAATGCTCTGCACCGTTCATTATGGCCCCATAGATGCTCCATAGAAAGCTGTGCCACATATAATGCTCTGCACCATTCATTATGGCCCCATAGATGTGCCATAGAAAGCTGTGCCCCATATACAATGCTCTGCACCGTTCATTATGGCCCCATAGATGTGCCATAGAAAGCTGTGCCCCATCTATAATGCTGCTGCTGCAATAAAAAAAAAAATGACATACTCACCTCTCTTGCTGCCCGCAGCTCCTCAGCGTCCCGTCTCGGCGTCTCTCCGCACTGACTGTTCAGGCAGAGGGCGGCGCGCACACTAGTACGTCATCGCGCCCTCTGACCTGAACAGTCAGAGCAAGAGGACGGGAAGACAGAGCGGCGCCCGGCGTGTGGAACGGGGACAGGTAACTATGCAATACTCACCTGCTCCCGGCGTCCCTGGCTCCTTATCCCGGACAGCTGGTCTCCGGGTGCCGCAGCCTCTTCCTCTGTCAGCGGTCACCGTTACCGCTGATTAGAGGAATGAATATGCGGCTCCGCCCCTATGGGAGTGGAGTCCATATTCATAACTTTAATGAGCGGTCCCACGTGACCGCTGAACAGGGGAAGAGCTGCGGGACCGAAGACCGTGGGACGGGCAGGGGGAGCGCCAGGACTAGGTGAGTATGCGACAGTCCTCTCTCCCCCTCACCCGCCGACCCCACCGCCGATCATGACTCGAGTATAAGCTGAGAGGGGCACTTTCAGCCCAAAAATTTGGGCTGAAAATCTCGGCTTATACTCGAGTATATACGGTAGTCAGTATTCGTGTCAGATCGTTGCGGGCACATTACGTTTGTTTTTTATTTTACTTTTATATTTTTCTTTCTAGACTCTTTTCTTCTATTCTAATAATTAAAAAAAAAAAAAAATGTACACAAAACACACACCTAAATAAATTCTTGTTATTACACACATGAAAACATGTCCCGTTGGTCCCAAACCATCCAAGGAGGCATAGAACTTCCTTGCCTCCGACACTGATAGGGAGAGGATGTGAGCTTCCTTTATTTTTCTTTCTCCTCAAGTGATACTGAACCTCATAGCCAACGCCTACCGTTAGTGACCCTGTATGGACCTCACCCCCAAAAGATTGAGCCAAAGATTCCTGATTTTGTGATGCAATCAAGAATCAAATTTGACACCATTGGCCTCACAGAAATCAACTTTTTGAAAGTCTTTTTCTCTGCGGATTATGTAAACATGGTGGCAAACACAAAATTTGAATGCCCAACTTCCATCATTTTCTAACTGAAATCCCACAGATGCAATAGAAATGATGAAGTTTTGGGGCCTGTTCCTTCACATGGGGTTAGCAAAGAAGCCAGAACTTCGGCAATATTGGGGTGTTTATATAACACTCCAATGTTCTGCATGGCCATGACCCATAAACGATTTGAGACCATCCACAAATTTTTGCATTACAACAATAATGTACGGGGTCCCTCCCCGAAATGACCCCAACTTTAACCGACTTTTCAAAGTTTGGCCGGTCATTGATCACTTCAGCAAGAAGTTTGCTGAGGTGTGCATTCCCCAAACGGACATCTGTGTGGATTAGTCCCTATTATATTTCAAATTCTGGCAATATCTGCCCAGTAAAAGGGCCAGGATCGGAATAAGGCTCTAATAACACCACAGGCTTAGAGTTTATGAAGGGAAGGACACCCTTATTCAACCCCATGAATGCCCCCCTATCCTAGGAGTGAGTGGGAAAATTGTGTGGGGTTTGGTAGCACCCACTGCTGGATCAAAGATATCACTTCTATGTAGATAACTTTTATACAATTATCCCACTCTTCAAGTCCCTCTCTGCGTGAGTTACCACAGCCTGCAGTACTGTCCGCAAAAAACAGAGGACTCTCTAGGACACTAACTGGGGAGCTGCTCAGAAAGGGCAACATCAGAGCCAGTGCAGCAACAAAATGCTGGTGGTCACCCACAAGGACAAGAGGGATGTCCTTATCTTGACCACCATACACAGGGACAATAGCTCCCTTGTCACTGTCCGAGGTACCAGAACACAAGCCCCAAAGCTAGATTGTATCCTGTGTAGAACTCTCAGATCAGGTCCCAGTGCAGAAGACTTCTGATCATGCGCAGTGCGCATCTCTGAAGCCAGGATGCGTACACCCAGCTTCAGAGGCTGAATGATGAGAGTATACAAAGATGTGCACGCATGCACGAGATTTGTACGGCGCTGGCGTCAGCTTTTGTTATCACATACACAAGCGCGTGATAACATGCTAAGTTTCTCCAGACCAGTTGACTCACCAACGACCCATCGACTAGTCAAAAGGTTTATTTACATATCATAGACTTTAGAAATACCGTATATACTCGAGTATGAGCCGACCCGAGTATAAGCTGAGACCCCTAATTTTGACACAAAAACTGGGAAAACTTAATGACTCGAGTATAAGCCTAGGGTGGAAAATGCAGCAGCTACCGGTAAATGTCAAAAATAAAAATAGATACCAATAAAAGTAAAATTAATTGAGACATCAGTAGGTTAAGTGTTTTTGAATATCCACATTGAATCAGGAGCCCCATATAGTTTATGATGGGCCCCATAACATGCTCCATATAGACATTTGCCCCGTATAATGCTCCACAAATGTTGGATTATGGCCCCATAAGATGCTCAATAGAGATATTTGCCCCATATAATGCTGCACAAATGCTGATTATGGCCCCATAAGATGCTCCATAGACTATTATGCCCCATATGCTGTTGCTGCGATTAAAAAAAAAAAAAACAGACATACTCACGTCTCGTCACTCAGGCCCCGGCATTTGCTATAGTCACCTTTCCCCGTTCCACCGCCAGGCGCCACTGTGTCTTCCCCCGTCCTCCGCACTGACGCTCAGGCAGGGGGTGCGCGCACTAACCATGTCATCGCGCCCTCTGACCTGAGCGTCACAGGCAGATGACGCGGAAGACGGCACCCGGCGGTTGAACAAGGAGAGGTGAATATCTCCGTGCTCCCCGTCCCCATTATACTCACTTGCTCCCGGCGCGGTCCCTGGCAGCTTCTCTGATGGACTCTCCGGGCACGGCAGCTCTTCCAGCTTTGAGTAGTCACTGGTACCGCTCATTACAGTAATGAATATGTGGCTCCACCCCTATGGGAGTGGAGTCGCGTCCATATTCATTACTGTAATGAGCGGTACCATGTGACCGCTCAACGCTGGAAGAGCTGCCTCGCCCGGAGACCATCGGAGATGCAGGGACCGTGCCAGGAGCAGGTGAGTATGTCACAGCCGCCGCTCCCCCTCCCCCGTCGACCCCCATGGGACAATGACTTGAGAATAAGCCAAGAGGGGCACTTTCAGCCTAAAAAAAAATGGGCTGAAAATCTCGGCTTATACTCTAGTATAAACGGTACTTTTTCTAAAGTTTTGTTTGTATCCAAAGTAATTAAAGGACTGTTAGGCAGGGAATTTAGATCAGTAAATACAAATGCTGGTGGTTCTTCGGGCACTGGGGACCTGATTTGTACCCTTTAAAGGGGAGCTGTCAGCAAAGAATGACTGTTCAAACTAAGTCTCGTCGCTCAGTGCTTCATGCCAAAGCCAATTTAAATACACCTTCCTACCTGACTGTGGGAAAACAATCTCCACCCCCCTTATTTGATTGACAGCTCTGGCATCATAAAGCCACAGAAGGGTGGAGATAGATGGAAAACAACCAGGCGTGAAGGTGTATTTAAATTGGCTCTGCCATGAAGCACCAAGCGCATATACTTGGTTTGGTCATTTTGTGCTGGCAGAGTCCCTTTAACCCCCGGAGCTTTTTTCGGTTGTGAGCTTTTGTTTTTTGCTCCCCTTCTTCCCAGAGCCTTCCTTGTTTTTTTTGCGGGACGCGTTGTACTTTTGAAAGACACCATTGATTTCACCATGTCGTGTACTACAAAACGGGGAAAAAAGTGTGGTGAAATTGCAAAAAAAGGGCATTCCCACACTTGTTTTTTGTTTGGCTTTTTTACTACGTTCACTAAATGCTAAAACTGACCTGTAATTATGATTCTCCAGGTCATTACAAGTTCATAGACAACACATGTCTAGGTTATTTTTTATCTAAGCGGTAAAAAATCCAAACTTTGTTATAAAAAAAACAAAAAAACACCAACAGGTGGTTGCTCACAAAATGGCAAAACACACACAAGGAAACACCGGGGACACTTTAACAATGGTGGGCCCTGCGATAGGGAACGGGGAAATGGTCATCAATTTTTGGATTTTTTTTTTTTTTTTTAATAAAACAAAGCTAAACATTCCAACCTAAATTAACCACTAAGGCCGGCCTCACACTAGCGAGTTTTACGGACGTATGAGCGCATAAACTACGTCCATAAAATACGCATAACACACGGCCCAATGATTCTCTATGTCCCGGCTCCTATCAGCCGTATTTTACTGATCCGTATTATACGGTCTTGTACGGCCGTACAAAATCGCAGCATGCTGCGTTTGTCACCGTATTGCACAAAAAATTAAAAAA
The DNA here is from genome assembly GCF_051348905.1 of Ranitomeya variabilis. NCBI lineage: Eukaryota > Metazoa > Chordata > Amphibia > Anura > Dendrobatidae > Ranitomeya > Ranitomeya variabilis. The sequence continues at coordinate 394,475,901 of NC_135234.1, forward strand.
AATTAAAAAAAAAAAAATCGCCAATGAAAGTCTATGGGGGCGAGAAAAATACGGATTACACACGGACCAGCAGTGTGACCTGCGAGAAATACGCACCGGTGTTAGAGAAAAGCCGGTAATTCAATTGCCGGCTTTTCATTTCTCCTTCCCAAACCCGACAGGATATGAGACATGGTTTACATACAGTAAACCATCTCATATCCCTTATTTTTTTTGCATATTCCACACTACTAATGTTAGTAGTGTGTATGTGCAAAATTTGGCCGCTGTAGCTGCTAAAATAAAGGGTTAAATGGCGGAAAAAATTGGCGTGGGCTCCCGCGCAATTTTCTCCGCCAGAGTGGTAAAGCCAGTGACTGAGGGCAGATATTAATAGCCTAGAGAGGGTCCGTGGTTATTGGCCACCCCGGCTACAAACATCTGCCCCCAGCCACCCCAGAAAAGGCACATCTGGAAGATGCGCCTATTCTGGCACTTGGCCACTCTCTTCCCACTCCCATGTAGCGGTGGGATATGGGGTAATGAAGGGTTAATGTCACCTTGCTATTGTAAGGCGACATTAAGCCAGATTAATAATGGAGAGGCGTCAATTATGACACCTATCCATTATTAATCCAATAGTACGAAATGGTTAATAAAACACACACACATTATTACAAAGTCCTTTAAATGAAATAAACACACAGGGTGTTGTAATATTTTATTATTCTCTTAATCCAGCTGAAGACCCTCGTTCTGTAACAAAGTAAAAATAACAAATCAACAATATCTCATACCTTCCGATGAGCAGTCACGTCCTACGAAGTAAATCCATCTGAAGGGGTTAAATCATTTTACAGCCAGGAGCTGTGCTAAAGCACTCGCTCCTGCCTGTAAAACCCCGGATACTGAATGGAAAGCAGGGTGATCTGTAGTTACCTTGAGTTGCGGTGATGCGCCCTCTGCTGGATGTCCTCATGAACTGGAGCCTTGGAAAAGTCCCCACGCTCGAGTTCATATGAGGACATCCAGCAGAGGGCGCATCACCGCGACTCAAGGTAACTACAGATCAAACTGCTTTCCATTCAATACCCGGGGTTTTACAGGCACGAGCGAGTGCTTTAGCACAGCTCCTGGCTGTAAAATGATTTAACCCCTTCAGATGGATTTACATCGTGGGACATAACGACGGAAGGTATGGAATATTGTTGTTTGTTTTTTTAACTTTGTTGCAGGACGATGGTCTTCAGGTGGATTAAGAGTCTAATAAAATATTACAACACCCTGTGTCTCTATTTCATTAAAGGACTTTGTAATAATGTGTGTGTGTTTTATTAACCATTTTGTACTATTGGATTAATAATGGATAGGTGTCATAATTGACGCCTCTCCATTATTAATCTGGCTTAATGTCACCTTACAATTGCAAGGTGACATTAACCCTTCATTAACCCTTATCCCACGGCTACACGGGAGTGGGAAGAGAGTGGCCAAGTGCCAGTATAGGTGCATCTTCCAGATGTGCCTTTTCTGGGGTGGCTGGGGGCAGATGTTTGTAGCCAGGGGGGGGCCCAATAACCATGGACCCTCTCTAGGCTATTAATATCTGCCCTCAGTCACTGGCTTTACCACTCTGGCGGAGAAAATTGCGCGGGAGCCCACGCCAATTTTTTCCGCGATTTAACCCTTTATTTTACAAGCTACAGTGCCCAAATTTTGCACATACACACTACTAACATTAGTAGTGTGGAATATGCAGAAAAAAAAAAGGGATATGAGATGGTTTACTGTATGTAAACCATGTCTCATATCATGTCGGGTTTGGGAAGGAGAAATGAAAAGCCGGCAATTGAATTACCGGCTTTTCACATATCTCGCGCTGAATTAAATATAAGTACAGAATATATATTGTAGCATGGCTAAAGGCTGTGTAAATCAACGGGAGGTATGTGTCACATAGGTGGCTTGCCGCTGTGATGTAGCCCGGAGTGTTTTCTTTATTGCACATAACTATATATATATATATATATATATATATATATATATATATATATATATATATATATATATATATATATATATATATATATATATATATATATATATATATCTCTGTTTCAGGACCTGTGGTGATGTCAGACCATGTCTAATCATGTGATCGGTTCCTGGGTGTGGTTAGCTCTATATAAGACAGGCTAATGCTTTATACAGCAGATGTGTCTGGAGGTGCTAGCCTCCAGTGTGTGTGAAGGCTCCAGGACTGAGCCTGAAGGAATGGACACTTGTTTTTTCTTTGCCTAAGCTAAAGGCTATTTGTTTTCTGTTTTTCTACTTGGTTTATGGAGCAATAAACCTCTGAACTTTTGTTGGAACTTGCCTCCTATGTGTCAGCCGTCGCACCTGAGTGAGTGAAACCCTACAATTGGTGGTAGACGTGCGGGCAGCGTTCCCAGTGGAGACGCAAGTCTATTTTTGAATGTCCTGGGTCAAGTCGGCTGTAAGCCAGCAAGCATTGCCGGGGAAAATGGAGGACCTGCTGAAACACTTGGTCCAGTTGCAGTCACAGCAGCAAGAGACCAACAGGCTGTTGCAGTCACAGCAGCAGGAGACCAACAGGCTGTTGATGCAGCAGATACAACAGAGCCAGCAGGAGCAACGGCAGCAGATGCAACAGAACCAGCAGGAGCAACGGCAGCAGATGCAGCTTTTGGCAACCGCCATCCAGGGCAAGACGAGCGCCCCAACCCCAGGTTTGGCTGATGACACCCACGTCCGGAAGACGTTAAGACGCGCATTACAGAAAATGACTCCCGGGGATGATGTTGAGGCCTTCCTGACAGTGTTTGAGAGGGTCGCTGAGAGGGAAAAACTTCCGCCAGAGCAGTGGGCAGAGGTGTTGGCGCCTTACCTGACAGGGGGAACCTCAGAAGGCATACTATGATTTGACCTTGCAGGATGCCAAGGAGTATCACAAATTGAAAGCCGAGGTTCTCGCACCTTTGGGGGTGACACTGACTGTTAGGCCCAGCAGTGAACTCGCTGTGCCCTATCACCGGGACAAACCGCCTCGCTCTCAAATGTTTGACCTGTTGCACCTGGTCCAGAAATGGCTGCAGCCAGAGTCCTCTACGCCTGCACAGATGGTAGAACGGGTGATGATGGATCGGTTTGTGCATTCCCTCCCGAGGTCCATACAGACTTGGGTTGCCCAGGGTGATCCCCAAAATGCCGATGAACTGATCGGACTGGTCGAGAGATACCAAGGGATGGAAGGCTCCTTTGGGAGGCAGCCCATGCCGTACTGGGGGTCCCAGAAAGCTGCTGACTCCCAAAAAGGGGTGGGGTCTCCAAGGTCACAAAGGGCGGGGGAGGTGGTGCCCAAGGTCCCTACGGGTGATGTTATCTGTTGGAGGTGCCACCGGCCAGGACATATAGCTGCCCGTTGTTCCCAGACCACTGAGCAGATGGACTGCAGCATGGGACGCCGTAGTTCATACTATGCATATCCAGCCTGCAGTGTGAACTCTCCACCCAACGAGGGGCCTCAAGCGTGTTCTGTAAAGGTGAACGGTCGAGCAGCAACGGCGCTGTTAGACTCAGGGAGCTTAGTGACCCTGGTGAGGGCCACTTTCCCTCTCCACCTGCTCCCGGGAAAGCAGGTCGGCGTGCGGTGCATACATGGTGATGCCAAGGACTACCCTATGGCCAGGGTGGATATTGAAACGGCATGTGGCACTGAGTCCCATTAAGTTGGCGTCGTTCGGGACTTGTTGCACCCTATAATTATTGGTCGGGATTTCTGTTTGTTTTGGGATTTGTGGGGTAAGGGTTCTGAGGTCGCTAGCAAAAGTAGGGAACCAATGAACCCTAAAAAGGTATCGCCACACCCAGGGACAGACAGGTTTCCTTTTTGTGTCCTGGTTGGGGATGAGGAGGAAGTGTCCCCTGCATCTGACATTATGGAGTTAGAGGTAACCGGTGAAAATTTTGGGACTGCCCAACATAGGGATCCCACTCTGAGGGAAGCCTTTAATAATGTCACGGTTATTAATGGGGTTGCACAGGAGCCGGGGGCAGACACAAGATTTCCCCATTTTCTGATGAATGGGGAGTTGTTGTACCGAGTCACGAAAATGAGGGAGGAGTTGGTAGAGCAGTTGGTAGTGCCGGGTCCATATAGACGGAAGGTATTGGATATGGCCCATTCACACATCTTGGGTGGACACCTTGGGGTAGAAAAAACGCAGGAACGGGTTGTGCAGAGGTTCTATTGGCCTGGGTGTCACTGGGAAATAATAAACTATTGCAGGTCTTGCCCTACATGTCAGCTAACTGCCCCCAGTCCTCATTTCCGGAGCCCCCTTGTGCCATTGCCCATTATTGAGGTACCGTTCGAGAGAATTGCCATGGACCTGGTCGGTCCCTTAGTTAAATCAGCCTGCGGCCATCAGTATATATTAGTCATCCTGGACTATGCCACACGCTATCCTGAGGCAATCCCTCTGAGAAATTCTTCCTCGAAGAGTATAGCCCGAGAGTTGGTCCATGTGTTTTCCCAGACAGGTCTGCCGAAGGAGATTCTGACTGACCAGGGGACACCTTTCATGAGCAAGGTGATGAGGGAGTTATGCAAAGTCCTGAAAATCTCCCAGTTGAGGACCTCGGTGTACCATCCCCAGTCAGATGGTCTTGTTGAGAGGTTTAACAAGACACTGAAGAGCATGCTGAGAAAAGCTATAGAGAAAGATGGTAGAGACTGGGACAGTCTCTTACCATATCTGATGTTTTCCATTCATGAAGTTCCACAGGCCTCCACAGGGTTCTCACCGTTTGAGGTTCTATATGGCCGACATCCGAGAGGTCTCCTGGATATAGCCAAGGAAACTTGGGAAGCCGAAGTTACGCCCCACAGAAGCGTCATTGAGCATGTGGCCTTGATGCAGCAGAGGATTGCAAAAGTGATGCCTATTGTGAAAGAACACCTCCTTCAGGCACAAGAAGCTCAGGCCAGGGTCTACAACCTGTCTGCAAGAGTTAGGCAGTTCAATCCGGGAGACCGAGTTCTTGTGTTAGTTCCGACGGTGGAGAGCAAGTTCTTGGCCAAATGGCAAGGGCCATATGAGGTCATAGAGAAGCTTGGTGAGGTGAACTATAAAATTCACCAACCAGGTAGACGAAAACCAATCCAAGTCTACCATGTTAACCTCATCAAGCCATGGAAAGATAGAGAGCGGGCTGTAACTCCATCCTTGCTAAGCAACCCAGAAGGTGAGGTTGGAGGGGTTACTATAGCGGAGACGCTATCGAAGGCCCAGAAACAGCAGTGCCGGGAGTTACTCCAGAAGAACAGGGACCTGTTTTCTGAATTGCCTGGGTACACGAAGGTCATAGAGCACGAGGTCCTGACAGAGCCACATGTGCGCGTGAACATGAAGCCCTATCGAATTCCTGAGGCCCGTCGAGAAGTAATCTCCAAGGAAGTGGAGCGTATGTTAAAGCTTGGAGTCATTGAGGAATCCAAGAGCGGGTGGTCGAGCCCAATTGTCCTGGTCCCAAAACCTGATGGGGAGTGGAGATTTTGCAACGACTATAGGAAGTTGAATGAGGTCTCCAAGTTCGACGCATATCCCATGCCCCGCATTGATGAGCTCATCGAAAGGCTTGGGCCCGCCAGGTATATAACCACCTTGGATTTGACGAAGGGGTACTGGCAGATCCCCATGGCACAGAAAGCCAAGGAGAAGACGGCGTTTTCTACACCAGATGGGTGCTTCCAGTATGTCCGGATGCCGTTTGGCCTACAGGGAGCTCCGGCGACCTTCCAGAGGGCTATGGATAGAATCCTTGCACCCCATAAGGCATACGCTGCTGCGTACCTGGATGATATCGTCATCTTTAGCCCGGACTGGGAGAGTCATCTGGAAAAAGTACAAGCGGTGTTTGATGCTCTAAGAGAAGCGGGGTTTACAATAAACCCGAAGAAGTGTGCCTTGGGTAAGGAAGAAGCTAAGTACCTAGGCTATATAGTGGGTCGTGGAGAAATAAAGCCCCAAATCAGGAAAGTGGAGGCAATCCAAACATGGCCAAAACCACTCTCTAAAAAGCAAGTTAAAGCCATTCTGGGGATCGTGGGATATTACAGGAGGTTCATCCCGAACTTCGCCACAGTGGCTGCGCCTCTGACTGATCTGCTAAAGGGGACAAAAATCGGTGATGGTTAAATGGTCCGAAGAGACAGAGTCAGCCTTCCAAGAATTGAAAGGGGCTCTATGTAAGCAGCCCGTTCTGATGGCCCCAGACTTCAAGAAAGAATTTATTCTTCAGACAGATGCCTCAGATGTTGGGGTAGGAGCAGTCCTTTCCCAAGAGCTACATGGGGATGAGCATCCTATTCTCTATCTGAGTAGAAAGCTGTCCTCATCTGAGAAGAACTACTCAGTCGTAGAAAAAGAGTGTTTGGCCATAAAGTGGACGGTGGACACGTTACGGTACTATCTGCTGGGGCGTAAATTCAGACTAATATCCGACCATGCCCCACTTAGATGGATGAGAGAAACAAAGGGTAGAAATGCTAGGGTCACCCGTTGGTTCTTAGCCCTGCAGGACTTCAGTTTCCATGTGGAACATAGGGCCGGAAAGCTGCACGGTAATGCGGATGCCCTATCAAGAATCCCTTGTTTAGTGGGGGAAAGTGCCAAGCCCTACGGCTTTAGGCAGAGGGGGGAGGTATGTAGCATGGTTAAAGGCTGTGTAATCGACGGGAGGTATGTGTCACATAGGTGGCTTGTCGCTGTGATGTAGCCCGGAGTGTTTTCTTTATTGCACGTGTGTGTGTGTGTGTGTGTGTGTGTGTGTGTGTGTGTGTGTGTGTGTGTGTGTGTGTGTGTGTGTGTGTGTATATATATAATTAATATATATATATATATATATATATATATATATATATATATATATATATATATATATATATATATATATATATATATATATATATATATATATCTGTTTCAGGACCTGTGGTGATGTCAGACCATGTCTAATCATGTGATCGGTTCCTGGGTGTGGTTAGCTCTATATAAGACAGGCTAATGCTTTACATAGCAGATGTGTCTGGAGGTGCTAGATATATATATATCTCTATATCTATCCATCTATCTACATACGCTGAGTGTGACGCCGGCCTAACAATGCACAAAGTGTAATGAAAATAAAAACCCCAACAATCTCAGAATCACTGGGATAATGTTGGAATATTCAGAACGTGACATTTGAAAAATTGGGCTCGGGCACTACTACAAAAAAGTTGCTGATTTGCTGTTTTACTTACAAATAGTGATGATCGAATAGCTTCGGATAAGAGGTTATCCCAATAGCTATAGCGCTTACCTAATAGCTGAATTGGGAACGCTCCCGATTATCAGCTATTCGGTGCCACAATGCATGTGTCACGGCTGTTTGAGAGTCACCACACATACATGGAGAGACCGTGTGTCGTGACTGTCACACAGCCGTGACAAATGCAACTGTGGCTCGAAAGAGCTGATTATCGGGAGCGCTCCAGGTATCCAGGTTACCGATCCAGCTATTTGGTAAGCTATTCGATCATCACTACTTACAAGGCTTCCAAAAAAGCATAAAAAGTTTACTTCTAGGCTATATGTATTCCAAAAGGATGCAACTGACAAAACTCATCCCAAAAACAAACCCAAAGGGTTAAAGAAGCCCTCCTCCCATCAAAACTTTTATCCTCTTAATATATCGCAGTCATATTATATAGCTGTGTACTTACAATTGCTCATTTTGTCTTTCTACCCAGCTAGCTGGGACCATTAGGTCTATGACATATCATACCGTATATACTCGAGTATAAGCCAAGATTTTCAGCCCACTTATTTGGGCTGAAAGTGACCCTCTCGGCTTATACTCGAGTCATTGTCAGCGGAGAGGGGGGGGGGGGGGGGAGCGGTGCGGTGATATACTCACCTGCTCTCAGCGCTGTCCCTGGCAGCGTCTCACTGTCAGATGGTCTCCGGGAGCCGGCAGCATCTTCCTGTGTTCAGCTGTCACATACCGCTCATTACAGTAATGAATATGCATCCATATTCATTGCTTTAATGAGCGGTACCACGTGACAGCTGAACACAGGAAGATGCCGCCGGCTCCCGGAGACCATCTGACAGTGAGACGCTGCCAGGGACCGCGCCGGGAGCAGGTGAGTATATCAGGGGAGGTGAGCATTGCGCGATAGTCACCTTCCTCGTTCCATCGCTGCGGGCCGCTCTGTCTTCCTTCCTCTGCACTTACTGTTCAGGTCAGAGGGCGCGATGACGCGATTAGTGTGCGCGCCGCCCTCTGCCTGAACAGTCAGTGCGGAGGATGGAAGACAGAGCGACGCCTGGAACGAGGAAGGTAACTATCACAAGTGCCGGGGGCCTGAGCGAAGAGAGGTGAGTATGTGATTTTTTTTATTTTAATCGCAGCAACAGCAAATGAGGCAAATGTGTGGAGCATTGTATGGGGCCACAATATATGGAGCATTGTATGGGGCCACAATATATGGAGCATTGTATGGGGCCACAATATATGGAGCATCTTATGGGGCATAATGTGTGGAGTATCTCTTGGGGTATAAGGTGTGGAGCACCTTATGGGACCATCGACCTTTATGCAGCATTATATGGAGCATATTTTAATATGGAGCATTATATGGGGCGTATTTTGTATGGAGCATCTTATGGGGCCCATCATGAACTGTATGGAGCATTAGATGGGGCTCCTGATTCAATATGGATATTCAAAAACACTTAACCTACTGATGTCTCAATTAATTTTATTGGTATCTATTTTTATTTTTGACATTACCGGTAGCTGCTGCATTTTCCACCCTAGGCTTATACTTGAGTCAATAAGTTTTCCCAGTTTTTTGTGGCAAAATTAGGGGGGGGGGTCAGTTTATACTCGAGTATATACGGTAATTAAAAACTGATTAGCTGAATCCTTCTAAGCTCTATGTAGAAACAGGAGGTCAATTTTCCCTGCATGAGTCATAAGTCACAGCAAAAGTCCCTGTCATGGGGAAAAAAAGTAAGCAACTGCATCAGGTGTTGAAGAGGGGGATGATAATGCAGGGACGAGGGACTTCCTGTTTCTACATAGAGCACAGAAAACAGAAGAATTAGATAGAAGGGCAAAATTAAAGTTTATAAATTTCCTATTCATAGGATAATTTGCTGATGATTGGGGTGGTCACCCTGTCGGGATCCCAACAGAACTCGAGAATTGGGCTTTGGAGTCTACCATTCTCATGTGGACAGCTGATGACTTGCATTAACCCCTTAAAGGAAAGGATTATTTAAGTACAAAAGCCAAATCTATTGATAACTGTAGCATACCTGTGTCTGTAGCAACTATTCTAGCAATCTGGCTTCTGAGGAGACTTAGTTCATCTTGTAAGTCCGTGGACCTGTTTAAGGACATGCCTGGTTTCTTTAAGCAAAACATTTTTTCTTCTTTTATCTTCAGGTTGGGGACAGAAGAATTTCTTTGCATCACTAATAGAGGACTCGGCCTCCACTTATGCTTCAGTGGCCTTGTGTCGCTCCTAAGACAGAAGCCATAAATTACGTAACATATAGCTGAAGAATACCTCCGATTCCAGAAAGCAGACGATGCTGTGAGAGCTGTAGACAGTCATTTTATTATTGGACCATACATCATTTATTAGAATGCCTCATCTAAGTGTAAGCAATAGATACAGCAGTAAACGTGCGCAAGAAGAGAAGCCAAAAGCAATACGAGAATATTACTAGCCAACGGGAAGATAACTAATGCATTAATGGAATCTTGCAATGTACACAATTACAAAAACTGCTGAAAAAGACAAAATAAGACTGTTTAATGGCTCAGCGTCTGCACAGGGACCAGTGAAATAAGCCTAGGAAGAAGTACAGTACATCAATGAATGTCTGCAGGATATAGCACTTGTTACACCGTGCCATAGATGTATAGCTACTGGACATTCAAGCCCTTAGATCAGGCCAAACCAAGGTGCAATTTCCTGACATGTTGGGTTGCCATGACCAGAGTACATAAACTTTTAACATGCTCCCTTTAGAGAAAAGTAAAATAAAACAGCCATGGAAAGCTAATAAATACCTAACTCTTGCATATGTTTCATCATCATCTGCAGCTATCCACTTAATGTCAGCTAGGGTAGGCACCATTGGTGCGTCAGTGAAATACACGTCAGAACCAGGGAGAGCCTGCAAGAGAAAAACACAAGTTACTAAAAAGAAGGCTTTTGCTATTAAAAAAAAAAAAAAAAAAAATTAGAGAAGACCCTGTAGTAATGAATAAGACATTTTGGTTTTAGGTGGCAGAACAAAATGAATGTGGAATGTGGTGAAGACAAAGATTGGGTACATTAGTTCCGGAAGTGCATTTTCTGAAGACCAATTTCTACCCATTAGAAATTTTACAGTGGACTTGGCCTACTTTTTACAACCTAGAAGTTTATATCTGTTTGTAATCCCATCTTCTACTGAGGAAAAAAAAAAAAAATCACATAAATCCTTTAGGCTATGTGCACACGTTGCGGAAAGTGGTGCAGATTTTTCCAGACTGATTTTGGTAAATCTGCAGGTAAACCACACTGCGGATTACCTGCGAAATTACCGCGGATTTATTTAGACTTAGATGTTACTGTTTGTCATCTACGTGCTGTCATTTTTTCTACTCAGACAGCAGTTGGGTAACATTACACTTTCCAGGGCAACTGACAATCCTGATTTTTTTTTTTTTTGCAGCACATTTGTCCTAAAAATAAATAAACATGTCCTACTCTGTGTACCTGGAAATTTCCTTCGGTATTATTTTTTAATTATGTTACGTGAAAAAAAAACAAAAAAAAAAACACAGACACAATCCAACAATACCTCAAAGTGTGCTCTCGTACATGGCTTCAGAGGCAGGTGAGATCCGATTTTCCTTACTAGGCTGCGAGATGAACCACATGGCTTGTTCTCCCACACAGGGATAGTCTGAAATAAAGATAAAAACATCTGAAAGCCACAAGATGATCAAAAGTCAAAACTTTACCAAAATATATAAATTCCTCGCAATTATTAAAGGGGTTCTCCAGTGAAAAGTTATCACATACATACATGACAGGTAATAACTCAGTGGCATGTAAAAGTTTGGGCACTGTTATTGTGAACAGTTAAGCAAGTTGGAGATGAAATGACCTCTAAAACGGTTAACGTTAAAGATGACACATTTCATTTGTATTTTAGGCAAATAAAGTTTGCAATTTTTAAAATGGAAAAAAAAAACAGTAAGGAAAAATGGGCTGATGCAAATCTCCAAGAGTGCCTAAACTTTTGCATGCTCAGATAACTTTGAACAAGGTTTCAGACCTTAGTTAGCCTGTTAGGGTTATGGCTTGTTCACTACCATAGTTAGGAAAGGCCAGGTGATGCACATTTCCCCGCTTTATAAGAACTCAGCCTGCCACAAAACAGAAGCCATGGGTTCTTCTAAGCAGCTGCCTAGCACTCTGAAAATGAAAATGGTGGAGGCCAACAAAGCAGGAGAAGGTTTTAAGAAGATAGCAAAGAATTTTCAAGTTGCCTTTTCCTCAGTTCGAAATGTAATTAGGAAATGACCGTTAAACAGTGGAGGTCACGATAAAGTCTGGAAGACCAAGCAAAATTTCAATGTGATCTGCTCGTAGAATTGCTAGAGACACAAATCAGAACTCACACTTGGCTGCAAAAGACCCTCAGAAAGACTTAGCAGGCTCTGGAGTTGTGGTACATAGTTCAGATACACCTGCACAAATATAGCCTTCATGGAAAAGTGATCAGAAGAAAACCTCTCCAGTGTCCTCCTCACTATAAAATTCAGTGTCAGACGTATGCAAAAGAACATCTAATCAAGCCTGATGCATTTTGGAAACAAGTCCTATGGACTTATGAGGTTAAAATAGAACTCTTTGGTCACAATGAGCAAAGGTATGTGTGGAGTAGAAAGGGCACAGAATTTCAGGAAAAGAACATCTCGTCAACCATTAAGCATGGGGGTGGATCAATCATGCTTTGGGGTTGTGTTGCAGCCAATGGTACGGGGAACATTTCAAGCTTAGAAGGGAGAATTTATTCAATGAAATTTCAACAAATTCTTGATGCAAACATTACACCGTCTGTAAAAAAGCTGAAGTTGAAAAAAGGATGGCTTCTACAAATGGATAACGATCCTAAACACATGTCAAAATCCACAACAGACTACCTCAAAAGGCGCAAGCTGAGGGTTTTACATTGGCCCTCAAAGTCCCCTAATCTGGACATCATTGAAAATCTGTGGCTAGACCTCAAAATAGTAGTGCATGCAAGATGACCAAGGAATCTCATTCTTCCTTGGAAACATTTTCCAAGGAAGAATGAATGAAAATCCCTCAAACAAGAATTGGAAAACTCTTGGCTGGCTACAAAAAGCGTTTACAAGCTGTAATAGTTTCAGAAGGAGCTGCTACTTGGTACTAACCTTGCAGGGTGCCCAAACTTTTGCACTGGCCTATCTTTCTACTTGTAATTTTTAAAATGTAAAAGTTGAAAGTATTTGTTTGGGCCTTACATACAAAAGCAAATGTATCATCTTTAACTTTAGGCCTTTTAGAGATCATTTCATCTTCAACTTGCTTAACCGTTCACAATAAAAGTAATGACCAGGAGTGGCCAACATTTACATGCCACTGTATTGATCGGTATGTGTCTAACCAATGGGACCTGTACCGATTGTCGGAACAGGGGACCTTCGGTCAAATGGAGCAGCAGGTAGGATGTCTCTATATGGCTGCTGGAATAATCTGGCAGCCCGATAGCTAATAAATGGAGAGCAGGTTGACTATGCACACTGTTATTCTATTCTGTGTGCACACAGCATTTTCTCAGGCAAATTCCCGCCTGGTATCCCCTTAACAATGCATCACCAAAAATAATTATTATGCACTACAATGTCAAAAGGACATTGTTGTGAACCTATTCTGTCTTGTGTCAAATCTTCTATACACTTCAGGCTTAGGAAACCTTGAAGATGCTAAAAGAAGAAACATGTCCATTTTTCATGTGGCTTTAGGTCGAAGACATCAGCTACATATACTTAAAAGTATAGAGCAAAGCTGCCGCAAAAAAAACAACAGCAAAAGGAACTTCAGGAAAATGACCACCAGCATTTTCCAGAAGTATTTTCGGCTTGAAAAGCTCAACGATTCCACCTATGTCTTAAAGGGATCCTCTCACCAGTTTTGGCTGATATCAGATACGGCCATCACCTTTCAGGGCTGATACACATCATTCTATAAGGCTGTATATCTGCCCCCAGCCCGACCTGTAAGGCCGGCCTCACACTAGCGAGTTTTACGGACGTAAGAGCGCAGAAATTACGTCCGTAAAACTCGCAAAATAAACGGCACAATTATTCTCAATGGGGCTGCTCCTATTAGCCGTATATTACGGTTCAGTATTATACGGCTTTCTACGGCCGTACAAAATCGCAGCATGCTGCGTTTGTCAGCGTATTGCGCAAAAAAATCGCCAATGAAAGTCTATGGGGGCGAGAAAAATACGGATTCCACACTGACCAGCAGTGTGACTTGTGAGAAATACGCAGCGGTGTTAGTGAAAAGTCGGTAATTCAATTGCCGGCTTTTCATTTCTCCTGCACAAACCCGACAGGATATGAGACATGGTTTACATACAGTAAACCATCTCATATCCCCTTTTTTTTGCATATTCCACACTACTAATGTTAGTAGTGTGTATGTGCAAAATTTCAGCGCTGTAGCTGCTGAAATAAAGGGTTAAATGGCGGAAAAAATTGGCGTGGGCTCCCGCGCAATTTTCTCCGCCAGAATGGTAAAGCCAGTGACTGAGGGCAGATATTAATAGCCAGGAGAGGGTCCATGGTTATTGGCCCCCCCGTGGCTACAAACATCTGCCCCCAGCCACCCCAGAAAAGGCACATCTGGAAGATGCGCCTATTCTGGCACTTGGCCACTCTCTTCCCACTCCCTGTAGCGGTGGGATATGGGGTAATGAAGGGTTAATGCCACCTTGCTATTGGAAGGTGACATTAAGCCAGATTAATAATGGAGAGGCGTCAATTATGACACCTATCCATTATTAATCCAATTGTTGGAAAGGGTTAAAAAACACACACACACATGATTTAAAAGTAGTTTAATGAAATAAACACAGCGGTTGTTGTAATAATTTATTGTTCTCTCAATCCATCAGCAACACCCTCGCTTGGAAAAATTATATATTTTTTGGATATATATATATATATATATATATATACACTGTATATATGTTTTCCCGAACATTTGAGCACATAAATCCATTAGATGTCGGTTTTGCAAGCCTGCGCGAAAATCTCGCAGTACGGATGCCATACGGATTACATACGGAGGATGCCATGCGCAAAATACGCTGACACACCCTGACTACGGATCACTATTTTGGGAACATTTCTCCGTATTACGGCCGTAGTACGGACGTATAATACGTGGCGTATTGTCTTACGCCCAGTGTGAGGCCGGCCTAAGAGTTCTTTTATTGACCATCTCTTAGGCTATGTGCACACGTTGCAAATTTCCGCGGCAATTCTGCAACTCCCTGCCGCAGGTATAACGCATGCAGAATTGCGTTTTCCCACTAAACACTAGCGTTTTGCAAGCGTATTAAGCTTGCAGAATGCTAGCGTTTTCCAAGCGATCTGTAGCATCGCTTGGCAAACTGATTGACAGGTTGGTCACACTTGTCAAACAGTGTTTGACAAGTGTGACCAACTTTTTACTATTGATGCTGCCTATGCAGCATCAATAGCAAAAGATTGATGCTGCATAGGCAGCATCAATAGCAAAAGATAGAATGTTAAAAATAATAGAAAAATAAAAAAAAATCATGATATTCTCACCTTCCGACGGCCCCCGATCTCAGCGGCGCTCCTGGCGGCTTCCGTTCCCAGGGATGCTTTGCGCGAAGGACCTTTGTGACATTACGGTCACGTGACCGCCACGTCATCTCAGGTGATTCGCGCAAAGCATCCCTGGGAACGGAAGCCGCCGCGTGCACCGCTGGGAGGCGGGAGGACTCCGGGGCCATCAGAAGGTAAGCATATCAATTTTTTTTTATTTTTTTTTTTAACAGAAATATGGTTCCCAAGGGCCTGGAGGAGTCTCCTCCAGACCCGGGTACCACCGCACATGACGCGCTCACTTTACACATGGTGGGCATAGCCACAAGCGTAAAGTAAGCGGATCAATGCATTCCTATGTGTGCGGAATAGCCGCGATTCCACACAAAGAATGAGCATGCTGCGTATTTTTCCGCGATGAGATTCCACCGCGGAAAGATATGCAGCATTAGCACAGCATTGCAGAATCCCATTGAATTCAATGGGCTGTGTTGTGCATGCGTTTTCGCGGCGAAAAAATGCGGCAAAAATGCATACAATCCGCAACGTGTGCACATAGCCTTAAGTGGAGTAATAAGACTACCTAGGACCATTTCATAACCAGCCCCCTGGGTGGGTGACGCACCATGGCACCCACAATGCATAGTCCTTGTTTCCACTGTGTCTTAGCTAGTTTAGTAGTAGCACTGACCTAGAAAAAGAGGATTACTACGTCCTACATGCATAAGTACTCGTCTGTCCGGTTTTGTGAGGAAACCAGCCTAGGACTGAAGGGCTGTTCCTCCTACCTCCACTTCATAACATGAGCAACTACAGCCCGGACAGGCCCATCGTTTGTCAGATGGCCTAGGGTAGCCTGCACCTTATATTGCCCCATAAAAGTCATCAAACTCTTCAGTATGACCCATTTTACAGTTAGGTGGTAAATCAAGCTATATGGAAGAGCCCTCCTTAATCTCAGAACAGGTGGTCTTATATGTGTGAAGATTATCGTCATGTGTTTGCCTGCTTACATTTTATGTTTGTCAAAGTGTAGGAGGCTTGTGGTTTCCAGATGTAAATGGCCGATTCAATCGCTTTTGTTTGTTTTTTTAAGTCACAAAATGTTTGTGCAAATGTACTTCATTTCATGAAGGCCTGATTTTTTCTGACATAGAGGAAAGTGACTTTTTGCACTAAAAAAAATAAATAATAAAAATCAAAATTAAAGAGCATTATCGACTTTGCCTAAAATTCATGAATCATGAGCAGCATTTTGAAAAACTTGGCACACGCACGCTTTCTTCAGTCATGAATTAATGGCAGAAGAATCTGGAATAGAAGAAGGTGCCACCAGATATAGGAGCCTTCAGCTTACCTGGCTTTTATAGATTATTAATAGTGATGAGCGAGTATACTCGCTGCTCGGGTTTTCCCGGGCACGCTCGGGTGGTCTCCGAGTATTTGTTAGTGCTCGGAGATTTATTTTTTGTCGCCTCAGCTGCATGATTTGCGACTGCTGGACAGCCTGAATACATGTGGGGGTTGCCTGTTTGTGAGGAAATCCCCTCATGTATTCAGCCTGTCTAGCAGTCGCAAATCATGCAGCTGAGGCGATGAAAACTAATAAACAGTCGGAGACCACCCGAGCGTGCTCAGGAAAAACCGAGCAGCGAGTATACTCGCTCATCACTAGTTATTAACCCTCCAACTTAGGGTATGGCCAGACTGGGTGTCCAACCTCATGTGGATGAAACTTCCCCCACCATGATGGCTAACTGCTGCACTTGATTGTGAGGCCATTCACCTTCTGCAGGTGGCTGGAGTTTGGGCCACCGTACCACAGCCGCAAGAACAGGCAAAACTCTAAGGCCATGTTCACACGCTGCGGTTTTTACCGCGGAACCGCCGCGATTTTGATGCTGCGGGTCCGCAGCAGTTTCCATAGCGTTTACATTAACATGTAAACCCTATGGAAACCGCAAACCGCAGTGCACATGCTGCGGGAAAAACCGCGCAGAAACGCAGCGGTTTACAACCCGCAGCATGTCACTTCTTTGTGCAGAATCGCTGCGATTCTGCACCCATAGGAATGCATTGAACCGCTTACTTCCCGCATGGGGCTGTGCCCACGTTGCGGGAAGTAAGCGGATAATGTGCGGGTGTTACCCGGGGTGGAGGAGAGGAGACTCTCCTCCAGGCCCTGGGAACCATAAAATAGTGTAAAAAAAAGAATTAAAATAAAAAATGAAGCTATACTCACCTCTCAGCGCTGCCCGCGGCCGTCCGGTCTCAGTTGCTGTGCCGAACAGGACCTGTGGTGACGTCGCGGTCACATGACCGTGATGACGCCGCGGTCACATGACCGTGACGTCACGAAGGTCCTTGTCGGCACAGCCGCTTGCAGCGCCGGGGAGATCGCGACGTCAGAGGGTGAGTATAGCCAATTTTTATTATTTTTTACATTACTATTGATGCTGCATATTGCTGCATATGCAGCATCAATAGTACAGCAGTAATCCCGCAGCGGAAACCGCGGAACAAACCGCGATAAATCTGCAGGGATAACCACAGCGGTTTTGCCCTGCAGATTTTCAATTCCGCTGCGGGATTAACCCGCAGAGGAACCCGCAGCGTGTGAACATGGCCTAAGGCTGCCGTCACACTAGCAGTATTTGGTCAGTATTTTACATCAGTATGTGTAAGCCAAAACCAGGAGTGGGTGATAAATGCAGAAGTGGTGCATATGTTTCTATTAGACTTTTCCTCTATTTGTTCCACTCCTGGTTTTGGCTTACAAATACTGATGTAAATTACTGAACATGGTCTTAAAGGGAGTTCTTACTTGCCAAGTCTGTCTCTATCTATGAAGACTCACTGAAAGTAGCCAAAAAGCGTAAGAGGCAAACAATTTCGCCTATGCACCTAACCTACATACCTAGATTAGGGTGTGTGCATGTATATTTATGGCTCGTCAGACAGAGGAACACACAGAGTACAGACATCATGACTGAGGCCACCAGATACAAAACTGAGCCTTTTAGGACATAAAAAATGTTTGCACATCTCACCGTGGTGAAAAAAAAATTGCCACATTTTGGAGTAGATTCAGGACAAAAATTTTACCTGTGGCCACTTTATCATTATTTGCATGAAATGTATTAAGGTGTTGCACAAAGGTGGCTCAGTGGGTAGCACAGCTGCTTTTCAGCACTGGGGTCTGGGGTTCAAATCCCACCAAGGCCAACATCTGCAAGGAGTTTGTATGTTCTCCCTGTGTTTGCGTGGGTTTCCTCCGGGTTCTCTGGTTTCTTCCTACATTCCAAAGACATACTGATAGGGAATTTAGATTGTGAGCCCCAATGGGGACAAACGATGTCTGCAAAGAACAGCCTGGCGGGGGGCGAGCCCAGGGCAGCGCGGCAGAAGGTTGTCCAGGGCAGCGCAGCAGGGGGGGTTGCCCAGAGCAGCGCGGCAGGAGGGGGGTTGCCCAGGGCAGCGCGGCGGGAGGGGGGTTGCCCAGGGCAGCGCAGTGGGTTGCCCAGGGCAGCGTGGCGGGAGGGGGGTTGCCCAGGGCGGCGCGGCAGGGGGAGGGGTAGGTTGCCCAGGGCAGCGCGGGGGGGGGGGTGCCCAGGGCAGCGCGGCAGTGGGGGGGGGTTGCCCAGGGCAGCGCGGGGGGGGGGGGGGGGGGGTGTTGCCCAGGGCAGCGCGGCGGGGGGGGGTTGCCCAGGGCAGCGCGGCGGGGGGGGGGGGTTGCCCAGGGCAGCGCGGGGGGGGGGGGGTTGCCCAGGGCAGCGCGGCGGGGGGGGGGGGGGGGTTTTGCCCAGGGCAGCGCGGCGGGGGGGGGGGTTGCCCAGGGCAGCACGGCGGGGGGGGGGTTGCCCAGGGCAGCGCGGCGGGGGGGGGGGGGGGGGGGGGTTGCCCAGGGCAGCGCGGCGGGGGGGGGGGTTGCCCAGGGCAGCGTGGCGGATGAGCACAGGGCATAGTCATGGCTTTTGGAGGGGTTGCGCCATCTCACAGTCCTGCAGGTTTCTACAATGACCTGTGTATTATCGCAATAGTGGCAGATCCTCATCCAGGACTTTGTAGCAGTGAGTGGCTGTGTCGTGATAAAGCTGCAGATGGATTAGGCGATGCCACCACTAGTACTGGGCCACTTCCCGGGCCTCCACCATCCCTCACCTTGGATCGCTTCCTCCGACCACTTCTCCGCCCCTCAGCGCTCTCGGGGGTCCCGCAGTCCTCGGCTCCATCACCTGGCACGTCCCGGGAGGCCATGGGGAGATAGCGGGGAGTGTCTCGGACAGAGGACGCCGTGCCCTTCCGGCCCCGGCTGTATGGCTGGGCACCGCTACCCGGCTCTGTTATACCGGCCTCAAAAACACAACGGTGCCCTTTCTGCGTGCGCGCTCCTGCAGTAGTTTACCTTGTGCGCATGTGCGGGAGTGTGCGCGCCTCCATCCTCCGTGCACTGTACTGGTGTGAGGGGGCGCTGTAGCGACAGAGCTGACTGACGTGCAGCGGGAAGATGTCATTACCCGCCCCCCGGGGCTCGCAGTAACAGCAGAGCAAATGTGGCCGGTGCACAGCCCTGAGCTTACACCCAGCAGCTACGTAGTATAGTCTGCTCTTAGAGGGGTTTTCCACACTCCTGTTACCTGGTTGCAGTTTGTTTTAAAAAGGAAAGCTAGTTTGGCCTGGATCTAAGTCCAGTGACTTTCTCAGGCTGTGGTGGCGTCCGACGCTCCCGCTTCATGAAGGGGTGCACAGCTTTGTCTTTTCATAAGTTAGAAGCGTCTGACAAGTTGCTTGCGCCAAGCCTGAAATCTTTAGGGTATGTTCCCACGGTCAGTAAACGCTGCGGGTTGGACGCTGTGTACATCCGCAGAGTCCAGATGTTCAGAGTGGATGGGGTTTCTGAAATCCTATCTCCACTATGTGTGCTGAGACGCCACCGGCTTCCCTGAGGAAACGGACATACGGCGCGTCATTCCAGACCGCAGCATGTCTAGTTATCTTGCGGCCTGGCACCCAGTCTCAGCTGTGTAAATTACCCATTCACTATCATTAGATGCGGTAAAACTGCATTATCTTCCTAGTCACGTGCATATTAAGTGCGGGAACGTAGCTTACTACACATGTGTACTAATATAAATAAAGGTGTACCTTGATTCAGCCAGAAGTACACCTACACTCCACACTCCAGTTCTCGTAATGAGCTGAGCTGATCGCGAGAACTGCAGTGCACGTGACCGCCGGGGACATCTCCGGTCATCATCTTCAAGCTCCGTTGTGTCTGGTTGTCAGGCTGAACAGTGGCATATACATGGAGCTGCACGCTCCACTCCCAAGTGCCGGCGGCAGAGACGGGTGTTACCATGCGAGACTCAGCTGTATTTCACGCGAGTAGGAGCTCTTTGATGTGATCTCCGGCGGTGAGCCCACATCTTTCTGGGGACATGTCAGCTGTTTTGAACAGCTGACGTGCTCGCAATTAGCAGCGGGTGGAATCGCGATCCACCCGCGGCTATTAACCAGTTAAATGCTGCTGTCAGACTCTGACAGCGGCATTTAACAAGCACTTCCGCCAATTGCACCCGAAATATGCACACCGGTGATCCCCGTCACGTGATCGCGGGTCACCGGTGTGATGGCATGACAACCTGAGGTCTCCTGGAGACCTCTATGGTTGTCAGTGCCGGCTTGCTGTGAGCGTCACCCAGTTGTCGGCTCTCATAGCGAGTAATTCTACTACATAGAAGCGATCTGATCATCGCCTGTATGTAGCAGAGCCGATCGAGTTGTGACAGCTTGTAGTCTCCCATGGACTATTGAAGCACGCCAAAAGTATAAAAAATGTTTTAAAATATCCAAAAAATATAAAAGTTCAAATCACCCCCCTTTCGCCCCATTCAAAATAAAACAATACAAATAAAATCAAACCTACACATATCTGGCATCGCCTGGTTCAGAATTGCTCGATCTATCAATAAAAAAAAGGATTAACCTTATCGCTAAACGGCATAGCGAGAAAAAAAGTCAAAACACCATAATTACATTTTTTTGGTCACCGCAACATTGCATTAAAAAACAGTAACGGGTGATCAAAAGATCATATCTGCACCAAAATGGTATTAATGAAAACGTCAGCTCGGCACGCAAAAAATAAGCCATCACTCAACCCGAGATCATGAAAAATGGAGACCCTACGAGTATTGGAAAATGGCACCATTTTTTTTTTTTAGCAAAGTTTGGAGTTTTTTTCACTACTTAGATAAAAAATAGGCTAGACATGTTTTGTGTCTATGAACTTGTAATGACCTGAAGAATCATAATGGCAGGTCAGCTTTAGCATTTAGTGAACGTAGTCAAAATGCAGTGTTTACTGACACTGGGAACTTACCCCAATATATCTGCAAACAGGAAATCATTTTTTTTTTCCCATAAGCCAACTTTCATTAGCTTTATTTCAAGTTACAAAAAAACGCATGCAATGAAAAAAACGCATGCGGAAAAAGCACATAAAAAATGCATGTAAAAAAACATCAAAAACGCATGTGACCTGCCAGTGACTTCAGATGCGGATTTGGTGCAGATTTCAACTGCATCAAATCCTGAGAAAATACTGAGCCATTCCTGATCGTGTGCACATACCCTTACTTGAGTAATAGATTTCAATGGGACGCCACCGATCACCATGAATTAGAGGCATTGTGATGTCACAGCCCTGCTGTGCCCCCCGCCCCTGCCCACCCATATCGGCAGAGTAAGAGAAACTGGCGTAAAAAGTTGCTAAATATTGGCGCAACTCCAATAAGCACCAAACTTTTGCAATTTTTCAAACCTTTGATGAATCAGGGCCATTGTGTTTTACTCACCCCCAGTTCAGCACTGAGTCTCCACTGTCCCAGTGTCTGATATTTTCTGCAGCGCTAACCCCATGTCAACAGCCCTGCATCCAATCAGTGAGTTCAGCAGCTTGTGGCTACAACTCGGGTGGAGTCACTGAATTCACTGATTGGCTGCAGTGTTGTCAATGTGATACTGGAGCGCCCTGCCAGGGCCGTTGGGTACTCAGCACCGGGTCCTGTCTCTCTTAATGGGGATGTCAGGGCGGTTGCGACCCGGTCCGTGGGCCTGGGCGTCCAATAAAAGGGGAACGGTCTTTAAAGGGAAACTGTAAATAAGTCTGTCTGTCAGGACTCTGAACATTTTTTACCTTTTTGTGCATTACTGCCCTGTTTCAAGATGGCATCTTTGGTCTCGTGCACTGTGTCTCCTGCTATAAAACTCCACCCCAGCCAGTCTGTGCTAGAGTATTCTGCCTTGCATCCAGCTCCTGACCTCTGATTACTCCCTGGCTATACACCTGCTCCTGTGAATCTGTGTGGTGATCCTGCTACTCTGCTCTGAGTTCCTGCTGCATACACAAGTTTCCAGTAATCCTCCTTCATCTGCTATTCGTGTTTACTTCCATCTGCATTTGCTGGTCATGTAAGCTGTTGCTGCTTTGCAATAACCTGAGATTATTAACCACGCCTCCCTGGTTGAGCTAAGATATGATTTGAACTGCCTAATAAGCATATCTATCTGTGCCTGGACTAAGACAAGGATTTATTCGTGTCAAGTATCCTCAAGAATAACTGTGCTTCATAGACTTTCTGCTTGATTGCATTTTCCTCTGAAGTTTCTTATAGACTGCTAAGCTGCGTTTATTATTTGCACCAAGTGTTGTGGACTTGAGTTTCTCTCTGCACCTGTTTGAATCACCGTGTGATAATATAGACTTTACCACTTATAAAACTGTGTCCTGTAGTTGTCTTGTTCCACGCAAAAAGTCTCCTGAGTTATCCCCTATAATTATTACACTGTCGTGAGGGTAAAAGGAGAAACTGGACCATGAACGTTGTTGTCCAATTTGTCCTGAGTACGCTGATACCCCATATGTGGGGGTAAACCACTGTTTGGGCACATGCCGGGCATCGGAAGGGAAGTAGTGACGTTTTGGAATGCAGACTTTGATGGAATGGTCTGCGGGCATCATGTTACGTTTGCAGAGCCCCTGATGTGCCTAAACAGTAGAAACTCCCCACAAGTGACCCCATTTTGGAAACTAAACCCTCCAAGGAACTTATCTAGATGTGTGGTGAGCACGTTCTACCCCCAAGAGCTTCACAGAAGTTTACAACGCAGAGCCGTGAAAATAAAAAATAATTTTTCTTTCCTCAAAAAAGATGTTTTAGCAAGCAATTTTTTATTTTCCCAAGGGTAACAGGAGAAATTTGACCCCAATAGTTGTTGCCCAGTTTGTCCTGAGTACGCTGGTACCCCATATGTGGGGTAAACCACTGTTTGGGCGCACGTCAGGGCTCGGAAGGGAAGTAGTGACATTTGAAATGCAGACTTTGATGGAATGGTCTGCGGGCGTCATGTTGCATTTGCAGAGCCCCTGATGTGCCTAAACAGTAGAAACACCCAACAAGTGACCCCATTTTGGAAACTAGACCCCCCAAGGAACTTATCTAGATGTGTGGTGAGCACTTTCAACCCCCAAGTGTTTCACAGAAGTTTACAACGCAGAGCCGTGAAAATAAAAAATAATTGTTCTTTCCTCAAAAATTATGTTTTAGCAAGTAATTTTTTATTTTTGCAAGGGTAACAGGAGAAATTGGACCCCAATAGTTGTTGCCCAGTTTGTCCTGAGTATACTGGTACCCCATATGTGGGGGTAAACCACTGTTTTGGCGTACGTCGGGGCTTGGAAGGGAGGGAGCACCATTTGATTTTTTGAACGCAAGATTGGCTGGAATCAATGGTGGCGCCATGTTACGTTTGTAGACCCCTGATGTGCCTAAACAGTGGAAACCCCTCAATTCTAACTTCAACGCTAACCCCAACACACCCCTAACCCTAATCCCAACTGTAGCCATAACCCTAATCACACCCCTAACCACAACCCTAACTGTTATGACCCCAATGGCGAGGGTCTCAGAGAAACAAGTAAGTCTGCGACGTACAAAAATCCAGCTCATAGGGCAGTGGTAACTGGGTTGACCATATATCTACTCCTAACGCCAACACTAGCAGTAGCCGGGGAACATGCCTACGTTGGTCGCTAGATGTCTCGCGCCAGCCGGAGGACTAACTACCCCTAGAAGAGGAAAACAAAGACCTCTCTTGCCTCCAGAGAATAGACCCCAAAAGTAGGATAGTAGCCCCCCACAAATAATAACGGTGAGGTAAGAGGAAATGACAAACACAGAGATGAACTAGATTTTAGCAAAGAGAGGCCCACTTTACTAATAGCAGAATGTAGTAAGATAACTTATATGGTCAACAAAAACCCTATCAAAATCCACACTGGAGATTCAAGAACCCCCGAACCGTCTAACGGCCCGGGAGGAGAACACCAGCCACCCTAGAGCTTCCAGCAAGGTCAGGAAACAGATTATATACAAGCTGGACAAAAATGCAAACAAAAACAAATAGCAAAAAGCAAGAAAGCAGACTTAGCTTAATAAAGCAGGAACCAGGATCAGAAGACCAGAGCACTACAGATTAGCTCTGATATCAACGTTGCCAGGCATTGAACTGAAGGTCCAGGGAGCTTATATAGCAACACCCCTGACCTAACGACCCAGGTGAGCATACAAGGGATGAATGACATACCCAGAGTAAAATCACTAGTAGCCACTAGAGGGAGCCAAAAGGTAAATTCACAACACCTAACCCCAACACAGCCGTAACCCTAATCCCAACCCTAATCCTAACCCTAATCCCAACCCTAACCCTAATCCCAACCCTAACCACAACTGTAACCCCAACGCACCCCTAACCCTATCCGTAACCCTAACTGTTGTGAATCCGCTTTTTGGGCTCCCCTGGTGGTTGCTGGTGGTACTGGTGACTTGTGTGTGCTTTGCTGTCTCAGTTCACCTGCTCCCATCAGTGTTTGGGAGTTTCCTATTTAGCCTTGCTCTCCAGTCATTTCCTTGCCGGTCATCATTGTAACCAGAGCCTTCGGTTGCATGTTCCTGCTACTAGTCTGCTGATCAGCTAAGTGGACTTTGTCCTTTTGTTTTGTATCTTTTGTCCAGTTTGCAGTTTTTGTTATTCTCTGTAGCTGGAAGCTCTTGCGGGCTGAAATTGCCACTCCTGTGTCATGAGTTGACACAGGAGTCTTAAAGTAATTTCAGGATGGTTTTTTGAAAGGGTTTTCAGTTGACCGTGAAGTCCTCTTTTGTATCCTTCTGCTATCCAGTAAGTGGACCTCTCTTTGCTAAATCTACTTTCATACTGTGTATGTCTTTTCCTCTTAACTCACCGTTATTACATGTGGGGGGCTGCTATCATCTTTTGGGGGATTTCCCTAGAGGTAAGCCAGGTCTGTTCCTTCCTCTACCAGGCGTAGTTAGTCCTCCGGCTGGCGCGTGGCATCTAGGAAGTCGTAGGTATGCTCCCTGGCTACTACTAGTTGTGTGGTAGATTTAGCTCACGGTCCGCTCGAGATTCCATCACCCAGAGCTCGTCCGTTATTTTTGTGTTCTGATGTTTCCCTGCCATTGGGAATCATGACAGTATGACCGGCCTATGTTAAAGTTATTGGCAGAAGAAAGGAGAGAAAAAAGAAGTCTGTAATTTTTTTTTTTTTTTCCCCCCTATGCTTGCTCCATAGTTGGATCAGTTGTATTTCAGCTCTAATTACAGCCTTTGCCTTTCTCTCCTTCTAATCCTTGAATGGCTCTGATCTCACCTGTTTAAAGATGGACCCTCAGAGTTTGGCTGTAGGTTTAAATAATCTTGCTACCAAGGTTCAAAATTTACAAGATTTTGTTATCCATACTCCGATGTCTGAACCTAAAATTCCTACACCAGAGGTGTTTTCCGGAGATAGATCTCGGTTCCTGAATTTCAAACATAATTGTAAATTGTTCCTTTCTCTCAGACCTCACTCCTCTGGAGATCCTGTCCAGCAGGTTAAGATTGTAATCTCTTTGCTGCGAGGTGACCCTCAAAATTGGGCATTTTCATTGACACCAGGGGATCCTGCGTTGCTCAATGTGGATGCGTTTTTTCTGGCTTTAGGGTTGCTTTATGAGGAACCTAATTTGGAGATTCAAGCTGAAAAAGCTTTGATAGCCCTATCTCAAGGGCAAGATGAAGCTGAGATATACTGCCAAAAATTTCGTAGATGGTCTGTGCTTACTCAGTGGAATGAGTGCGCCCTAGCGGCAAATTTCAGAGAGGGCCTTTCTGATGCCGTTAAAGATGTTATGGTCGGGTTCCCTGCGCCCACAGGTCTGAATGAGTCCATGACAATGGCTATTCAGATTGATCGGCGTTTGCGGGAGCGCAAACCCGTGCACCATTTGGCGGTATCTTCTGAAGAGACGCCAGAGAAGATGCAATGTGACAGAATTCTGTCCAGAAGCGAGCGGCAGAATTATAGGCGTAAAAATGGGTTATGCTTCTATTGTGGTGATTCTGCTCATGTTATATCAGCATGCTCTAAACGTACAAGGAAGGTTGACAAGTCTATTTCAATTGGCACTTTACAGTCTAAATTTATTCTGTCTGTAACCTTGATTTGTTCATTATCAGTTATTACCGTGGATGCCTATGTGGACTCTGGCGCCGCTCTGAGTCTTATGGATTGGTCCTTTGCCAGGCGCTGTGGGTTTGATTTAGAGCCTCTGGAAGTCCCTATACCTCTGAAGGGTATTGATTCTACGCCTTTGGCTTGTAATAAACCACAATTCTGGACGCAAGTGACTATGCGTATGACTCCAGACCATCAGGAGGTGATTCGCTTCCTTGTGTTGTACAATTTGCATGATGTTTTGGTGCTTGGATTACCATGGTTACAATCTCATAACCCAGTCCTTGACTGGAAAACAATGTCTGTGTTAAGCTGGGGATGTCGGGGGGCTCATGGGGACATACCTTTGGTTTCCATTTCGTCATCTATTCCCTCTGAGATTCCGGCATTTTTGTCTGATTATCGTGATATTTTTGAGGAGCCAAAAATTGGTTCACTCCCTCCCCACAGAGATTGTGATTGCGCCATAGATCTGATTCCTGGCAGTAAATTTCCAAAGGGTCGTTTGTTTAACTTATCTGTTCCTGAACATGCTGCTATGCGAGAGTATATTAAGGAGTCCCTGGAAAAGGGACACATTCGTCCTTCTTCATCTCCTTTAGGAGCTGGTTTTTTCTTTGTATCTAAAAAGGATGGCTCTCTGAGGCCTTGTATTGATTATCGACTCCTGAATAAAATTACAGTCAAATATCAGTATCCGTTGCCTTTGCTGACTGATTTGTTTGCTCGCATAAGGGGGGCTAAGTGGTTCTCTAAGATTGATCTTCGTGGGGCGTATAATTTGGTGCGAATTAAGCAGGGGGATGAGTGGAAAACCGCATTTAATACGCCTGAGGGCCATTTTGAGTATTTAGTAATGCCTTTTGGCCTTTCTAATGCACCTTCAGTCTTTCAGTCCTTAATGCATGATATTTTCCGTGAATATTTGGATAAATTTATGATTGTGTATTTGGATGATGTTTTGATTTTTTCTGATGACTGGGAGTCTCATGTTCAACAGGTCAGGAGGGTTTTTCAGGTTTTGCGGGAGAATTCTTTGTGTGTAAAGGGTTCAAAGTGTGTTTTTGGGGTTCAAAAGATTTCCTTTTTGGGGTACATTTTTTCCCCTTCTTCTATTGAGATGGACCCTGTCAAGGTTCGGGCTATTTGTGACTGGACGCAGCCTACTTCTCTTAAGAGTCTTCAGAAATTCTTGGGCTTTGCTAATTTTTATCGTCGATTTATAACTGGTTTTTCTGGCTTTGCTAAACCTCTGACGGATTTGACCAAAAAGGGTGCTGATGTTGCCAATTGGTCCCCTGCTGCTGTGGAGGCCTTTCGGGAGCTTAACCGCCGTCGTCGTGTTGGTCCTCGCCTTCGTGTTGGGGACTTGGTGTGGTTGTCTTCCCGTTTTGTCCCTATGAGGGTTTCTTCTCCTAAGTTTAAGCCTCGGTTCATCGGTCCTTATAGGATTTTGGAGATACTTAACCCTGTGTCCTTTCGTTTGGACCTCCCGGCATCTTTCGCTATCCATAATGTATTCCATCGGTCGTTGTTGCGGAGATATGAGGTACCGGTGGTTCCTTCTACTGAACCTCCTGCTCCTGTGCTGGTGGAAGGTGAATTGGAGTACGTTGTAGAGAAGATCTTAGATTCCCGTATTTCCAGACGGAGACTTCAATATCTGGTTAAATGGAAGGGCTATGGTCAGGAAGATAATTCTTGGGTAACTGCCTCTGATGTTCATGCCTCGGGTTTGGTTCGTGCCTTTCATAGGGCTCATCCAGATCGCCCTGGCGGTTCTCGTGAGGGTTCGGTGCCCCCTCCTTAAGAGGGGGGGTACTGTTGTGAATCCGCTTTTTGGACTCCCCTGGTGGTTGCTGGTGGTACTGGTGACTTGTGTGTGCTTTGCTGTCTCAGTTCACCTGCTCCCATCAGTGTTTGGGAGTTTCCTATTTAGCCTTGCTCTCCAGTCATTTCCTTGCCGGTCATCATTGTAACCAGAGCCTTCGGTTGCATGTTCCTGCTACTAGTCTGCTGATCAGCTAAGTGGACTTTGTCCTTTTGTTTTGTATCTTTTGTCCAGTTTGCAGTTTTTGTTATTCTCTGTAGCTGGAAGCTCTTGCGGGCTGAAATTGCCACTCCTGTGTCATGAGTTGACACAAGAGTCTTAAAGTAATTTCAGGATGGTTTTTTGAAAGGGTTTTCAGTTGACCGTGAAGTCCTCTTTTGTATCCTTCTGCTATCCAGTAAGTGGACCTCTCTTTGCTAAATCTACTTTCATACTGTGTATGTCTTTTCCTCTTAACTCACCGTTATTACATGTGGGGGGCTGCTATCATCTTTTGGGGGATTTCCCTAGAGGTAAGCCAGGTCTGTTCCTTCCTCTACCAGGCGTAGTTAGTCCTCCGGCTGGCGCGTGGCATCTAGGAAGTCGTAGGTATGCTCCCTGGCTACTACTAGTTGTGTGGTAGATTTAGCTCACGGTCCGCTCGAGATTCCATCACCCAGAGCTCGTCCGTTATTTTTGTGTTCTGATGTTTCCCTGCCATTGGGAATCATGACACCTAACCACAAGCCTAATCTTAACCCTATTTCCAACCCTAGCCCTAATTCCAACCCTAACTCTCATTCCAACCCTAACCCTAAGGCTATGTGCCCACGTTGCGGATTCGTGTGAGATTTTTCCGCACGATTTTTGAAAAATCTGCAGGTAAAAGGCACTGCGTTTTACCTGTGGATTTACAGTGGAATTCCAGTGTTTTTTTGTGCGGATTTCACCTGCGGATTCCTATTGAGGAACAGGTGTAAAACGCTGTGGAATTCGCACAAAGAATTGACATGCTGCGGAAAATACAACGCAGCGTTTCCGCACGGAATTTTCCGCACCATGGGCACAGCGGATTTGGTTTTCCATAGGTTTACATGGTACTGTAAACCTCATGGAAAACTGCTACGAATTCGCAGCGGCCAATCCGCTGCGGATCCGCGGCCAATCCGCTGCGCATCCGCGGCCAATCTGCTGCGGATCCGCAGCCAAATCCGCACTGTGTGCACATGCCCTAACTCTAACCCTAACCCTAACCCTAACCCTAACCCTAGTTCTAACCCTAACCCTAGTGGAAAAAGAAAAAAAAATATTTTCTTTTTTTTTGTTATTGTCCCTACCTATGGGGGTGATAAAGGGGGGGTTATTTATTATTTTTTTATTTTGATCGCTGTGATAGAACCTATCACAGCGATCAAAATGTACTTGTAATGAATCTGCCGGCCGGCAGATTCGGCGGGCGCCCTGCGCATGCGCCCGCCATTTTGGAAGATGGCGGCGCCCATGGAGAAGACGGATGGGCACCGGGAGCCTCGGTAAGTATAAGGGGGGGGAGATCGGGGCACGGGGGGGCGTCGGAGCACAGGGGGGTGGCATAGGAGCACGGGGGGAGCGGACAGGAGGACGGGGGAGCGGAGCACAGGACGGAGGGGACTACGGGACAGAACGGTGGCTTGGGGGGGCGATCGGTGGGGTGGGGGGGGCTCACATCAGGGTTTCCAGCCATGGCCGATGATATTGCAGCATCGGCCATGGCTGGATTGTAATATTTCACCAGTTTTTTAGGTGAAATATTACAAATCGCTCTGATTGGCAGTTTCACTTTCAACAGCCAATCAGAGCGATCGTAGCCACGGGGGGGGGGTGAAGCCACCCCCCCTGGGCTGAAGTACCACTCCCCCTGTCCCTGCAGATCGGGTGAAATTGGAGTTAACCCTTTCACCCGATCTGCAGGGACGCGATCATTCCATGACGCCACATAGGCGTCATGGGTCGGATTGGCACGGGTTTTCATGACGCCTACGTGGCGTCATGGGTCGGGAAGGGGTTAAACTGGAGCATCCCTTTATGGGAGGTACGGTTCTTGAGCGTTGCATAAATAACATTAACATAACTTTTTTTATTACAAGTGCACACAGGTTAAAAGTGAAAACTTTAAGGATAGCAAAATGCTTTTTTTTGGGGGGGGGTCGGGGGGGGGGGTTAGGGGCCCAGCAGGTCAGAGGCATGCCGACACCAGCAAAAAGTTAAAATCTGTTGCTGTGCAAGAGATTCCTCCCGCACTGTAACAGACAGACCCTGCCCTCCATCTGACCTGCCAGGCGCACACATCAGCTGAGCTCAGCAGCCGACACGTGAACTGTTAGAAAGGAAGAGCTGAAGGACCTGTGGTGGCGTCATCATTATCATAGGTCCTTCACCATTCATCAGCTCCACCTCCTGATCACATGACGATGACTTCACCACAGGTCCTTCAGCTCTCAGCAGCAGCTCCGTCCTGGTTGTGTGCAGCTCGTGTTATCTGGGATCAGCCAGCAGCAGATTTCCAGTTCCTGCCGTTCCGGTGAGATGTGGAGTCAGATGGGGCAGAATGTGGAGTCAGATGGGGCAGAATGTGGAGTCAGATGGCGCAGAATGTGGATTTGGGTGGAAAATATTTTGGCGAGGGGGGGATGGGGGCCCATTTGAAAGTTCGCACCGGGGCCCATAACTTTGTAGTTACGCCACTGGCAAGACGCATTGACCAGTTCTGGTCTCCGCTGCGCCATGCAGTTTTGCTCCAGTCCTGAAAAGCAAAACAGGTACATGTATACTATATATACAGTCTTGGTCACGCTACTAGCGCGTGGCAATATCAGAGCATAAGGGCACCGGAACAGGTGACAAACTATTTATAAAACAGTCCTCAGGTAACAATTGTCCATACAAACTGCAAAGAAAAACATAAATACAACATATTCACAGCACCAGTTTCACGCAGGAGAATGTCTCTTTAATTCTGTTTCTTCCAGGGCAGGTCCTGGCGTGTACAGCTTCCTGACTGGGGAAGTTCATTACCAGGGGGGTCAGCAGGTGACTCCTTAGAATAGTGTTCACAAGAGGTCTGTGGAGCCCGAGTTTGCTGTCCACTCGCAGAGGCTACTGTTGTGAAATTGGATTTTGGGCTCCCCCGGTGGCCACTGGTGGAATTGAACTTGTGTGCATCATCCCCTCTGTTCACCTGTTCCCATCAGGATGTGGGAGTCGCTATTTAACCTTGCTCCTCTGTCACTTCCATGCCGGTCAACATTGTAATCAGAAGCCTTTCTGTGCATGTTCCTGCTACCAGACAACTTCCAGCTAAGTCGGACTTTTGTCCTTGTTTGTTTTTTGCATTTTGTTCCAGTTCACAGCTGCAGTTTCGTTTCTGTGTCTGGAAAGCTCTTGTGATCTGAAATTGCCACTCTGATGTTATGAGTTAATACTAGAGTCTTAAAGTAATTTCAGGATGGTGTATTGATAGGGTTTTCAGCTGACCATGAAAGTACCCTTTCTGTCTTCCTGCTATCTAGTAAGCGGACCTCGATTTTGCTAAACCTATTTTCATACTACGTTTGTCATTTTCATCTTAAATCACCGCCAATATATGTGGGGGCCTCTGTCTGCCTTTCGGGGAAATTTCTCTAGAGGTGAGCCAGGACTATATTTTCCTCTGCCAGGATTAGTTAGTCCTCCGGCCGGCGCTGGGCGTCTAGGGATAAAACGCAGGCTACGCTACCCGGCTACTGTTAGTTGTGCGGCAGGTTTAGTTCATGGTCAGTTTAAGTTTCCATCCTTCCAAGAGCTAGTTCCTATGTATGCTGGGCTATGTTCTCTTGCCATTGAGAACCATAACAGTTTGACCGGCCCACAAAGGGTTAAATTAATTGGCAGAGAAAGGAGAGAAAAAAGAAGTCTGCTGAAAAAATTTTTTTTTTTTTTTTCCTTCAGTTCGGAGTGTGCTTTCAATTGAATCACTTGCAAGTCTGCCTATATTGCAGCCTTCCTCTCTCTCTCTCCTTCTAATCCTGGAATGGCTCTGTGTTCACCTGTTTAAAATGGATATTCAGAGTTTAGCTGCAGGTTTGAATAATCTCACCACGAAAGTTCAAAATTTACAAGATTTTGTTGTTCATGTTCCTATATCTGAACCTAGAATTCCTTTGCCTGAATTTTTCTCGGGGAATAGATCTTGCTTTCAAAATTTCAAAAATAATTGCAAGTTGTTTTTGTCCCTGAAATCTCGCTCTGCTGGAGATCCTGCTCAGCAGGTCAGGATTGTGATTTCCTTGCTCCGGGGCGACCCTCAAGATTGGGCTTTTGCATTGGCTCCAGGGGATCCTGCGTTGCTCAATGTGGATGCGTTTTTTCTGGCCTTGGGGTTGCTTTATGAGGAACCTCATTTAGAGCTTCAGGCGGAAAAAGCCTTGATGTCCCTATCTCAGGGGCAAGATGAAGTTGAAATATACTGCCAAAAATTCCGTAAATGGTCTGTGCTTACTCAGTGGAATGAGTGCGCCCTGGCGGCGAATTTCAGAGAGGGTCTCTCTGATGCCGTTAAGGATGTTATGGTGGGGTTCCCTGTGCCTGCGGGTCTGAATGAGTCCATGACAATGGCTATCCAGATCGATAGACGTCTGCGGGAGCGCAAACCTGTGCACCATTTGGCGGTGTCTACTGAGAAGACGCCAGAGAATATGCAATGTGATAGAATTCTGTCCAGAAGCGAACGGCAGAATTTTAGACGAAAAAATGGGTTGTGCTTTTATTGTGGTGATTCAACTCATGTTATATCAGCATGCTCTAAGCGTACTAAGAAGCTTGATAAGTCAGTTTCAATTGGCACTTTTCAGTCTAAGTTTATTCTATCTGTGACCCTGATTAATGTTCTTTATCATCTATTACCGCGGATGCCTATGTCGACTCTGGCGCCGCTTTGAGTCTTATGGATTGGTCCTTTGCCAAACGCTGTGGGTATGATTTAGAGCCTCTTGAAACTCCTATACCTCTGAAGGGGATTGACTCCACCCCATTGGCTAGTAATAAACCACAATACTGGACACAAGTAACTATGCGAATTAATCCGGATCATCAGGAGATTATTCGCTTTCTTGTGCTGTATAATCTACATGATGTGTTGGTGCTTGGATTGCCATGGCTGCAATCTCATAACCCAGTCCTCGACTGGAACGCTATGTCTGTGTTAAGCTGGGGATGTAAGGGGTTGAGGTCGACGCTTCTGAAATCGGAGCTGGGGCGGTTTTGTCGCAAAGAAGTTCCGACTGCTCCGTGATGAAACCTTGTGCTTTTTTTTTCTCGTAAATTTTCGCCCGCCGAGCGGAATTATGATATTGGGAATCGGGAGCTTTTGGCCATGAAGTGGGCTTTTGAGGAGTGGCGTCATTGGCTTGAGGGGGCTAGACATCAGGTGGTGGTATTGACCGACCACAAAAATTTAATTTATCTTGAGTCCGCCAGACGCCTGAATCCTAGACAGGCGCGCTGGTCGTTGTTTTTCTCTCGGTTTAATTTTGTGGTGTCATACCTACCGGGTTCTAAGAATGTTAAGGCGGATGCCCTTTCTAGGAGTTTTGAGCCTGACTCCCCTGGTAATTCTGAACCTACAGGTATCCTTAAGGATGGAGTGATATTGTCTGCCGTTTCTCCAGACCTGCGGCGGGCCTTGCAGGATTTTCAGGCGGATAGACCTGATCGTTGCCCACCTGGTAGACTGTTTGTTCCTGATGATTGGACCAGTAAAGTCATTTCTGAGGTTCATTCTTCTGCGTTGGCAGGTCATCCTGGAATCTTTGGTACCAGGGATTTGGTGGCAAGGTCCTTCTGGTGGCCTTCCCTGTCACGAGATGTACGAGGCTTTGTGCAGTCTTGTGACGTTTGTGCTCGGGCCAAGCCTTGTTGTTCTCGGGCTAGTGGATTGTTGTTGCCCTTGCCTATCCCGAAGAGGCCTTGGACGCACATCTCGATGGATTTTATTTCGGATCTTCCTGTTTCTCAGAAGATGTCTGTCATCTGGGTGGTGTGTGACCGTTTCTCTAAGATGGTCCATTTGGTTCCCCTGCCTAAGTTGCCTTCTTCTTCCGAGTTGGTTCCTCTGTTTTTTCAAAATGTGGTTCGTTTGCATGGTATTCCGGAGAATATCGTTTCTGACAGAGGAACCCAATTCGTGTCTAGATTTTGGCGGGCATTCTGTGCTAGGATGGGCATAGATTTGTCTTTCTCGTCTGCTTTCCATCCTCAGACTAATGGCCAGACCGAGCGGACGAATCAGACTTTGGAGACATATTTGAGGTGTTTTGTGTCTGCAGATCAGGATGATTGGGTTGCTTTTTTGCCTTTAGCGGAGTTTGCCCTCAATAATCGGGCCAGCTCTGCCACCTTGGTGTCTCCTTTTTTCTGTAATTCGGGGTTTCATCCTCGATTTTCCTCCGGTCAGGTGGAATCTTCGGATTGTCCTGGAGTGGATGCTGTGGTGGAGAGGTTGCATCAGATTTGGGGGCAGGTGGTGGACAATTTGAAGTTGTCCCAGGAGAAGACTCAGCTTTTTGCCAACCGCCGGCGTCGGGTTGGTCCTCGGCTTTGTGTCGGGGACTTGGTGTGGTTGTCTTCTCGTTTTGTCCCTATGAGGGTTTCTTCTCCTAAGTTTAAGCCTCGGTTCATCGGCCCGTACAAGATATTGGAGATTCTTAACCCTGTGTCCTTCCGTTTGGACCTCCCTGCATCTTTTTCTATTCATAATGTTTTTCATCGGTCATTGTTGCGCAGGTATGAGGTACCGGTTGTGCCTTCCGTTGAGCCTCCTGCTCCGGTGTTGGTTGAGGGCGAGTTGGAGTACGTTGTGGAAAAAATCTTGGACTCCCGTGTTTCCAGACGGAAACTCCAGTATCTGGTCAAATGGAAGGGATACGGTCAGGAGGATAATTCTTGGGTGACTGCCTCTGATGTTCATGCCTCCGATCTGGTCCGTGCCTTTCATAGGTGTCATCCTGATCGCCCTGGTGGTTCTGGTGAGGGTTCGGTGCCCCCTCCTTGAGGGGGGGGTACTGTTGTGAAATTGGATTTTGGGCTCCCCCGGTGGCCACTGGTGGAATTGAACTTGTGTGCATCATCCCCTCTGTTCACCTGTTCCCATCAGGATGTGGGAGTCGCTATTTAACCTTGCTCCTCTGTCACTTCCATGCCGGTCAACATTGTAATCAGAAGCCTTTCTGTGCATGTTCCTGCTACCAGACAACTTCCAGCTAAGTCGGACTTTTGTCCTTGTTTGTTTTTTGCATTTTGTTCCAGTTCACAGCTGCAGTTTCGTTTCTGTGTCTGGAAAGCTCTTGTGATCTGAAATTGCCACTCTGATGTTATGAGTTAATACTAGAGTCTTAAAGTAATTTCAGGATGGTGTATTGATAGGGTTTTCAGCTGACCATGAAAGTACCCTTTCTGTCTTCCTGCTATCTAGTAAGCGGACCTCGATTTTGCTAAACCTATTTTCATACTACGTTTGTCATTTTCATCTTAAATCACCGCCAATATATGTGGGGGCCTCTGTCTGCCTTTCGGGGAAATTTCTCTAGAGGTGAGCCAGGACTATATTTTCCTCTGCCAGGATTAGTTAGTCCTCCGGCCGGCGCTGGGCGTCTAGGGATAAAACGCAGGCTACGCTACCCGGCTACTGTTAGTTGTGCGGCAGGTTTAGTTCATGGTCAGTTTAAGTTTCCATCCTTCCAAGAGCTAGTTCCTATGTATGCTGGGCTATGTTCTCTTGCCATTGAGAACCATAACAGGCTACACGGTTATAGGCATGTGGGGTTGGGCACCTTTTAACATGTAGGGCATAATATCCCCTTTTCCCCTTTCTCCATGGTGCCGGGTATAAGTCACTTTGTCACTAGGGTATAAGTCACGGTCAGGGTGTCCTCTTAATAGGTATGATTGACGAATAGTTCCCTGTGTCCTACTTGTTCCTTGATGAAACCCCATCCTTTATCCAAATTGAAGAAGACAACAGTTCCTGCTCTGATAGGTCCCCTACACGCAGGTTTAATAGTGTGGGACTGGGCTTTAGCTAACAAGTTCTTCTGTTCCATAGCTTCCCACCTAGTTTTGCGGGCTTTCTCTTCCGCTTCAAGTTTTAATATCTGCTGTCGGCAGTAGTCCTCCTTATCGATCAGTTGCACACCATTAGCTGCTGATAGGTCCTCTATTGGGAATCCCATAAGGTTTGTTTGGGGATGCTTCCATTGAACAGTCTCTTTGGGCCTGCATGCCTTTAAGGGCGATGGCACAGGGGTCATTGGCTCAGTAAGTGCGTTGCATATGTCAGTCATACGGTCCCAAGTTATGGCGGTCGTAATTTGTCTGAGCATTAAAGTTGGCGGGGGTGCTAGTGGTCCCACTAAGGTGGCTTCAGCTACCGGGGCAGTTAGCATACCTGTCTCGCCGGTGCCGGTGTCTTGTTCTGTCTCCGCTGGGGCCTGGCATGCTGTTTGCAGGGCCTAGTGCTGCTGCGCGGTCGTGTCCGTTTGCGGTGTCTCGCTTTCCGGCGGTGTTTCACTTTCGGGCTCCGTTGGGGTTGGAGTCACAAGGTCCAGGTTCTCTGTCTGCGGCATCACCTTTTCCAGCAGAGCATTGCTTTACAGCTCCACTGAGGTCAAAGGTGCAGGTTCCGCCGGGGCTGGGAGCTTCGGCTGGTGAGTATTGTCATTGCAGCTGGGCAGTTGTCATTCTCCGGACCAGGGATTCTTTCCAGGCGGCAACCGCTGTCATCTGAGTCTTTAGAAGTTGCTAGGCCAGCTCCTCCATCTCTGCGGCGAGGAGCTTCGTTTCCATGGCAGGCTTCAGGTCCGAGGTTTCATGCCGCTGCAGACCGGGGACATCTATGGGGTATTTGCTAGTGCTGGCGGCTCTTCTCCATTATCCGCCAAGGCCTTTACCAGGTAGCGTGCAGCCATACTGCTGCCACCCTGTTCCACGTCTTTCTCCATCACTCTTCCAGGGCTTTCTCTACAGTGCCTCCCCCACTTTCCCGCCAGCCACCTCTGGGGTGGATTCGTCATGGTGACGGGCATCTTTTGTTAGCATCACAGTTTTTGAAGGGGGTGGATCCAACTTTCGCGCTGGTTCTTGCACTCCACCCATGGCAACACATCTTCTTCCTCCTTTATCCGCCTCGTGGTGCAGCAATGGCAGCCATTAACAATTTCACACAGTCCATTATAATCCATGGCGCACAGGACCCATTTCAATGGGTCGGTCCATCCTGTTCGTGATGCCAAGTTAGAACGCCCTGCCAGGGCCGTGGGTACTGGGCACCGGGTCCTGTCTCTCTTAAAGGGGATGCCACGGCGGCTGCGACCCAGTCAGTGGCCCTGGGCGTCCAATAAAAGGGGAAAGGTCTTTAAAGGGAAACTGTAACTGAGTCTGTCGTGACGCCACCTGTGGTGTTCGGTCAAGGCCCTTTAGCTCCAGTCCCATTCTTCATTGTTGTTGCTGTTAGTCACATTTTAATGGTAATTTGTCTTAAAGGGAACCTGTCACCCCCAAAATCGACGGTGAGCTAAGCCCACCGGAATCAGGGGCTTATCTACAGCATTCTGGAATGCTATAGATAAGCCCCCGATGTATCCAAAAAGATGAGAAAAAGAGGTTAGATTATACTCACCTGGGCGGGTGGTCCGATCCGATGGGCATTGCGGTCCGATCCGATGGGCGTCACGGTCTGGTCCGGGGCCTCCCATCTTCATAGGATGACGTCCTCTTCTGGTCTTCACGCTGCAGCTCTGGCGCAGGCGTACTTTGTCTGCCCTGTTGAGGGCAGAGCAAAGTACTGCAGTGCGCAGGCGCCGGGCCTCTCTGACCTTTCCCGGCGCCTGCGCAGTACAGTTATTTGGTCTGCCCTCAACAGGGCAGACAAAGTCCATCGGACTGGACCAGTAGCAGGTCCGCCCCTGGATGAGTATAATATAACCTCTTTTTCTCATCTTTTAGGATACATCGGGGGCTTATCTACAGCATTCTTTACATTTAATGTTTGGTTTCTTCAGCTCCACTAGTGTGGAGCACTTACCACCAATGCTCTTTGTGCCGGCAAGTTACTTCAGCAGCGTGATCACATGACTTAATCACATTGCTGGCGGCACCGTGACTTGACGGTCAGAGCTTCAATTGTTCACTAGGAAACGGTGATGCTGAATCCCAGTGTTGGGGGCAGCAAAATGCAGCCGCTGGTGGAGACACCTCGGACCGCCACATTAGGTGGCCCAACTGCACTCCTCTGCCAGCTGCCCCCCCAGATATGCCTCTGCATGGGGAGAACATGCAAAAGTTTGCAGATGTTGACCTTGGTGGCATTTGAACGCTGCAAAGCAGCAGTACTAACTATTGAAAGGTCAAAAAACATTCATGGTACATCCACACGAGACTATCAAACAGCGGATTTTCCCCTGTAGATTTGTGAGTGGATAATCTACTGCGTATTATAATACCACCATTGTGGATGAGATTATATGAAATCTCATACACATACTGGATATATCCTCAGAGTTTAAAATCTGCAGCATGTCAATTTATCATCTTGACCCTCATTCTTGCCATTGCAGATTTTCAGCTGGAGGAAAGTCTGCAGGATTCCATTCTCCGTTCTACCAAAATAAGGAAGATGTTCAAGACAAAAGAACAGACATTGACATTACAAAACAGCAGATTGAAATGTGATGCAAATTTGTAATATGTCTGCAGCAATCCTGAGGTCACCAGACTTCCTCCCACTTTGTGTTCTTGCACATTGTCCTATCAGTTCTGCAGTCTGAACCAGAAGGCAAGGGAGGGGTTGCATACACTGAATTGCTGTGCTAAGGAAACTCATGGGTACCATATCTCAACCCCTCTAAACGTGCAGCCCCCTGTAAACCATAGATGTCCATAAATTAAGTGATGTGTATTAGTGAGAAATGACACAGGGAAAAAGTATTGAACACGCTTACTGAAATTTATTTAATATTTCCTTCAAAAGCCTTTATTGGTGATTATGACAACTTCAAGACTAGTTGAAGACTAGTTGCATGCATTGCTTAGGTGTGATCTTGGACCAGTCTTCATCACAATCACTTTTAAAATCCTGAAGGTTCTGTGGGCTCCTTCTATCAAGCCAGTTTAGTACATTCCATAAATTTTCTCTTGCATTCAGGTGAGGTGATTGGTTGGGCCATTCTAATGCCCTTATTTTCTTTCTCTATAATCAATTGAGAATGTCTTTGGCTGTTTGGTATCACTGTTTGCTGAAAAGTCCACCTCATTTCATCTTCATCATCCTGGTAGATGGCAGCAGAAATTTATCAAGAATGTCTCAGTACATTTGTCCATTTATACTTTCTTTAATTATATGAAGTTTGCCAGAGCCGTATGCTGAAAAACAGCCCCACTCCAAGATGTTCCCATCTCCAAACTTCACTGAGGTTGTGGACGAAAAGTAAAGCAGGATTAGGTTATAAAAAAAATAGCCAAATCTCTGAACATATGAAGGAGCACTGTCGAATCCATCATCCAAAAATGGAAGGAGTATGGAACAACTGCAGACCTAAGGACCCTAATATGAGAAGCATGACTAATAACATTTATAATTGCAAAAGTAAACAACTTAAAAAAAAAAAAGCAATAGACAAAACACATGAAAAGAACAGTATAAGGAATCCATACAAGCTTAACGGCCATACAAAAGGTAAAATATAGAGGACATTTAGAGGCCCCGAGGGACAACAAAATATAGATGGGCATGCATTAAGGAATGATGAGTAAGTAATGAAGTATCTATATATATAAAAACTTGTGTGTGTGTGTATGTATCGATGATGATGTCATAATGGTTGCCATGGCGATGATGATGTTATAATGGTTGCCATGGCGACCTTGATGTAATTACGGTTGCCATGGTGAAGATGATGTCATAATGGTTACCCTGGCGACGATGGTGTCATAATAGGTTGTAATGGTGACAGTTATGTCATAATAATTGCCATGGTGACGATGGTGTCATAATAGGTTGCCATGGCGACAATGATGTCAGAATGTTTGCCATGGTGAAGATGATGTCATAATAGGTTGCCATGGCGACAATTATGTCAGAATGGTTGCCATGGTGAAGATGATGTCATAATGGGTATATGGGCACGGAACTATGGGATGGAGGATATGTGATGAGTATATGGGCATGGGACTATGGGATGGAGGATATGTATAATGGGAATATGAGCACGGGACTATAGGATGGAGGATATGTATGATGGGTATATGGGCACGGGTCTATGGCATGGAGGATGTGTATGATGGGTATATGAGCACGGGACTATGGGATGGAGGATGTGTATGATGGGTACGGGATTATGGGATAGAGGATGTGTATGATGGGTATATGGGCTCGGGACTATGGGATGGAGGGTATGTATAACGGGTTTATGGGCACAGGACTATGAGATGGAAGATATGTATGATGGGTATATGGGCACGGGACTATGGGATGGAGGATAATCATTATAATTTGGCATAACTAACCACAGTTAGCTACTATGCCCGGGCAATGCTGGGCTCTTCAGCTAGTATATTATAAAGTAAGTAATAGTCAAAAGTGAATGATACCAGTAATAACAGGGTACAAGTATATACGGTTGAAATCAGAAGTTTCCATATACTATATAAAAAGACACATGCATGTTTTTCTCAATATTTGACATGAAATCAGAATAAACCTATCCTGTTTTAGATAAATTAGGATTACCATCATTATTATTTGCCAAATGCTAGAATGATGAAAGAGAGAGTGAATGTTTTAAGGCATTTTTATTACTTACTGCAAAGTCAAAAGTTCACATACACTAAGATTACTATGCCTTTAAACAATTCTGGACTCCCCATATGATGATGTCATGTGTTTGGAAGCTTCTGATAGTTTTTTGGCAACATCTGGGTTAATTAGAGACACTCCTGTGGATGTATTGTAATACACACCTGAAACACACTGCTTCTTTGTGTAGCATCATGGGAAAGTCTAAAGAAATCAGCCAAAATATCAGGAAGAGAATTGTGGACTTGCACAATTATGGCTCATCCTTGGATACAATTTTAAGATACATGAATGTGCCTCGTTCATCTGTACAAACAATTATACGTAAGTACAAACAAGATGGGAATGTCCAGCCATCATACCGCTCAGGAAGGAGACGGGTTCTGTGTCCCAGAGATGAACGCGCTTTGGTTCAACATGTGCATATCAACCCAAGAACAAAAGCAAAAGACCTTGGAAGATGATGGCAGAAGCTGGTAAGATTGTATCAATATCCACAGTGAAATTAGTATTGTGTCAACTTGGGATGAAAGCATGCTGTGTGAAACGCACAATAGTTTAGGTGGGACCATATCGGTATTTTAACTGCAAATTTACAGGCATCGCTGTCCACCTAAACTGACATTTCAAGCAACAAGAGTCACTGTGGGAGAATCTGTCAATAGGGCAGCAATTAGTCGTATACTTCACAAATCTGACTTGTATGGAAGAGTGGCAAGAAGAAAGGCATTTTTGAAAGTTAAGAAGTCCTGTTTGCAAGCCATGTAGGGGGCACAGCTAGCATGAGGCAGAAGTAGAACTTTTGGGGCTAAATACAAAATGCTATTGTCATGCGTCTGGGTTCAAACCCTTGAGCCTGTGCTTTGTGGTCGGCTTCTCTGTCCGCCAGGCCACAGTAGATACACCTTTTTTCTGTGTGTTTAGTTTCTGTTACCCTAAAAGACTGAAGCACGAATAACAGGTGTTTTCATTTACTCATTTGTCTGCCCTATCACCTTTCGGGTGTGGCTTTATATACTTTCCCCCTGCTGGTATTTACTGCTGGTGATAGTCTCATTTGGATGTTCAGCCTTACTGCTGTAGTTTAATCCAATCAGTGAAAGACCAACCAGGGTTTCTCTCTGCTGCTCATGTACTTTACTAATCTTTTTCTTTTTAGAAAGTAGGTGGCATATTCTCTAACAATATGTACTTAATCCTTTATTTTGTATTTATTGGATTGTTTTACTCACTCTCGGATCTCTTGCTATTTCAGCACGCTTTCCCTTCTGAAGTTAATTTGCACTCTGCTCTGCCATCCGGTTCTTTAAGAGGAACACGTAATGCTCAGCGGCCTTTCAGGCAGCATTGGTCTGAGTTGCCATTGTCTAGTTTGTGGTTAGGGCTATTTCAGCTCATGCAGTTTTTAGTGTGTTATCTATTTTCCCGAGTGTGTTGGTACACTATCATAACACCTATGAGTAGTGTTGAGCATTCCGATGCTGCAAGTATCGGGTATCGGCCGATACTTGCTGTATCGGAATTCCGATACCGGGATTCCGATACTCTTGTGGTATCGGGTATCGGGTATCGGAACAACATTTTATTTTAATTCTCTCTTTTACACATTTTAACATTGTTAAAATGTGTAAAAGAGAGAATTAAAATAAAAAATATCGCTATACTCACCTGTCCGACGCAGCCGGGACCTCAGCGCAGGAACCGGCAGCGTTGTTTGTTTAAAATTCCCGCTTTTACATGGTTACGCGAACTCCCGGCTTGTGATTGGTCAGGGCGCCCATGTTGCCGGGCCGCGGACCAATCACAGCAAGCCGTGACGAAAATACGTCACGGCTTGCTGTGATTGGTCCGCGTCCCGGCAACATGGCCGCCATTAACCAATCACAAGCCGTGACGTCACGGGAGGCTGGACTTGCGCGCTTTTGAAAAAGCGCGCGTGTCCAGCCTCCAGTGACGTCCCGGCTTATGATTGGTTGCGCCGCGATCAACCAATCACAAGCCGGGAGGCTGGACACGCGCGCAATTTTAAAATGCGCGCTTGTCCTGCCTCCCGTGACGTCACGGCTTGTGATTGGTTAATGGCGGCCATGTTGCCGGGCCGCGGACCAATCACAGCAAGCCGTGACGTATTTTCGTCACGGCTTGCTGTGATTGGTCCGCGTCCCGGCAACATGGCGCCGTGACCAATCATAAGCCGGGACGTCACTGGAGGCTGGACACGCGCGCTTTTTCAAAAGCGCGCAAGTCCAGCCTCCCGTGACGTCACGGCTTGTGATTGGTTAATGGCGGCCATGTTGCCGGGACGCGGACCAATCACAGCAAGCCGTGACGTATTTTCGTCACGGCTTGCTGTGATTGGTCCGCGGCCCGGCAACATGGGCGCCCTGACCAATCACAAGCCGGGAGTTCGCGTAACCATGTAAAAGCGGGAATTTTAAACAAACAACGCTGCCGGTTCCTGCGCTGAGGTCCCGGCTGCGTCGGAGAGGTAAAGTATAGCGATATTTTTTATTTTAATTCTTTCTTTTACACATTTATATGGTTCCCAGGGCCTGAAGGAGAGTTTCCTCTCCTTCAGACCCTGGGAACCATCAGGAATACCGTCCGATACTTGAGTCCCATTGACTTGTATTGGTATCGGGTATCGGTATCGGATTGGATCCGATACTTTGCCGGTATCGGCCGATACTTTCCGATACCGATACTTTCAAGTATCGGACGGTATCGCTCAACACTACCTATGAGTGATGGAAAACTAACTCTGCACATCACCCGGAAAACGCCATCTCCACCGTTGAACATGGTGGTGGTAGCATGATGTGAGGATGTTTTTCTTTAGCAGGAACAGGGAAGCAGGTCAGAATTCATGGGAAGATGGATGGAGCTAAATATAGGTCAATCTTGGGTAAAAAGCTGTTACAGGCTGAAAAAGACTTGAGACTGGGACATAGGTTCACCTTCCAGCAGGGCAACGGCCCCAAACTTACTGGCAGAGTATCAATGGAATGGTTTAGATTAGATCAAAACATATTCATGTGTTTAAGTTGCCTAGTCAGAGTCCAGACCTAAATCCTTTTGAGAATCTGTGGCAAGACTTGACGATTGCTGTTCACAGACGCTTAGCATCCAATCTCACTGAGATAGAGATAGTTTTCAAAGAACAATTAGCAAAACTTTAAGCTTCTAGATGTGCCAAGTTGGTAGAGACATACTCTAAAAGACTTGCTGTAATAATTGCAGAAAAAAGTGGTCCTACAAAGTATTGACTCAGGGGGCTGAATACAAATACAAGTCACAATTTTCAGATTTATATTTAAAAAAAAACTGTTCTGATGGGTATACTTTATTGTTGCATGGCTTTTATCCTTTTTTTTAATCAAAATAGCGTTAACCAAGTACCGTATGTTATTTACCTGCACTCTTACAATTCACTTATTTACTTGCTGTAGGGTATACAGTGGGTACGGAAATTATTCAGACACCTTTAAATTTCTCACTCTTTGTTTCATTGCAGCCATTTGGTAAATTCAAAAAAGCTCATTTTTTCACATTAATGTACACTCTGCACCCCATCTTGGCTGAAAAAACAAATGTATTTTGTAAATTTTTGCAAATTTAATAAAAAAGAAAAGCTGAAATATCACATGAAAATAGAAATCACGGCACTCAGGGCT
Source organism: Ranitomeya variabilis (assembly GCF_051348905.1). Classification (NCBI taxonomy): domain Eukaryota; kingdom Metazoa; phylum Chordata; class Amphibia; order Anura; family Dendrobatidae; genus Ranitomeya; species Ranitomeya variabilis. The sequence goes on from NC_135234.1 coordinate 394,520,777, forward strand.
TCTTGGAGGTGCACAAGTTAGGAATCCAACCCGTCGAATATAGCTAAGAAATACTTGGCACTCTGGAGATATTTGTTGCAAAATTCAGAATTAAATTTTATTCGGTGCATCCAGATCAACACATATAAACGTTTTCGGTCTATACAAATAAGACCTTCATCAGATATAGTCGTGAATGCTGCAATATATGTACAGAAACAAAAAACAAGAAAAAAGTTTTTAGACAAAATTCATGATGCACAGCAACAATACAAAAACAATACAATTTGTACTATTATGACAATCTGCATACAGATTTGGTGAATGGCAGATAGCAAACGTGACGGCCTAGGCGAATCCGGCCTGGAACAAGGTGGGACGTGATTCCTGTTCCGAGAATGCTAGGAGTGTACACGTGTTAGGGCTACAATTGATAAGGGTGAGATGAGAACTTTCAGGTTAATAAGTCATATGGTTGAAAAAGTACAGTTTAATAAATGCATCACCCCAATGAAAGGATACAGGTAGTGGAGTGACCTCCCCCAAAGGCTACGGGGACCTGCAGATAAAGTGCACAGTGAGCCGCCTAAAATAGAGAAAGACATGAAGACATGAATGCATAAAATAGATAACACACGTGATGTATATTGGTGGGGCAGGATGCCCTGTGGGCTATGTAATAATGCCAAACAGTCTAAGGGATGACCACCAGATACCCGGGCCCCTAGTTGGAATACCTGTGGGTGCAGCTACAAAGTAATGGGCTAACCAGGATCCTATGGTAATTACCTGGAGATCATAGATAGGTGTGTGACAAAGCAAACACACTAGGTTAATGTCAACCAAAATACGGGAGCGCTAGGCGCCTGCAGAGTAAAATGGGGGTGCATGTAAGAACTACCATACTGCCAATGTGAATACAGCCTGATGCATGGTCACCTGGACCCAAACTCCATACCTGAGTGCATGTGGTGATATGAAGACACAGCGCTATGGATAGGCGAGGTACTCGCAGGGGAGACAGCGCTGTGAAGAGAGGCATGGGGTTACCAGGAGTGTACCAGAGCTGGAGGCAGGGCAGGGCCGGCGCTAAGACCGAGTGTTGCTGTACCTGAGATCAGAGGTGCCACGGACGCCGAGCAGGAGGGGAAGAAAACGCTCCCGGGGCTGCTGGAGGAGGGCGGCATTTCCGGGTAAATAAGCGCTCTGTACAGTATCACCTGATCTGTGACGTCAGCGAGTCACATGACCGGAGGAACCGCGCATGCGCAGAGGACCGGCAAAAGGGAAAAAGCCGGCAAATTGCTCCAAGGAGGTGGCGCTTGCGCAGTGGGGCTGTTTAGCTGTAGTCTATATGTATAAATGGCCAGTGAAACAACAGGAGGTAGCGCTTAGCGCTGTGGGCCTGTAAGATGTAACCTATATGTGCGAACGGCCAGTCAAACTCTGGACTGGACCGAGGGTCTTAGGGATGGGTAATGCAACTACTGAAGGAGTGGTAGAAAAAGACCGCAGGTACCTTAAGGTGGTCACCCCACTATTATAGAGAACCACTTAACACTCTATAACACATTGGCATACAGTGCATACTCTACCGTGTAAGGTGCTCGGTGCAAAGGGTGCATTTAGCGATTCTGTAGGAAGAAAGGACAAATACAATCAGTTAAAAACAGATATGATAATCTAATGCACACCTAATAAGGTGCTGATAACCAAAACATTACACATGTACCATGTTACAAAAATGCCGAGACGTCATAGTCCCTGTTAAGTCCCTTTGGCTCTAAAGTCTGTAATGTGTAAATCCAAAAGGCTTCCCTTTTAAGGAGTAAATTGACACGACTTTGGCCTCTTCTGGGGGTGTCTACCTGTTCCAAGACCTGGAACCGGAGCTGAGAGATATTGTGATTTTTTTCGGAAAAATGGTAGGGGAGAGGTAGATGTGTTTTATTGCAACGGATCGTGGATTTATGTTGAGCCACTCTATCTTTAACCGTCTGTGTGGTCTCCCCCACATATGCCAGACCACAAGGGCATTTGATAACATAAATGACATGTGTGGACTCACAGGTGAAAAAACCTTTGATGGGAATGGATCTACCCGTTTGGGGGTGGGAGACCGATGGGCCCTTTTGGACATTGCTGCACTGTAAGCAATTAAGGCAAGGAAATGTGCCTTGTCTCTGGGTCTGTAAGAAGGTTTGTTTGGGGACCGTAATGCTTGAGCCAATGTCCGCTTTGACTAATCTGTCCTTTAGGTTCCTAGCTCGTTTAAAGCATGACATGAAAGGCACCCTGAACTCTGGGATGTTGGGGTAGCTTTTTGTTAAGATACCCCAGTGTCTCCTGATGGCGGACTGAACCAGATTCGAGAAGGGGTGAAATGTGGAAACAAAGGGGATCCTCTTGCAAACATCTCTCGATTTACCTACAGAGATATTACGTTTGGCCTCCGTTAAAATTCGCTGCGGGTATCCCCTATTGACGAACTTGTGTTCCATCTCGCTGAGTCTAGTTTGTTTAATATTGTCGTCCGAGACGATTCTGTCAACCCTGTGGAATTGGGACTTGGGGATGGAGTTTTTGATGGAAGGTGGATGGCAGCTGGTGAAATGTAACAGGCCGTTGCGATCCGTAGGCTTAGTGAATAAGTCAATGGAAAGAGAACCATCCCTCTCTTTGTAAATAAGGGTGTCTAGGAAGCTGATTCTGGACACGTCATGTTGTAATGAGAAACCGAGTTCGGGCCAGATATTATTGATGTGTTGATCGAATGTCAATAATGACTCAAGAGGTCCGTCCCAGATGCAAAAAATGTCATCAATATATCTCCGCCAAACCCTGCAGTGGGCTGTGAACAATGGGTGATTATACACATAGTCATTCTCAAAGGCCGCCATATACGCTATAGCGTAAGGAGGCGCTACGTTCGCGCCCATTGCAGTGCCTTGTAGCTGGGCATAGAACGCATCCTGAAACATAAAATAATTCTCTTTGAGAACCAGATTTAGCAGATCGGCACAGAAATGACGGATTTTGAGATCAATTTTATTGTCTATTAGAAGTCTGTCGGTGGCGGCTAAGCCTTTTTCGTGAATGATTGATGTGTAGAGGCTGTTTACGTCCCATGTGATTAGGAGGGAGGAAGGAGATATAGGACCTAGAGATTTAATCACTTGAATGAATTCATTAGTGTCCAGAAGGAAAGACCGAGTGGTTTTAACAAGTGGCGTGAGAATTTTCTCTAGCACTATTGATAGTGGTGAGAGGACTGAGTCGGTTAGGGAAACAGTGGGTCGGCCGGGAGGTTTGACTAATCTTTTATGTATCTTGGGCAGAACATAAAGAATGGGGGTAATTGGGTCTTTTTTGATGAGGAAATCCCTCATCTTACTGTCAATGGTGCCTGCTTGGAAATGGAACTCAATAATTGGTGCAATTTTGTCCACCAATTGGTTAAGAGGGTTGTGTGGTATCAATTTGTACACCGTGGTATCCCCTAGTTGTCTATGTACCTCCTCAAGATAGTCAGTCCTGTCCATAATTACCGTCGCCCCACCTTTGTCAGCCGGTTTGATTATTAAAGACTTATCGGACGATAGTTGTTCCAATGAGAGTCTTTCTGAAGCTGAGAGGTTAGTCTGGAACTGGAACTTCCCCTGGTCCATTTGCCGGGACAGTGTGTGGATGTCCCTCTCAACAAGGGACACAAAAGTCTCTACTGGAGGATTGGATCGAGGCGGCATGTAGGAACTATGGTTCCGAAGTCCCAGATTATGGAGTTCCAGAAGAGTTTTTTCTGGTCTGTCAGGGCTCAGTGCCGGAGGTTGTGTTGAAAAATGGACCCTTAGTCTGAGGTTCCGATAGAACCTTTGAAGGTCCATGCTGAGTTCAAATGAATTGAACTTATACATCGGGCAGAAAGACAGGCCCTTTTGAAGAACGGCCAGTTGGTATGTGTCCAAGTTCTTAGACGAAATGTTTACTACCAGGGGGAGGTCCTTACCTGTGAGCGTGTTGCCATCTGGTTTCTGGATTCCCCGGTGGCATTGGCCCCCCCGCCTCGTTTTCCTCTTTGGCGGCCGCGAGAGTTCCCTAAAAAAGAAGCAGAATTTGAGGTACCGGTCCTGCTGTCGGTGGAGCCAGAGGAGCTTATCGAGCTGTATCGTCTGGTGGAATGCCGAGTATCCCGCCACTGATAGACCCGGTTCTGTAGATAATCTTCGGTGTCCCATAGAAATTTTGATCTCTTTCTTTTTTCTACTTCTAATCTGTGTAGCCGTAATTGTTCTTGATTTTTCGTCTTGAGCTCCTGGAACTCCTCCTGGGGCATGGTGCTGGTTAATTGAGTTTCGATGGCACTTATTTGGGTATTCACTGTGTCCAGGTTTTTCTGAAGGTAAGACAGGGTTAAAGTCATCAGGTCTGCTGAGCATTTGTTCAGAATGTGTTCGAATTTTTCACAATACTCTTTGTCCTCCCTGAAGAAGGTTGGTTGTAGGGGGACCCGTAGGCCTCGTGGGATCCTCTGGACTCGGAGGTACTCAGCCAATGTAACAATGTGTAATTCTAGATTCACCGCTCTTCTGGATTCACGTTCCGTGGCACCTCTGATCTCAGGTACAGCAACACTCGGTCTTAGCGCCGGCCCTGCCCTGCCTCCAGCTCTGGTACACTCCTGGTAACCCCATGCCTCTCTTCACAGTGCTGTCTCCCCTGCGAGTACCTCGCCTATCCATAGCGCTGTGTCTTCATATCACCACATGCACTCAGGTATGGAGTTTGGGTCCAGGTGACCATGCATCAGGCTGTATTCACATTGGCAGTATGGTAGTTCTTACATGCACCCCCATTTTACTCTGCAGGCGCCTTGCGCTCCCGTATTTTGGCTGACATTAACCTAGTGTGTTTGCTTTGTCACACACCTATCTATGATCTCCAGGTAATTACCATAGGATCCTGGTTAGCCCATTACTTTGTAGCTGCACCCACAGGTATTCCAACTAGGGGCCCGGGTATCTGGTGGTCATCCCTTAGACTGTTTGGCATTATTACATAGCCCACAGGGCATCCTGCCCCACCAATATACATCACGTGTGTTATCTATTTTATGCATTCATGTCTTCATGTCTTTCTCTATTTTAGGCGGCTCACTGTGCACTTTATCTGCAGGTCCCCGTAGCCTTTGGGGGAGGTCACTCCACTACCTGTATCCTTTCATTGGGGTGATGCATTTATTAAACTGTACTTTTTCAACCATATGACTTATTAACCTGAAAGTTCTCATCTCACCCTTATCAATTGTAGCCCTAACACGTGTACACTCCTAGCATTCTCGGAACAGGAATCACGTCCCACCTTGTTCCAGGCCGGATTCGCCTAGGCCGTCACGTTTGCTATCTGCCATTTAGTCCATGAGCCGGGCCAGATATCGGTACCACCCGGAGTGACTAATTTTCTTTGGTATTTTTAGGTAGATGCATGTCTGTAGTTTATTTTTTGATATGATAGCCCTTACATATACGTAGCTTATTAACCCCTTCAGCCCTAGGCCTATTTGTACCCAAGTGCCTAAGCCAATCTGACCTGTGCCACTTCATGGGCTAATAACTTTGGAACGCTTTCACCTATCCAAGCCATTCTGAGATTGTTTTCTCGTGACATATTGTACTTCACGTCAGTGCTAAATGGGAGTCAATATATTTTACCTTTCTATATAAAAAAATGCTAAATATTCGGAAATTTTGGAAAAATCGGCAATTTTTTAACTTTGAAATTCTCTGCTTTTTACAAAAATACTGATACCCCCCATAATAGTTATTAATTTACACTCCCCACATGTTTACTTCATATTGGCATCATTTTGAAAATGAAACCTTATTGTTTTACGACGTAATAGGGCTTATAGTTTTATGCGCAATTTTTCACATTTACAGCAAAACCCACTTTTCAAAGGACCAAGTCACTTCTGAAGTCACTTTAAGGGGCTTACATAACAGAAACCACCCATAAATTACCCCATTTTGCAAACTACACCCCTCAAGCTGTTCAAAACTCATTTTTAAAAACTGTTAACCCTTTAGGTGTTCCACAGGAATTTTAGCAGAATGAAGGCGAAATTTCAAAATTTCATTTTTTTTCCAGATATTACATTGTAATCCAATTTTACCTGCAACCTAGCAAGGGTTAACGGCAAACCCAAACTTGGTTACCCTAATTCTGCAGTTTATAGAAACACCCCACATGTACTCGTAAACTAAAGTATGGGCACACAGCACAGCTCAACACGGAAGGAGCGCTATGTGGTTTTTGGGTGGCGGATTCACTGGAAGAAATCTAGGGGGCCATGTCACATTTGAAGGCTGCCTGAGGTACCCCCACAGTGGAAACCCCAAAAAGTGACCCTATTTTGGAAACTACACCCCCAAGGAATCTTTTAGGGGGTATAGTGACCACTTTGACCCAACCAGTGTTTCACAGTAGTTGGAAACACTTGGTTGAGAAAATGGAAAAAGTGCATTTTTTACATGAAGGTGTCATTTTAGGCTCATTTTTTTATTTTTAAGAGGTGTACCAGCAAAAAATGCACCCCACTATTTGTTCACCAATCTCTCCCGAACACAACAACACCCGATATGTTGTCGTACACTGCAGTATTGGGGAACGGCAGGCCTCGGAAGGGAAGGAGCGCCAAATGACTTTTGGAGTGCAAATTTTACTGGAAGAAATCTAGGGGGCTATGTCACATTTGAAGACACCCTGAGGTGCCCCAACACACGCACACACACTGACACATACACGTTCTGTGCTGAACAGGACTCTCCGGTCTTCTCTGCAGAGCTCCTATCTCCCTCTGTAGAGGCTGACACCTCCCAGGCTTGTGACTGATCACATGGCCGTGACATCACCACAGGTCCTGTAGTCCTGTACTGTGTGCTGCTGCTGGTAAGGAACTTGTGGAGAGAGGGGGAACAGTCACCTAGCACCAGCGCTCCCAGCTCTAAGAACGAGCGCCTCATGAAGGTGGGCCCCTGCCTCCTCCTTCCCTGCGCGGCGGCCTTTCCCCCCGGCGGCTGTATTCGGCGTATAAGACAACCGCCCTCTTGGAGCCATGTTTTTCATGGCTAAAAAGTCGTCTTATACGCCAGGAAATACGGTAAATAAAATTTTAATGTTTTTCTTTGTGTTTGCAGGTGTTTACTGACTATCTAACGGCATGATGGAAGTACCAGCAAGGAAGAAATCACGGATCGACTGTATCATACACTGCTCTAATGATGACAGCGATGATCTGGCGTCCCTTAAGGATTTGGACTCCTGGAAAACATTGCTTAGGGCTGCAGAGATCAGGCAGCATGAATCAGTCCTGGTAGCAGCTAAGGGCCTTGAAGAAGGAGAAATACCACACATACAATATCACCGTAAATGTCGTAGTATCTTTACAATGAAGAAGTCACTGGATTCTATCCTTGGCAAGGGTGTCAATGTCGAAACAGCAAGCAAAATCTCCATGAGGAAGCTACCGAGGGGTGCCCCCAGTGATAGCAGGGTGTATGCCAAAGTATGTATCTTCTGTGAGAAGTCAAGCAAGTACCTAAAAGGAAAACAAACAAGGGAGCCAATTGTCCAGTGTGTTGAGCTACGAGCAGATGAGACGATCCGCAGAGCAGCGATAAGGAAAGGCACACAGAGAATACTTGGTTTACTTAGCAGAGACCTTGTTGCTGCAGAGGGGCACTACCACAAGTCGTGCTACAAACTATTCACAAAAGATGATTCCCAAGTGGCCTGTAGGTCTAGTGCAGCTGAAAATCAGGTCGAAAGCGAGGAAGTACGCTACGAAGAGGCAGAGAAAGAGGCCCTTGAAGAACTCTTCTTGTATATAAGGACTAAATTGTTCCCAAACCCAGAAGTACTGCCTATGATAAACCTCACATCTAGGCTTGAGAGATTAATGATATCCCGTGGTATCATCCAACTGAAACCATCGACAAAGAAACATGTTCGACGAAAACTTGAAACAGAGATTGGGGAATCACTCCGCTTTCTCTCAGATGAGAAAGGTAAGCTTCTAGTCTATCCATGTAGCCTATCAATGGACGACCTTGTCCGGCAAGTACACAGCATGACAAAAGATCTGCAAGAAGCAAGAGCTGCTAACTCTGGAGATATCGTAACCAAAGCAGCAATGCAGCTAAGGAATGAGATCAAGAAGCAAGATGTGAGTCAGCCATGGCCTCCCAATACAGATCAGAATGTCGTTCCTGCATTAGTCACTCAATTCCTGCAAACCCTGCTTACAGGAGATTGTGAGTGCCAAACTACCTGTGAAAGAGCTCAACGTCTTGCCACATCCTTCGGCAGTGACTTGGTTTTTGCTGTTACCAATGGAAAGACAAAGCCACCAAAGCACGTACTGCTATCCTTTGCAGTTAAGTCTTTGACCGGCAATACAGAACTGATTCGAACTCTGAATCGTCTTGGCCACTGTGTGTCATATTCAATGGCTGAGGAGATCGATACAGCCCTTTGTATCCAGAAGTTGGAATGTTCAAAGGATGACATCCCAATGCCAGCAAGTATCTACCCAGGTGTGTTCACAACCCTGGCCTGGGATAACATTGACAGACTTGAGGAGACACTAAGTGGAGCAGGTACATCTCATAGAGTCAATGGCATTGCTGTTCAGTCCAATGTTGCATGCTCTGTGACAAAGAAAGTCCTGCCAGATGTAACCAAGTCGAAGAAAAGAAGCATAACTCTGACAGAATTAATGCTACCGATATACAATGTTGGGCAGCGGGGAGAGCCACCCAGGATTGAGACTTCGAATGTTAACACTACCAAGGAGGTCCAGGATTCAAAAACCAAAAACCATATCTGGCTTCTGGCTAGAATGTCAGACCATGAGGATCAGACCACCAGCAGTTGGACTGGGTTCAACATAAAAATCCGCAGCGACATTGTAGTGGCCCAGGACACTGTAAGCTACCTGCCCACTATCAATGCTCCTGCAACAGCCATGTCCACTGTGAATGAAGTCTTGGAGCAAACACATGCCATCATGCAGACCCTGAAGCTTAACAGAATTGTGTGTGTGTTTGATCAAGCACTCTATGCCAAAGCTGCCGAGGTTATCTGGAAACAGGAGAAGTTCAAGAACATTATAATTAGAATGGGTGTCTTCCACACAATCTGTAATCTCCTCTCTATCATAGGGAACAGATTTCAGGATGCAGGCCTTAGAGATCTGTGTGTTGAATCCGGTGTAATCGCTGAAGGATCAGTGTCTGGAGTGATGGACGGCCGGAGGTACAACAGAGCAGTGAGACTACACAAGCTGGTCTATGAAGCACTTATGAGGCTTGCATGGAAAAACTTCCTTCCATGGCTAGAAGAAAACCATGCAAGGGACCTTCACCATCTGGATGAAACACTGAAGAACATCACAAACTTTCGCATCAGTGTGTCGCAGGGATCCTTCGAAAAGCTCTTGGATAATGAATCTTGCACACTTACCCTGAAGCTCTTTCAAGTTTATCTTGAGACCCTCAGAAATGAACAACTCTCAGCATTCTGGATGTCATACTTGGACATGGTCGAGACCATGCTGGCCCTGGTTCGAGCTTCAAGAGAAGGCAACTGGATGCTTCACCTAGGAGCAATCCGACAGATGATACCATGGTGTTTTGCCTATGACAAGGTCAACTATGCCCGATACCTAACCTATTACTATGCCACAATGTCTCGGCTGCCCATAGAACACCCAGAGGTCCATGAATACTTCATGCAAGGTGGCTTTTCGGTCCAGATCGGTAGCAAGAATCCTTTTGGACGAATTCCTGTGGACCAGACCATTGAAGAGACAATCAACAAAGACACCCAGACACCAGGGGGCACAAAAGGCTTCAGCCTCAAAGTTGGAGCTGTTTCCAGGTTCTACCTGACATCAGAGTACCGCAGTATGTACTTGAGGCAGCTGAGGGCCCTGGTAGGCCAACAATATACTGACTTCAGCCATTCAGACCTACAGGTGTCTAGGATTAGAAGAGATAAAGCCGATGTCCAATCTTTCGTTCAACTGCTGGAGACAGGTTGGGTGAACCCCTTCAACAAAGAGCATAATGGTGAACTTATCAGTTTGTCAACAGCGACTGTAGCACCACCAGATGTAGCCAAAGACCTTCAAGGGGCATACAGTATAGGAGAGGATGCATATCAAACATTCAAGGATGAGCGTTTGGGTACCGATAAGCCAACTACATTGTTTCATGACAAGATGACGAAGAACAAACTTAAAACGTTCTCTAACATCCAAATGAAGACACGCAGACAAGGTCTTGGCAAGGAGGTAATTTTGAAGGCTGACAGAAACCTATTTGGCCAGATGATACTTGTAGCTGAGAACAGAAAGCTACAAATGAGTGATGTCTTGACTCATCCCCTGGGTCCATTGCCATGGGCACTTGCCAATGGTGATGGGTCTATCCGCAAGACCAACAAGGCTGCCCTCGCAAGGGAGTTGGAGAGGAATGCTCGTCCTGCAGAAGTGATCCCCGAGCCCTCTGCAACCATCATTGATGGGATGAGCCTGGTTCAGAAACTGAAGGGAAACAATGCAACATTTGGCCAGCTAGCAGGCACAGCAATGAGTCGCGCTATCCATGAGGGTGCTAAGAGCAAGCGCATTGATATTGTCTTTGACGTCTACAAGGAGACATCCATCAAAGATACAGAAAGAGTCAACAGATATGAAGGCACAGGGATCCATTTCAAGAACATTCAACATGGGCACAACATCCAGCAGTGGAAAAAGCTTCTAAGTAGTTCCTCCAACAAGGCAAGTCTCATAAAGTTTCTGGTAGAAGAATGGAAGGCGAAACACCACAGGGAGAAGCTTGAGGAGAAGGAGCTGTATGTCACATGTGAGCAGCTCTGCTTTAAGATCACGAAAGAACAGTGGGAAGAGGCTGCTGACCTTAAGTCAAATCAAGAAGAAGCAGACACACGCCTCCTTCTCCATGCTCTTCATGCAGCAGAATCTGGTTACAAGTCGGTCATCATCACTTCGGAGGATACTGATGTCATGGTCCTGTGTCTGGGCATGTGCCACAAAATCCCATCCCACCTGTTCCAGAAATGCGGTACACAGAACCGGACAAGATTCCTGGATATCACCACTCTGAGCCGAACATTGGGAGGCAGCGTATGTGATTCATTGATTGGTATGCATGCATTTACAGGCTGTGACACCGTCAGTGCATTCGCTGGCCGTGGGAAGATGACGACACTCAAGCAGTTGAAGATGAACAAGACATACCAGGATGCCTTTCAGGAAGTTGGTCGTTCATGGGAAGTGTCTACCGAACTTTTTGAGAAGTTACAGGAAATCACCTGCCACATGTACCTGCCAACTACCCAAACAACTGAGGTAAACAGGCTCCGTTATCAGCTGTTCTGTGCCAGACGTGGAGTGGTAGAGTCAAGTCAACTCCCTCCTTGCCAGGACTGCCTTTTCATGCATGCACTGCGTGCAAACTACCAGGCTGCGATCTGGAGGAGAAGTCTGCAGAGCCAGCCATGGGTTGCAAACCCAACAGACTGCGGTTGGATGATAGATAACGACGGAAAGCTTGTTGTCAAGTGGATGCAAGGGGCACCAGCACCAGAAGCTATTATACAGCTACTGTCCTGCAAGTGTGTGCGGTCATGTGAACTTCCTCAGTGTACTTGCCTCAGCAATGGCCTGAAGTGCACAGACATGTGCAGATTACAGACATGCCAGAACAAGGGTACTGAAGACGAGCCAGTAGAACAACAGTCAGATTCAGAGTCCGATGTTGAAGATATTATGGAGTAACATATATATATATATATATATATATATATATATATATATATATATATATATATATATATATATATGCACATGACATGTTCAGTGTGTATTTACATAACTTGGATTAAATTTTGTTACAAATACTACATCTAGTCACTCCGGGTGGTACCGATATCGTCATATTTGGTTCTTGGCTCATGCTAAAATTCCTGTGGAACACCTAAAGGGTTAACAGTTTTTAAAAATGAGTTTTGAACAGCTTGAGGGGTGTAGTTTGCAAAATGGGGTAATTTATGGGTGGTTTCTGTTATGTAAGCCCCTTAAAGTGACTTCAGAAGTGACTTGGTCCTTTGAAAAGTGGGTTTTGCTGTAAATGTGAAAAATTGCGCATAAAACTATAAGCCCTATTACGTCGTAAAACAATAAGGTTTCATTTTCAAAATGATGCCAATATGAAGTAAACATGTGGGGAGTGTAAATTAATAACTATTATGGGGGGTATCAGTATTTTTGTAAAAAGCAGAGAATTTCAAAGTTAAAAAATTGCCGATTTTTCCAAAATTTCCGAATATTTAGCATTTTTTTATATAGAAAGGTAAAATATATTGACTCCCATTTAGCACTGACGTGAAGTACAATATGTCACGAGAAAACAATCTCAGAATGGCTTGGATAGGTGAAAGCGTTCCAAAGTTATTAGCCCATGAAGTGGCACAGGTCAGATTGGCTTAGGCACTTGGGTACAAATAGGCCTAGGGCTGAAGGGGTTAATAAGCTACGTATATGTAAGGGCTATCATATCAAAAAATAAACTACAGACATGCATCTACCTAAAAATACCAAAGAGAATTAGTCACTCCGCTTGGTACCGATATCGTCAAATTTGGTTCTTGGCTCATGGACTAATTCACCAAATCTGTATGCAGATTGTCATAATAGTACAAATTGTATTGTTTTTGTATTGTTGCTGTGCATCATGAATTTTGTCTAAAAACTTTTTTCTTGTTTTTTGTTTCTGTACATATATTGCAGCATTCACGACTATATCTGATGAAGGTCTTATTTGTATAGACCGAAAACGTTTATATGTGTTCATCTGGATGCACCGAATAAAATTTAATTCTGAATTTTGCAACAAATATCTCCAGAGTGCCAAGTATTTCTTAGCTGAAATATCACATGGTCATAAGTATTCAGATCCTTTGCTCAGACACTTATATTTAAGTCCCAAGCTGTCCATTTCCTTGTGATCCTCCTTGAGATGGTTCTACTCCTTCATTGGAGTCAGCTGTGTTTTATTAAACTGATAGGACTTGATTTGGAAAGGCACACACCTGTCTATATAAGACCTCACAGCTCACAGTGCAAGTCAGACCAAATGAGAATAATGAGGTCAAAGGAAGTGTCCAAGGAGCTCAGAGACAGAATTGTGGCAAGGCACAGATCTGGCCAATGTTACAACAGAATTTCTGCAGTATTCAAGGTTCCTAAGAGCACAGTGGCCTCCATAATCCTTAAATGGAAGAAGTTTGGGACCCCAATAAGTCTTCCTAGACCTGGCCGTCCAGCCAAACTGAGCAATCATGGGAGAAGAGCCTTGGTGAGAGAGGTAAAGAAGAACCCCAAGATCACTGTGGCTGAGCTCCAGAGATGCAGTAGGGAGATGGGAGAAAGAGTGAAAAATTTAAATGGGTATGAATAGTTTCCGTACCCACTGTAGTTTCATTTTGTTTTTTTCTTATGTTTTTGGGTTTTGTCTTTGAAGTGTCCACAGTGTGAACATGCTCTTACACTTTGCTTGTATACCAGCTTATAGTTTGGCTCATTTCTCTGGTTTTGCTGTGATTTCTTTTTACTCTGTACAGATTATTGCATGGCTATTATAGACTAATGACACTTCTGTTTTTGAAAGTATCCCAAATTTAAAAAAAAAAACACAAAAACACAAGAAAAAAAATTCACAAAATAAGCATATACCCTACAGCAAGTAAATAAGTAAATAGTAATAGTACATGTAAGTAATATAGGGAAATTAGTTAATGCTATTTTGATCAAATAACTTCTTGTACTTTGTACAAACAGGAGCGTGGCCCCCCTTTCTGAGCTAAGTATTTCATCTATAAGGCTTCCCATGGATGGGTGACTCCGTTGGGAGACAGACCTGCCCTGCCCTTGAGATCGTTTGACACAAGGTAAGGTTTTAATACTAGATACAGTATAGGACCGTCCCAATGGGTACACCTTGTTGCGGTGGGATGAATTTTATACTTTTTGATCAAAATAGCATCAAATAAAACACCATAGGTTATTTCCGTGTACTATTACTATTTACTTACCGTATATATTCGAGTATAGGTACCTTCACACGAAACGACTTTGTGACGATATCGCTAGCGATCCGTGACGTTGCAGCGTCCTCGCTAGCGATATCGTTTAGTTTGACACGCAGCAGCGATCAGGATCCTGCTGTGATGTCGCTGGTCGCTGAATAAAGTCCAGAACTTTATTTGGTCGTCCGATCGCCGTGTATCGTTGTGTTTGAAAGCAATAGCAACGATACCAGTGATGTTTTACACTGGTAACCAGGGTAAACATCGGGTTACCAAGCGCAGGGCCGCGCTTAGTAACCCGATGTTTACCCTGGTTACCAGCGTAAAAGTAAAAAAAACAAACAGTACATACTCACCTGCGCGTCCCCCAGCGTCTGCTTCCTGACACTTACTGAGCGCCGGCCCTAAAGTGAAAGTGAAAGCACAGCGGTGACGTCACCGCTGTGCTGTTAGGGCCGGAGCTCAGTCAGTGTCAGGAAGCAGACGCTGGGGGACGCGCAGGTGAGTATGTACTGTTTGTTTTTTTTTACTTTTACGCTGGTAACCAGGGTAAACATCGGGTTACTAAGCGCGGCCCTGCGCTTAGTAACCCGATGTTTACCCTGGTTACCCGGGGACCTCGGCATCGTTGGTCGCTGGAGAGCGGTCTGTGTGACAGCTCCCCAGCGATCAAACAGCGACGCTGCAGCGATCGGCATCGTTGTCGCTATCGCAGCGTCGCTTCGTGTGAAGGTACCTTATAAGCCAAGATTTTCAGCCCTTTTTTTGGGCTGAAAGTCCCCCTCTCGGCTTATACTCGAGTCATACCCAGGGGTCGGCAGGTGAGGGGGAGCGGGGGCTGTCTAATAATACTCACCTGCTCCTGGCGAGGTCCCTGCAGGTCCCTGGCTTCCCGGCGCTGCAGTTTCTTCCTGTAGTGAGCGGTCACATGGTACTGCTCATTACAGTAATGAGCGGTGACCGCTCACTACAGGAAGAAAATGTGGCGCCGGGGAACAGACGTGCCGTGACGGCGCCAGGAGCAGGTAAGTATGACAGGGAGCAGTGCGCGATATTCACCGGCTCCTCGTTCCACCGTCGGCGCCGCAGTGTCTTCCGCAGTGACACTCAGGTCAGAGGGCGCGGTGACGCGATTAGTGCGCGCCGCCCTCTTCCTGAACGTCGGTGCAGAGGATGGGAAGACACAGCGGCAGTCAGCGGTGGAACGGGGAGCAGGTGACTATAGCAAGTGCCGGGGGCCGAAGAGGTGAGTATGTAATTTTTTTATTTTTTTAATCGCAGCAACAGCATATGGGGCAAATATCTGTATGGAGCATCTTATGTGGCCATGTGCAGCATGATATGGGGGCAAATATCTGTATGGGGCATCTGTATGGGGCCATGTGCAGCATTATATGGGGCCATGTGCAGCATGATATGGGGGCAAATATCTGTATGGGGCCATGTGCAGCATTATATGAGGGCAAATATCTCTATGGAGCATCTTATGGGGCCATAATCCACATTTGTGCAGCATTATATGGGGTATATTTTAATATGGAGCATCTTATGGAGCCCATCATAAACTGTATGTAGCATTATATGGGGCTCCTGATGCATTATGGATATTCAAAAACACTTAACCTACTGATGTCTCAATTAATTTTACTTTTATTGGTATCTATTTTTATTTTTGAAATTTACCGGTGGCTGCTGCATTTTTCACCCTAGGCTTATACTCGAGTCATTAAGTTTTCCCAGTTTTTTGTGGCAAAATTAGGGGGGTCGGCTTATACTCGGGTTGGCTTATACTCGAGTATATACTTTATTTATTTTCTGTAAAGTATATGCTTATTTTTTTTCTTGTGTTTTGTTTCTGAAATGACCACAGTGTAATTGTCCTCCTACAACTTAGAATTGAGCTACATTTCTTTGGTTTTGCAGCATCCCAACTTTGCTGTATTTGTTTCACAAGATCCTAGTACTATATAGTATACTTTTGTATAGTACTGTATAATTATTAATATACAGAGGATGAAATAAGTATTGAACACATCACCAATTTTCTAAGTTAATATATTTCTAAAGGTGCTATTGACATGAAATTCTCACCAGATGTCAGTAACATCCCATCCAATCACACTGCAAAGAGATGAAATTATAGATGTTCATAAATTAATGTGTAATAGTGTAATAATGAAAAATTACAGGAAAAAAGTATTGAACAGATTGAGAAAGAGAGGTTCAAACAGCCATGGTAAATCATGACACCAGCTAAAATCTATCAGTAATTAGAAAGCAATCCTGCAACTTAGTGAAAATTAATATCAGCTGGTTCAACTGATGGCCTATAAAAACGGTCTCATTATCAAGGTGCCACAAAAGAAAGATCTCACGATGGGTAAAACCAATAAGCTGTCTTAACACCTTCTCAACCTTACTGTTGCAAAACATACTGATGGCATTGGTTACAGAATAATTTCTAAACTGCTAAAGGTTCCATTGAGCACTGCTGGGGCCATAATCTGGAAGTGGAAAAAACATTTCACCATAAACCAGCCAAGATCAGGTGCTCCCCACAAGATTTCAGACAGAGGAGTGAAAAGAATTATCAGAAGAGCTGTCCAAGAGCCAAGGATCACCTATGGAGAGCTACAGAAAGATCAGGAATCAGCAGGTACAATTGTTTTTATAACACCTATGTCCCTACATGGTTCCCCTCCATCCTCCCGGCAGGGAGGCAGAGATGCTCACCGCTTCAATCACCCAGTTATGTCCCCTGCTCTGGCTCCTGTGTACCAGGACCTGCCCATGCTGCGCAGGTCTCCTGTCAGCGTGCTTAGAGTGCACTCTCACCACTTCTTATAGGGGTAGCGAGCGCACTTCTGATGTGTCCCCAACCAATGGCTGAGAGGCACTAAAGTATGGAAGACTATGGGCTGTGCATTATACTATATGGAGGACTATGGGATGCATTATACTATATGGTATTTTAGAATTTACAAGAGATATCACTCATGTATTGTAGGCAATAAATGAAATCTTTGGCATTGTACTATACTTATATTTTTCTGCCGTATCTGTGCATCATAAATCGTGGTATGTGTTAAAGGGGCCGACTGAGACTCTTTAGCCCAGGGCCCTGGAGCCTTGCTTAGAACAGTTGTGGAATAACGCTCGGCACAAGGGAATCATTGGAAGACATTCCAAACTTTTTTTTTTTAGAAATTATTTTTTGTTTATGTTTAGGCTTAAAGCATAGCAAAGATGGAAGGAAATCATGATCAGGAAGAAATTCCATTTGTGTTACTTTATTTTTATTGTATTATATAAAATAGTGATGAGTGAACGTGCTTGGATAAGGTGTTATCTGAGCATGGTTGGTGCTATCCGAGTGTCTTTGGCGTGCTTGAATAATATGTTCGAGACCCCGCTGATGCTGTTTAACAGCCGGGAGTCATGCAGCCACTCGGTTAGCATCCAAGCACGTTCACTCATCGCTAATATCTAACCATAAGGCTCATAAAAAAAAATAATTGAAATTAATAGAATGATTTACATTAATATATGTAATGACAGCTACAAAGTTATTTACACAATTAATCTTAAATATGTAATATTATTACAATCTTTTTATTTTTAAAATGGTATTATGCTATCATAACCATAACTGCATACTAGGAAATAAAATAGTGCACTAGTGGAATAAATTGCTGGTTTCCTCAACATCATTCTCAGAACATACTGGTTTATAGATAACTGGTTGTCTATAAAAATATATGTGGCAAATGTGAAAAGAAGCGTCTTCTTGACTATATAACATCCACCAGCGGGACTGTTGCGAGTTAAACAATCTTCTTTTATGTGCCAGATTTTAAAGTGTCAAATAATTTGGTTTATACATGTCTATCCATATAGCCTGGGCTAGAAAGAGACATTTTATAGCACATAGATTTATTTATTGAGCTACAGCTGCATTCCAAAAGAATACATTGAGTTGTATACTATCACGTGGACTACAGCTCTCACTCAATAGTTAGTCAATTAATAGTGTTTCAAAACAATGGCCTATAATGAAAAAAAAATATTAGATTATGATTTATAGACCATGTCTGTGACACTTCAACATTGTTTACCCTAATAATTGGACACTGAATCCATAGCTGTGCATAGAAATGAAAATATATAAAAATGTTTCCATTCTATTGTTACATTCTCTAGGGAATGTACAAAGGCTTTTATTGCCTGTTTTTTGGTGTCCAAAAATAGCAGATTTTGTCCTCTGCTGTTTTTTTGTGCAGAAATGTTAGATTTGTTGCTGTTTTGTGCCCCTCTTGCTAGTTTCAAAGAGCAGGTCAGAAAGTAAGTGTCGGTCACTATACAACTGAGCTTCAAGCCAGATTTAGGAATTCCCATTTTTAAAAAAAGCTGCAGTTCTCGCTTCAGTAGAAGGGTGATGTATGATGTGGCAAAAACAGCTGTAGTCAAAAGTGTTATATTTAAAGATGTTCAGAACATCGTGGAACACTTAAAAATTTGGTGCATATAACAAAGTAACATCAGGCAAAGCAGACTTAAAAAATTACTCTTATTGTAAATTTCCCCCACTGACTTCTGTATCACAAACTGTGTCATCACAGGTCGCCTCAAAGCCCATGTTCTGCTCTGTTCCATCAACTTCTTGCTGACTGTCAGATAGCTTCTTCAAACATCTCAGCTTTCGTAGAAGTCTGATTAACCTGTGTCGTAACTCTCTGCTTCGCAAAGCATAGAGTATTGGGTTGACCATGGAGTTGACCAAACAAAGAGTGCTACAAAATGCAAACACAGCCTTAGTTCTTGCATCTAGTGAGTATATGAGGCTGTGGATCATAAGAATGAGAACAGGGCTCCAGCAAACAATTAGCACCATTAATACAAGTGCTAGAGTTTTGGCCAACATGATGTCCAGTCTTACCCGGGCTTGCCCTTTTTCTGCTTGTATATTATGTTTCTTCATGTAGCTTGAATGAATGTGTGCCTTCCACAAGATATGGCAGTAGGAGAATATTATAGCACTGAGAAGTATCACTACTAATACAATCCAACTGGACAAATATCTGTTGCCAATCAGTGGAAACAGTTCTGAGCAGGTAACTTCAAAGCTACAGCAATTAACACCCATGAGAGGTAGATATGAGATGATGGTGGTACTGACCCACATTATTGTCAAGGCTAGGAGTGCTCTCTGTCTGGTCACCATTACCTTATATGCAGACGGCTTATGAATACAAATGTACCGGTCAAAAGCAGTCAGAAGTAAGCTTCCAAGTGATGCTGTAAAGGACAAGGTGACACCACCAAGTTTGAATAAAAATACAACAAGCGTTCCAGCACTATGGAAAACATGGAAATCAATGAAGCTGTAGGAGAATATAAGACTTGCTAGTAAATCTGCTGTAGCCAGACTGCTGATAAACAAGTAGGAAGGTTTTTTTCTGAGACGAGAAGAGGTAAAAATCATGGAGAGGACCAGTGTGTTTTCCAAAATACATAGAGCCCCCATTATAATGCAGATAGTTGCAATGAAGAATTTCTGAGTGTTGCTGTTCAGGATCAAGTAGCACTGGATGTCTATGCCTTGGGTGGAACATCTTTTAGAACTATTGGAGTCGGTGTCACATTGATTCATTGTAACCTTTTTGACTTTTCCAAATTATTATTGGAGACACTTGTTATAGACACTGTGGGAGAAAACAAAAATTGTTAAATGTTTAATTATACATGGATTTTTATTCAAGCTGCATTTACATGGATTATTATAGAACCATTTCATTTTTAGATTTTGTACTGAGTTGACATGATGTAAACAATTTTGGCAAGAGAATACCATGTCTGGCAGCTTATGGCATATCTGATAGATGGGGTCCTGTGTATCCCACTGTGCCCTTCAGTCTGGCAAAGCCCAGCTATACAAGGTCAAAGTTGGTAAAGGATGCTGGTGAATTCCAAAATGGAAGTGTCACATAATGTATGGCTAAGAATCTTATATAATGTTTATAGGGGAAGCCCAATGCACAACTGATACCTGGTTTGGAGAGAACATGGATCAATACAGGTAAGCTGTATTCTCATGCTTTCTTCCTGCAGAGATTAGTGGAGTTGTAATTTGCTTGTACCCTTGTGCATCAAGAGGTAAGAAAATCCAGTTGTTTCTGGCAAGGGCTCAAGAAACTAGAAGGTGAAATCATCATGGTATAGTAGACCCCTGAGCACTTACCGTATATACTCGAGTATAAGCCGAGGCATCTAATTTTGCCACAGAAAAATGAGTAAGCTTATTGACTCGAGTATAAGCCGGGTATGCATTGTCCCCCGTCCTCCCCCTTCTATGCATGGCTCGGCGTCCTCCCCTTGTATGCATGGCTCGGCGTCCTCCCCCGTCCTCCCCATTCTATGCATGGCTTGGCATCCCCCTTGTATGCGTGGCTCAGCGCCCTCCCCTGTCTTCCCCTTTGTATGCATGGCTCGGTGTCCTCCCCCTTCTATGCATGGCTCAGCATCTTTCCCCGTCCTCCCCCTTCTATGCATGGCTCGGCGTCCTCCCCTGTCCACCCCCTTCTATGCATGACTCAGCATCCTCCCCCTTGTATGCATGGCTCGACATCCTCCCCGATCCTCCCCCTTCTATGCATGGCTCGGCGTCCTCCCCCTTCTATACATGGCTCGGCATCCTCCCCCATCCTCCCCCTTCTATGCATGTGCGGCGCCCCAGGGTCCTGGTCATCGCAGTGGTATTGCTTTCCTCTTGGGGAGAGTGATGCTACGTTTGGAGGCAAGGAAGGATAACTGTATCCAGGTATCACAAACATGCAACACACATTCATACTCCAGGCCACCAGGGGGAGCTTCTGCTCCTATTTATTAGGTCACTCCCCATATAGATATAACTGGTAGTCTGTAGGGAAAGTTAGTCAGTTCCAGACAGACGTTAGTCGCTGGCTGAGCTCAGCTCAGTTAGTTCCAGACAGGAGTCTGAGGAGGACAGAGGGTCAACGGAGCTGTGCATGCCCTCAGAGCTGCAGCTCCCAGAAAGAGACATTGAAAGGCAGAATTGTATTGCAGCGAGCATGAAGGAAGTCAAAGCAAAGGACAGGATACCAGAAGGGAACCAGCCCCGCTCAGGCTGCCTCCTTCTGAGGCGCAAAATCCCGGTAGCCAGAACACTGAGGGAGTAAGGACCTCTGCGCCTTATTTCAGAGACTGGCAGGACAGCTAATTGCAGGTTACCTGTCCGCACCTACACCCAGGAGGCATGGTGACACCCACAGAGCCGGGTTATCTAAGAGACCCTATAAACAGGCTCAAGTCACCAGTCATACGGGTTTTGTCCTATCCTATATGGGGACAGAGAGAGCGAAACACCACATCTTTGAGACCCTTATGTGAAGCCATAGACAGTAAGGGACTGCACCACTGCAGCGCAAGTTAAGGCTACTGATTTCCACCTGGACAAGGGGACTCTGGACTTGCCTCCAAACCGGCCGGACTCTGCCTGCCCTGTGATCTCGTGCCCCAGACTGTAGATGCCGAAGTCTTCAGTAAAGGTAAAGAGACTGTAACCTTGTGTCCTCATTCTTCTCTGCACCTCTCACCATACCACCATCTACACACCGGGAAGCCCTGGGGACATACTTCACCTGTGGGAAGGTATACCATCTAGCTGCCATAACATCACCCCAGCGGACCCCTTAAAGCAGCATCAGTCATCCTGACCGAATACCACAGATGGCGTCATGAACATAAACTCTATCCCTTTAAAGACCTTTCCCCTTTAATATGGACATCCCAGGGCCAAGGACCGGGTCAGCCACCGTGACATCCCCCCTGCGAACCGCAGGGCCCGGTACCAAGTAACCACTTGCCCTGACGGGGCGCTCCACATGGCTCGGCATCCTCCCCCTTCTATGCATGGCTCGGCGTCCTCCCCCATCCTCCCCTTCTATGCATGGCTCGGCATCCTCCCCCTTGTATGCATGGCTCAGCGTCCTCACCCGTCCTCCCCCTTGTATGCATGGCTCCACGTCCTCCCCTTGTATGCATGGATCCGCGTTTTCACCAGTCCTCCACCTTGTATGCATGGCTCCACGTCCTCCCCCTTGTATGCATAGATCTGCGTCCTCCCCAGTCCTCCCCCTTGTATTCATGGCTCCGCGTCCTCCCCCTTGTATGCATGGCTCTGCATCCTCCCCCTTGTATGCATGGCACCGCATCCTCCCCCTTGTATGCATGACTCCGCATCCTACCCCGTCATACTCACCCTCCTCGCGTGGTCGCTGCAAGTCTCTGCATTTCTGTTGTCCTGGAGCGGCAGCTCATTAAGGTAATGAATATGCGCTCCACGCCTATGGGAGTGGAGACGCGTCCATATTCATTAACTTAATGAGCGGTACCACGTGACAGCTGAGCACAGGAAGAGCTGCCGCACCAGGACAACAGAGATGCAGGGACGTGCAGCGACCGCGTGAGGAGAGTGAGTATGATGTCACAGCCGCCGGCTCCTGCCGCTGCTCCCCCTTCCCCGCTGGCTTTCTGGACAATGACTCGTGTATAAGCCGAGGGGGGCTTTTCATCACAAAAAAATGTGCTGAAAATCTCGGCTTATTCACGAGTATATATGGTACTCCTTTTACCCTTACTGTAATGCAGCCCTGCACACTACCCCACTTCTCCTCTTATTTGGCATGAAGTACTCCAGAAACATACAACCAAAGAATTATTGTGCAGCACAAGACGGTTAGCGGTTTAATAACAATAATAATAATATAGCGTGAGTGCTCTTTTGAACTCAAGACTTTTTTGTACTTTCCTCATAGTTTATTTGTTTATTGTTTTACTTTTGGGTGATTTTGGGCAACAACATGTCAGAAGACAGGTAAAGGTTTACATTAATATTTACCCTGAAAAAAAGAGGAAAGCTGACTGCTTTTGGTAACACAAACTTTTATTTAGATGTGTTTTACACATGAGGATCATGATTTACTTCCACTATTTGTATTTTTCCTTATTACAGTATATCTGCCATTCAGTGACCAGCAGAGGGCACACTTTACTTTTTTTTTGCTGTAATATTTTTTACATAATACAACTGATTCTTTTACTAAATTTCTATATACAATTTCTATATGAAAAAAAACTCGGAATCTTGAAACATGAACATGTTTGTTTTATTGAGTTTTGCTAGTATTTTCTCAAAACTGTGCATTAATAATACCTATGAGTATATATGTATCTACTATATATGTGTGCATCTATGTACGTGTACAGTGTGGGTATATGTGTGTAATCTACTATATAATTGTCTAAGGGTCACTTCCGTCTTTCTGTCTGTCCTTCTGTCTGTCAGTCTTTCTGTCTTTCTTTCTGACACGGATATTCTTTGGTCGCGGCCTCTATCTGTCATGGAATCCAAGTCGCTGATTGGTCTCGCCAGCTGCCTGTCATGTCTGCCGCGACCAATCAGCGACGGCCACAGTCCGATTAGTCCCTCCCTACTCCCCTGCAGTCAGTGCCTGGCGCCCGCTCCATACTTCCCGCAGTCATCGCTCACACAGAGTTAATGCCGGCGGTAACGGACCGTGTTATGCCGTGGGTAACTCACTCCGTTACTGCCGCTATTAACCCTGTGTGACCAAGTTTTTACTATTGATGCTGCCTATGCAGCGTCAATAGTAAAAACATCTAATGTTAAAAATAATTTAAAAAAATAAAAAATCATTATATACTCACCTTCCGCCGCCTTTCCCGCTCCTCGCGACGCTCCGGTGACCGCTGCATGCAAGCAGCAGGTTCCGGTTCTAAGGATGGTGTGCGACAAGGACCTGCCATGACGTCACGGTCATGTGACCGCGACGTCATCACACCCTGGTATCGGAAGCTGCTGCCTGCACCGCACACAGGCGACAGAACTACAAGGGTACCCTCGGAAGGTGAGTATATGTTTATTTTTTATTTTTTAACCTGTGACATACGTGGCTGGGCAATATACTACGTAGCTGGGCAATATATGCATGACTGGCCGATATACTACGTGGCTGGGCAATATACTACATGGCTCTGTGCTGTATACTATGTCGCCGTGCAATATACTACGTGGCTCTGTGCTGTATACTACGTCACTGGGCAATATACTACGTAACTGGGCAATATACTACGTGGCTCTGCTGTATACTACGTCGCTGTGCAATATACTACGTGGCTCTGTGCTGTATACTACGTCGCTGTGCAATATACTACGTGGCTCTGTGCTGTATACTACGTAACTGGGCAATATACTACGTGGCTGGGCAATATACTACGTCACTGGGCAATATACTACATAACTGGGCAATATACTACGTAACTGGGCAATATACTACGTGGCTGGGCAATATACTACGTGGCTCTGTGCTGTATACTACGTGGGCTGGGCAATATACTACGTAACTGGGCAATATACTACGTGGCTGGGCAATATACTACGTGGCTCTGTGCTGTATACTATGTCACTGGGCAATATACTACGTAACTGGGCAATATACTACGTGGCTGGGCAATATACTACGTCACTGGGCAATGTACTACGTAACTGGGCAATATACTATGTGGCTGGGCAATATACTACGTGGCTGGGCAATATACTACGTGGGCTGTGCAGTGTACTACGTGGCTGGGCAATATACTACGTGGACATGCATATTCTAGAATACCCGATGCGTTAGAATCGGGCCACCATCTAGTTATGTATATATGTACATGTTACAATGTATTTTTTTTTCTTAAAAACCATGCATAATTGGTGGTAAAACAAATAAAAAAAACTGTTATACAATTTATCACACTGGAATGGATTCTATTCTGATGTCTCCCAAGTGAAATAGGTATAGCTTTGCTATTATGGAAAGCCAGCAATATCTGTCTGTCTGTCACTATTGATCCCTAGACATTTCTATAATTTTAGGAATCAGTTACATTTGTATAGAAATATGGAATGATGTAAGAGTGACATTTTTTACAGTATTTTTTTACATGGACAGTCAAAAACAACATGTTGTAGGAGGTCAAAAGTTGGGTAAAGAGAATGACATCTGACAAACCTGTTGTAAGAAGATGTGTCATGGGACAACACTCTCACTTTCAGATAATTGAACTTTGAAACACATTCACATGTACAAATTCTACTGGCAAAGAATAATGCATGCTGTGATTTGGCCAACATGAAAAATTGCACATGTGCACATTAACTAGAATTGGTCTGCAGATGGACCTTCGTGTACACGCACCGACAACATACTAGTCTGATTAAGCCCTTGCCATTAATAGACTCATTAATTTTTAAGTCCTGGGGAGTCACGGATCACTGCTAATTGGTATCTATAATCTCCCTTGTATATTTTTTATGCACTTTATTTCAGGCTTTGTACTTCGTCTGCATATTTGTGCACTTTATGAAGATTGTTTAGGGATGGTACATTGTTACGTTCTGTGATCCGTGCCTCCAATTATGTATTTATGATCTCCTTATACTATGGAATTTTTCATGTCATCTGTTGACAGTCTCTCCTTGTTTTTAATATTGTAATAAATAAAATTATTTTAAGTTGCCAAAACTTGGATGCTTTTTTATATTCATTTTGTGAGTAGGTTTTGCATTTGATTTATAGTGAATATTCTCTATTTTGTTTTACTCCATTTACAGTCACTTAGCAAACCTGAATGAAGCCCCTCACCAGGATGGGGAACAGTGCTGCACAGAGGTTAGTCCAAGTAGGAACAGCGCCGGCCCATGCTGCAGTCATCAGCTCTGAGGTCAAGGGACAGTGGGCTGATATATGACCCAGGACATAACACCTCTAAAAGACAATGTGAAGAGGTGTACCCCTTAAACATGGCTCTGACCCCCCTGGGTCTTTGTGCACCCCTCAGACATGGCCTTGGACACCTTCTTTTGAGTATCTCTGACAGAGGAACTCAGTATCCCTTGACTGCTCAGGGCATTCTCTGAAGCAAAGTACCTTTCTACCAGCTAACTAGGTCTTCTGCATTCTTGGGATCTCTTTGTGCAACACAGCTTTGCACGGATTTTGGTAGTGAATGGATAAATCAGTCCACAGCCCCCCTTTCCACCATCTGTGATGGAGAGCAGGCCTCAGGCTACAGCTATTTTTGCACCAGATGTAACAAATCAAACATCTGAAACTAGGGAGATATGTCCTTTTGGTAGCGCCAGTTGTTCACCTGGTGCAACTGGACTGCCAGTGTTAACCCCAAACGTTCAATAATCTCCGCCTTCAGCTTGTCATACTCTTTGGCATCCTGCAGGGCAAGGTCATAATATGCCTTCTATGGTTCCCCAGTAAGAGACAACGCCAGGACATCTGCCCATTGTTCTAGGAGCAGCTTTTCTCTGTCTGCTGCCCTCTCACATACAGTCGGGAAAGCTTCAACATCATCCTACAAAGTTATTTTCTGCTAGACAGTTTCCGCCAAGAGTGTCATTTGCTGCTGATGCTGCATCTACTTCTGCTTCTGCTGTAGCACTTGGACTAATTGCTTCACAAGGTTGTTGATACCTTCTGACTGTGTTTGCAATGCTGACCCTGCCTTTACCCAGGATATACAGACTTTATCCCACAATCACCTGTGCTTCTTGGGATTCAGTTACCGCATCCAAAACACCAATTGTAGGGATTGTTCTCGCTTTAGGCTGCTGGTAGCATTCACAGAGGCATTTAATTTTTGGACCAAGCAAGAAAGTTTATTGAAGTGTATAAAGTTCCAGCAGAACAGAAAGCAAATAGCCTTTCTCTGGCATAAAAGAACAAAACAAACAGTCCAGGCGGCTCATGCAGGCTCTCCTTTTCAGATAAATGTCTAGCTGCCCCTCAAGCTCTTTTAGAGAGACAAGCACAAAGAGGTCTTTTCTCCTCTCCTCCCAAACACAGACCACAGTCTCTCAACCATGCAGAAATCCCGGCAATTCACTAGGCTCAGTTTAGTCTGCAACAAATGGTACTCTGCAGCTCCCAGCAGAATCTACACAGTTCCTCATCATACTGCCCACTAAGTGAACCTACTTCTAGTAAAAAGCTATGCAGGTGCCTCTAATCAAACCCTGCAGAGTTAGAATTTAACCCTGTCCTACCTGGTGTCATGGTTAGGACAAGGTTAATGTCCTGTGCTCTCAGGGTTAATTTGGTTAGCCTCTCTTTCAAGCTTGGAGGGCTATTTATACTCGCTCATAACCTGGTACCCTTGTCAGCTATAGGTTTTTCTGCAGTCTGTATGCTTGACCTCTGAAGTGTGTGCTGGCTTGCTTTGTGTCTTGCTGTCACCTGCTTTATTCGTTTTCCTGGTTTACTGACTTCTGGCTTGGCTTCTGATTATTCCCTGACTCTCCCTGTTGGTATCTTGTAATTTCCTTGCTACGACCTCTGCTTGTTTCACTGTTCTTTTATGCTTGTTCCTTCTCTGTTTCCCCAGCATCTGGCTCTGCCCCCTGACCGCCTCCCACTCTGTCACATGATCTTAGGTCCTTTTGCTTTACCTGACTCTGTCTCATGTGGAAGGTCCCGTTGGTGATCAGGTTAGTTACCTGGTGTCCAGGTACGGACTGGGGCTGAAATTCAGTCCTGGCATTTGAAATCACACAGGCCCATGTTGTCCTTGTTGCAATGAACCAGATGGAATATATTACTAATATTACCCTGGATGGAGGAAAGGAAGATTTTTTACAAGACCAATATTTCTAATGATACCCCAGGCCTGCTGGGGTAAGTGACGGAGTCAGCAACTTTGTGCTCCATCACAACTCTTAACAGTGTGGGTATCTTGAGAACACCTATTCTGTTAACAACATAGCACACAAGGCGGCCCATGACCAGACAGGCCCTTCTGGCCCTGCCGGTGTCTGGTCCAGCTCCATTGCTGCTGGGTGCAGTTTCCCCTGCAGCATTAACACCCGGGTATCGTGACACCTGGCTTTGCTACAACGGATACAAAATACTCACCAAATATTGACATGTGAGTGACGCCTAAAGTTTCCTTCAAACTAATTTTTCCAACATATAAAAAACACCAAACAAAGATTAAAGAAATAAGACGTATGGAGAATCTTACGGCCTGTATTAATAATCAACTTGATTTGTTCAATCGCATCTGGGCTCCATGGGATGACTATGTAACTAAGCTAACCAACTGATGTTATGTGCCTTTTTTCTTTCTTTCTTTCTGTGTCTTTTCCCCTCCCTGACCTTTTTTCCTATCCCTTCCCTGTACCCCACCTACTCTTAGATGATGCATTAGATGTTTGACCTACAGTAATTTTAGGTTCCACTGTGCCACTGGAAGAAACATCTAAAATATTTTGTATTGTGTTGCATAATTTTGCTACAACTATACCTATGTTTATGATGTTATTTGTACGAGAAAAAGGAAAATCTTTTAAAAAATAAGACAGTTTAAAAAAAAACACCAAACATTTTATTTGCTTTTATTACAAGCTTTTTCTTATGAAACTATAAGCGTGGAAAAACACCACAAAAAAACTTGACAGCCAACATCCAAAGGTTTTTTGTGTTAAAATGTGTCCAAACAAGCTGCAAAAAAACTGATGAAACCATTGTAAGGGTTGGTCCCATCTCATATATCCTTATGTACAAAACATGCACAGCTCCTAAAACACATGAATTAAAAAAAAAATTATATTTAAAACATTACCAAAAAGTGTGTGAAGGTAGTCTACAGAGTTAAAAAATCATACAAGTATAATAACCAACTTCTTTTTTTGTTTCCACTTCTTGTGTGAATCTATCGTCATCAAACTATTTGTTATAGAAAGCAACCTATGACACAGAGGTTATGTTTTTAGGTGGATAACTGTTAATGTCTGTGGGCAAATACCACATGAAAAACAGCAATTCTGAAAAAAACACCTCACAATGTCCTATACATGCAACATAACTGCTCTGTGTGTATGGAGGAGCAGATTTTTCTATTGACACACTGCCAACATTTGGAGTCGAAGTAACCTAGACTGAGATTCATCTGTACACAATTCTGCTGGCTAAGGTTACTATACTGTGTATGAAATGTTTCTAATTCAGGGTTACTTTAGAGAGATGCATCCAATTTATCACATTCATAACATTTTGTACGCGTGTCATGATATTCTGAGGGCAAAGTAAGGTAGAGCTGGAAACCCATAATTTCATGTCATACTCATACTTTGATAATTTGGCAATTTCAATGTACTTTAACCACACAAATTGTCTATATAAGGCAATATAACACTATAGCACAGATAATAAGAAGTCCATGTCTACTACTGATAATCTTTACCCCATTAGTTCTACAACTTTTCCATTGAATTTACATTAGGTGAGAACTAGATGGCTTAAGAAAGTCTTACCTCATTGTGCAGCAGTTGTGCTTTCCCTTCTTTACAATCTTTGTTCTTCCTGAGAAGACTATGAATCTTTATCACAGTCTCATTTTGAGCTCTTCCTCCGTTGTGTAGTTTCTGGGTTTTTGACTATGAAATATAAAATGCTTTAGGTTGGAGTCTTGCGTGCTGCCAAGCAGTAGATGACCCAACAGGAAGCATGGTAATTTCCTTCACACATCACTACATAATGCCACCAAACATAAAGCGAGCTATCATAGTTGTCATGAAATGCCTGAATAACGCCCTTCATGGACTGATCATATGTATCGCTTCCATAGCACAAATCACATGAATAGGTCAGAAAGCATTAGTTGATCCGAGCTAGTTAATTCATTAAAAACACATGAAAAATTTCACTGTGTGTGTACTTGACCTTTATGCTCATTCACACGTCAGTTTTTTTCAGTCAAGTTCTATCAGTGTGTTCACTATTATAGTATATGGAGTTGTTCACATATCCGTGTATTTTTGTTGTTGAGTGGTCCTCGCAAAATCACAGAGACATGTCCAATTTTGATCAGAGTCTCTGATCAATTTTACCAGTGCAAGTCTATGGGTCTGTGAAAAAATCAGACGGCACTCATATTCCATTCATGTGCTGTTTGTTTTTCATCAACTGTTTGAAGCTTCGGAAGCTTTCATCATTATTTTTTCATCTGCAAAAAACTGATAAAAAAATGGTTGAAACGCCAACCGATTATTGCATACAAGATAAATCACTGACATGTAAATCAACCCTACTCAAACAGTGTTTTACTGAAAAAGCCATCTTTTTCATGTGTTTTTCTGTGAGGCTTTTTTTTCTTATCCAAAAATGCTGTGGCCTGATCATACTTTGAATAGTAGAATCTACCTTTTATGTCATGTCTTTTCTACAGAAATCAACATGATACAGTGGGGCAAAAAAGTATTTAGTCAGTCAGCAATAGTGCAAGTTCCACCACTTAAAAAGATGAGAGGCGTCTGTAATTTACATCATAGGTAGACCTCAACTAATGGAGACAAACTGAGACAAAAAAATCCAGAAAATCACATTGTCTGTTTTTTTATCATTTTATTTGCATATTATGGTGGAAAATAAGTATTTGGTCAGAAACAAAATTTCATCTCAATACGGGAAGAAAAACATTAGACTCGAACAAAGAAGACCCAGGAAAACATACTCAGAAGGGAGGTAAGAACATTTCTAAAACAATCCACAGCGAGGAGATTGGAACAAAACAAAATCCTCTAAACTGCATGCTCGCAAACGCCAGAAGCCTGACAAACAAGATGGAAGAACTAGAAGCAGAAATATCTACAGGTAACTTTGACATAGTGGGAATAACCGAGACATGGTTAGATGAAAGCTATGACTGGGCAGTTAACTTACAGGGTTACAGTCTGTTTAGAAAGGATCGTAAAAATCGGAGAGGAGGAGGGGTTTGTCTCTATGTAAAGTCTTGTCTAAAGTCCACTTTAAGGGAGGATATTAGCGAAGGGAATGAGGATGTCGAGTCCATATGGGTCGAAATTCATGGAGGGAAAAATGGTAACAAAATTCTCATTGGGGTCTGTTACAAACCCCCAAATATAACAGAAATCATGGAAAGTCTACTTCTAAAGCAGATAGATGAAGCTGCAACCCATAATGAGGTCCTGGTTATGGGGGACTTTAACTACCCGGATATTAACTGGGAAACAGAAACCTGTGAAACCCATAAAGGCAACAGGTTTCTGCTAATAACCAAGAAAAATTATCTTTCACAATTGGTGCAGAATCCAACCAGAGGAGCAGCACTTTTAGACCTAATACTATCTAATAGACCTGACAGAATAACAAATCTGCAGGTGGTCGGGCATCTAGGAAATAGCGACCACAATATTGTACAGTTTCACCTGTCTTTCACTAGGGGGACTTGTCAGGGAGTCACAAAAACATTTAACTTTAGGAAGGCAAGGTTTGACCAGCTTAGAGATGCCCTTAATCTGGTAGACTGGGACAATATCCTCAGAAATAAGAATACAGATAAAAAATGGAAAATGTTTAAGAACATCCTAAATAGGCACTGTAAGCGGTTTATACCTTGTGGGAATAAAAGGACTAGAAATAGGAAAAACCCAATGTGGCTAAACAAAGAAGTAAGACAGGCAATTAACAGTAAAAAGAAAGCATTTGCACTACTAAAGCAGGATGGCACCATTGAAGCTCTAAAAAACTATAGGGAGAAAAATACTTTATCTAAAAAACTAACTAAAGCTGCCAAAAAGGAAACAGAGAAGCACATTGCTAAGGAGAGTAAAACTAATCCCAAACTGTTCTTCAACTATATCAATAGTAAAAGAATAAAAACTGAAAATGTAGGCCCCTTAAAAAATAGTGAGGAAAGAATGGTTGTAGATGACGAGGAAAAAGCTAACATATTAAACAACTTCTTCTCCACGGTATTCACGGTGGAAAATGAGATGCTAGGTGAAATCCCAAGAAACAATGAAAACCCTATATTAAGGGTCACCAATCTAACCCAAGAAGAGGTGCGAAACCGGCTAAATAAGATTAAAATAGATAAATCTCCGGGTCCGGATGGCATACACCCACGAGTACTAAGAGAACTAAGTAATGTAATAGATAAACCATTATTTCTTATTTTTAGGGACTCTATAGCGACGGGGTCTGTTCCGCAGGACTGGCGCATAGCAAATGTGGTGCCAATATTCAAAAAGGGCTCTAAAAGTGAACCTGGAAATTATAGGCCAGTAAGTCTAACCTCTACTGTTGGTAAAATATTTGAAGGGTTTCTGAAGGATGTTATTCTGGATTATCTCAATGAGAATAACTGTTTAACTCCATATCAGCATGGGTTTATGAGAAATCGCTCCTGTCAAACCAATCTAATCAGTTTTTATGAAGAGGTAAGCTATAGGCTGGACCACTGTGAGTCATTGGACGTGGTATATCTCGATTTTTCCAAAGCATTTGATACCGTGCCGCACAAGAGGTTGGTACACAAAATGAGAATGCTTGGTCTGGGGGAAAATGTGTGTAAATGGGTTAGTAACTGGCTTAGTGATAGAAAGCAGAGGGTGGTTATAAATGGTATAGTCTCTAACTGGGTCGCTGTGACCAGTGGGGTACCGCAGGGGTCGGTATTGGGACCTGTTCTCTTCAACATATTCATTAATGATCTGGTAGAAGGTTTACACAGTAAAATATTGATATTTGCAGATGATACAAAACTATGTAAAGCAGTTAATACAAGAGAAGATAGTATTCTGCTACAGATGGATCTGGATAAGTTGGAAACTTGGGCTGAAAGGTGGCAGATGAGGTTTAACAATGATAAATGTAAGGTTATACACATGGGAAGAAAGAATAAATATCACCATTACACACTGAATGGGAAACCACTGGGTAAATCTGACATGGAGAAGGACTTGGGGATCCTAGTTAATGATAAACTTACCTGGAGCAGCCAGTGCCAGGCAGCAGCTGCCAAGGCAAACAGGATCATGGGGTGCATTAAAAGAGGTCTGGATACACATGATGAGAGCATTATACTGCCTCTGTACAAATCCCTAGTTAGACCGCACATGGAGTACTGTGTCCAGTTTTGGGCACCGGTGCTCAAGAAGGATATAATGGAACTAGAGAGAGTACAAAGGAGGGCAACAAAATTAATAAAGGGGATGGGAGAACTACAATACCCAGATAGATTAGCGAAATTAGGATTATTTAGTCTAGAAAAAAGACGACTGAGGGGCGATCTAATAACCATGTATAAGTATATAAGGGGACAATACAAATATCTAGCTGAGGATCTGTTTATACCAAGGAAGGTGACGGGCACAAGGGGGCATTCTTTGCGTCTGGAGGAGAGAAGGTTTTTCCACCAAAATAGAAGAGGATTCTTTACTGTTAGGGCAGTGAGAATCTGGAATTGCTTGCCTGAGGAGGTGGTGATGGCGAACTCAGTTGAGGGGTTCAAGAGAGGCCTGGATGTCTTCCTGGAGCAGAACAATATTGTATCATACAATTATTAGGTTCTGTAGAAGGACGTAGATCTGGGGATTTATTATGATGGAATATAGGCTGAACTGGATGGACAAATGTCTTTTTTCGGCCTTACTAACTATGTAACTATGTAACTATGTAACTTTGTAATATATCCTTTGTTGGCAATGACAGAGGTCAAACGTTTTCTGTAAGTCTTCACAAGGTTGCCACACACTGTTGTTGGTATGTTGGCCCATTCCTCCATGCAGATCTCCTCTAGAGCAGTGATGTTTTTGGCTTTTCGCTTGGCAACACGGACTTTCAACTCCCTCCAAAGGATTTCTATAGGGTTGAGATCTGGAGACTGGCTAGGCCACTCCAGGACCTTGAAATGCTTCTTACGAAGCCACTCCTTCGTTGCCCTGGCGGTGTGCTTTGGATCATTGTCATGTTGAAAGACCCAGCCACGTTTCATCTTCAATGCCCTTGCTGATGGAAGGAGGTTTGCACTCAAAATCTCACGATACATGGCCCCATTCATTCTTTCATGTACCCGGATCAGTCGTCCTGGCCCCTTTGCAGAGAAACAGCCCCAAAGCATGATGTTTCCACCACCATGCTTTACAGTAGGTATGGTGTTTGATGGATGCAACTCAGTATTCTTTTTCCTCCAAACACGACAAGTTGTGTTTCTACCAAACAGTTCCAGTTTGGTTTCATCAGACCATAGGACATTCTCCCAAAACTCCTCTGGATCATCCAAATGCTCTCTAGCAAACTTCAGACGGGCCCGGACATGTACTGGCTTAAGCAGTGGGACACGTCTGGCACTGCATGATCTGAGTCCATGGTGGCGTAGTGTGTTACTTATGGTAGGCCTTGTTACATTGGTCCCAGCTCTCTGCAGTTCATTCACTAGGTCCCCCCGCGTGGTTCTGGGATTTTTGCTCACCGTTCTTGTGATCATTCTGACCCCACGGGGTGGGATTTTGCGTGGAGCCCCAGATCGAGGGAGATTATCAGTGGTCTTGAATGTCTTCCATTTTCTAATTATTGCTCCCACTGTTGATTTCTTCACTCCAAGCTGGTTGGCTATTGCAGATTCAGTCTTCCCAGCCTGGTGCAGGGCTACAATTTTGTTTCTGGTGTCCTTTGACAGCTCTTTGGTCTTCACCATAGTGGAGTTTGGAGTCAGACTGTTTGAGGGTGTGCACAGGTGTCTTTTTATACTGATAACAAGTTTAAACAGGTGCCATTACTACAGGTAATGAGTGGAGGAAAGAGGAGACTCTTAAAGAAGAAGTTACAGGTCTGTGAGAGCCAGAAATCTTGATTGTTTGTTTCTGACCAAATACTTATTTTCCACCATAATATGCAAATAAAATGATAAAAAAACAGACAATGTGATTTTCTGGATTTTTTTGTCTCAGTTTGTCTCCCATAGTTGAGGTCCACCTATGATGTAAATTATAGACGCCTCTCATCTTTTTAAGTGGTGGAACTTGCACTATTGCTGACTGACTAAATACTTTTTTGCCCCACTATATATATATATATATATATATATATATATATATATACATACTGTATATTTATATATATATATGTATATACATATATATATTGTAGTGTAGCGGTAGCACCCTATGCAGTGATGAGGCAGTGACTCAGCAATGTTCCAACACAAAAGTTTCTTTAATGTTCAATTCACAGCATTAATGTCCAACTCACAGCATTATTGTCCAACTCACAGCACTACACAGTACTCGATATCCTCCAGATCACAGCCGGGAGCCATATTCTCCAGTTTTCAGCCGATAAACAAGCCAGTCCACCTCTGAGACCACCGCTGTGTACGCTGTGGGTGCTGTTATGACCCCAATGGCGAGGGTCTCAGAGGAACGTGGAAGTCTGCAGAATACAAAAATCCAGCTCATAGGGCAGTGGTAACTGGGTTGACCATATATCTACTCCTAACGCCAACACTAGAAGTAGCCGGGGATCATTCCTACGTTGATTCTAGATGACACGCGCCAGCCGGAGAATCTAGCTACCCCTAGTAGAGGAAAACAAAGACCTTTCTTGCCTCCAGAGAAGGGGACCCCAAAGCTGGATAGAAGCCCCCCACAAATAATGACGGTGAGGTAAGAGGAAATGACAAACACAGAAATGAACCAGGTTTAGCACAGAGAGGCCCGCTTACTGATAGCAGAATAAAGAAAGGTAACTTATATGGTCAACAAAAACCCTATCAAAATCCACACTGGAAATTCAAGAACCCCCGAACCGTCTAACGGTCCGGGGGGAGAACACCAGCCCCCTAGAGCTTCAGCAAAGGTCAGGATGTAGATTTGGAACAAGCTGGACAAAAATACAAAACCAAAACAAATAGCAAAAAACAAAAGGCAGACTTAGCTGATATAACTGGAACCAGGATCAGTAGACAAGAGCACAGCAGACTAGCTCTGATAACTACGTTGCCAGGCATAGAACTGAAGGTCCAGGGAGCTTATATAGCAACACCCCTAACTAACGACCCAGGTGCGGATAAAAGGAATGACAGAAAAACCAGAGTCAAAAAACTAGTAACCACTAGAGGGAGCAAAAAGCAAATTCACAACAGTACCCCCCCCTTAGTGAGGGGTCACCGAACCCTCACCACGACCACCAGGGCGATCAGGATGAGCGGCATGAAAGGCACGAACTAAATCGGCCGCATGAACATCAGAGGCGACCACCCAGGAATTATCCTCCTGACCATAGCCCTTCCACTTGACCAGGTACTGAAGCCTCCGCCTGGAGAGGCGAGAATCCAAGATCTTCTCCACCACGTACTCCAACTCGCCCTCAACCAACACCGGAGCAGGAGGCTCAGCAGAAGGAACTACAGGCACAATGTACCGCCGCAACAAGGACCTATGAAATACATTGTGAATAGCAAACGACACAGGAAGATCCAGACGAAAAGATACAGGATTAAGGATTTCCAATATCTTGTAAGGCCCAATAAAACGAGGTTTAAATTTGGGAGAGGAGACCTTCATAGGAACAAAGCGGGAAGAAAGCCATACCAAATCCCCAACGCGTAGTCGGGGACCCACACCGCGGCGGCGGTTGGCAAAGCGCTGAGCCTTCTCCTGTGACAACTTCAAGTTGTCCACCACATGATTCCAGATCTGCTGCAACCTATCCACCACAGAATCCACCCCAGGACAGTCAGAAGGCTCCACATGACCCGAAGAAAAGCGAGGATGGAAACCAGAGTTGCAGAAAAAAGGCGAAACCAAGGTGGCGGAACTAGCCCGATTATTAAGGGCAAACTCAGCCAACGGCAAGAATGTCACCCAATCGTCCTGATCAGCAGAGACAAAACACCTCAAATAAGCCTCCAAAGTCTGATTGGTTCGCTCCGTCTGTCCATTAGTCTGAGGATGGAAAGCAGACGAAAACGACAAATCAATGCCCATCCTACTACAAAAGGATCGCCAGAACCTGGAAACGAACTGGGATCCTCTGTCTGACACAATATTCTCAGGGATGCCGTGCAAACGAACCACGTTCTGGAAAAACACAGGAACCAGATCGGAAGAGGAAGGCAGCTTAGGCAAAGGAACCAAATGGACCATCTTGGAGAAGCGATCACATATCACCCAGATAACGGACATGCCCTGAGATAGCGGAAGATCAGAAATGAAATCCATGGAGATATGTGTCCAAGGTCTCTTCGGGACAGGCAAGGGCAAGAGCAAACCGCTGGCACGAGAACAGCAAGGCTTAGCTCGAGCACAAGTCCCACAGGACTGCACAAATGACCGCACATCCCTTGACAAGGAAGGCCACCAAAAGGACCTGGCCACCAGATCTCTGGTGCCAAAAATTCCCGGGTGACCTGCCAACACCGAGGAATGAACCTCGGAAATGACTCTGCTGGTCCACTTATCCGGGACAAACAGTCTGTCAGGTGGACAAGACTCAGGCCTATCAGCCTGAAATCTCTGCAACACACGTCGCAGATCCGGAGAAATAGCTGACAAGATAACTCCATCTTTAAGAATACCAACAGGATCAGCGACTCCAGGAGCATCAGGCACAAAGCTCCTAGAAAGAGCATCGGCCTTCACATTCTTTGAACCTGGTAAATACGAGACAACAAAATCAAAGCGGGAGAAAAACAATGACCAGCGGGCCTGTCTCGGATTAAGGCGTTTAGCAGACTCGAGATACATCAGATTTTTGTGATCAGTCAAGACCACCACACGATGCTTAGCACCCTCAAGCCAATGACGCCACTCCTCAAATGCCCATTTCATGGCCAACAACTCCCGATTGCCCACATCATAATTTCGCTCGGCAGGCGAAAACTTCCTAGAGAAAAAGGCACAAGGTTTCATAACAGAGCAACCAGGGCCTCTCTGCGACAAAACGGCCCCTGCCCCAATCTCCGAAGCATCCACCTCAACCTGAAAGGGAAGTGAGACGTCAGGCTGGCACAAAACAGGCGCCGAAGTAAACCGGCGTTTCAACTCCTGGAAAGCCTCCACGGCAGCAGGAGCCCAGTTAGCTACATCGGAGCCCTTCTTGGTCATATCCGTCAAAGGTTTCACAATGCTAGAAAAATTAGCGATAAAACGACGGTAGAAGTTAGCGAAGCCCAAGAACTTCTGAAGACTCTTAACTGACGAGGGCTGAGTCCAATCAAGAATAGCTCGGACCTTGACTGGGTCCATCTCCACAGCAGAAGGGGAAAAAATGAACCCCAAAAAGGGAACCTTCTGTACACCAAAGAGACACTTTGAGCCCTTGACAAACAAAGAATTTTCACGCAAAATTTTAAAGACCAACCTGACCTGCTCCACATGCGAATCCCAATTATCAGAAAAAACCAAAATATCATCCAGATAAACAATCAAAAATTTATCCAGATACTTCCGGAAAATGTCATGCATAAAGGACTGAAAAACTGAAGGCGCATTGGAGAGCCCAAAAGGCATCACCAAGTACTCAAAATGACCTTCAGGCGTATTGAATGCGGTTTTCCATTCATCACCTTGCTTAATGCGCACAAGGTTGTACGCACCACGAAGGTCTATCTTGGTGAACCACTTGGCACCCTTAATCCGGGCAAACAAGTCAGACAATAGCGGTAAAGGATACTGAAATTTGACAGTGATCTTATTTAAAAGCCGATAATCAATACAAGGTCTCAAAGATCCGTCCTTTTTTGCCACAAAAAAGAATCCCGCACCAAGAGGGGAAGAAGACGGACGAATATGTCCTTTCTCCAGAGACTCCTTGATATATGAACGCATAGCGGTATGTTCAGGTACCGACAGATTAAACAGTCTTCCCTTAGGAAATTTACTGCCTGGGATCAAATCTATAGCACAGTCACAGTCCCTATGAGGAGGCAGTGCACTGGACTCAGACTCACTGAAGACATCCTGATAATCAGACAAATACTCCGGAACTTCCGAAGGCGTAGAAGAAGCAATAGACACAGGCAGGGAATCCCCATGAATACCACGACAGCCCCAACTTGAGACTGACATAGCCTTCCAGTCCAGGACTGGATTATGGGTCTGTAACCATGGCAGCCCTAAAACAACCAAATCATGCATTTTATGTAAAACCAGGAAACGTATCACCTCGCGGTGTTCAGGAGTCATGCACATGGTAACCTGTGTCCAATACTGCGGTTTATTTGCTGCCAATGGTGTAGCATCAATACCCCTAAGAGGAATAGGATTTTCTAATGGTTCAAGAGTAAAACCACAGCGCTTAGCAAATGAGAGATCCATGAGACTCAGGGCAGCACCTGAATCTACAAACGCCATGACAGGATAAGATGACAGTGAGCAAATCAAAGTTACAGACAGAATAAATTTAGGTTGCAAATTACCAACGGTGACAGGACTAACAACCTTAGCTATACGTTTAGAGCATGCTGAGATAACATGTGTAGAATCACCACAGTAGTAGCACAAGCCATTCCGGCGTCTATGAATTTTCCGCTCATTTCTAGTCAGGATTCTATCACATTGCATTAAATCAGGTGTCTGTTCAGACAACACCATGAGGGAATTTGCGGTTTTTCTATCACATTGCACCGAATTAGGTGTCTGTTCAGACAACACCATGAGGGAATTTGCGGTTTTGCGCTCCCGCAACCGCCGGTCAATTTGAATAGCCAGTGCCATAGTATCATTCAGACCTGTGGGAATGGGAAAACCCACCATAACATTCTTAATGGCTTCAGAAAGGCCATTTCTAAAATTAGCGGCCAGTGCACACTCGTTCCAATGTGTCAGCACGGACCATTTCCGAAATTTTTGGCAATACACTTCAGCCTCGTCCTGCCCCTGAGACATAGCCAGCAAGGCCTTTTCTGCCTGAATCTCAAGATTGGGTTCCTCATAAAGTAAACCGAGCGCCAGAAAAAACGCATCAAGATCAGCCAATGCCGGATCTCCTGGTGCCAGCGAAAAAGCCCAATCCTGAGGGTCGCCCCGTAAGAACGAAATAACAATTTTTACTTGCTGAGCAGAATCTCCAGATGAACAGGGTCTCAGGGACAAAAACAATTTACAATTATTCACGAAATTCCTAAACTTAAACCTGTCTCCGGAAAACAGTTCAGGAATCGGTATTTTAGGTTCTGACATAGGATTTCTGATAACATAGTCTTGTATGCCCTGCACACGAGTAGCCAGCTGGTCCACACTTGTAATCAAGGTCTGGACATTCATGTCTGCAGCAAGCATAGCCACTCTGAGGTAAAGGGGAAGAAGAAAAAAAAAAAAAAAAAAAAAAAAAACTCAGAATCTTCTTTCTTATAATCCCTCTTCTGCAATGCATTAAACATTTAATACTGGCCTGGCAAACTGTTATGACCCCAATGGCGAGGGTCTCAGAGGAACGTGGAAGTCTGCAGAATACAAAAATCCAGCTCATAGGGCAGTGGTAACTGGGTTGACCATATATCTACTCCTAACGCCAACACTAGAAGTAGCCGGGGATCATTCCTACGTTGATTCTAGATGACACGCGCCAGCCGGAGAATCTAGCTACCCCTAGTAGAGGAAAACAAAGACCTTTCTTGCCTCCAGAGAAGGGGACCCCAAAGCTGGATAGAAGCCCCCCACAAATAATGACGGTGAGGTAAGAGGAAATGACAAACACAGAAATGAACCAGGTTTAGCACAGAGAGGCCCGCTTACTGATAGCAGAATAAAGAAAGGTAACTTATATGGTCAACAAAAACCCTATCAAAATCCACACTGGAAATTCAAGAACCCCCGAACCGTCTAACGGTCCGGGGGGAGAACACCAGCCCCCTAGAGCTTCAGCAAAGGTCAGGATGTAGATTTGGAACAAGCTGGACAAAAATACAAAACCAAAACAAATAGCAAAAAACAAAAGGCAGACTTAGCTGATATAACTGGAACCAGGATCAGTAGACAAGAGCACAGCAGACTAGCTCTGATAACTACGTTGCCAGGCATAGAACTGAAGGTCCAGGGAGCTTATATAGCAACACCCCTAACTAACGACCCAGGTGCGGATAAAAGGAATGACAGAAAAACCAGAGTCAAAAAACTAGTAACCACTAGAGGGAGCAAAAAGCAAATTCACAACAGGGTGCCAGGCTTCTCAGCTGCCTTGGCTGTTTGGCTCCCCTTGCCTGTGTTGCCTCACACAGGTGAAAAAATAATAATTAAAATAATTTTGTTAATTATAGATGACCCACATTTTTCACAGCAGTATACAATTCAGAAGTAAAAGTCCTTCCATTATAATTCCTACGACAATTGAAGCTACATAAAACTTAAAAAAAAAAGCCTATCCTAAAGTTGTCAGAGCTCCATCAATCCTTGTGTGGCTGTGTCTGGCATTGCAATGCACCTTTAATAAAATTAATAGAGCTGAGCAGCAATAAAACACACCACTCATAGATTAGAGTGGCTCCATTTCTGGTACTGCTGTGAAGGAGGTCAAGTCCTTTTTTCTGTTGACAGAGATAACGGGCTGGGTGGATAGTGCTACAGTTTTGAAGTGCTGGCGTCC
The DNA here is from genome assembly GCF_051348905.1 of Ranitomeya variabilis. Taxonomy (NCBI): domain Eukaryota; kingdom Metazoa; phylum Chordata; class Amphibia; order Anura; family Dendrobatidae; genus Ranitomeya; species Ranitomeya variabilis. Next base: position 394,562,404 of record NC_135234.1, read on the forward strand.
TGGGTTCAAATCCCACCAAGGACATCATCTGCAAGGTGAGGAAGGAGGAAGTTTTCTCCGAAACGCGTTGGTTTTGATCCTTTTCGCACCCCGTACTCACCCTCGGCTTCTGTGAGCAGTCACGTGACTGCCTACGTCACACAGGTCCTGCGCACCATCCGGATCACCGCTTACACTATACGCGGCGCCGGTAACGCTGGACCCCCGCTCTTCTCAGAGGGTTAGTTCCAGGTGGCTGCTACCGGCCGGGGCAGCCACTAGCTTGGATATACGTACTACTACCTGGACTCAGCAGGAGAAGAACACACGCATTACTCCAGCCTTCTCATCTGGTGAACACGTATTACTTCAGTCTTCTCATCTATGTGAATCGCTACCAGCAAAGGTAGGGAAAACGAACTCCAATGTATCTTATTGACGGCCTTCCTGGACTATACTGATAGCATTTTACATGGTCTCTTGTCTATATTTGTGGGAGTTTTTGTTTGTTGCTCCTTTTACTCTTGCCACTACCCAGCGCGTACCAGTATATACATAAGTATATACACAATTCTTTTATACAGTATCATCTGCAAGGTGTTTGTATGTTCTCCCCATGTTTGCGTGGGTTTCCTCTGGGTTCTCCGGTTTCCTCCCACATTCCAAAAACATACTGATAGGGAATCTAGACTGTGATCCCCAATGGCGGCAATGATTATAATGTCTGGAATGGTATCTCAATGTATGAGACATTTTAATGTGACGTCTTCACAGTACATCGTTCATGTGACACTGAGCTGTTTGGAGCTTTTATTTAACTGCCAAAATATTGTCTGATTTTCTAGTAAAGTGAAAACATTCTCGTACGCAGAGAAAGAGAACAAATTGCTCAGTCTTCTATAAACAATGGCCGCCTTGTTTTCTATCTTTTGACCATTACAGTACGTACAGTAATATTGATTTGCACGAGTGTGAAAACTTTTTCCACAAGTGTCTTAACAACTTCTACTGCACAAGCAGCACGATTTTACTTGTAAAATCATATGGAGATTACCAATTAACTTTTAATGTTTAACATTTTTATCAAACTTCAATCATCCCACGTTCTGACTTCTCTGTGGCAAGTAAAGTGCCTCTACCGTCAGTGAGCTAAAATGTACCCATGGTTACAAAAAGAACCCCATAATCACAGGCACTCACTGTGTTGCTTTGAGATTGCTGTGTATTAAGTTCATTCTACATGTCTCTCTTGCAATGCTTTTTCAGTTGGATTCATGGTTTAAACCACCTCAAAAAGATGTAGTGTGCACATAGCCTTACAGGAGAAAAGATTTTATGATTGAACAGGTTTCTAAACACAGAATATATTCAGTTATGGGGGGATTTGATATAGATTTAGTATGGTCAGTTGTGGCGGAGGGTGAAAACACCATCCACACGTAGTGACATTTTAGGCTATGTGCCCACGATACGGAACCAGCAGGGCTTTGAGCAGCTTTTTTTTGGCTGCTTCCAAACTGCTGCGTTCTATTGTACGCAGGTAAATCCGCATGTGTTCACTGAACCGTGTGGATTAACCGCATCCAATACATTCTATTGATGGAATTTCTGTTGCGGAGACTCGCGTCTCTGCAAGAGAAATACACTCACCGGCCACTTTATTAGGTACACCATGCTAGTAATGGGTTGGACCCCCTTTTGCCTTCAGAACTGCCTCAATTCTTCGTGGCATAGATTCAACAAGGTGCTGGAAGCATTCCTCAGAGATTTTGGTCCATATTGACATGATGGCATCACACAGTTGCCGCAGATTTGTCGGCTGCACATCCCAAAGATGCTCCATACAAGGCAGGATGGATCCATGCTTTCATGTTGTTTACGCCAAATTCTGACCCTACCATCCGAATGTCGCAGCAGAAATCGAGACTCATCAGACCAAGCAACGTTTTTCCAATCTTCTACTGTCCAATTTCGATGAGCTTGTACAAATTGTAGCCTCAGTTTCCTGTTCTTAGCTGAAAGGAGTGGTACCCGGTGTGGTCTTCTGCTGCTGTAGCCCATCTGCCTCAAAGTTCGACGCACTGTGCGTTCAGAGATGCTCTTAGGCCTACCTTGGTTGTAACGGGTGGCGATTTGAGTCACTGTTGCCTTTCTATCAGCTCGAACCAGTCTGCCCATTCTCCTCTGACCTCTGGCATCAACAAGGCATTTCCACCCACAGAACTGCCGCTCACTGGATTTTTTTTCTTTTTCGGACCATTCTCTGTAAACCCTAGAGATGGTTGTGCGTGAAAATCCCAGTAGATCAGCAGTTTCTGAAATACTCAGACCAGCCCTTCTGGCACCAACAACCATGCCACGTTCAAAGGCACTCAAATCACCTTTCTTCCCCATACTGATGCTCGGTTTGAACTGCAGGAGATTGTCTTGACCATGTCTACATGCCTAAATGCACTGAGTTGCCGCCATGTGATTGGCTGATTAGAAATTAAGTGTTAACAAGAAGTTGGACAGGTGTACCTAATAAAGTGGCCGGTGAGTGTAGACATGCTGCGGTCCTGAAAGATGCGCCACATGTCCGTCTCCGTCGGGGATCCACAAGCACGAATGCACGCATAGTGGATATAGGATTACTAGAAATCCCATCCAATATGCTGTCATAGTTGGCCGCTGTGGTTTTGACGCAGCATAAATACGCTGCGTTAGATCTGCAGCAATGCCTGTGCATTTTATTAATGTCTGCAATATTATCAGTGCAGTGTAAGAGATATCAAAACGTCCTAACACTATGACCTTGTCCTGTTTAGTTGATGACACCGGGAACTGTATTACCAGATGTCATCATGCAGGAGGTGGCAGTCAGTAGGGTTACTGTCTTGGCGCCCAGCAGTAGACAATGCGCCATCACAACTGGTATTGCAGCATCTATAGGTTGTTTTTCAATAATTTTCATTAAACTTTTTTAGAATAAATATAGGAAGGTAAGAAGGGAAGGATATAAAAAAGGAAGAAAAGGTGAAGGGAAGTGGATATTATTTATTAAGGGAAGGAAACATAAGGTGAAAGTTAATAGGGAAATAGGGGAGAACTCAATTGTATCAATAAAAGTATTTTAGTACAATGTGATCAAAAATAACAAACATGAGTACAAGTACATTAGGAGTATAAATAACAATACATTTCACACAGAAATGAGATACAAATCTAAGCACAAGTAATAAAATGTAGCTTTAAGCTATGGAAAAATAGAGACTCAATGTTTCCATTTCTTATCATACTTTTTTAAACCATTGTTATTAATAGCATATCTGAATTCAAGTGATTTGTGGAAGTTATTTTTTTCCAAAATGTCTGAGAGTTTGGGTGGGTCAGTTTTTTTTTCCAAAAAAGGGGATTGAGTTTTTCACTTCTAGAAAAATATGAATTAAAATATATCTAACAGTGGGGTCTGTGTCTTCCAAACCAATGGACTATAGAGCCATCTGAGGGGTACGGTAATTGAGAGATTTTTAAGTTGTTTGTTTATGACAGAGGATAATTCCTTCCATAAATTTGTCATTTTTGGGCACCCCAGAAAATATGGAGAAGGTTTCCGGGGAGCTCACATTTCCTTCAACATAGTGGAGAGTTGTCAGGGTTAATATGAGACAGTCTAGTAAGGGTATAGTACCATCTAACGAGTATTTTATTAAATGCTTCATGAAGCGTCATAGTGATGTTAGAAGCTTAGGAGTAGTTAATGGCATTTTCCTATAGATCTAAGCTCAGAGAGATTTTTAGATCCGATTCCCACCTAGTCATATAGGCGTTTTTAACTATTTTGGTATAATTATTAAACCAAAGAATATACTGTGGTTGATATTGCTCAAAAGGGTAGCTGTTGCTTCAGACAATGGAGATTTGTTAAGAAGGAACTTTTGTACATTTTCTTTCAGGATTGTGAAGTGCAAAAAGTCTGTGGACGACAGACCAAATTTAATTTTAAGGTCATTAAAAGGTAGAAAATTATTTCCGTTGTGGATATCTTTAATCTTTTTTAATCCAGACAGTGTCCATAAAGGAGGAATTAGGAATTTGTAAAATCCTACAATTAAGGACAGGGAAATTTTTTTTAATGTGGTTACATTTATTTGATATTTTATTTATTATAGAATTTTGCCATTTTTTTTCCAAGCAAATGGGGAGGGACGGATTTTGAAGGGAAGTATTAAATATTTAAAGCGCAAGTCCTTGGTAGGAGAATTTTTGTTTTGTGTGTGTTCTAGGTCTAACCAGGCAGGCACAGAATCTTGTTTAAGCCAATATACAATTTGCTTAAGTTAGCAAAGTAGTAGGCCGAAGTGTTAGGAAGGTCTAGACCTTCATTTGCTTTTTCCTTGTAAAGTATATAGTAAAGTGTAGTGTGTATGATGTCATGTGTTATAGTGATGGTGATGTGCAATGTGAATTGTGATGTGGTATAGTGCATACCTCCCAACATTTTAAGAAGGGAAAGAGGGACAAATTATACGGCTTGTGCAGTGGCAAATTTTGTCCACACCCCAATCCATGGCCATTTACTGTACCATTTCTTGCTACCCTGCCAGGAGGAAATATCAGAGGGGTGGTGGCAGTGAGAGACATTCAGCAGTCCCCGAGACTGCAGGGCATAGACCCAAGGACTGTCCGCTGTATTCAGGACGGTTGGGACTAGAGATGAATAGATTGATTCACAGGACTTCGGTCCAGCATACAGGTCAGTGGTAGGGTTGAGCGAAACGGGTCGATCATTTTCAAAAGTCGCCGACTTTTGGCTAAGTCGGCGTCTCATGAAACCCGATCCGACCCCTGTGCTTGTCGGCCATGCGGTACGCGACTTTCGCGCCAAAGTCGCGTTTCAATGACGCGAAAAGCGCCATTTCTCAGCCAATGAAGGTGAACGCAGAGTGTGGGCAGCGTGATGACATAGATCCTGGTCCCCACCATCTTAGAGAAGGGCATTGCAGTGATTGGCTTGCTGTCTGCGGCGTCACAGGGGCTATAAAGGGGCGTTCCCGCCGACCGCCATCTTACTGCTGCTGATCTGAGCTTAGGGACAGGTTGCTGCCGCTTCGTCAGAAGCAGGGAGAGCGTTAGGCAGGGTCCACTAACCACCAAACCGCTTGTGCTGCAGCGATTTCCACTGTCCAACACCACCTTCGGTGTGCAGGGACTGTGGAAGCTATTTTTTTTTTTTTTTCCCCTCAGCGCTGTAGCTCATTGGGCTGCCCTAGAAGGCTCCGTGATAGCTGTATTGCTGTGTGTACGCCACTGTGGAAACCAACTGCTTTTTTCAAAGCACATATCCTCTTGTTCCTTCCTTTCTGCACAGCTATCTTTTTTGTTTGTCCACACTTTTTATTTAATTTGTGCATCAGTCCACTCCTATTGCTGCCTGCCATACCTGGCTTACATTACTGCAGGGAGATAGTAATTGTAGGACAGTTTTTTTTTTTTTTTTGTTTTTTTTTTGTGGGAGATTAAGATTGGCATTTCTGCTACAGTGCCATCCCTGTGTGTGCCATCTCTCACTGAGTGGGCCATAGAAAGCCTATTTATTTTTTCCGTGATTTGTGTTCTAAAATCTACCTCAACACAAAAACACTACATCAATCAGTGGGAGAAAAATATTGGCCTCAGTCAGGGCTTGTGTGCCACTGCTGTGTGTGCTATCTCTCATTCAGTGGGCTATAGCAAGCCTATTTTTTTTTTTTTTTTTTTTTTAATATTATTTGGTTTCTAAAGTCTCCCTGAAAAAAAAAAAAAACCTAAAAAAACAGTGGGAGAGTAATATTGCCCTTTCAGCTTGTGTGCCAGTCTTGACTCCTGGGTGTGCCACCTCTCTCCCTCTCATTCAGTGGGCCATAGAAAGCCTATTTATTTTTTTTTTTTTATATTATTTGGTTTCTAATTCTCCCTGAAAAAAAAAAAAAAAACCTAAAAAAACAGTGGGAGAATAATATTGCCCTTTCAGCTTGTGTGCCAGTCTTGACTCCTGGGTGTGCCACCTCTCTCCCTTTCATTCAGTGGGCCATAGAAAGCCTATTTATTTTTTCCGTGATTTGTGTTCTAAATTCTACCTCAACACAAAAACACTACATCAATCAGTGGGAGAAAAATATTGGCCTCAGTCAGGGCTTGTGTGCCACTGCTGTGTGTGCTATCTCTCATTCAGTGGGCTATAGCAAGCCTATTTTTTTTTTTTTTTTTTTTTAATATTATTTGGTTTCTAAAGTCTCCCTGAAAAAAAAAAAAAACCTAAAAAAACTGTGGGAGAATAATATTGCCCTTTCAGCTTGTGTGCCAGTCTTGACTCCTGGGTGTGCCACCTCTCTCCCTCTCATTCAGTGGGCCATAGAAAGCCTATTTATTTTTTTTTTTAAATATTATTGGGTTTCTAAAGTCTCCCTGAAAAAACAAAAAATACATAAAAAAACAGTGGGAGAGTAATATTGCCCTTTCAGCTTGTGTGCCAGTCTTGACTCCTGGGTGTGCCACCTCTCTCCCTTTCATTCAGTGGGCCATAGAAAGCCTATTTATTTTTTCCGTGATTTGTGTTCTAAATTCTACCTCAACACAAAAACACTACATCAATCAGTGGGAGAAAAATATTGGCCTCAGTCAGGGCTTGTGTGCCACTGCTGTGTGTCCTATCTCTCATTCAGTGGGCTATAGCAAGCCTATTTTTTTTTTTTTTTTTTTTTTTTTTTTTAATATTATTTGGTTTCTAAAGTCTCCCTGAAAAAAAAAAAAAAAACCTAAAAAAACAGTGGGAGAGTAATATTGCCCTTTCAGCTTGTGTGCCAGTCTTGACTCCTGGGTGTGCCACCTCTCTCCCTCTCATTCAGTGGGCCATAGAAAGCCTATTTATTTATTTTTTTTAATATTATTTGGTTTCTAATTCTCCCTGAAAAAAAAAAAAAAAACCTAAAAAAACAGTGGGAGAATAATATTGCCCTTTCAGCTTGTGTGCCAGTCTTGACTCCTGGGTGTGCCACCTCTCTCCCTCTCATTCAGTGGGCCATAGAAAGCCTATTTATTTTTTTTTTTAAATATTATTGGGTTTCTAAAGTCTCCCTGAAAAAACAAAAAATACATAAAAAAACAGTGGGAGAGTAATATTGCCCTTTCAGCTTGTGTGCCAGTCTTGACTCCTGGGTGTGCCACCTCTCTCCCTTTCATTCAGTGGGCCATAGAAAGCCTATTTATTTTTTCCGTGATTTGTGTTCTAAATTCTACCTCAACACAAAAACACTACATCAATCAGTGGGAGAAAAATATTGGCCTCAGTCAGGGCTTGTGTGCCACTGCTGTGTGTCCTATCTCTCATTCAGTGGGCTATAGCAAGCCTATTTTTTTTTTTTTTTTTTTTTTTTTTTTTTTTAATATTATTTGGTTTCTAAAGTCTCCCTGAAAAAAAAAAAAAAAACCTAAAAAAACAGTGGGAGAGTAATATTGCCCTTTCAGCTTGTGTGCCAGTCTTGACTCCTGGGTGTGCCACCTCTCTCCCTCTCATTCAGTGGGCCATAGAAAGCCTATTTATTTTTTTTTTTTAATATTATTTGGTTTCTAATTCTCCCTGAAAAAAAAAAAAAAAACCTAAAAAAACAGTGGGAGAATAATATTGCCCTTTCAGCTTGTGTGCCAGTCTTGACTCCTGGGTGTGCCACCTCTCTCCCTCTCATTCAGTGGGCCATAGAAAGCCTATTTATTTTTTTTTTTAAATATTATTGGGTTTCTAAAGTCTCCCTGAAAAAACAAAAAATACATAAAAAAACAGTGGGAGAGTAATATTGCCCTTTCAGCTTGTGTGCCAGTCTTGACTCCTGGGTGTGCCACCTCTCTCCCTTTCATTCAGTGGGCCATAGAAAGCCTATTTATTTTTTCCGTGATTTGTGTTCTAAATTCTACCTCAACACAAAAACACTACATCAATCAGTGGGAGAAAAATATTGGCCTCAGTCAGGGCTTGTGTGCCACTGCTGTGTGTGCTATCTCTCATTCAGTGGGCTATAGCAATCCTATTTTTTTTTTTTTTTTTTTTTTTTAATATTATTTGGTTTCTAAAGTCTCCCTGAAAAAAAAAAAAAACCTAAAAAAACAGTGGGAGAATAATATTGCCCTTTCAGCTTGTGTGCCAGTCTTGACTCCTGGGTGTGCCACCTCTCTCCCTCTCATTCAGTGGGCCATAGAAAGCCTATTTATTTTTTTTTTTAAATATTATTGGGTTTCTAAAGTCTCCCTGAAAAAACAAAAAATACATAAAAAAACAGTGGGAGAGTAATATTGCCCTTTCAGCTTGTGTGCCAGTCTTGACTCCTGGGTGTGCCACCTCTCTCCCTTTCATTCAGTGGGCCATAGAAAGCCTATTTATTTTTTCCGTGATTTGTGTTCTAAATTCTACCTCAACACAAAAACACTACATCAATCAGTGGGAGAAAAATATTGGCCTCAGTCAGGGCTTGTGTGCCACTGCTGTGTGTCCTATCTCTCATTCAGTGGGCTATAGCAAGCCTATTTTTTTTTTTTTTTTTTTTTTTTTTAATATTATTTGGTTTGTAAAGTCTCCCTGAAAAAAAAAAAAAAAACCTAAAAAAACAGTGGGAGAGTAATATTGCCCTTTCAGCTTGTGTGCCAGTCTTGACTCCTGGGTGTGCCACCTCTCTCCCTCTCATTCAGTGGGCCATAGAAAGCCTATTTATTTTTTTTTTTAAATATTATTGGGTTTCTAAAGTCTCCCTGAAAAAACAAAAAATACATAAAAAAACAGTGGGAGAGTAATATTGCCCTTTCAGCTTGTGTGCCAGTCTTGACTCCTGGGTGTGCCACCTCTCTCCCTTTCATTCAGTGGGCCATAGAAAGCCTATTTATTTTTTCCGTGATTTGTGTTCTAAATTCTACCTCAACACAAAAACACTACATCAATCAGTGGGAGAAAAATATTGGCCTCAGTCAGGGCTTGTGTGCCACTGCTGTGTGTGCTATCTCTCATTCAGTGGGCTATAGCAAGCCTATTTTTTTTTTTTTTTTTTTTTTTTTAATATTATTTGGTTTCTAAAGTCTCCCTGAAAAAAAAAAAAAAACCTAAAAAAACAGTGGGAGAGTAATATTGCCCTTTCAGCTTGTGTGCCAGTCTTGACTCCTGGGTGTGCCACCTCTCTCCCTCTCATTCAGTGGGCCATAGAAAGCCTTTTTTTTTTTTGGTTTTTTTAATATTATTTGGTTTCTAAAGTCTCCCTGAAAAAAACAAAAAAAACATAAAAAACAGTGGGAGAGTAATATTGCCCTTTCAGCTTGTGCGCCAGTCTTGACTCCTGGTTGTGCCACCTCTCTCTCTCTAATTGTGGGCCATAGAAAGCCTTTTTTTTTTTTTTTTTTTAATATTATTTGGTTTCTAAAGTCTCCCTGAGAAAAAAAAATAAATAAATTAGGTGGGAGATTAATATTGACATTAGTGCTTGAGTGACAGTCCTGCGTGTGTGTCATCTCTGTGATTTTGTGCCACAGAAAACAGAGTGTGTAACATTGTGCCTGATTTTCCTTGTGGTCTCACCAACCTGTTAAGGGATATTGAAATCATACTGAAGTTATAGCTCACCGTGTAAGTTGTTTGACAGCAACAAATAAAGTTACTTTGGTTAAGATTTTAAAACAATGAGGAAGTCTGGTGCAAGAGGTCGTCGTGGGCGTTCATTGTCAGCTGGTAATGATGGTAGTGGTAGTGGAGCATCAGGTGGTCGTGGGGATAAAAATATTCCACCTAAGTCTGGAGCTGTGGAGCCAGTTTCGTCGTCAGGCTACACAAGGCCTCGAACGCTCTCTTTTCTGGGAGTAGGAAAACCGCTTTTAAAGGCGGAGCAGCAACAGCAAGTTTTGGCTTACATTGCAGACTCAGCCTCTAGCTCTTTTGCCTCCTCTTCCGAAACTGGTAAATGTAAAAGCAGCGCGTCGCTTGTGGATGTTCACGGTCAGGGACAAGTCGCTTCCTTGTCCTCCTCAGCAAAAACTACAACAAGAGAGAAGGATGCAGCAGGCGACACAACGGGTCACTCCATGGAGCTCTTTACACATACCGTCCCTGGCTTAGAAAGTGAAACATTTAACAGGCCATGCCCATTACAAGTATATTCTGACATGGAGTGCACTGATGCACAGCCACAGCCAGAGTACTATGCTGCTCCTTTGACTCAGACCACCACATTGCCCTCTCAGGGTACAGATCCACAATCAGACCCTGATGAGACTATGTTGCCCCGCCACGAACGCTATACCACCGACCGACACAGTGACACAGACGAAGTTGCACACGAGCTCGAAGAGGAGGTAATAGATGACCCAGTTATTGACCCCGATTGGCAGCCATTGGGGGAACAGGGTGCAGGCGGCAGTAGTTCAGAAGCGGAGGTGGAGGAGGGGCCGCAGCAGGCATCAACATCGCAACAGGTTCCATCTGCCGGGCCCGTATCTGGACCAAAACGCGTGTCAAAGCCAAAACCTGTTGGAGCACAGCGTTGCCATCCGGTTAAAGCTCAGTCTGCAATCCCTGAAAAGGGATCCGAGTCTAGGAAGAGTGCAGTCTGGCATTTTTTTAAACAACATCCAACTGATCAGCGCAAAGTCATCTGTCAAAAATGTTCAACTAGCTTAAGCAGAGGTCAGAATCTGAAAAGTCTAAATACTAGTTGCATGCATAGACACTTAACCACCATGCATTTTCAAGCCTGGACTAACTACCAAACGTCCCTCAAGGTTGTAGCACCCTCGGCCAATGAAGCTAGTCAGCAACGCAACATCCCTTCCGTCACTGTAAGGCCACCATTTTCCGCACCACCGGCAGTATCTGTGCAGGTTTCTTTGCCAGCCAAAAGCAGTCAGGGTCAGGGAATCACCAGTTTTGTAGGAGGAAATATTGCATCTAGGGCACCGGCGGAAACAATACCGTCTCCAACCGTCTCTCAGTCTGCCATGTACACCGGCACACCCGAAAGTTCCACGATCTCCAGCTCTCCAGTCCAGCTCACCCTACATGAGACTCTGGTTAGAAAAAGGAAGTACTTATCCTCGCATCCGCGTACACAGGGTTTTAACGCCCACATAGCTAGACTAATCTCGTTAGAGATGATGCCCTACCGGTTAGTTGAAAGCGAAGCTTTCAAAGCCCTGATGGAGTACGCTGAACCACGATACGAGCTACCCAGTCGACACTTTTTTTCCAGAAAAGCCATCCCAGCCCTGCACCAGCATGTTAAACAGCGCATCGTCCATGCACTCAGGCAATCTGTGAGTACAAAGGTGCACCTGACTACAGATGCATGGACCAGTAGGCATGGCCAGGGACGTTATGTGTCCATCACGGCACACTGGGTGAATGTGGTGGATGCAGGGTCCACAGGCGACATCAATTTAGGGACAGTTGTGCCTAGCCCACGGTCTAGGAAACAGTTGGCTGTAGGCGTTCGCACCCCCTCCTCCTCCTCCTCGTCCTCCTGCAGAAGCTACAGCTCTTCCACAGAACGCAGTCGGCCAACCACTCCATCGGCAGATGACACTGTTGCACACCAGTTGTCCCATTATGGGCCAGCTACTGCCAAGCGTCAGCAGGCTGTATTGGCTATGAAGTGTTTGGGCGACAACAGACACACCGCGGAAGTTCTGTCCGAGTTCTTGCAACAAGAAACGCAGTCGTGGCTGGGCACAGTAGATCTTGAGGCAGGCAAGGTAGTGAGTGATAACGGAAGGAATTTCATGGCTGCCATCTCCCTTTCCCAACTGAAACACATTCCTTGCCTGGCTCACACCTTAAACCTGGTGGTGCAGTGCTTATTGAAAACTTATCCTGGGTTCTCCGACCTGCTCCTCAAAGTGCGTGCACTTTGCTCACATATCCGACGTTCGCCTGTACACGCCAGCCGTATGCAGACCTATCAGCGGTCTTTGAACCTTCCCCAGCATCGCCTAATCATAGACGTTGCAACAAGGTGGAACTCAACACTGCACATGCTTCAGAGACTGTGCGAACAGAGGCGTGCTGTTATTTATTTGTGGGAGGATACACGGGCAGGCAGTAGGATGGCAGACATGGAGTTGTCAGGTGTGCAGTGGTCGAAGATACAAGACATGTGTCAAGTCCTTCAGTGTTTTGAGGAATGCACACGGCTGGTTAGTGCAGACAACGCCGTAATAAGCATGAGCATCCCCCTAATGCGTCTGCTGATGCAAAGTTTGACGCACATAAAGGAGCAGGCGTCTGCACCAGAGGAAGAGGGAAGCCTTGATGACAGTCAGCCATTGTCTGGTCAGGGCAGTGTACAGGACGAGGTAGCGGGCGAAGAGGAGGTGGAGGACGAGGAGGATGATGGGGATGAGTATATTTTTAATGCGGAAACTTTCACGGGGGCACAGGAAATTGGTTGCGTGTCACGGCCGGGTTCTGTTTTTTTGAGGGACACAAGTGACGTAGATTTGCCTGCAACTGCCCCTCAACCAATCACAACCGGAGATTTGACAAGTGGAACTTTGGCCCACATGGCGGATTATGCCTTACGTATCCTAAAAAGGGACACACGCATTACGAAAATGATGAACGATGACGATTACTGGTTGGCCTGCCTCCTTGATCCACGCTATAAAGGCAAATTGCAAAATATTATGCCACATGAGAACTTGGAACTAATATTAGCAACCAAACAATCAACTCTTGTTGACCGTTTGCTTCAGGCATTCCCAGCACACAGCGCACGAGATCGTTCTCACACGAGCTCCAGGGGGCAGCAGACTAGGAGTGTTAGGGGTGCACACATCAGAAGTGGCGTTGGACAGAGGGGTTTTCTGACCAGGTTGTGGAGTGATTTTGCTATGACCGCAGACAGGACAGGTACTGCTGCATCAATTGAAAGTGACAGGAGACAACATTTGTCCAGTATGGTTACTAACTATTTTTCATCCCTTATCGATGTTCTCCCTCAACCGTCATTCCCATTTGATTACTGGGCCTCCAAATTAGACACCTGGCCAGAATTGGCAGAATATGCATTGCAGGAGCTTGCTTGCCCGGCAGCAAGTGTCCTATCAGAAAGAGTATTCAGTGCTGCAGGTTCAATATTAACCGAAAAAAGGACTCGTCTGGCTACCCAAAATGTTGACGATCTAACATTCATTAAAATGAACCACAACTGGATTTCGAAATCTTTTGCCCCACCTTGCCCGGCCGACACCTAGCTTTCCTATGAAAAGCTCTTGCCTGTGAATTACTTTTCTAATGTCTAATTTGCTGCAGCTGATTGTACAGCATACGACATGTTTACACCTCCCTAAATGGCAAAACTCCCCACACGGGGCCGTGGTATCGCGACTTGGCGCAAGCACCCGTGAGACTGCTGTTTGTCTGAAGAGGTGGGTGTGCTCGCTTTTGGTTGACGGCATTGCTACTGGGTCCCTCATAGTACAATGTAGTGTCTCTGGCGGTGGTGGTGCGCACCCAACGTCAGACACACCGTTGTAACATGAGGGGCCCTGGGGCGGTCCCGCCGGCCTCAAGAGAGTTCCCCCCTACCCCAGCTCAAAATGTGCTCTACCACGTGCAAAATTATGTCGCACAGCTCCACCAATCTTTAGTCTATTCGCTGACATCATTCAATGTCTGGCACTGACAATACAAATTTGTAGACATCTATGATGCAACTTAAAGTAGTCTGTGTCTGTGTCCTATATTGGCACCATTAAATAGTTACTGCCAAATTAGTATGTCAGAAACTCAGTAGATGAGCCCACCCCTGTACCTAAGTATGCCACCTTTTTTTTTTGTTTTGGTTGTTTTGCGAGACATTAACATCTATTTATATTTTGGGAGTACTGGGACAGACACTCCTTGCACTACTCCTCCACTCACCACCAAGCTGCCTGTGTATCCATGTAACCGCTGTGAAACTGCCATGAGCCTATTGTTTGTTATTTTAGGCCTTTGATAGCCTGTCTGCGGTCCCTACTTTAAATACTCCTCCACTCACCACCAAGCTGCCTGTGTATCCATGTAACCGCTGTAAAACTGCCATGAGCCTATTGTTTGTTATGTTAGGCCTTTGATAGCCTGTCTGCGGTCCCTACTTTAAATACTCCTCCACTGACCAGACCACTGCTGCCCGTGTACCCCTGGAACCAATTATAAAGTGCCTACAGCCAGCCCATTTTCTTATGTTAGGCCTTTGAAGCCTGTCTGCGGTCCCTACTTTAAATACTCCTCCACTCACCACCACCAAGCTGCCTGCCCGTGTATCCATGTAACCGCTGTGAAACTGCCATGAGCCTATTGTTTGTTATGTTAGGCCTTTGATAGCCTGTCTGCGGTCCCTACTTTAAATACTCCTCCACTGACCAGACCACTGCTGCCCGTGTACCCCTGGAACCAATTATAAAGTGCCTACAGCCAGCCCATTTTCTTATGTTAGGCCTTTGAAGCCTGTCTGCGGTCCCTACTTTAAATACTCCTCCACTCACCACCACCAAGCTGCCTGCCCGTGTATCCATGTAACCGCTGTGAAACTGCCATGAGCCTATTGTTTGTTATTTTAGGCCTTTGATAGCCTGTCTGCGGTCCCTACTTTAAATACTCCTCCACTGACCAGACCACTGCTGCCCGTGTACCCCTGGAACCAATTATAAAGTGCCTACAGCCAGCCCATTTTCTTATGTTAGGCCTTTGAAGCCTGTCTGCGGTCCCTACTTTAAATACTCCTCCACTCACCACCACCAAGCTGCCTGCCCGTGTATCCATGTAACCGCTGTGAAACTGCCATGAGCCTATTGTTTGTTATTTTAGGCCTTTGATAGCCTGTCTGCGGTCCCTACTTTAAATACTCCTCCACTGACCACCAAGCTGCCTGCCCGTGTATCCATGTAACCGCTGTGAAACTGCCATGAGCCTATTGTTTGTTATTTTAGGCCTTTGATAGCCTGTCTGCGGTCCCTACTTTAAATACTCCTCCACTCACCACCAAGCTGCCTGTGTATCCATGTAACCGCTGTAAAACTGCCATGAGCCTATTGTTTGTTATGTTAGGCCTTTGATAGCCTGTCTGCGGTCCCTACTTTAAATACTCCTCCACTGACCAGACCACTGCTGCCCGTGTACCCCTGGAACCAATTATAAAGTGCCTACAGCCAGCCCATTTTCTTATGTTAGGCCTTTGAAGCCTGTCTGCGGTCCCTACTTTAAATACTCCTCCACTCACCACCACCAAGCTGCCTGCCCGTGTATCCATGTAACCGCTGTGAAACTGCCATGAGCCTATTGTTTGTTATGTTAGGCCTTTGATAGCCTGTCTGCGGTCCCTACTTTAAATACTCCTCCACTGACCAGACCACTGCTGCCCGTGTACCCCTGGAACCAATTATAAAGTGCCTACAGCCAGCCCATTTTCTTATGTTAGGCCTTTGAAGCCTGTCTGCGGTCCCTACTTTAAATACTCCTCCACTCACCACCACCAAGCTGCCTGCCCGTGTATCCATGTAACCGCTGTGAAACTGCCATGAGCCTATTGTTTGTTATGTTAGGCCTTTGATAGCCTGTCTGCGGTCCCTACTTTAAATACTCCTCCACTGACCAGACCACTGCTGCCCGTGTACCCCTGGAACCAATTATAAAGTGCCTACAGCCAGCCCATTTTCTTATGTTAGGCCTTTGAAGCCTGTCTGCGGTCCCTACTTTAAATACTCCTCCACTCACCACCACCAAGCTGCCTGCCCGTGTATCCATGTAACCGCTGTGAAACTGCCATGAGCCTATTGTTTGTTATTTTAGGCCTTTGATAGCCTGTCTGCGGTCCCTACTTTAAATACTCCTCCACTGACCACCAAGCTGCCTGCCCGTGTATCCATGTAACCGCTGTGAAACTGCCATGAGCCTATTGTTTGTTATTTTAGGCCTTTGATAGCCTGTCTGCGGTCCCTACTTTAAATACTCCTCCACTCACCACCAAGCTGCCTGTGTATCCATGTAACCGCTGTAAAACTGCCATGAGCCTATTGTTTGTTATGTTAGGCCTTTGATAGCCTGTCTGCGGTCCCTACTTTAAATACTCCTCCACTGACCAGACCACTGCTGCCCGTGTACCCCTGGAACCAATTATAAAGTGCCTACAGCCAGCCCATTTTCTTATGTTAGGCCTTTGAAGCCTGTCTGCGGTCCCTACTTTAAATACTCCTCCACTCACCACCACCAAGCTGCCTGCCCGTGTATCCATGTAACCGCTGTGAAACTGCCATGAGCCTATTGTTTGTTATGTTAGGCCTTTGATAGCCTGTCTGCGGTCCCTACTTTAAATACTCCTCCACTGACCAGACCACTGCTGCCCGTGTACCCCTGGAACCAATTATAAAGTGCCTACAGCCAGCCCATTTTCTTATGTTAGGCCTTTGAAGCCTGTCTGCGGTCCCTACTTTAAATACTCCTCCACTCACCACCACCAAGCTGCCTGCCCGTGTATCCATGTAACCGCTGTGAAACTGCCATGAGCCTATTGTTTGTTATGTTAGGCCTTTGATAGCCTGTCTGCGGTCCCTACTTTAAATACTCCTCCACTGACCAGACCACTGCTGCCCGTGTACCCCTGGAACCAATTATAAAGTGCCTACAGCCAGCCCATTTTCTTATGTTAGGCCTTTGAAGCCTGTCTGCGGTCCCTACTTTAAATACTCCTCCACTCACCACCACCAAGCTGCCTGCCCGTGTATCCATGTAACCGCTGTAAAACTGCCATGAGCCTATTGTTTGTTATGTTAGGCCTTTGATAGCCTGTCTGCGGTCCCTACTTTAAATACTCCTCCACTGACCAGACCACTGCTGCCCGTGTACCCCTGGAACCAATTATAAAGTGCCTACAGCCAGCCCATTTTCTTATGTTAGGCCTTTGAAGCCTGTCTGCGGTCCCTACTTTAAATACTCCTCCACTCACCACCACCAAGCTGCCTGCCCGTGTATCCATGTAACCGCTGTGAAACTGCCATGAGCCTATTGTTTGTTATGTTAGGCCTTTGATAGCCTGTCTGCGGTCCCTACTTTAAATACTCCTCCACTGACCAGACCACTGCTGCCCGTGTACCCCTGGAACCAATTATAAAGTGCCTACAGCCAGCCCATTTTCTTATGTTAGGCCTTTGAAGCCTGTCTGCGGTCCCTACTTTAAATACTCCTCCACTCACCACCACCAAGCTGCCTGCCCGTGTATCCATGTAACCGCTGTGAAACTGCCATGAGCCTATTGTTTGTTATGTTAGGCCTTTGATAGCCTGTCTGCGGTCCCTACTTTAAATACTCCTCCACTGACCAGACCACTGCTGCCCGTGTACCCCTGGAACCAATTATAAAGTGCCTACAGCCAGCCCATTTACTTATGTTAGGCCTTTGAAGCCTGTCTGCGGTCCCTACTTTAAATACTCCTCCACTCACCACCACTAAGCTGCCTGCCCGTGTATCCATGTAACCGCTGTAAAACTGCCATGAGCCTATTGTTTGTTATGTTAGGCCTTTGATAGCCTGTCTGCGGTCCCTACTTTAAATACTCCTCCACTGACCACCAAGCTGCCTGCCCGTGTATCCATGTAACCGCTGTGAAACTGCCATGAGCCTATTGTTTGTTATTTTAGGCCTTTGATAGCCTGTCTGCGGTCCCTACTTTAAATACTCCTCCACTCACCACCAAGCTGCCTGTGTATCCATGTAACCGCTGTAAAACTGCCATGAGCCTATTGTTTGTTATGTTAGGCCTTTGATAGCCTGTCTGCGGTCCCTACTTTAAATACTCCTCCACTGACCAGACCACTGCTGCCCGTGTACCCCTGGAACCAATTATAAAGTGCCTACAGCCAGCCCATTTTCTTATGTTAGGCCTTTGAAGCCTGTCTGCGGTCCCTACTTTAAATACTCCTCCACTCACCACCACCAAGCTGCCTGCCCGTGTATCCATGTAACCGCTGTGAAACTGCCATGAGCCTATTGTTTGTTATTTTAGGCCTTTGATAGCCTGTCTGCGGTCCCTACTTTAAATACTCCTCCACTGACCACCAAGCTGCCTGCCCGTGTATCCATGTAACCGATGTAAAACTGCCATGACTGCCTACTGTTTGTTATTTTAGGCCTTTGATAGCCTGTCTGCGGCCCCTACTTGCAATACTCCTCCACTGACCACAATGCTGCCTGGAGTGCCTGCCTGTGTATCCATGTAACCGATGTAAAACTGCCATGACTGCCTACTGTTTGTTATTTTAGGCCTTTGATAGCCTGTCTGCAGCCCCTACTTGCAATACTCCTCCACTGACCACACCAATGCTGCCCGTGTACCCCTGGAACCTATTTAAAAGTTCATAGAGCCTAGTTATATATTTTATTTACTATTAATAAGGCCATGATGGACTACGCTGTACCACGCTACAAGCTAACCAGTCGACACTTCTTTTGCGAGAAAAGCCATCCCAACCCTCCACCAGCATGTAAAAGACCGCATTGTCCATGCACTCTGGCAATCTGTGAGTACAAAGGTGCACCCGACAACAGACGCATGGACCTGTAGGCATGGCCACGGAAGATTACGTGTCCATTACGGCGCAATGGGTTAATGTGGTGGATGCATGGTCCACAGGGGACAGC
The DNA here is from genome assembly GCF_051348905.1 of Ranitomeya variabilis. NCBI lineage: Eukaryota > Metazoa > Chordata > Amphibia > Anura > Dendrobatidae > Ranitomeya > Ranitomeya variabilis. Next base: position 394,581,041 of record NC_135234.1, read on the forward strand.
CTACTAAGTCTGTCTGCAGTCCCTAATTCAAATTGTCCTCCACTGTCTAAATCGGAACTTCCACCTTCTGGCTTTCGGCCTATAGTATCAGAAATTAAACTGCATTTGGCCTTCAACTTTGGTTAGGGCCTACTAACGGCTTCTGCCCCTCCCTGGTGTTGCCCTCAACTAAATAAAGCTGAGCTTCAACCTTCCGGCTCTCATTAAGTGGTTTTAAAAAAAAAATGGTGGTTAGGGCCTACTAACGGCTTCTGCCCCTCCCTGGTGTTGCCCTCAACTAAATAAAGCTGAGCTTCAACCTTCTGCTCCAAATTACCATTTTGAAAAATGCAATAGGCTTTTCAGGCCTACAAAAGGTGTCTGTCTGTGTGCCCCTCCCTGGTGTTGTCCTCAACTAAATAAAGCTGAGCTTCAACCTTCCGGCTCTCATTATGTGGTTTTAAAAAAAAAAATGGTGGTTAGGGCCTACTAACGGCTTCTGCCCCTCCCTGGTGTTGTCCTCAACTAAATAAAGCTGAGCTTCAACCTTCCGGCTCTCATTAAGTGGTTTTAAAAAAAAAATGGTGGTTAGGGCCTACTAACGGCTTCTGCCCCTCCCTGGTGTTGCCCTCAACTAAATAAAGCTGAGCTTCAACCGTCTGCTCCAAATTACCATTTTGAAAAATGCAATAGGCTTTTCCGGCCTACTAAAGGTGTCTGTCTGTGTGCCCCTCCCTGGTGTTGTCCTCAACTAAATAAAGCTGAGCTTCAACCTTCCGGCTCTCATTATGTGGTTTTAAAAAAAAAAATGGTGGTTAGGGCCTACTAACGGCTTCTGCCCCTCCCTGGTGTTGTCCTCAACTAAATAAAGCTGAGCTTCAACCTTCCGGCTCTCATTAAGTGGTTTTAAAAAAAAAATGGTGGTTAGGGCCTACTAACGGCTTCTGCCCCTCCCTGGTGTTGCCCTCAACTAAATAAAGCTGAGCTTCAACCGTCTGCTCCAAATTACCATTTTGAAAAATGCAATAGGCTTTTCCGGCCTACTAAAGGTGTCTGTCTGTGTGCCCCTCCCTGGTGTTGTCCTCAACTAAATAAAGCTGAGCTTCAACCTTCCGGCTCTCATTATGTGGTTTTAAAAAAAAAAATGGTGGTTAGGGCCTACTAACGGCTTCTGCCCCTCCCTGGTGTTGTCCTCAACTAAATAAAGCTGAGCTTCAACCTTCTGCTCCAAATTACCATTTTGAAAAATGCAATAGGCTTTTCAGGCCTACTAAAGGTGTCTGTCTGTGTGCCCCTGCCTGGTGTTGTCCTCAACTAAATAAAGCTGAGCTTCAACCTTCCGGCTCTCATTATGTGGTTTTAAAAAAAAAAATGGTGGTTAGGGCCTACTAACGGCTTCTGCCCCTCCCTGGTGTTGCCCTCAACTAAATAAAGCTGAGCTTCAACCTTCTGCTCCAAATTACCATTTTGAAAAATGCAATAGGCTTTTCCGGCCTACTAAAGGTGTCTGTCTGTGTGCCCCTCCCTGGTGTTGTCCTCAACTAAATAAAGCTGAGCTTCAACCTTCCGGCTCTCATTATGTGGTTTTAAAAAAAAAATGGTGGTTAGGGCCTACTAACGGCTTCTGCCCCTCCCTGGTGTTGCCCTCAACTAAATAAAGCTGAGCTTCAACCTTCCGGCTCTCATTAAGTGGTTTTAAAAAAAAAATGGTGGTTAGGGCCTACTAACGGCTTCTGCCCCTCCCTGGTGTTGCCCTCAACTAAATAAAGCTGAGCTTCAACCTTCTGCTCCAAATTACCATTTTGAAAAATGCAATAGGCTTTTCAGGCCTACAAAAGGTGTCTGTCTGTGTGCCCCTCCCTGGTGTTGTCCTCAACTAAATAAAGCTGAGCTTCAACCTTCCGGCTCTCATTATGTGGTTTTAAAAAAAAAAATGGTGGTTAGGGCCTACTAACGGCTTCTGCCCCTCCCTGGTGTTGCCCTCAACTAAATAAAGCTGAGCTTCAACCTTCTGCTCCAAATTACCATTTTGAAAAATGCAATAGGCTTTTCCGGCCTACTAAAGGTGTCTGTCTGTGTGCCCCTCCCTGGTGTTGTCCTCAACTAAATAAAGCTGAGCTTCAACCTTCCGGCTCTCATTATGTGGTTTTAAAAAAAAAAATGGTGGTTAGGGCCTACTAACGGCTTCTGCCCCTCCCTGGTGTTGTCCTCAACTAAATAAAGCTGAGCTTCAACCTTCCGGCTCTCATTATGTGGTTTTAAAAAAAAAAATGGTGGTTAGGGCCTACTAACGGCTTCTGCCCCTCCCTGGTGTTGCCCTCAACTAAATAAAGCTGAGCTTCAACCTTCTGCTCCAAATTACCATTTTGAAAAATGCAATAGGCTTTTCAGGCCTACAAAAGGTGTCTGTCTGTGTGCCCCTCCCTGGTGTTGTCCTCAACTAAATAAAGCTGAGCTTCAACCTTCCGGCTCTCATTATGTGGTTTTAAAAAAAAAAATGGTGGTTAGGGCCTACTAACGGCTTCTGCCCCTCCCTGGTGTTGTCCTCAACTAAATAAAGCTGAGCTTCAACCTTCCGGCTCTCATTAAGTGGTTTTAAAAAAAAAATGGTGGTTAGGGCCTACTAACGGCTTCTGCCCCTCCCTGGTGTTGCCCTCAACTAAATAAAGCTGAGCTTCAACCGTCTGCTCCAAATTACCATTTTGAAAAATGCAATAGGCTTTTCCGGCCTACTAAAGGTGTCTGTCTGTGTGCCCCTCCCTGGTGTTGTCCTCAACTAAATAAAGCTGAGCTTCAACCTTCCGGCTCTCATTATGTGGTTTTAAAAAAAAAAATGGTGGTTAGGGCCTACTAACGGCTTCTGCCCCTCCCTGGTGTTGTCCTCAACTAAATAAAGCTGAGCTTCAACCTTCTGCTCCAAATTACCATTTTGAAAAATGCAATAGGCTTTTCAGGCCTACTAAAGGTGTCTGTCTGTGTGCCCCTGCCTGGTGTTGTCCTCAACTAAATAAAGCTGAGCTTCAACCTTCCGGCTCTCATTATGTGGTTTTAAAAAAAAAAATGGTGGTTAGGGCCTACTAACGGCTTCTGCCCCTCCCTGGTGTTGCCCTCAACTAAATAAAGCTGAGCTTCAACCTTCTGCTCCAAATTACCATTTTGAAAAATGCAATAGGCTTTTCCGGCCTACTAAAGGTGTCTGTCTGTGTGCCCCTCCCTGGTGTTGTCCTCAACTAAATAAAGCTGAGCTTCAACCTTCCGGCTCTCATTATGTGGTTTTAAAAAAAAAAATGGTGGTTAGGGCCTACTAACGGCTTCTGCCCCTCCCTGGTGTTGTCCTCAACTAAATAAAGCTGAGCTTCAACCTTCTGCTCCAAATTACCATTTTGAAAAATGCAATAGGCTTTTCAGGCCTACTAAAGGTGTCTGTCTGTGTGCCCCTGCCTGGTGTTGTCCTCAACTAAATAAAGCTGAGCTTCAACCTTCCGGCTCTCATTATGTGGTTTTAAAAAAAAAAATGGTGGTTAGGGCCTACTAACGGCTTCTGCCCCTCCCTGGTGTTGCCCTCAACTAAATAAAGCTGAGCTTCAACCTTCTGCTCCAAATTACCATTTTGAAAAATGCAATAGGCTTTTCCGGCCTACTAAAGGTGTCTGTCTGTGTGCCCCTCCCTGGTGTTGTCCTCAACTAAATAAAGCTGAGCTTCAACCTTCCGGCTCTCATTATGTGGTTTTAAAAAAAAAAATGGTGGTTAGGGCCTACTAACGGCTTCTGCCCCTCCCTGGTGTTGCCCTCAACTAAATAAAGCTGAGCTTCAACCTTCTGCTCCAAATTACCATTTTGAAAAATGCAATAGGCTTTTCCGGCCTACTAAAGGTGTCTGTCTGTGTGCCCCTCCCTGGTGTTGTCCTCAACTAAATAAAGCTGAGCTTCAACCTTCCGGCTCTCATTATGTGGTTTTAAAAAAAAAAATGGTGGTTAGGGCCTACTAACGGCTTCTGCCCCTCCCTGGTGTTGTCCTCAACTAAATAAAGCTGAGCTTCAACCTTCCGGCTCTCATTATGTGGTTTTAAAAAAAAAAATGGTGGTTAGGGCCTACTAACGGCTTCTGCCCCTCCCTGGTGTTGCCCTCAACTAAATAAAGCTGAGCTTCAACCTTCTGCTCCAAATTACCATTTTGAAAAATGCAATAGGCTTTTCAGGCCTACAAAAGGTGTCTGTCTGTGTGCCCCTCCCTGGTGTTGTCCTCAACTAAATAAAGCTGAGCTTCAACCTTCCGGCTCTCATTATGTGGTTTTAAAAAAAAAATGGTGGTTAGGGCCTACTAACGGCTTCTGCCCCTCCCTGGTGTTGCCCTCAACTAAATAAAGCTGAGCTTCAACCTTCTGCTCCAAATTACCATTTTGAAAAATGCAATAGGCTTTTCCGGCCTACTAAAGGTGTCTGTCTGTGTGCCCCTCCCTGGTGTTGTCCTCAACTAAATAAAGCTGAGCTTCAACCTTCCGGCTCTCATTATGTGGTTTTAAAAAAAAAAATGGTGGTTAGGGCCTACTAACGGCTTCTGCCCCTCCCTGGTGTTGCCCTCAACTAAATAAAGCTGAGCTTCAACCTTCTGCTCCAAATTACCATTTTGAAAAATGCAATAGGCTTTTCCGGCCTACTAAAGGTGTCTGTCTGTGTGCCCCTCCCTGGTGTTGTCCTCAACTAAATAAAGCTGAGCTTCAACCTTCCGGCTCTCATTATGTGGTTTTAAAAAAAAAAATGGTGGTTAGGGCCTACTAACGGCTTCTGCCCCTCCCTGGTGTTGTCCTCAACTAAATAAAGCTGAGCTTCAACCTTCCGGCTCTCATTATGTGGTTTTAAAAAAAAAAATGGTGGTTAGGGCCTACTAACGGCTTCTGCCCCTCCCTGGTGTTGCCCTCAACTAAATAAAGCTGAGCTTCAACCTTCTGCTCCAAATTACCATTTTGAAAAATGCAATAGGCTTTTCAGGCCTACAAAAGGTGTCTGTCTGTGTGCCCCTCCCTGGTGTTGTCCTCAACTAAATAAAGCTGAGCTTCAACCTTCCGGCTCTCATTATGTGGTTTTAAAAAAAAAAATGGTGGTTAGGGCCTACTAACGGCTTCTGCCCCTCCCTGGTGTTGCCCTCAACTAAATAAAGCTGAGCTTCAACCTTCTGCTCCAAATTACCATTTTGAAAAATGCAATAGGCTTTTCCGGCCTACTAAAGGTGTCTGTCTGTGTGCCCCTCCCTGGTGTTGTCCTCAACTAAATAAAGCTGAGCTTCAACCTTCCGGCTCTCATTATGTGGTTTTAAAAAAAAAAATGGTGGTTAGGGCCTACTAACGGCTTCTGCCCCTCCCTGGTGTTGTCCTCAACTAAATAAAGCTGAGCTTCAACCTTCCGGCTCTCATTATGTGGTTTTAAAAAAAAAAATGGTGGTTAGGGCCTACTAACGGCTTCTGCCCCTCCCTGGTGTTGCCCTCAACTAAATAAAGCTGAGCTTCAACCTTCTGCTCCAAATTACCATTTTGAAAAATGCAATAGGCTTTTCAGGCCTACAAAAGGTGTCTGTCTGTGTGCCCCTCCCTGGTGTTGTCCTCAACTAAATAAAGCTGAGCTTCAACCTTCCGGCTCTCATTATGTGGTTTTAAAAAAAAAAATGGTGGTTAGGGCCTACTAACGGCTTCTGCCCCTCCCTGGTGTTGTCCTCAACTAAATAAAGCTGAGCTTCAACCTTCCGGCTCTCATTAAGTGGTTTTAAAAAAAAAATGGTGGTTAGGGCCTACTAACGGCTTCTGCCCCTCCCTGGTGTTGCCCTCAACTAAATAAAGCTGAGCTTCAACCTTCTGCTCCAAATTACCATTTTGAAAAATGCAATAGGCTTTTCCGGCCTACTAAAGGTGTCTGTCTGTGTGCCCCTGCCTGGTGTTGCCCTCAACTAAATAAAGCTGAGCTTCAACCTTCTGCTCCAAATTACCATTTTAAAAAATGCAATAGGCTTTTCCGGCCTACTAAAGGTGTCTGCCCCTCCCTGGTGTTGTCCTCAACTGAACAAAGCTGAGCTTCCACATTCTGGCTTTCGCCCTATACTATCAGATATTAAACTGCATTTGGCCTACTAGTGTGGTTAGGCCCTTGAAACAGTGTCTGCTGCTCTTGGGTTTGCTACTCCACTGAACAAAGCAATGCCGCCTGTTTAGTCCTGTTACCAATTTTGAACTGCATGTAGCCTACTTTATTCTTTGGCCCTATATCTGTTTCCTCCTCATCCTGCCCATTGCCCAGCCACTGCTAAATGAGTCTGCTGGTACATTGACCTAGACCACTACATTCCCCTTGTACTCTACACAGCCAGAATCTGTCCCTGCTGAAAGTAAGGTTCCCCTTCCCGCATGTTATACCACCTTACACAGGGACAAAGAGGAAGGTGCAGATGAAAGTGCAGGTTCCTTCATCAGGTGGGGGGGCATACTCGTTGGCGACGTCACTGGCACAGGGCCCCTCAGAGTACGCAAAAGTGTCGCTGCTGGTGGGAGGCGCCCCCGCCATGCAAACACACCGCCGTACTTTGAGGGGCCCTGTGCCAGTGGCAATGCGAACGAGTGGGCCCCCCCCCTGCTTGCTCAGGATCACAGCACTTGCAACTTTTAAATACTTACCTTTCCCTGCAACACCGCCGTGACGTAGTCCGCATTTCCTGGGCCCACGAAAAACTTGAGCCAGCCCTACTCCCCCCACAACTTTCCCCCAATTCCCTATGCCCAACTACTATTATACAGTTAATTAAGATTGGCAAGCTTCAGAAACAAGAATGGATGTTTTTGGCATTAAAATGGGCACTGTAGGTGTTTTCCTGGCCTCCACTCACTGCCGACTATGCTTCCCCATTGACTTGCATTGGGTTTCGTGTTTCGGTCGATCCCCGACTTTTAGCGATAATCGGCCGACTGCACTCGACTCGACTCTGGACAAAATCGGGTTTCCCAAAACCCTACTCGATCTTAAAAAAATGAAAGTCGCTCAACCCTAGTCAGTGGTAATATGGAAAGCTGGACAGGAGGCCGTGATTCTCTTACCTTCCTACATCCTTGCGACTTTTGATTAGACAGGGCCTATGAAATGTCATCTGTTCATTCTGCTCATCTCTAGTTGGGACCTGTGGATTTATTTTTTATTAATTTATTCTCAGTTGGAATTATGTAGCTCCACTATATGACATCTGGTGTTTTGGTGTCTATAAGGCCGTGTTCACACATTGCAGAAATACTGTGTTTTTGTTTTCTGCAGGTGTCAGCACCAAACTAAACAATAACAATCTTCTCTGGTTATTGCATTTGTTCTGAATTTTTTAGGCCTTTTCCCTCCTATTTGATGCGTTTTTAGTGCAGATTTTTATAGTACAGAAAAGTTTTGATTCTGCACATAAAGAGAACCTGTCAGCAGGATTGTGCACAGTAACCAACAGACAGTGTCAGGTCGGCGCAGTTATACTGATTACAATGATACCTGGGTGATGAAATCCATCTTATGGTTGTTGTTTAATCTTATTTTCAGTTAATGAGATTCTCGTGCTCCAGGGCGACCTGTGGGGGGTCTTCATGTGGTGCTCTGCTTACATATTCATCTGTATGGCTTATGACAGGTCATTGATCCCTCAGTGACCTGCCCCCTATTTTACATACTGAATATAATATGTATTGGAAAAAAAAAATCATGTTCAGCAGGCAGGTGCCGGGGGTGACGCCTGTTCTGCAGCATGATTGTATCTATAATGTGCATTCAATTATTTTATTTAGGGATAAACATTTATTCTGAAACAAAAAACTTCCTCAAAATGGCGCAGTAGCATCTATTGGCAATCCGATAGATGCTATTGCACAGGCGCCGCCATCTTGGTAGAGACTATTTTCTTCCTCTAGCAAAATGGCGCCGGTGACGCCTGCACAGTAACATCTATCGAATTTCTGATAGAGAAAAATATCAATCATGCCATTTTTTATTACATTTTCCATGGGTAGTTATGATTACAGGGAAACAAAATATGTCATGTTATTTTTTGATTTTGTGATGTTTATTATTTTTTTTCAATGCAGTAAAAATGACATTTATGTAATTGTTTCTCATTAATTTTTTTTAATTTTATATGGAGAAATCTCCCTCTAGAACACACAAACATAAAAATGCAATGTATCTCTATGGCCAGTTTCACATTTGCGGTTGTGTCCGCAGCGTTTCTGACGCATACATCCACATGTGTCTTGATTTCATATCTTTAACATTGTAGACGCAGGTGCATGTGTTTGTATGCGTTTGTCCGCGCTTGCTTACACATGCGTCTTTTCGCGATGTGCGTCTGGGCGCAGCAAACGCACCATGTTGCAACTTTTGAGGCGGCAAATTTCCGTCAAATATGCGCAGGCATGCGGATGAGTGCGTTAAAAAATGCATTACTGTCTATGGGAACGCATGCGTATGCATGTCTTTGTGTATGCATGCGTTCGATGCGCTTCCGTACTTTGGACTGTGCATGTCCAGGAACTTATTTAGACACGTCCATTGAGACACGCCCTCCTGGAACTATCGAACGCATGCGCATAAAAAGCACAAACACATGCAAAAAACGCATGCAAACGCAGCATTTTTTTTCCCATCATGCGTAAGCTGATGCAGGTAAAAAACGCAGCATTATCATGCGTTTGCATGTGTTTTCCCATGCGTTTGCGGTTGCGGACGATACGCTGCGGACACAATTGCAAATGTGAAACCAGCCTATGTCTCAGTATAATCTGTCTATGGGGTTAGTGACTGCAACACAGATCAAGTATACAAGTATTCAAAATTCTCTTAGTGACAACACCAGTGCCTGTGGCTCAGTAGCTTTAGCTCCTGCCTGCAATTATAGTTGTTGTCGGCTCAAGTTACGAGAAGACTCACAAAAATGACTTATTCTTCATCTGTAGAATACAAATACATAGTAATACACTCTTATATATAATGTATCACTATGTATACTGTAATAGTATAATCTGCATCTGGATTCATTGACTGCAATATAGCTTTAGCTCCTGCCTGCAATTATAGTTGTTGTCGGCTCAAGTCACGAGGAGACTCACAAAAATGACTTTTATGTACCGTAATTGATTTTCATTATTTTCAGTGGTATTATAGGAACAAAAAAATCTGACTTATTCTTCGCCTGTAGAATACAAATACATAGGAATACACTGCTATATATAAAGTATCTCTATGTATAATCTGCTGCTATACATTGACTGCAATACAGCTCAAGATTACTCAATTCTCCTATCTACAATATTGTGGGCTGTGGCTCATCGCTAGAATTACTACCTGTGAATGTGAGGTTGTCAGTTTGAGTTTTCGGGAGACCAGATTACAGGATGAGAAGGCAATAGATACATTTATTTTATGCACTGAGCAGAGAGATGCTGTCCCACCCTCGAGGAGGAGCTACCAAGCGATGAAGATGTTAGAGAGATGTCAGTATTTGATGTGCCGGGACAGAGCCACTGAATCCGGGATGGTTGGGAGCTATGGTATTGTAATGTTTTGCACTGTACTGTAAGGAAGCTGACTTCTGCCCAGCAACAGACTGTGAGTAGGGTAAGATAGAGTTAAGTGTTGGGATTAGCCGAGAGAGGGAGGGGTTATGTAGCAGTGATCAGAGAGGACTTCCTTTTAGTGAGTGAGACATGGCCCAACTTACAGCTAGAGCAGACCTCTAATCTGATTACTCAGCAGAACCACATGCAGTGGGTGTCCTTATGGCATGAGAAGAACTACCAAAGCAGATAGTATGAGCCAGTAAGAAAAACAGATAGCAGAGAAGAGAAGCAAATAGCAGTCTGGAATCAGCAAAAAGAGAGTGAAAGAAAGAAAGAATATCGGGGCCTGGGGCAGGAAGACTAGCAGGACAATGCGGAGTCTTTGGTCAGAGATGTAACGGAAGGCAAAAGGGAAGAAAGAGAAGTGCTATTGAGGAGTTGTATCGATGAACCCCACACCGTGGGGTCCTCATTAGTCAGCTGGGAACTGAGATATCTGCGAGGGGCCGTAGTGTAACACCTCGACCCATGCAGTCCCCTCAGAGGAAAACGGAAGCTCCCAAGATAGTGGGCTGGGCTGAGCAAAAAGAAGAAAAAAGATAGTGTTTCCAGGAAAGAAAGAAATGTGTGTGATGATGTCACTTGTTGTTAAAGAAACACCTTTGAAGATAAATGCCTTCTATCTGATATATATAGTTAATACCAAGTTATTATTCAGTAGAATGAAGTTTATTTCTAAATTGTGGTCTCCCTCATTGAACTGTCTAACATCTGGTCCTGGCAAAGCAGCAACATTATTTACGCACGGCCTGCATAAGCATAGTGCTCTCACAGCACAAGTCCACACAAACAGCCAGGATACCCAGTTTCATGTAACGTGCCTGGGCATAAGAGAAGAGTACCTTGCCCATGTCTACTGGAACGCCCCCAAGGGCCGTGGAGTACTCGGGCCGGGCCAGAAGTTCTTAAAGGGGAAGTGGTCACGGCAGCGGTGACCCGGTCAGTGGCCCTGGGCGTCCAATTAAAGGTGAAATAAAGTTTATGGGAAAGGGGATTTGTTTGTGACACCACCTGTGGTACTCAGCAATAAAGATATTAGCCGACACCGCTTCAGAGTCCACTGGGGCTGTTGGTGATGCAGCAGAGTTGGTACCGCTCTCCACAGGTAGAGCTTTACCCCAGGGCAACTGAATGTATAAGTGATGAGATGATGGTGGTTGTGGTAGGCCGAGCAGGTGTTGTAGGAATAACGCAAGGACATAGTAAGGTGCAGTTTCCACTTTTACTCACTGTTCTCTAGTCCACAAACGTCAGCCTGATGCTGTGTTCTCCAGGTTAGTGATCCAGCAAACTCCCAGGTAAATTGGGATGCACCTTTTCAGGACTCCTTTCATATGCCTTTCTCTGGCCGTCTCACTACTCTGGCTTCCACTTCTCCTGCCCAGCACCTAACCCACAGTGTCCCAAGCCAGCAGCAATGAACCTGTTCGGGCGACATCTTCTCTGTCCTCTGGATTCTATACGGCTGCATTTTTGGCAAAGTATGGGTGGATGTGGCCTGTGCTTCTTGCAAAAGCCTCAGCCTCTGGTTTCTTACCTGAACTTGAAGTATTCCACTGAGTTGGGAACAGTCCCCTAATTGTGACCTGGTCCCTCCACATCCTGGATACAGGCCCCACGGGTGGCTTCTGCACTTCCCATGCCCCTAGGACCCATTCTGTCCTTCCTCCCTAAGGATACACCCAGGTGCCCCGACTGAACTGGTTTGTGTTGGATGTGAGTGTTAGAGTCCTTGGTAGTGCTTCCTCCTTACCTGAGAGTGGGATACCACACCTCTGGGTGAGGTGCAGTAACTCTGTGGCGACTGGACCCCAGGGGCACCACACTACCACCCCGAGCCATGTTACACATAGACACCAACATTTAACGACAATGAGAGAAACAGAGGGAAAGAAAGGTAATGGTCCATTAGGGTCACCTGTGAAATATAGAGTCAGAGTGACTGTTGAGTATGATAGAGAAAGAAATATAGTTGTCCTAGTGAGCCAGTGACAAGTTCTGCATTATATTACCATTTGGCTGCCACACAACTGGGCCAAATGCCAGTGAGAGACCGTGTACTGTTTTTCAAGGAATTACAGGAACATATTCAGATTAACGGAAGTGTAAATAGCAGAAAAACTGCTCAAGCTGATTGGTGTCCTTTGCTTTTACTACAAGTTTAATTTAAAATGGTGGTGTCCCTTACAAATTCTTTAGACTTGGCTTCATACTGGTCAGGGACTGATATCTAGTGTAATGCAAGTATTGTTTGTGGGAAAAAAAGAGGAAGATCCAGCTCAACGATGCAGTGAAAAATCCATAACTTTATTCCACTACCAAAATAGCGTGTAAGGATAAAACATCAGCACATATAAAAACCAAGATCAACGCGTTTCTGGTGGCTAAGCACCCTTAATCATGATACCTGGTACATGTCAAATCTCGTGCTTATATACTGATATCCGGTCGGCACACCGGTGTTATAATTAGTTAAGTTGATTAATTTAACAAAGTATATACACATGAGCATGAGAACAAGACAAAAAAAGGTCTAAAATCAAGACAAATACTCCAACTAAATAGGGAAATACAAAATACAAAAATAACAGAAGTGACAAAAAAGAAACAAAGTGGAATAGAATCGTATCAAATAAATAAATAAATAAATAAATATATAACTGCATGCAAAATTGAAATAATTTACATAAATAAGACTATAGGGAATTCTGATGTAACAGTCATAGTTAGCCAGCCCCAACAGGACAAAAAATATTGAAAATTAAACTATAAACTATAATATACCCCTGCAGCAATGTATTAACATTGATTTCTGATAGGAGTTAATTTAAAAAAAAATTTAATATTTTTTTATGTATGCCAGAAAGGTGTACCACTCCTTGTGCATGTTCTCTATCCTATGTTGATTTCCCGGTTTCATCTCTCCTGTTTTCATGAATAACTTTATATGCTTTATATGCAAAGTGAGATTCACCATAGTTAATGTCTCTTTAAAATCAGCTGACCAAGTGATGGGATTTTGTGTTGTCTGTGAGAGATTAGCTATGTTTCAGTTCTCAGAAATGCCTTCTCTACTTCTACACCCACATCAAAGGGTAAAGTACAAATTGGATACCAGCCAAGAAGGTTACCCAAGTTTGTGGCCATATCTTGTAAGATACACTATTCTTCTTTTCAAAAGAAATGCGTTAATGTCTAAAAATGCAACACCCATGACAGTTTTGTGTTATGACATATGGATATATTATATCACCAGAACAAGGCCTCAGTCCTCGATATCAGCAATAGTCATACGATAATCCCCAAGTTTTTCTCTTTTAAATTATCAGTCCCTCCGGTTGTCTCAAGTTCCACTGTCCTATTGGCTCTCTATAGGTCCCTCTCTTTATATACGTACTACATTGCTCCACGAACTCCTACTTACGGTAACTGTTTATTTACCTCACATTTGATGCTATTTGGATAATAATAATCTCTGTACTTGTAACACGGTGCTGGGCGGTAGCCACAGGCAAAGTACTCATCCTCTCCTGTCACGCCATGGTGTGCTACATAAGAGTGGGTCCTGGCTGGGTGTTGGTGTTAAGGTTGTGTGAGCCTTGCGTCCGTGCTGGTTGCCTTTAGCTGATGGTGTTGGCTGGCGAAGACAACGAATTTCACAGTTTAATAAAGGAGACTGCTGTACAAACATGAGGACTTTACTGAATTTGATAAGGGTTATGTACAACAAATAGGGGTATGCAGTCTTAAGCACGTTTCCTTCTCAGTAAGAAGTCTCTTCATTCCCACTGTATCCTTTCTCTGTAGGTTACTCCAAGGCTCTGCAACTTATCTATTTCTTCTCTATGTCACCACAATCCAGCTTCTAGACCACTGTCCTGATCAGCAAATTTCTCTCTACTCGCTAAATGGTTCTGCGTCCTATCACTATGGACGCCCTGGATTTACTTCTTGGCATCCCCACTAGTCCCATTCTCTCAGTTCTCTTAAGGTCCGTTACCTTCGGCACTAGCAAGCTTTTAGGTTTCTCGTGACTCGGCGTATTATCTGATAACACCTTCTGGAAGGTCTCTCAGTCTCGTCAGAAACTCTCTCTTTTTAGGATCTCGTTATTTCTCGATCTGCTCTCATCTAGCTGTGGATCACCCCTGGGCAGCCCTGCACGCTTGTTACTCTTTAAACTCTGTCTAACTCTATCCAGGAAGTACATACCTGTCGCTATCACTAAGCCCTTACCCTGTGGGCTAGTCCTAACATTTAACTACTTCTGACCCTGCTGTATGTTGCTGGTCAGAACTTCCTTACACTACATATTCTGCACTACATTACTTATCTTAAACGATATATTCTCTATAGCAATACTACACACTATGCATATTATACTAAGAATAATTATCAGACTCTGTACACTACAAAAGCAAACACCACAATGAAATACAATTCATATAACACAATATATACAAAGACACATGATAAAATACACGTGACATTCTATCAATAGTACTACATGACAATTTCTTTATGTTCGGTGATCAATTCTATCTTCAAGTTTCAAGTCTGTGGCACTGCTATGAGCTCAAATGTGGCACCAGCCAACACCAACAGTTACATGAATGCCTTTGAATGCACATACGTATATAACAACAACCTTTCTTAAAACATACTCCAAATGTTGGCTCAGGTACATAGATGATATCTTTTGTCTATGGAATGGCACACCTGACACACTGCTAACCTTCTTTGAGCAACTTAATACTATAAGACCTGAACTACCATTCGTACTGAATTGGGATGCCACAAAGATTTCATTTCTTGATGATACCCTTGTAATCAAGGACCAAGCGGGTGGTCTGTCTACTGATATTTTCATTAACCCAACGGATTCCAACAACCTCCTGCATTACTCTAGCTGTCACCCCAAGTCGACAAGGGATAGCCTACCACGCTCCCAGTTCCAATGCATTGCTAGAATAATTTCGTAATTTTTTTTTATTCCAACCCTGTTACAGTAGATGAGATGTCACGAAAATTTAAAGATAGAAATTATCCTGACCAAATCCTCATGAGGGAAAGACAGAGGGCTCTTGAATCTTCACCCTCCACCACCCTGAGGCAGTGTGCCCACGTTGCGTTTTTATGTGTTTCTGCCGTGTTTTTTGCCGCAGAGGAAACGCTTAAAAACGCTTAAAAAACGCATTCCCATGCAATCCTATGGGATTCCGCAGTTGCTGTGCCCATGCTGTAGATTTTCCCGCTACGGAATCTCATAGCGGTAAAATCCACAGTATGTTCATTATTTCTGCGGAATCACGGCTATTCCGCAGCCGTAGGGTTGCATTTAAAGCCTCACTTTGCGCATGTGGCTATGCCCACCATGTGTAAAGTGAGCACTTCATGTGCGGATGGTACCCAGGGTCTGGAAGAGAGGAGACTCTCCTTCAGGCCCTGGGTACAATATTCATGTAAAAAATGAATTAAAATAAAAAATAGGGATATACTTACCTTCTGATGGCCCCCGGAGTCTTCCCGCCTCTCAGTGGTGCATGCGGCGGCTTCCGTTCCCAGGGATGCATTGCGCCGCTGAGGAGATCAGGGGCCGTCGGAAGATGAGAATAACCATATTTTTTATTTTTTTTATTATTTTTAACATTCTATCTTTTACTCTTGATGCTGCATAGGCATAGTAAAATAGGCAATAGTTAAAAGTTGGTCACACTTGTCAAGCACTATGCTTGACAAGTGTCACCAACCTGTCAATCACTTTTCCAAGCGATGCTTCAAATCGCTTGGAAAACGCAAGCATTCTGCAAGCTAAAAAGGCTTGCTAAACACTTGTGTTTTGTGGGAAAATGCATGTGAATTCCGCATGCGTTTTACCCACAGCAGGGAGTTGCGGAAATGCTGCGGACATTTCCGCAACATTTCTGCAATGTGGGCACATAGCCTGATTCGTAAACCAGAACGTGTCACTTTTGTACATACCCATCACCTGATAATGCCCCAAATTTATAACACTATCAACAAATACTGGTCCCTCCTTACAAGATCATACCCACAAATTGAGTCATTCAAAACACCGGCCCTAATGTGCAAAATTAGACCTCGAAATATCAGGGACCAACTAGTGAAGGCGGACATAGGGAGTCTTTCCAAACAACCTAAACAAAGCTTCCTTGGCACCGAGAGAGTTGGCACATTCCCATGCCTGGGGTGTGCCTGCTGCTCTAATGTCATTTAAAGCAAGTGATATAACTCACCCCACACAGGTAAATGGCACAGAATCAAAGGTTTTTATACCTGTGAGACCAACTTTGCAGTGTATATGATTAAACTAGATGTTTCCAGCCAGCTAACGCTCGGCACGCTCATTGCTATCTAATTAACGCTGCTGGCGATTAAACTAAAGTAAATAATGACAACATTCAATAGCGCTTACGCAGGTGGTAAATTAATTTAAAATGAAGTTAATAACAATAGTGTGGTGATGTGTTGGGGGCGGGATTGTGTGTGGTGATGTGGTGGGGGGGCGGGATTATGTGTGGTGATGTGGTGGGGGGGCGGGATAATGTGTGGTAATGAGGTGGGGGGGCGGGATTATGTGTGGTGATGTGGTGGGGGTGCGGGATTATGTGTGCTAATGTGGTGGGGGGCAGGATTATGTGTAGTAATGTGGTGGAGGCGGGATTATGTGTGATGGGGGGTGGGATTATGTGTGGTGATGTGGTGGGGGGCAGGATTATGTGTGGTAATGAGGTGGGGGGGCGGGATTATGTGTGGTGATGTGGTGGGGGGGCGGGATTATGTGTGCTAATGTGGTGGGGGGCAGGATTATGTGTAGTAATGTGGTGGGGGCGGGATTATGTGTGGTGGGGGGTGGGATTATGTGTGGTGATGTGGTGGGGGGCAGGATTATGTGTGGTGATGTGGTGGGGGGCGGGATTATGTGTGCTAATGTGGTGGGGGGCAGGATTATGTGTAGTAATGTGGTGGGGGCGGGATTATGTGTGGTGGGGGGTGGGATTATGTGTGGTGATGTGGTGGGGGGCAGGATTATGTGTGGTGATGTGGTGGGGGTGCGGGATTATGTGTGCTAATGTGGTGGGGGGCAGGATTATGTGTAGTAATGTGGTGGGGGCGGGATTATGTGTGGTGGGGGGTGGGATTATGTGTGGTGATGTGGTGGGGGGCAGGATTATGTGTGGTAATGAGGTGGGGGGGCGGGATTATGTGTGGTGGGGGGGCGGGATTATGTGTGCTAATGTGGTGGGGGGCAGGATTATGTGTAGTAATGTGGTGGGGGCGGGATTATGTGTGGTGGGGGGTGGGATTATGTGTGGTGATGTGGTGGGGGGCAGGATTATGTGTGGTGATGTGGTGGGGGGCGGGATTATGTGTGGTGATGGGGTGGGGGGCGGGATTATGTGTGGTGATGGGGTGGGATTATGTGTGGTGATGGGGTGGGGGAGTGGGATTATGTGGTGATGGGGTGGGGGGTTGGGATTATGTGTGGTGATGGGGTGGGGGGTGGGATTATGTGTGGTGATGGGGTGGGGGGTGGGATTATGTGTGGTGATGGGGTGGGGGGGTGGGATTATGTGTGGTGATGGGGTGGGGGGGTGGGATTATGTGTGGTGATGGTGTGGGGGGGTGGGATTATGTGTGGTGATGGGGCGGGGGGGGGCGGGGTTATGTGTGGTGATGGGGCGGGGGGGCGGGATTATGTGTGGCGATGGGGCGGGGGGCGGGATTATGTGTGGAGATGGGGCGGGGGGGCGGGATTATGTGTGGTGATGGGGCGGGGGGGCGGGATTATGTGTGGTGATGGGGCGGGGGGGCCGGATTATGTGTGGTGATGAGGTGGGGGGGCAGGATTATGTGTGGTGATTATTATGTGTGGTGATGGGGTGGGGGGCGGGATTATGTGTGGTAATGTGTTGGGGGGGCGGGATTATGTGTGGTGATGTGTTGGGGGCGCGGGATTATGTGTGGTGATGTGGGGGGCGGGATTATGTGTGGTAATGTGGTGGGGGGGTGGGATTATGTGGTGATGTGGTGGGGGCGGGATTATGTGTGGTAATGTGGTGGGAGCGGGATTATCTGTAGTAATGTGGTGGGGCGCGGGATTGTGTGGTATTGTGGTGGGGGGGGCGGGATTATGTGTGGTAATGTGGTGGGGGCGGGATTATGTGTGGTAATGTGGTGGGGGGCTGGATTATCTGTGGTAATGTGATGGGGGCAGGATTATGTGTGGTAATGTGGTGGGGTGCGGGATTATCTGTAGTAATGTGGTGGGGGGCGGGATTATGTGTGGTGATGTGTTGGGGGCGCGGGATTATGTGTGGTGATGTGGTAGGCTGGCGGGATTATGTGTGGTGATGTGGGGGGCGGGATTATGTGTGGTAATGTGGTGAAGGGGCGGGATTATGTGTGGTAATGTGGTTGGGGGTGGGATTATGTGTGGTGATGTGGTGGGGGGCGGGATTACGTGTGGTAATGTGGTGGGGGGCGGGATTATGTGTGGTAATGTGGTGGGGGGCGGGATTAAGTGTGGTAATGTGGTGGGGGGCGGGATTACATATGGTAATGTGGTGGGGGGCAGGATTATGTGTGGTAATGTGGTGGGGGGCAGGATTATGTGGTAAAGTGGTGGGGGGCGGGATTATGTGTGGTGATGGGGTGGCGGGCAGGATTATGTGTGGTAATGTGGTGCGGGGGCAGGATTATGTGTGGTAATGTGGTGGGGGGCGGGATTATGTGTGGTAATGTGGTGGGGGGCTGGATTATCTGTGGTAATGTGGTGGGGGCAGGATTTTGTGTGGTAATGTGGGGTGCGGGATTATCTGTAGTAATGTGGTGGGGGCGGAATTATGTGTGGTGATGTGTTGAAGGGGCGGAATTATGTGTGGTGATGTGGTGGGGGCGGGATTATGTGTGGTGATGTGGTGGGGGGGGCGGGATTATGTGTGGTGATGTGGTGGGGGGCGGGATTTGTGGGGGGGCGGGATTCAGTGTGGTGATGTGGTGCTGATTTTGTGTGGTAATGTGGTGGGGGTGGGATTATATGTGGTGATGTGGTGGGGGCGGAGCTACTGTGCAGGGGTCGGGATTAGCGAGTAATCACGATGCCTCTTATATATATAGATGTCACTGTGGCTTACTTTACAGAGGAGAGACTACACAGCATGTATGTGACCGCATAGCAAGTCAGAAATATACCATCAGAAGTAAGAAAAAACATGGCTTCCATTACCACACCACTTGGTAAGAGCCAACCATTCGGTCTCACAGCCGAGATTCCAGATTATTGAGCAGGTTGACAGACCTAGATGGGGAGGCAACCATATCAAATTGCTTAAAGAGAGAGACTCCTTCTGGATTCATACCCTTCAAACATTAGCACCAAAAGGTCTGAACAGGGAGTTGCATCTGAAATTCATTTGATGGAAGACCACATTAATACCCTCCTCAGTTACTGTAGTATTTTTGCTTGGTAATATTTTTTACTTGGTGATACGTTTGTTCTGATGTTTTCAATTTGTTAGATCATTTATTTTGTACCCATTGAGTTCCAATTTTATGGTGAGTATGCATATGTATGAGCATGCTGGCCTTTACACTCCCTCACTAACCTGTACCTTACCTTTCCAGACCCACTGAGATCCCTATCTGATTTTCTTTCATCACATAAGGGTAAGTAACCCATACCACCATTTTTGTGCATCACAATTTTATTTTTATTATCGTTTTTTACTTTTTATTTTTTATTTTTATTATTTTTTTAATTTTTATATTTTATTTTGATTATTATCTTTCCTCTCCTTTCGTTCTTCTTTTTTCTATTTTATTTTTTATTTTATTTCACTGACTTGTCCCATATTCTCTTGCAATATATATGTAGGTCATTCTATAATTTTTTTTTTATATAAATCATTTTTTTATCATCCTCATCTGTTTAGCTTCTATTTCACTTACTCATTTTTTCTTGCTTCTTCTTTTTGTTTTCCTTTCAAGTCTGTAATTTCCTATTTTTTCATTCTCTTTCTTTTTTTATCTTTTATTTTGTATATATTTTTTATCATTCATTTTTTCATTACTTTATTGTTTCAATTTTTTTGTTTATTTTGTTTCCATAAATCATTTCATCTTCAAATTCCTTTTCTTATTTTCCTGTTCCACTCTCTGTACCCCATTCCTGTTCTATCCATTCTCCAAGGGTATTGGCTGTTCTGTTGCCATTCTTATTCTCATCGCTATTCCCAGCGATACTTAGCCATACTTCCACGGCATTTAACCTCCACATACACCACGTACGTCTACATCTGCTTGCATACAGACTGTGCATGCTCTGAGGACCTTGCGTCCCAAACATCTCTGTCATTCTCCTTACTGCGCACGTGCCCGGCTTCCGGCGCTTTAGATAACACTACACATGCACCCGTGCTCCAAACCTTGCTCGGACTTCCCGGGCCAACATGGACGCCCCTCCTCTATCTCAAGACTCACTCTCGGCACCCTGCTACCGGAAGATGAGGTCATACATGATATATAAACACCACTGCCACATATGTCCAGGGTACCACCACAAACAATGCTACGTGCGCTGCATATTAACTCCCCACACGGAAGAGGTTAGTGTGACACCCCAGGAGTCCAGTTGTCACAGTGGTATTGCCTTCCTCACAGGGAGGGTGATGCCATGCCTGGAAGCGAGAAGGATTCCCTTACTTACATGCAGCACTCTTCTGACTCCCGGCCAGAAGGGGGAGCTCTAGACCTGGTTTCAGGGTAGCTTCCCTATATATATTTTGGCTGGAGGAGGAGTTAGGGGGATTGTAGGAGACAGTGAGGGGAAAAGGAGCAAAAGGAGGAGAGCGAAACTGGAGTGGAGCTGCGACTGGGAAACCGGAGCCCAAGAAACCTGACGCAGGGAGTCCAAGGTTGTATGGGAACTGTATGCCCCACAGCAGAAACCGGCGGGCAGGAGATTCCAAGTCTCCTGGCCACAATTACACCCGAAGGCACAGCAGCAGATTAGAGCCCAGAGTCACCACGAGAGAGGGACACTTGTTAAAAAGGCTTGAGCTGCCTGCCATGGGGGTAGTGTCTTCCAAAAAGGACAGATTGAGAGAGGACCTTGTGTGAAGCCTCAAAAGGGCAGTAATGCACAAAAGGTAATAAAAATGTTCAGAGTCCTGACACTCAGGCAGCAAGGGACAGAAAATACAGAGCAGAAAGGAAGGCTTCCAACCTCACCTGTTAAGGGGATTCCGAATCACTTCCAGGCTGCCCGGATTCCAAAGATCACCTGTAACCTGTACCTGAACTTCACTAGTAAAAAGGTAAAGAGACTGCAACCCTGTGTCCTCCAATTCTTTCCTGCACTTCACCATCTATCATCCTTACCAACTGCATTGGGAGCCTTGGGGACTAAGCTCTACCTGCGGGGAGATATACCACCTCTGCTGCAATACCATCATCCCCAGTGGACCCCTTTTAGCAGTGTCAGCCATCCCTGGCCGAGTACCACAGGTGGCGTCACGAACATTAGACTTTATTTCCACTTCCATTCAACCCCTTTTATTGGACGCCCAGGGCCACGGACCGGTTCATTGCTGCCGTGACACATCCCTTTAAGAACCGGCCCTGTACCGAGCACCCCACGGTCCTAGCGGGCGCTCCATTAGTATGGGCCTTTTTCTACAATTTCTAGCACCTCTGTCTGCAATTCCCAGCAATTTTAATTACACTACCTTGACTACCTAATTCTATATCCTTTCCATACAGCCCCAACGAGGGACTGTTTTCTATTTCCTGAATTTCCCCTCAGCATATCCTTATTCTTCTACCACAGGTCAGTACACCAATACCCCTATTGTCCTTCCTCGCTCCAGCATGTTCTTATAGCTCACCTTTTCCAGTAGTCACCCTCTAGACGCCAGTGTTCATGATATTAAGTAATTACTTGAATGCCTTGTTTTCCGGACCTTTTTCTTGATTCCTTACTTTTAGGACATCCCCAGTATACCGATAAAGTACCATGCTTACATGATATCTTTTGCTGTAATGATCAAAGTTACGACTTTTCTCACATTATGTTCAGGATTTAATTTTAATATAAGACTATTATGGTTCATGTCTGATTGCACTATGTATAGATGTACAGCACATAAATTTGATATATGTTTGTCTTGCAGTGAGGTTTGACAAAGACCCGGGTAGGGTCGAAACATTATCTTTCCTACACTTTCTTTGATGTTTTGTGGTGATTTTTGCACATGTACTAAACAGAGACACTTTTTGCAAATATAAACACTCCTTGAGTGCGGCTGTTTTTCTTCTCTGATAAAATACACATGACGCGATTAGTGCCTTCAGGGGTAGGAATGCGACAGCATTAGAATACTCATGATTTTAGTGCTAATATTTAGAGTACCTCTCATCTGTTTATGGTTACCCTTTCCTTTATGAAAACAATGGGCAGCCAAAGGCACATCATTTTACCAAATATCACTTATTAGCAAAAATGCCCAAAACAGTCCCTCTTGTGGGTGTAAAGGATCCGATTTTCTAGCAAAAGTTGGCTCCAAATTTCCAGTTGTCTGATCCCATCATTCTACAACCTCCACGTACCCCCTTCTCTGTCTAAGCACAATATCTCACGTATTATTGTGAGATTTCATGCCTTGAGCCAAAATAGCACTGTTGCCTTATGTACAAAGCAGTTACCGATCGGTAGCATGTATAACGATGTACTGTAATGCATGAGTAATTACTTTGTCAATAATGCAACAGGGCTGTTTTTTGTTAACCCCTTAAGTACGTGCCCATTTTGGGCCTCTAGGACAGGGGGGAGTGGAGACGCCTAGGCATATCTAATGTCACCCTGTCTGCCCTATCATCCCTATATAGGTTCCGCACCTATAGCCGAGCACGATACATAATCCCTGCCTGACTCTGGCAATAAGCCCTGCACTCGGAAGGACTGGATGAGCGCTAGTCAATCCCCACTACCACTAAAGACAGATGTGATAAACAAACAAGGGAAAAACTTAGCTGAGTAGACTCAGAGAGAAACACGGACATCCTCCAAACACCAGAGAGGTAGAAGCCGACTGCAATAGCGCCAAGCCGCTACAGGGAACTGGAAATAGAAATATCAACCGCAACTCCAAGGCCCAATTGTGGTCGAGGCCTCTGAAACCACGGTCATTACGCCCCTGCCTTTGCCCCCAGGCTGCTCCTCTTCCACCAGTGTCTGTAATACATATCCTCCCTGCTACTGCATCTTAAGCAGAGTAAATAACTGTCCTTGTACTGATTCTCCTGTCACACATTCCCCACAATCAATATCACACCAGGACTATGAGAAACTGCAGACATAACATGTGGCATACAATACCATGACTATATAAGATGTCAGATAGTGCCTGCAGTGTGAATACAGGGGAAGTGAGTGAGGCTGATGCATAAAGGTAGATAATGGAGGAGCACAATGTCTGAATAAAACTTTCCTCTATATGTAAGTTTGATGATATTACACTAGCACATAATGTGTAAAGTGAAATTGCCACATCTGTGAGGTAATAAACCTTGTACTATCCTCCCTGAGCTTGTAGACTTGTTTCTGCCATCCCTTCGGGTGGGATAATGAGGAAGAGACAGTGAGACAGTAAGTTATAATTTTTCATTAACTCCTCCCTCCCAACTGTAATACAAAGCCAGGTACACATAGAGCCTGCTGTTTCTAAAAGGTGTAACACCCCGCCTAATACAATCAATATCTATATATATAATTGTCTAAGGGGTACTTCCGTCTTTCTGTCTGTCTGTCGGCAACTTCCGTCACGGAAATCCCACATCGCTAATTGGTCGCGCCAGCTGCCTGTCATGGCTGCCGCGAACAATCAGCGACGGCCACAGTCCGATTAGTCCCTCCCTACTCCCCTGTAGTCAGTGCCCGGCGCCTGCTCCATACTTTCCTCAGTCACTGCTCACACAGGGTTAATGCCAGCGGTAACGGACCGCGTTATGCCACGGGTAACTCACTCCGTTACCGCCGCTATTAACCCTGTGTGACCAAGTTTTTACTATTGATGCGGCATCAATAGTAAAAACATCTAATGTTAAAAATAATAAAAAAAATAAAAAATAATTATATACTCACCTTCCGCCGCCTTTCCCGCTCCTCGCGACGTTCCGGTGCCAAGGATGGTATGCGAGAAGGACCTGCCATGACAACACGGTCATGTGACCGCGACGTCATCACACCCTGGGACCGGAAGCTGCCGCCTGCACCGAACACAGGCGACAGAACTACAATGGGCCCTCGGAAGGTGAGTATATGTTTATTTTTTATTTTGTAACCTGTGACATACATGGCTGGGCAATATACTACATAGCTGGGCAATATACTACGTGGCTTTGTGCTGTATACTATGTGGCTGGGCAATATACTACGTGCCTCTGTGCTGTATACTACATGGCTGGGCAATATACTACGTGGGTCTGTTCTGTATACTACGTCGCTGGGCAATATACTACGTGACTGGCCAATATACTACGTGGCTGGGCAATATACTACGTGGCTCTGTGCTGTATACTACGTAACTGGCCAATATACTACGTAACTGGGCAATATACTACGTGGCTGGGCAATATACTACGTAACTGGGCAATATACTACGTGGCTGGGCAATATACTACGTGGCTGGGCAATATACTACGTGGGCTGTGCAATATACTACGTCACTGGGCAATATACTACGTAACTGGGCAATATACTACGTGGCTGGGCAATATACTACGTGGCTGGGCAATATACTACGTGGGCTGTGCAATATACTACGTGGACATGCATATTCTAGAATACCCGATGCGTTAGAATCAGGCCACCATCTAGTAAATATATAAATAGATAATAAAGACTCCAGGATTTGAGGGACACCTCTTCCTACAGTCATGCGCCCCCTTCACCTAATACCCCGGGGAGTTCAGAACCGCTTGTCTTCAGCCCATCGCTTGGTCTTGGATGAGAACAATACTCAACTTAATACTTCTCATCCTTTATTTTAACAGTAGGAGATTAATACCCACACCCTCCAAAAAAATCAATTGCCAATAAAGTCTATTAAGTAAAAGATACATGTTCCAAAAGAGTGAAACAACAAGGATATGTGCACATGTTAAGTATCTGCTGTATTTTTGTTGCAGTTTTGTCACAAAAAGGATTTCTTCCGAGCTAGCAAAGTGAATGAGACTTAGTTGCTTATTATTTCCTTACAGATCTGAAGCAGTTTCAAACCTGTAACATGTCAATTATTTCAGCATTTTTCACCTATTCTAATGAAAGATGGAAAAAACGCATGCAAAAAAATGTAGAAAAAATGTGGCAAAAATGTGCAAATATTATGCTGTGTTTTTACTGCCAACACTTCAGTGTTTGCAGCAGAAATGTCTGCATCAAATACTTAAAGTGTGCTAATACCCTAATTTGGCATATACAGCTCTGGCAAAAATTAATAGACCACTGCAAAATGTTCAGTTTGTCTGATTTTTTTTCTTTATATGTATATTTTTGAGTAAAATGTGAATTGTTCATTTATTTTATAAACTTCTGACAACATGTCTTTGAATTTCCAAGCAATACATTTTGTATTTTTTTTTCTTAAAAAGAAAAATGGTCAAAATTAAAAAAACAGTGCTTTCAGATCTCAAATAATGCAAAGAAAACAAATTCATAATCATTTAGAAACAACAATACTAATGGTTTAACTCATGACGAGATCAGAAATCAATATTTTGTGGAATAACCATGATTTTTAATCACAGCTTTCATGCGTCTTGCGTGCTTGCCACCAGTCTTTCACAGTGCTTATGGCGCAAAAATTTAAGCAGTTCTTCTTTGTTTGATGGCTTGTGACTATCCATCATCCTCTTGATTACATTCCAGAGTGTTCAGGTCTGGAGATTGGACTGCCCATGACAGGGTTTTGACGTGGTGGTCTCTTAATTTTAGCAAGAGCTGTATATATAAATGAAATAAACTAATAAAAATGGAAAAGATAATTTTTAAACTTCATACAATTAGGGAATTTCGTATCCCTAATGGTATCCAAATGATACACTAAGTATCCAAAAAGCTTCCCGCTTTATTAAATGTTTCTGCCAGTCGCCACCCTCTCCTAGGACATGTAACTCTCACGTAGGGTAGCCTTTTGTGCTGAATTTGGATAAACCACTTGATATATTAGTTGTCTTGAAATATTTACAGGTGCATTTGGCTCAAACGAGTGCTCTGTCATTCTCTATGAGAAAGCCACTGCCAGACTTCTCTGGCAGTGGTGTATCTTAGGTAGAACAAAAGGACTGACAGTCTGAAATCAGACATGCAAGATCATTCCCTCCCTGAAATCATCTGCTTGGGGAAATTTGGAAGGTACCCATGCACATTAGACTGACAGTCAATCTTGTCAATATCAGTGGGTTCACACAACTAATGTATATTGGTTCCTTTATTTTCTTATAAGCATATTTAGGCCACTGAAAACAAATATCAACAACTGAAATCAGAACATGGCATTAGCATGGTAAAATTGTATATATTTACAGGTTCAGATAGCGCCAAGAAACTAACTTCATGCAGCCACAAACCAGATATCCTGTTTGCAAACCACACACAATACATATACAATTGGTATTAAAATTATATTGAAGAAGAGTCTATACCGTGTTTCACAATAAGCGGCATAAGGCTTTGCAAATTACATTAAAATCTGTTGTCAGCAATACATGCTAAAATTATTTTTACCCTAAAAGATGTAAGTCAGTGATTCCCAATCTTATTACCACAGGGAAATTTTTGAAAAATATTTTCACTTATAAAGAACACTCATGCATTTTATGTGTCAGTTCAAATAGGTACAGTGGCATGTAAATGTTTGGCCACTCCTGGTCATTACTGTTATTGTGAACAGTTAAGCAAGTTGAAAATGAAATGATCTCTTAAAAGCCTAAAGTTAAAGATGACTCATTTAATTTTGTATTTTAGGCAAAAAAACAAACTTTCAACTTTTACATTTTAAAAATTATAAAAAGGAAGATGGGCCAATGCAAAATTGTGGGCACCCTACATGGTTAGTACCTAGTTGCACCCTCTTTTGAAAGTATAACCGCTTGTAAATGCTTTTTGTAGCCAGCCATGAGTTTTTCAATTCTTGTTTGAGGGATTTTCATCTATTCTTTGTGGAAAATTCTTCCAGTTCTGTGAGATTCCTGGGTCATCTTGCATACACTGCTGTTTTGAGGTCTGGCCACAGATCTTCAATGATGTTCAGATCAGTGGACTGTGAGGGCCATTGTAAAATCTTCAGCTTGCTTCTTATGATGTAGTCCATTGTGGATTTTGATGTGTGTTTAGGATCATTATCAATGTCCATTATCATGTAGAAGTCATCCTCTTTTTAATTTCAGCTTTTTTACAGAAGGTGTTATGTTTACATCAATTTGTTGAAATTCCATTGAATCCATTCTTTCCTCTACCCATGAAATGTTAACCATGCCATTATCTTGCAACACAACCCCAAATATGATGGAGCCACCATCACGCTTAATGGTTGACGAGACGTTCTTTTTCTGAAATTCTGTGCCTTTTTTTCTCCACACATACCTTTGATCACTGTGGCCAAAGACCTCTATTTTAACCTTATTGGTAGAGATGGGTGAACCCGAACAGTAAAGTTCGGCATCTGTACTGAACACCTACTGTTCAGGCATGGACACCGAACACCACGTTTGTCGCGCTGTCACACCCTTGTCAGCATGGGCAACTAGGCAGCGCATTCACACAGTGTAAGGCTATGTGCACACGTTGCGGATTAGGCTTAGAAATTTCTGGTGCGGATTCTGCCTCTCCTGGCAGAAAAAGCACCTGCGGTTTTTTGTGCAGTTCCGCAGCGTTTCTTGTGCGTTTTGGCTGCGGTTTTCTTGCGGATTTGCTGCGGTTTTTACCCCTGCGGTTTTCTATAATGGAGTGGGTACAAAAACGCTGCAGATTCACAAAAAACAAGTGACATGCTACTTCTTTTAAACCGCAGCGTTTCCGCAGCGGATTTTCCGCAAAGTGTGCACAGCATTTTTTTTTCTCATTGATTTACATTGTACTGTCAATCAGTTGCGGATCTGCAGTGTTTCTGCACCACAAGAAACGCTGCGGATCCGCAGCAAATCCGCAACGTGTGCACATACCCTAATGGTTATAAGGGATAACTCAGGAGACTCTTTGCATGGAACAAGACAACTACAGGACACAGTTCTATAACTGGTAAAGTCTATATTATCACACGGTGATTCAAACAGGTGCAGAGAGAAACTCAAGTCCACAACACTTGGTGTAAATAGTAAACGCAGCTCAACAGTCTATAGGAAACTTCAGAGGAAAAAGCAATCACACAGAAAGTCAATGAAGCACAATTATTCTTGAGGATACTTGACACGAATAAGTCCTTGGTAGTCCAAACACAGATAGATATGCTTATAAGGCAGTTCAAATAATATCTTAGCACAAACAGGGAGGCCTGAGTAAAAGTCTCAGGTTTAAGCAGAGCAGCAACAGCTTACATGTCCAGCAAATGCAGATGGAAACAAACACAAGCAGCCAGATGGAGGATTACTGGAAACCGATGTATGCAGCAGAAACTCAGAGCTGAGTAGCAGGATCTCCACACAGGTTCACAGGAGCAGGTGCAGGTGCAAAGCCAGGGAGTCATCAGGAGCTGGATGCAAGGCAGAATACGCTAGCACAGACTAAAGGCTGGGGTGGAGTTATATAGCAGGAAGACACAGTGCTCATGAGACCAAAGACACCATCTTGGAAAAGGGCAGTAATGCACAAAAGGTAATCAAAATGTTCAGAGTCCTGACATTACTCCCTCCTTAGAAGCGGCCTCAGGACGATCCTGGACCTGGTTTCTCAGGGAATCTTTGATGAAAACGAGAGATCTTCTGTTGGGCATTGATGTTTTCCACAGGTTACCAAGAGTCTTCCTCAGGGGGATATCCCTGCCATCTTATAAGATATTGGAGCCGATTCCTGCGAATCCTGGAATCAATAATTTCCTCCACCACAAATTGTTCTTGCCCATCAATCACCACAGGCTGCGGAGGTGGCACAACACGTCCCTGGAAGGTATTAGGAGATACAGGCTTTAGTAAAGACACATGAAAAACTGGGTGTACCTTCATAGTCCTAAGCAGCTTCAGCCGGCAGGCCACAGAGCTCACAATACCGTTGATCTTGAAAGGGCCAATTAATTTCTGTCCAAGTTTTTGTGAAGGAATGTTTAACTTCAGATTCTTAGTTGATAACCACACGGAATCTCCTACCTTGAACATGGGTGCAGGTTTACGGAATCTATCAGCCGATCTCTTATAACGTTCTTGAGTCGTGGTCAGGGATTCCTTCAGAACCTCCAGATTTTGCCTCATCTCAGTCAGCCTTTCCTCAACTGCTGGAACCGGAGAATTAATAATAATAATAATAATAATAATCTTTATTTATATAGCACCAACATATTCCGTAGCGCTTTACAGTTTAACAGCTTCAAACACAACAGTCATAAGTAACAATGTTAACAATACAATAATTTAAGCAACACAAGACGACCCTGCTCGTGAGAGCTTACAATCTACAATGAGGTGGGGGAGATACAAAGTACAGGTGTGTATTTACAATGATGGTCCGGCCATCTTCAGGGATCGGGTGATAGATGGAAGTAGTGAACGGGCTACACTCAAACAAAATAACTGATTAGGAAACATGATAGGCCGCTCTGAACAAATGTGTTTTGAGGGAGCGCCTAAAACTATGCAAATTGTGGATGGTCCTAATTTCTTGGGGTAGAGCATTCCAGAGGATTGGCGCAGCACGGGAGAAGTCTTAGAGTCGGGAGTGGGAGGTACGGATTAGTGCAGAGGTTAGTCGAAAGTCATTTGCAGAGCGCAGAGGTCGGTTAGGCCGATAGACAGAAATGAGGGAGGAGATGTAAGGTGGTGCCGCACTGTGAAGAGCTTTGTGGGTGAGAACAAGTACTTTGAATTGTATCCTGTAATGAATGGGCAGCCAGTGTAATGACTGGCGAAGAGCGGACGCGTTTGAGTAACGATTAGCTAGATAGACGACCCTGGCTGCTGCATTAAGGATAGACTGGAGAGGGGAAAATCGAGTGAGGGGGAGGCCAATTAATAGAGAGTTGCAGTAGTCCAGGCGGGAGTGGATCAGGGCGACAGTGAGGGTTTTTGTTGTTTCTATAGTGAGAAAAGGGCGGATTCTAGAGATGTTCTTTAGGTGTAAGCGGCATGAGCGGGCAAGAGATTGTATATGGGATGTGAAGGAGAGATCGGAGTCAAACATAACACCCAGACAGCGTGCCTGCTGCCGGGGTGTTATTATGGTGCCACCCACGGAGAGGGAAACATCAGGTTTAGGGAGGTTAGTAGATGGTGGGAGCAGAAGAAGTTCAGTTTTGGAGAGGTTGAGTTTCAGATAGAGAGCGGACATGATGTTGGAGACTGCGGACAGACAGTCAGTGGTGTTCTGTAGTACAGCAGGAGTAAGGCCAGGGGATGATGTGTATAGTTGTGCGTCATCGGCATAAAGATGGTACTGAAACCCAAATCTGCTGATGGTCTGTCCAATTGGGGCCGTGTAAAGGGAGAAGAGAAGGGGGCCAAGGACTGAGCCCTGGGGTACGCCGACAGTGAGAGAAAGAGGAGATGAAGTGGAGCCAGAGAACAGGACACTGAAGGAGCGGTCAGAAAGATAGGAGGAGAACCAGGAGAGAGCAGTGTCCTTAATGCCAAGTGACTGGAGCCTAGAAAGTAGGAGAGGGTGGTCAACAGTGTCGAAAGCTGCAGAAAGTTCGAGAAGAATGAGCAGAGAGTGGTCACCGTTACATTTTGTTATCAGAAGGTCGTTGGTCACTTTGACGAGTGCAGTTTCTGTTGAGTGTAGGGGGCGGAAGCCGGACTGTGAAGGGTCTAGGAGGGAGTGAATGGAGAGGTAACGGGTAAGGCGAGAGTAGACTAGGCGCTCCAAGAGTTTAGAGATGAAGGGGAGATTGGAGACCGGTCTGTAGTTGTTTGAATTAATCGGAGACCTAGGTAAGATACATGGATGATAACCCAGATTGGCAAAGAAAGGAGTGAACTTAGTGGAGGCGCTCTGAGAATTGTAGTATGAAAATTCGGTTAATGGCAGTAATTCCAACCAATCATCTTGGAGATGGCTAACATAGCATCTTAGATATTGTTCCAACGTCTGGTTGGTACGCTCAGTCTGACCATTTGTCTGGGGATGGTAAGCGGAAGAGAGACAGACATTAATATTGAGTGCAGAGCAAAACCCCTTCCAGAATCTTGAAGTGAACTGTACGCCACGGTCAGAGATGATCTCATCCGGGACCCCATGCAGCCGGAAGACATTCTGAATAACCAAGTTCACTGTATCCTTAGCTGAGGGGAGGCCGGTGCATGGAACAAAATGAGCGGCTTTAGTCAGGCGATCAACTACTACCATGATCGTATTCATGCCCCCCGATGTAGGCAGCTCCACAATAAAGTCCATTGATATAGGTAATGGTTGCAGGAGACCCGTAGGTGCCACACGAGGAGTCTTGTAATGAGCACATACCTTGCAAGAGAGAACATAGTCCTTAGTATCCTTCAGGCAAGTTAGCCACCAGAAAAATATGCTTAGGAACTCTTGTGTCTTCTGTACCCCCTGTCACCAGCCAACTTGGAGTCATGTACCAACTTGAGGATCTGCAGACGGACGACCTCAGGGACGTAGATACGTCAATCTCTGAACCACATGCCACCCTTAAAGACAAGATTAATATCAACAGGTGGGTTGGCCAGAAATACATCACCATCATAAGCCTCCCTGCAATTCTTCCACAAGTCCTGATTGTGGATAACTCAGATGAAATTGGCATCAGATAGAATTGTCTTGGACGGGGCTCCAGGTATTGAATCCGCAGCATGGATTCGGGATAAAGCATCAGCCTTCCCATTACGAGAACCTGGATGGTACGAGATAACAAAGTTAAATTGATTTAAAAATAAATTCCAATGAGCCTGATGAGGAGAAAGACATCTAGCGGATCTGAGGAACTCTAAATTGCGATGGTCAGTAAGCACTACGATCTGTTGTGCAGCCCCTTGCAGATGATGCCTCCATTCCTTGAAAGCCGCAATAATAGCCAGCAATTCCTTGTCTCCCACATCGTAATTCTTCTCTGCTGAGGTTAGTCTATGGGAAAAGAAAGCACAAGGATGTAGCAGACCCTTCTCTCCAGTTCTTTGGGAGAGAATAGCCCCCAAGGCATTATCAGAAGCGTCCACCTCCACAATGAAAAAAAGTGTTGGATCTAGGTGTATCAACAGCGGTGCTGAGGTGAAACAGATCTTAAGCCGATCAAAAGCTTCTTGAGCCTGTGATGACCACTTAAAGGGCTTTTCCTTCTTTGTCAAGGAAGTAATGGGACGGACAATATCAGAAAAATTTCGAAAGAAGCGTCTGTAGAAATTTGCAAAACCAATAAAACGTTGGACCTCCTTAACATTCTTGGGTACCGGCCAGTCAAGGATAGCCTGAATCTTACCAGATTCCATGTTCAGCCCCTGGGGAGAGATGATATAACCTAAGAACTGTATCTCAGAACGATGGAACTCGCATTTCTCCGGCTTGATATACAGATGGTTCTCTTTCAGACGTCTTAAAAAAGCTTTGACATGTTCTTCATGTTCCTGTAGAGAGTCAGAAAAGATTAGAATATCGTCCAAATAGATCACCACAAACTGGTCCAACAAATCTCTGAAAATGTAATTATCAAGGTGTTGAAACGTTGCAGGGGCATTACAAAGCCCGAAGGGCATCACGAGATATTCAAAGTGTCCATGCCGGCATCGGAATGCTGTCTTCCACTCATCCCCTGGACAAATACGCACCAAATTATAAGCCCCACGAAGATCCAGTTTAGAGAACACCTTAGCATGGCGGACTCTTTCCAGTAATTCGGGAATCAGAGGCAAAGGGTAACGATTCCGTACGGTTACCTTATTGAGCTCTCGATAGTCCACACAGGGTCTCAGGGACCCATCCTTCTTCTTTACAAAAAATATAGGTGCCCCTGCTGGTGAAGAAGAAGGACGTATGAAGCCTTTGGCCAGATTTTCATCAATATACTCTCTTAAGGCTTGAAGCTCAGGTGCCGCCAAAGGATGTTTGTTACCAAAAGGAATAGCTGCCCCAGGAAGCAACTCAATGGGACAGTCATAATGCCTGTGTGGAGGAAGCTGATCTGCATTCTTCTTGTCACAGATGTCAGAGAACTCTTTATATGCTGAAGGTAAAGTAAATACCTGTACCGGTGGTTCCGTAAGCTGTGGACTCGGGGACAGCTTCAGTTAATGCTGTTGCTCCTTGTTGGAAAGATAATCTCCTTGGTCTCCCAGTTGATAGTTGGATTCTGAGAACGCAGCCAAGGGATGCCTAAAATCACAGGAAAATGAGGAGAAGAAATTAACAAGAAAGAGAGTTGCTCTTGATGATTAGGCTCCAACAAAATCTCAAGGGGTGTGGTCTCCTGATCCACAGGCCCTGAGATTAAAGGTGACCCATCCACTGTTTCCATGGTAATTGGAGAGGCTCTTTGCTGAATTTCAATACAATGTTCCTTGGCAAATGTGATATCCATAAAATTGCCACCTGCACCAGAGTCAATCATAGCTGCACTGAAAATCCACTGTCCTGTACACAGGATCTTAATTGGGAGAGAACAGTGAGAGTTTTTTTCATTTAGCTCCTTGGCTGGTGAAGTCATAGAAAGTGAATGGAATACAACGTTTAAAGGCAGGCTACATTCAGAGATGTCAGATTCATCATCATAGTTATCATACTCCCCTACTGCTGCTAGCACCTTGTTAGGCCACTTGGGACACTTGGGACAGTGGATTAGAAAGTGGTCAGACTGGCCGCAGTAGAAACATAGACTTTCTCGAAGGCGATGCTCCCGGCGCTCATTATTCTCGCGCCTCTGAACAGAATCAATTTGCATAGGCACCTCCTCTACCTCTCGAGATGTTTTACCTGCAGGCTCTTTGGAAGGAAGGGAAAAGTTAGAAATACGGTTATATGCAGCAAACTTCTCCTGCCTACGCTCAGTAAGGCGAATGTCAATGCGCACACAATGCTGTATAAATGTTTCTAGCTCTTGTGGTGATTCAGAGCGAGCTAATTCATCCTTTACAATGCTAGACAAACCCCTTTTAAAAATAGGTAATTGTGCATAACTGTCCCAATTAGTATCTACCACTAATCTCCTGAATTCAGTAGCATACTCAATAACAGAACGTTTAGCCTGGCGTAAAGACAATAAAGCAGATTCAGCGGTTGCACGGCGATTAGGGTCATCAAACATTAATGCCATAGCGGCCAAAAAAATCATTCAAATTATTTAACCGCGGGTCACGAGACTCAATCATCGGATTCGCCCAGGCGAGCGCTCGTGCGGTCAGCAGCATTATTACACACAATACTTTGGATCTATCATTAGGAAAACGGTCAGCATGCACATCAAAATATAGCATACATTGATTCGCAAAACCACGAAATTTGTCGCGATCACCATTAAATCTGAATGGGGGCAACTTAGGTGTGCTAGCTGGTGGCGGTTGCCCAGATGGTAAAGTCGCTTGTGCAGCCATTTGGTGCTTATGTCCTGAAAAGCCCGTCTATACTGGGACTCTATGCCAGCAAGTTTGTTTTCCTGGGCTGCCATGTGGGTGCTTAAGTCCTGCAAAGTTTGTCCAAATACTTGTTGATTGTGTTCAAAGCTTCCAAACTTCTTTTGCAGACCTTCCACATCTTTCTGCAGTGATCTAATTATGGAGAACACCTGCTTTAGTCTGCCTTCTGCAGTCATTGTTCCAGCAGTCTCCTCTTTTGAGGCTAGAGTATCCTGTAATGATTATAAGGGATAACTCAGGAGACTCTTTGCATGGAACAAGACAACTACAGGACACAGTTCTAGAAGTGGTAAAGTCTATATTATCACACGGTGATTCAAACAGGTGCAGAGAGAAACTCAAGTCCACAACACTTGGTGTAAATAGTAAACGCAGTTCAAATAATATCTTAGCACAAACAGGGAGGCCTGGGTAAAAGTCTCAGGTTTAAGCAGAGCAGCAACAGCTTACATGTCCAGCAAATGCAGATGGAAACAAACACAAGCAGCCAGATGGAGGATTACTGGAAACCGATGTATGCAGCAGAAACTCAGAGCTGAGTAGCAGGATCTCCACACAGGTTCACAGGAGCAGGTGCAGGTGCAAAGCCAGGGAGTCATCAGGAGCTGGATGCAAGGCAGAATACTCTAGCACAGACTAAAGGCTGGGGTGGAGTTATATAGCAGGAAGACACAGTGCACATGAGACCAAAGACGCCATCTTGGAAAAGGGCAGTAATGCACAAAAGGTAATCAAAATGTTCAGAGTCCTGACACACAGGGCCCTCACCCAGAAGATTTAAAGGGTCAGCGGCCCACTTTTTGGTGGAGACCTGTACCTGTATTTGTAACCAATTAGTGACTTGCTGCAAAGTGCAGTGACTCATAAAAATTAGTGAAGGAGGGTTACAAAAATGCCAAGTGACTCATAGCAGCAAGTTTTAAGAGGCAGAGAATAATGCACAATCTTAAATCATGACCTGTGGTGGCAAAGCAGAGCCTCACAGTTTTTAAATAACTACAAAGTGCAGAGAGTAATGAAATGCCAGTAGGACATAATTATTAAAGTGCCAAATGACTAGTAGCAGCAGGTAATAGGAAGCCAAAAGAGGGGAGGCTTGGGATGGAAGCAATACATGACCTGTGGTAGCAGCGCTGGGCCCCGATGCGCGTTTCGTGTAAGCTTCTTCCTTGGGGGTTATTGTATGAAGGGGGAATTGGTTAGGAATCCTTATATACCTTTAGCTTCAGTGGTGGCAGCGGCATGTGTGCAGCGCTTCTGTCGTCTGGAACCGGACGTGACATCTCCACAGACCAGCGTCTCGCGTCACTCGTCCACACCCCCCTCTGATGCGTCAGAGAAGGGGACGGAGCAAGCGACGGCTAGGACATGTCGCCATGGAAACACAAAAGCCAGAGACCCAGGAAGCGCTCACTGCTGGATGGAGGAGGAATGAGAGTAAGCCAGGCCAAATATTCCCTCATAGGGCCAAAAAATAGAGGAAGAGGGATTCTTGTGAATTAAGTTTATACCAAACAACTTAGTCTCAGTGCTGCAAGAAATTGGTGAGTGCTGGGACAAGCAAGAGTGTAAAATAGAATGAAATGGTAAAGAAGAAATAAGAGAATATGAATCAATGAAAAATTAGTGAATGATGAAATAAAATACGGTAAATAAGAAATATAAATAAAAAAAAATAAATAATACATTTTGAATAAATGAAGAAAAAAATAATAAAAAATGAAAATAATAAATAAAAAAATTATTATAATGAAAAACAAAAAAATAAATAATAATAAGGAAAAAGGAATAGTAATGAAAAAATATGAAAATAAAAATAATATATATATGCACATAAATAAAAATAAATACAATCAGAAAAAATATACATATTTGAAAAAATAA
This sequence comes from Ranitomeya variabilis, assembly GCF_051348905.1. Classification (NCBI taxonomy): domain Eukaryota; kingdom Metazoa; phylum Chordata; class Amphibia; order Anura; family Dendrobatidae; genus Ranitomeya; species Ranitomeya variabilis. The sequence goes on from NC_135234.1 coordinate 394,617,331, forward strand.
GTGAATAAAAAGAAAATTACAATATATTGTATTGCAAAGAAAAGAAAGGGTGTACAATAATAAGTGATGTATAGTGTTATAATAACAAAGCGAACCCCAATTAGGAGCAATTGATAAAAAATAATAAATAACGGAAAATAAAAAAAACATATATATATATATATATATATATATATATATATATGCATATAAAAGTGAAAAAATGAAAACAAGCTAATCAAATACAATGTATAACCAAATAATATAAAGTGCCATGCTCAATTTTCTTCTTTCCTTCTACGTGAAGTCCCTCCTTCCATTCCTGACTTGGTACAAAAAGATTTTTTCACAAGAAGTCATCAGAAGAAGGACCACAGGAAGCCCAGGAAAACCAGCCATACCAACTCCCAAAATCCTCCACTGGCCACCCATCATCAACGGTAGGTATAGAAAGAATGTACATAATAATGTCTACTGAGATTAAGAAATAAAATAATAATTAGAACGCAGAATAAAAACTATTAAAAAATACACGGTAGAGACTACCTACAAGACACACATTACATAAAGATAAAAAGCTAAAAAAACTATATTACTAATAATTTAAAAAAAAGGAGCAAAACTCAGGATTTCATTTAACCTATGTGGATAGATAGAGTTAATTTTTGAGATCCACCTCACCTCGAGTTGGGCTGGATTCTTAGGCTACGTTCACACGATGCGTTTTTTGCTGCGGATCCGCAGCGGAATTGCAGCTACGGATCCGCAGCAGTTTTCCATGCAGGGTACAGTACAATGTTACCCTATGGAAAACAAAATCCGCTGTGCCGACGATCCTTTTTTTCGCCGGCAAATCCGCGCAGATTTGCCTGCAGAAAAAAGAAGTACCATGTCAATTCTTTCTGCGGATTCCGCTGCGGGTTTCCAACAGCACCAATAGGAAACTGCAGTTGGAAACCCGCAGTGGAATCCGCAGTAGAAAAAGGACACAAAACCGCAGAGAGAAGCACCGCCGTTTTCCACTGCGGATTTTCCCGAAAAAGGACCGGAAAAATCCGCAGTGAAAAACGGATCGTGTGAACGTAGCCTTACACCAATTACCACCTCTTTGATCAATGTGAACCCTGTCAATACCTATCACCTTGAGAAATTTAGCATTGCAGTCATGGTTTAACCTGAAATGTCTAGGTATAAGTTTCAAAGATGAAATATCCTCAACATCCCTCAAATTTACAATGTCGCTGTAATATTCTCTTACCCGTACCTTTAAAGGTCTCGATGTTAGACCTATATATATCTTTTTTGCAGGGACATGTTGCATAGTAGACCACGCCGACGCTATTACAAGTGACATGTTGAGTGAATGTGTAAGTATGATTACCATCACTGGACAGAAACGTATTAGCTCGAGACATATTGGGACAGGCTATACACTCATTACAGGGAAAAGTTCAGATTTTCTATGGGGTTTTTTTGTGCAACCGCTATTATTTCATATATTTCCTTAGGAATACCTTTAACATTGTTGAATACAAATTACAACTCCTGAACTGGTGTTAATTTATTTGTACATGATATTTGCTTGGAGTGCAATGCACGGTGTGTGCAGCTATTTTGTATTGTATCCCCTTCATTTTTAAATGTATTGTAACAATGTATGCTTAATAAAATATGTTGAAGTTTTTTCTATTTGGCATGTGTGTCTGTTGTTTTCTAGGAATACATATATATACACTGTATATATTAGGGTGCCAAAGAAAAATGAACTTTGCAAATTGGCAAGTCTTACCACTCAAATTTGTTCCTTTTGGCATAAGGATTCACCAAGTAAAATATGTTGACATTAATTTCAGCTTTACCACTTGCTCAAAGCATGTGATTTATTCCATGTTTCTCATTTTCCAAAATATTGTACACACAATAACTACTCAGTTGGTCTACATATCTTTAACTGGATATACTATTTACAGTATAAAAAACCTAAAAGTTCAAATAATCTGATCGGTAAACGGCGTAACATACCATACATAACGCTTGATATGCATGACGATAAATACTAAACAAACATTTAAAACTGCGATATTATGTGCGATTGAGCAACCAGTAAATGATGACTAATCTTAAAAAAAGAAAATTATAAAATATCTATGACCAAAAAAAAAAAAACAAAATTAGGAAGTAAGACCTTCAAAAATGTGCTACTTAATTTTTACCATGCATTTCCTTGGTACCCTAAATAAATAAATATATACGGTATATATATATATATATATATATATATATATATATATATATATATATATTTTTTTAAGATGGCTGCCGGACAAGTCCTTGAGGGAAGATATGTGTCATCGCAGCTATTAGCTGCGGTGATGTGAACTTGGAGGTATGCTCCAGCACATATAGTGCTGAGAAGATTGTTTGGGCCGCTCCAGGGAAGGGTTTTACAAGCGGTCATAAGAGATGGGTGGGAATGACGCTCACATATCCCACCCCAGGGGCGTCTTTTGCTGAATGAAATGGATTGCCTTATTCAGTGTCTGTGGCTGGAAGTGTGGAGACCTCCATTGTGTGTGTTGTAAAAGACACTGACCTGTGCTGGCGGACCCGCTGTACTACAAGGATTGTGTACCTTTTTTTTCCTGTTTGTTACTCTGTGTCGGGAAAGGCTATTCATTCTATTCATTTGTTTTTTTCTAACCAGAGAAGTTTATGGGATGTAAATAAACTTGCTGGGACATTTCAGTGATACCGCTTCCTGTGCCTACCTCAACAACATCTGAGTACAGTTCCCTACAATATATATATATATATATTGTAGTGCACCGGTAGCAGTGAATAGGCAGTGACCCACAAAGTTCAAACATAAAAGTTTCTTTAATGTGATCTTCACACAGAAAAGGTTCCAATCCACACAAATGCACATAACTTCCGTGCATATAACTTCAGTGTTCAATTCACACCAGTTCATAACAGCATGCTTTAGATTGCAGTCACTACACACGCTAGTCCTCCTCTGACTATTTCCGTGGGTGTCCTGCACCGCTGTATCACAGTCTTTACTCACAGCTGTACACAGACCTTGACATTCTCCTGTCTGCAGCTGTGACACATGCCAGTCCTTCCTTCGGGCACAGGACAGTCTACCTCCGGTTCGCCTCCAGGCACAAGACCTGTCCACATCCGTGACCAGTCATCATGGACAGCAGCACCACTGTGTATGCTGTGGGTTGTCAGGCCTCACTCTGACCCTGACACACCTGAGACTCCTTAGACTCAACTCTCTATACTACAGGGCTTTTAACAATCCTAATCACAGCTACACTTGTGACTACAACGCCCCCTCTTGGCCTCACTACGCCTCTGTGAGCATCCTGGGGAGAACAAACAGCGCCCCCTAGCTGTAACAGGGGTCACTGCCTCACTATATATTATATATATATACCACCCTGATTAATTGTGAAAAAAGTGTCGGACTCTTTATTAACCCATGTGGCAATGTTTCAGATCCATAACAGAACATTTCTCTGGTATGGAAGTGAAATGTTGCCACATGTGCTACTAAAGAGTATGAAAAAATCGGTTCCATTTTCATCCAGAAAAGTGGTACGATTTTCTTCTCACCTGCTGTCCGTGTGCAGTCGTTTTTTTTCTCAGCAGTTGTTGCAATCCAATACACAGCGAGTCAGACCATTGAAGAGATGGAAAATTAACCTGCATAAAGTATACAGTGTATAGTGTCTGTGTACAAGTAGCACACTGACTCCCCAGTGACGTATCTAGGTGAAGTCCTTCATCTTCGCTTTTCATCTTCATCCAGCACAGACTGCCATCACATCTTCTAGCCAGGCCTCGTCTCTGCAGGAAATAACATAGTTATCTAGAGCACCACTTAGAGAGCACATTAATTAATTTTTTCCCAACTTCTACACTACACCAGATGAAGAAAAAAAGGCGACATAGTGTCATCAGGGCATTATTGCCCTGATGACACTATGTCGCCTTTTTTTCTGGTGTAGATGATGGTCCTGCCGAACATACTCACTACTGCAGCTGTGCAGTCACCTTCCAGTCCCTCAGCACATCTCCCTGCTTCCTGCACACCGCACAGACTTCCCCACCTAGGTTGTGTGCGCTCCCGGCATCTTTCAGGGGCAACGCACGTAGTTTAAAGGGAACCTGTCACCCCCAAAATCGAAGGTGAGCTAAGCCACCAGCATCAGGGGCTTATCTACAGCATTCTGGAAAAAGAGGTTAGATTATACTCACCCAGGGGCGGTCCCGGTCCCGGTCCGGTCCGATGGGTGTCGCGGTCCAGTCTGGCGCCTCCTATCTTCATCAGATGATGTCCTCTTCTTGTCTTCACGCTGCGGCTCCAGCGCAGGTGCACTTTGTCTGCCCTATTGAGGGCAGAGCAAAGTACTGCAGTGCGCAGGTGCCGGGCCTCTCTGACCTTTCCCGGCGCCTGCGCACTGCAGTACTTTGCTCTGCCCTCAACAGGGCAGACAAAGTACGCCTGCGCTGGAGCCACAGTGTGAAGACAAGAAGAGGATGTCATCATAAGAAAGTGGGAGGCCCCGGACTGGACTGCAACACCCATCGGATCAAACCGCCCGCCCAGGTGAGTATAATATAACCTCTTTTTCTCATCTTTTAGGATACATCGGGGGCTTATCTACAGCATTCTAGAATGCTGTAGATAAGCCCCTGATGCTGTTGGCCTTAGCTCACCTTCGATTTTGGGGCTGACAGGTTCCCTTTAAAAATGTGCCCAAAGAATAGATGGGAGGCATCTTGTATAAAAGGCACCCTCCCGAATAGGGAGGTGCCTGCAGCGCACATAGTTTGGAAATACCCCCAGCCAATAGCTGAGAGGCATCTTGAAAAAAGGCACCCTCCCCAAGAGGGAGGTGCCTGAGTAACATTCTCCCATTAGTGAGTTTGTGTGAAACTAGTAAGTTGCCAGGTCCCTGTCCCTGAACCTGAAACCTCTGGTCCCTGTGTGGCCAGAGCCTCACCCAAAACCCCTGGTCCTTGTGTAGCCAGAGCCTGAACCAAAAACCCCTGGTCCTTGTGTGACCAGGCCTGAACCTGAAACCGCATCCAGCACTACCTGAAACCGTATCCAGCGGTACCTAATTCCTGAAACCGCACCAGCAGTATCCAAACTTGCACCTGTGTCAGTCCTGGATAGGGTTTCAGAGTTTGAACTGTCGAAGCCTGTTCCAGTATCCAAGTGTAGCACTGTCTGTGACTCTGTGTCAGTATCCCTTCTGCCAGAGCACCCAGAACCCGAATAGTGTGAATACCATCTGAATCCTGTCTGTCAGTGACTCCGAATCCTTATTTGTGACGGCAAATGAGCAGCCGCAGTACCGGTGACTGCCTTGGAGTAGTACCTGGTAGCTAACTGCAGTTAAAGCCTGACTATACCTTCAAGACCAAAGTGAAAACCAGGAAGCCATTTAGCCATACACCTCCTAGTGAAGCCCAGCCCAATGGCACAGTGGGTCTACGAACCATATGTGCCATCTGCTGGTATGACCGTATCCATGTGACAAAGGCGGATTATCAATGTAAAATGTAGTCTCTTTTTTTGGGGGTGACTCAGCTTAAATCACTGGTATATTATGGGACATTGTGTGTTGTTCAAGAACATATGAACCAGGTGTGTTTGGGGACGTCTACATATATTTTTCAGTCATTGGAGTCTAGTCTCTTCTTGTAGCATAAGACCACATTTATATAAAGATACTGCTTTTCAGTTTATGAGCTCTTAAATATATGAAAACCACAGATTGATTTCCTGTGAACTACAAAAACAACACTTGATATTCAGAGAACTGATTAATATCATTTCCTTTAGTTGACTCATTGTCTGAAATATTGTCAGACACCTACAAAGATAAAAAAAGCTCAAATTGACAAATTGATTTTGGGCAAACCTGTGTCTTCATTCCTAAAACCAGTAAAAGGAAAAAAGTCCCTAAACTTCAAAGCCAAACAGCACACTGACATCCACATCAGTTATTGAATGTATACAACATATTCATGGATATATCTCTATGTATTTAAAGTTAGTTTCATTCATTTAATTTGTTTTCATGAAATATAGCCAGTCTTCTATTGTATTTTATGTCCGGCATTTTACTAAACTGATGGAGGAACTAGTCCCACTGTTTTGATTGGTATCTCCAAAACCGTCTGCTGTATCAGTTTTTGCACTGGACTGATCCAGGAGCTGGACCACAATATTTGGTGCAAAGGTTTTGTCTCAAAGGGGAAAAAGATTAAAAAGTCAGATAACAACTGATGCAGTTTTGCATAAGTTGAGGCACAAAAATATGAAGCTACTGTTATACTGGATTTAAACCTAGACAGATAAAATTTAGATTTTTCTGTTGACATACTGTATCTCACAGTTTTATAGGTTCATAGTTTTAAGGTTGAAAGATGTAACAAGTCCATAGAATCATCAGAAGAAGGCAAAAAAAACAAAACATGAAACAGATGTTAATTTTCCCATATTAAGATAAAAATTTCTTCCCAACTTCACTTTTGACAATCAGACTACAGGCAGTCCCTGACTTACAAATATGCGACTTACATATGACCCCTAGTTATGAAAGTCAGATGTTAAAAAAACCCTAATGCTCACCTCACCACTAACTTCTCTGGATGCCATCCGATTCTGTATCACTGTTGTGCGCTACTTCTCTGTCCTCTTCACTATAAGCCAAGTTTTCTGGCACTGTACAGGCCAGGGCTCACTGCGCGTCATCGTTGACATTGTGACCTTATGACGTGCAGTAACCTCCGAGGGCTGGATGTGTATGGACATCCCACTCTATAGTGAACGCAACAATGGAAAGAAGAGGAACAGACTGTGGTTGCGAGTGCTGAGTGGCCCTTTTCCAAGTTTCATACATTATTGGGTTCCGAACAAACCCACAGAATGTGTTGTGAATTTGGATTCTGGGCTCCCCCGGTGGCCGCTTGTGGAATTGGACTTGTCATCCTCTTTCCTGTTTCACCTGGTTCCATCAGTAGTGGGTGTCGCTATTTAAGCTCATTTCTCTGGTGGTTTCTTGCCGGTCAACAATGTTATCTGATGCCTCTCAGTGCTTGTTCCTGCTTCTAGACTACTACTAGATAAGTTGGACTTTTGTCCATGTTTTGTTTTGCCTATTTGTTCCAGTTCACAGCTGAAGTTTTGTTACTGTGTCTGGAAAGCTCTCGTTGATCAGGGATTGCTACTCTGGCGTTATGAGTTAATGCCAGAGTTTAAGGTAATCTCTGGATGGTGTTTTGTTAGTGTTTTTCTGCTGACCATGAAAGTATACTATCTGTCTTCTGCTATCTAGTAAGCGGACCTCAAATTTGCTAAGACTATTTTCCTGCTGCGTTTGTTGTTTCATCTGAACTCACCGTCATTATATGTGGGGGGCTACTGTCTTCTTTGGAATATTTCTCTAGAGGTGAGCCAGGTCTTATATTTCCCTCTGCTAGCTATTTAGGTCTTAGGCCAGAGCTGGGCATCTAGCGATAAATAGGAAATGCTACCTGGCTATTTCTAGTTGCGCGGCAGGCTTAGTTCATGGTCAGTATAGTTCCATCTTCCGAGAGCTTGTCCCTCTATAGGCTTGCTATGATCTCTGCCTGCAGAGATCATGACAGTTTGACCGGCCAATAAAGTGTTAAAGACCCAGGTTGAGAAAGGAGAGTTATAAGAAGTCTGCTGGAATTTTTTTTTTTTTTTCCTCCAGTCTGCCTTGCTGCAGTCTTTTTTCTCTCTCTCCTCCTAATCTCTGTATGGCTCTGTGTGCACCTGACAATAATGGATCTCCAGAGTGTAACTGCGGGTTTGAATAATCTCATCACGAAAGTACAAAATTTACAAGATTTTGTGGTACATGCTCCGGTATCTGAGCCGAGAATTCCTTTGCCGGAGTTCTTCACAGGGAATAGAGCTAGCTTCCAGAATTTCCGAAATAATTGTAAGCTTTATTTGTCCCTGAAGTCTCGTTCAGCTGGAGACCCTGCTCAGCAGGTTAGGATTGTGATTTCCTTGCTCAGGGGTGACCCTCAAGATTGGGCCTTCTCATTGCCAGCAGGGGATCCTGCGTTACGCGATGTGGATGCGTTTTTTCTGGCCTTGGGCTTGCTTTATGAGGAACCTCATTTGGAACTTCAGGCAGAAAAAACTTTGATGGCACTATCTCAGGGGCAAGACGAAGCTGAAGTTTTCTGCCAAAAATTCCGTAAATGGTCTGTGCTTACTCAGTGGAATGAGTGCGCCTTGGCGGCAACTTTCAGAGAAGGTCTCTCTGATGCCGTTAAGGATGTTATGGTGGGGTTCCCTGTGCCTGCAGGTCTGAATGAGTCCATGACAATGGCTATTCAGATTGATAGGCGTCTGCGGGAGCGCAAACCGGTGCACCATCTGGCGGTGTCTATGGAAAAGACGCCAGAAAGTATGCAGTGTGATAGAATTCTGTCCAGGAGCGAGCGACAGAATTTTAGACGGAAGAATGGATTGTGTTTCTATTGTGGGGATTCTACTCATGTTATATCAGCATGCTCTAGGCGTACAAAGAAGCTTGATAAGTCTGTTTCCATTGGCACCATTCAGTCTAAGTTTATTTTGTCTGTAACCCTGATTTGCTCTTTGTCATCCATTGCCACGGACGCCTATGTTGACTCTGGCGCCGCTCTGAGTCTTATGGATTGGTCCTTTGCCAATCGTTGTGGTTTTGATTTAGAGCCTTTGGAGACTCTTATTCCTCTGAAGGGGATTGACTCCACCCCATTGGCTAATAATAAACCACAATACTGGACACAAGTAACCATGCGTATCAATCCGGATCACCAGGAGATTATTCGTTTCCTGGTGCTGTATAATTTACATGACGATTTGGTACTGGGATTGCCATGGTTGCAGTCTCACAACCCAGTCTTGGACTGGAGAGCAATGTCTGTGTTGAGCTGGGGATGTAAGGGTATTCATGGGGACTTACCTTTGGTTTCTATTTCGTCGTCCATTCCCTCTGAAGTCCCTGAGTTCCTCTCTGATTATCAAGACGTCTTTGACGAACCCAAGCTTGGGTCGTTACCTCCGCACCGTGAGTGCGATTGTGCCATAGATTTGATACCGGGTTGTAAATATCCCAAGGGTCGTTTGTTTAATCTGTCTGTGCCGGAACATGCTGCTATGCGGGAATATATAAAGGAGTCTTTGGAAAAGGGACATATTCGTCCATCTTCTTCTCCCTTGGGAGCTGGGTTTTTCTTTGTCTCAAAAAAAGACGGCTCTTTGAGACCATGTATTGATTATCGGCTTCTGAATAAGATCACTGTTAAGTATCAATACCCATTGCCATTGCTTACTGATTTGTTTGCTCGTATAGAGGGTGCTAAGTGGTTCTCTAAAATTGATCTTCGTGGGGCGTATAATTTGGTGCGGATCAGGCAGGGGGATGAGTGGAAGACCGCATTTAATACGCCCGAGGGCCACTTTGAGTATTTGGTCATGCCTTTTGGTCTTTCTAATGCCCCTTCAGTTTTCCAGTCTTTTATGCATGATATTTTCCGCGATTTTCTGGATAAATTTATGATAATATATCTGGATGATATTCTGATTTTTTCTGATGACTGGGACTCTCATGTCCAGCAGGTCAGGAGAGTTTTTCAGGTTCTGCGGTCTAATTCTTTATGTGTGAAGGGGTCTAAGTGCGTTTTTGGGGTCCAGAAAATTTCCTTTTTGGGGTATATTTTTTCTCCCTCTTCCATTGAGATGGATCCCGTCAAGGTGCAAGCTATTTGTGACTGGACTCAGCCCTCCTCTCTTAAGGGTCTTCAGAGATTTTTGGGCTTTGCCAACTTTTACCGCCGATTTATTGCTGGTTTTTCGGATGTCGTTAAACCACTGACTGATTTGACCAGACAAGGCGCTGATGTTGCTAATTGGTCCCCTCATGCTGTAGAGGCCTTTCAGGAGCTTAAGCGCCGTTTTGCCTCTGCCCCTGTGTTGCGTCAGCCTGATGTGAATCTGCCTTTTCAGGTTGAGGTTGACGCTTCGGAGATCGGAGCTGGGGCAGTGTTGTCGCAGAAAGGTTCCGACTGCTCCGTCATTAGGCCTTGTGCCTTCTTTTCTCGCAAATTTTCGCCCGCAGAGCGGAATTATGATGTTGGGAATCGGGAGCTTTTGGCCATGAAGTGGGCGTTTGAGGAGTGGCGCCATTGGCTCGAGGGGGCTAGGCATCAGGTGGTGGTATTGACTGACCACAAAAATTTGATTTATCTTGAGACTGCCAGACGCCTGAATCCTAGACAGGCGCGCTGGTCTTTATTTTTTTCTCGCTTTAATTTTGTGGTGTCATACCTACCGGGTTCTAAGAATGTTAAGGCAGATGCCCTTTCTAGGAGTTTTGACCCGGACTCTCCTGGTAATTCTGAACCCACAGGTATCCTTAGGGAGGGAGTAATTTTGTCGGCCGTTTCTCCTGATCTGCGGCGGTCCTTGCAAGAGTTTCAGGCGGATAGACCGGATCGTTGTCCGCCTGATAGACTGTTTGTTCCGGATGATTGGACCAGCAGAGTCATCTCTGAGGTACATTCTTCTGCATTGGCAGGTCATCCCGGAATTTTTGGTACCAGGGATTTGGTGGCAAGATCCTTCTGGTGGCCTTCCCTGTCACGAGATGTGCGAGTCTTTGTGCAGTCATGTGACGTTTGTGCTCGGGCCAAGTCTTGTAGTTCTCGGGCTAGCGGACTGCTGTTGCCCTTGCCTATTCCTAAGAGGCCTTGGACACACATCTCGATGGATTTTATTTCAGATCTGCCTGTTTCCCAGAAGATGTCTGTCATCTGGGTGGTCTGTGACCGTTTCTCTAAGATGGTCCATTTGGTTCCTCTGCCCAAGTTGCCTTCTTCTTCTGAGTTGGTTCCTCTGTTTTTTCAGAATGTTGTCCGATTGCACGGTATTCCTGAGAATATTGTTTCTGACAGAGGTACCCAATTTGTGTCTAGATTTTGGCGGGCATTCTGTGCTAGGATGGGCATAGATTTGTCTTTTTCATCTGCTTTTCACCCTCAGACTAATGGCCAGACCGAGCGGACTAATCAGACCCTGGAGACATATCTGAGGTGTTTTGTCTCTGCTGACCAGGATGATTGGGTTGCTTTTTTGCCATTGGCAGAGTTCGCCCTCAATAATCGGGCCAGCTCTTCCACCTTAGTGTCCCCGTTTTTCTGTAATTCGGGGTTTCACCCTCGATTTTCCTCCGGTCAGGTGGAATCCTCGGATTGTCCTGGAGTGGATGCGGTGGTGGAGAGATTGCATCACATCTGGGGGCAGGTTATGGACAATTTGAAGTTGTCCCAGGAGAAGACTCAGCGTTTTGCCAACCGTCATCGTCGTGTTGGTTCTCGGCTTTGTGTTGGAGATTTGGTGTGGTTGTCTTCTCGTTTTGTCCCTATGAGGGTCTCTTCTCCTAAGTTTAAACCTCGGTTCATCGGCCCTTATAGAATATTGGAGATTCTTAATCCTGTTTCTTTCCGTTTGGACCTCCCTGCGTCCTTTTCCATTCATAACGTTTTTCATCGGTCGTTATTGCGCAGGTATGAGGTACCTGTGGTACCTTCAGTTGAGCCTCCTGCTCCGGTGTTGGTTGAGGGTGAGTTGGAGTACGTTGTGGAGAAAATTTTGGACTCTCGTGTTTCCAGACGGAGACTCCAGTATCTGGTCAACTGGAAGGGTTACGGCCAGGAGGATAATTCGTGGGTCAATGCATCTGATGTTCATGCTTCTGATCTTGTTCGTGCCTTCCATAGGGCTCATCCTGGTCGCCCTGGTGGATCTGGTGAGGGTTCGGTGCCCCCTCCTTGAGGGGGGGGTACTGTTGTGAATTTGGATTCTGGGCTCCCCCGGTGGCCGCTTGTGGAATTGGACTTGTCATCCTCTTTCCTGTTTCACCTGGTTCCATCAGTAGTGGGTGTCGCTATTTAAGCTCATTTCTCTGGTGGTTTCTTGCCGGTCAACAATGTTATCTGATGCCTCTCAGTGCTTGTTCCTGCTTCTAGACTACTACTAGATAAGTTGGACTTTTGTCCATGTTTTGTTTTGCCTATTTGTTCCAGTTCACAGCTGAAGTTTTGTTACTGTGTCTGGAAAGCTCTCGTTGATCAGGGATTGCTACTCTGGCGTTATGAGTTAATGCCAGAGTTTAAGGTAATCTCTGGATGGTGTTTTGTTAGTGTTTTTCTGCTGACCATGAAAGTATACTATCTGTCTTCTGCTATCTAGTAAGCGGACCTCAAATTTGCTAAGACTATTTTCCTGCTGCGTTTGTTGTTTCATCTGAACTCACCGTCATTATATGTGGGGGGCTACTGTCTTCTTTGGAATATTTCTCTAGAGGTGAGCCAGGTCTTATATTTCCCTCTGCTAGCTATTTAGGTCTTAGGCCAGAGCTGGGCATCTAGCGATAAATAGGAAATGCTACCTGGCTATTTCTAGTTGCGCGGCAGGCTTAGTTCATGGTCAGTATAGTTCCATCTTCCGAGAGCTTGTCCCTCTATAGGCTTGCTATGATCTCTGCCTGCAGAGATCATGACAAGAATGCATTTAGTTCGCAACCCGGAGACTGCCTATAATTCCTTTGATCAACATCCCATCGGAGAATCTAATACCCATAACCTGTATGTTTACTATACTGTATATATACTTTATATATCTATATATGCCACATATGCCACTGATTCCCACAGGTGAAGTATGTCCCCAGGGCTTCCCAGTGTGTAGATGGTGGATGGTGTGAGGCGCAGTGAAGAACGAGGACACAAGGTTGCAGTCTCTTTACCTTTTACTGAAGGCTTCAGCATCCACAGTCCAGAGCACAGACCACAGGGCAGGCAGAGTCTGGCCGGTTTGGAGGCAAATCCAGAGTCCCCTTATCCAGGTGGAAATCAGTAGCCTTCCTCTCGCGCCGTGTGTTGTAGTACCTCACTGCTAAGCTTCTCATAAGGTCCTCACAACTGTTGAAGATGTTACAGATGTTATGTCTCTCTGTGTCCCCCAGATGGATAGGACAAACCTGTATGACCGGTGGCTTGAGGCGTTTTACAGGGACTCTACCATGCCCCAGCCTCTAAGCGGTGCCACCTTGCCTCCTGGGTATAGGGCGGGCAGGTAACGTGAAATTAGCTGTCCTGCCGGTCTCTGGAGCAAGGCATAAAGGACTGTTGCTCCCTCGGTGTTCTGGCTACCGGATCTTGCGCCTCAGAAGGAGGCAGCCTGTGTAGGGCAGAACTCCTCTGATATCCACTCCTTTGCTACGACTTCTTCACCCTCTCTACAATACAGTTCTCTTTCAGTGTCTCTTTCTGGAAGCTGCCGCACTTAGGGCAGGCGCAGCTCTGTGTCTTTCTGTCCCGGCCTCTGACAGGATCCCACCCCTGTCAGGGACCAACTACCTGAGCGAAGCTCAGCCAGCAACTGCCTAACTTCCTCTCCAGGTCACCACTTTTACCTAAGTGTGAAGAGTTCCCTAATAAATAGGAGCATAGCTCCCCCTGGTGGCCTGGAGTGCGAAATGTGTTGTATGTTTGTGATACCTGGATTCAGTTGTCTTTCTTTGCCTCCAAACGTAACACCACTCCCCCCTAGAGGAGAATGATACTACTGCAACGACCAGGACCCTGGGGCACTGCAGTACTAGTGTCATAGAAAACTGTCTTGCCGAGGTTATTGTCTTGTTACAACAGGTGGCCGAAACTGCTGGTTCCAATGAGCGTGTCCTGCAAAAAGAAATCAGAGCCCTGGTGCAGAGACAACAGGTAGAATTGCCTGGTGGAGAAATTGACCGTGTCACAATGAGTGATCAGATCCCCATTGCAATACCCCCCAGGAGTGAAATGTTAATCTGGTGTTGGGCAGCAATAGGCCTCAGAGGTAAAGACTACCAAGCCGTGGTAGAACCTGTGTATTCAGATAGTAGGCCCACAATCCTGACAGCCAGAGGGATGGTTGATGTTCGCAAGGGGAGGGTACCAGTACGTGTCCTTAACTGTGAAGAGAAAGAGGTCCACTTACCCAGATAAGCCACACTTGCCAAACTGTTTACTGTTAATAATAATGCAATAGAGGCAACAGAACCCTTGGTCCCCTCCGACCAGGTGGAGGACAATGGCTCTGCAGGACAGTTGAGGGATGTTGATGTTGGTGTCAGAAGTTACACGTGGGCACTGATTGTACCCCATCACACCAAGAACAGGGGCTTACCGGGTGGTCCACGAGTATGAGCGGATATTCATCATGCACCCACTAGATTTTGGGCAGGTAAAAGGGGTTCAACATCATATCCCCACTGGATGTCATCCGCCCATTAAAGAGAGGTAGCGGCCTGTACCTCCAGCTCACTACCAATGTGCCAAGAGTATGTAACGAGAGATGAAGGAGGCTGGGGTAATCAGAGATAGTTGTAGCCCCTGGGCCGCTCCATTAGTTCTCGTCAGGAAAAAGGATGGTACAATGAGTATGTGTGTGGACTACAGGGAGATAAACCGCATTACACATAAGGATGCCTACCCATTACCGAGAATCGAAAAGTCATTAGCTGCTTTGAAATCTGCTAACTATTTCTCCACCTTAGATCTCACTAGTGGGTATTGGCAGGTTCCCGTGGCAGAGGCGGATAAGGAAAAGATTGCCTTCACGACACCGATGGGCCTCTGTGAATTCAACTACATGCCGTTCGGACTTTACAATGCACCAGGAACATTCCAGAGGATGATGGAGTGCTGTTTCGGGCACAAGAATTTGGAAACCATCCTGTTGTACCTGGATGATGTCATTGTCTTCTCTACGACTTATGAAGACCACCTGAAGCACCTGGCTGAGGTGGTTGAAGCTCTGTCTAACTTTGGCCTGAAGGTAAAGCCTTCCAAGTGTCACTTGTTAAAGCCCAAAGAACAGTACCTGGGCCATGTGGTAGGCGCCGAAGGTGTGGCACCGGACCATGACAAGGTCACCGTGATCAGGGACTGGCCGAAACCCATCATCATCCATGAAGTCCGGCAGTTCCTCGGGTTGGTAGGCTACTACCGAAGTTCATTAAGGACTTCACTAAGATAGCCACACCCCTGCAAGACCTGTTAGTGGGCCAATCCAAGAAGACCAAGAGCAAGGGTCCTCCGTTTGAGTGGAATGACAGGCTGGAAGGATCCTTCACTCAGTTGAAGTTGGTTCTCATGGGAGATGAGGTACTGGCCTAACCTGAATATGACCAACCGTTTGAGCTCTTCACAGACACCAACAATGTGGGATTGGGAGCAGTGCTGTCCTAGGTGCAGAAAGACAAAGAAAGAGTAATTGCCTACAGCAGCAGGAAGCTTCGTCCCACTGAAAGTAACCTCGAAAACTACTGTTCCTTCAAGCTGGAGTTCCTCGCCATAGTCTGGGCAGTAACAGAGCAGTTCAAACATTACCTGGCCTCAGCAAGATTCACTGTTTTCACAGACAACAATCTGCTGACCCACCGGGAAACTGCAAAACTAGGTGCATTGGAGCAGCTATGGATGGGCCGGTTGTCCAACTACGAATTCACCATCAAGTACCGTGCAGGGCACAAGGACGCAAATGCCGATGCGCTGTCCAGGATGCCCCATTTACCAGAAGTGGGAGAAGATCCGAAAGCACTTGAAGAGATAGAGTTACCAGCTTTCCATCGCCGCGGGGGGCGACTCAGTATTCCCATCATGTGAGAAACAAGCGTAATGACGAGCAAGAAGCCATGCTGAACCCATTGCCCCACCATGGATGGGCAGAGACACAGGACAGTGACCCAGCGGTCTGTCTGGTCAAAGAGCTGCTAACACAAGCAGATTCACACCCTGGTCCAGATGCTCCACAAGAGACTCAGCAGTTGTGGAAGGAGAAGAGCAAATTGTTTATCTACGACGGTAAGCGGTGTCCGAGGAATATTGACCCAAGCACTCACGAGCTGGTCTGGCAGGTGGTAGTTCCAAGACAAGATGCGCCAATGGTCTTGGAAGCGTACCACGATGGAGCGGGACACTTCAGATGGAAGAAGTTGGAGGTCCTACTTCGTTGAAGGTTCTATTGGATTGGCATGAGAAAAGCCATTGAAAAGTGGTGCCGAGTGTTATGGTTTCCAATGGCAAGGAAACATCAGAAGCATAGAATAAACGGACAAGCTCTCGGGTGATGGAAACTAGAGCTGACCGCGATGCTAAACCTACACACCACACTAGAAGTAGCCAGGGGGCATTCCTGCGTTGTCTCTAGATGCCGCGCGCCAGCCGGAGAACTAACTACCCCTGGTAGAAGAAAACACAGTCCTGGCTTGCCTCCAGAGAATGTCCCCACAGGAGATAGCAGCCCCCCACATATAATAACGGTGAGAGCAGATGAAAAGACACACGTAGTATGAAAGCAGATTTAGCACAGAGAGGCCCGCTAACTAAATAGCAGAAAGATACAACAGAGGACTTCGCGGTCAGCTGCAAAACCCTTCAAAACACCATCCTGAAATTACCTTAACTCATGTGACAACTCATGACACCGGAGTGGTAATTTCAGCCCAACAAGAGCTTCCAGCTGCAGAGATTCACATAAGTGCAAACTGGACAAAACATACAAAAATAGACTTAAGGACTAAAGTGTCCAACTTAGCTGAGCAGAAAACTGGGAGCAGGAACATGCAACAGAATCACTCTGGATACATTGATGGCCAGCATTAGAATGACTGAGGAGCAAGGTTAAATAGGATACTCCCACATCCTGATAGGAACAGGTGAACTGAGAAGGCAAAGCTTGCAGGACACCAGTACCACAAGAGACCACCGGGGGAGCCCACGAACCGAATCACAACAGTACCCCCCCCTTAAGGAGGGGGCACCGAACCCTCACAAGAACCACCAGGGCGATCTGGATGAGCCCTATGAAAGGCACGGACCAAATCAGAAGCATGAACATCAGAAGCTGTAACCCAAGAATTATCCTCTTGACCGTAGCCCTTCCATTTCACCAGATATTGAAGTCTCCGTCTGGAAACACGGGAGTCCAAGATTTTCTCCACCACGTACTCCAATTCACCCTCAACCAGCACAGGAGCAGGAGGCTCAACAGAAGGCACAAGTGGTACCTCATACCTCCGCAATAATGACCGATGGAAGACATTATGGATAGCAAAGGATGCTGGGAGGTCCAAACGAAAAGACACAGGGTTAAGAATTTCCAAAATCTTATAAGGACCGATGAACCGAGGCTTAAACTTAGGAGAAGAGACCCTCATAGGGACAAAACGGGAGGACAACCACACCAAGTCCCCAACACGAAGACGAGGACCAACACGACGATGGCGATTAGCAAAACGTTGAGTCCTCTCCTGGGACAACTCCAAATTGTCCACCACCTGCCCCCAAATACGATGCAACCTATCCACCATGGTATCCACTCCAGGACAATCCGAAGACTCCACCTGACCAGATGAAAAACGAGGATGGAACCCTGAATTGCAAAAGAAAGGGGAGACCAAAGTGGCAGAACTGGCCCGATTATTAAGAGCAAACTCAGCCAACGGCAAAAAGGAGACCCAGTCATCCTGATCAGCAGACACGAAACACCTCAAATAAGTCTCCAAGGTCTGATTAGTACGTTCCGTCTGGCCATTTGTCTGGGGATGAAATGCAGACGAAAAAGACAAATCAATGCCCATCCTGGCACAAAACGCCCGCCAAAATCTGGACACAAACTGGGATCCCCTGTCGGAAACGATATTCTCCGGAATACCATGCAGCCGGACCACATTCTGAAAAAACAGGGGCACCAACTCAGATGAGGAAGGCAGCTTGGGCAAGGGCACCAAATGAACCATCTTAGAAAAGCGGTCACACACCACCCAAATGACGGACATCTTCTGAGAAACAGGGAGATCAGAAATAAAATCCATAGAGATGTGTGTCCAAGGCCTCTTAGGAACAGGCAAGGGCAACAACAACCCACTAGCCCGAGAACAACAAGGCTTGGCCCGAGCACAAACATTGCAAGACTGCACAAAAGTACGCACGTCCCGAGACAGGGAAGGCCACCAGAAGGACCTAGCCGCCAAATCTCTGGTACCAAAAATTCCCGGATGACCTGCCAACGCAGAAGAATGAACCTCCGAGATGACTCTATTGGTCCACTCATCCGGCACAAACAATCTACCAGGCGGACAACGATCAGGCCGATCCGCCTGAAACTCTTGTAAAGCACGTCGCAGGTCTGGGAAGACAGCAGACAATATCACCCCATCCTTAAGTATACCCGTAGGTTTAGAATCACCAGGGGAATCAGGTTCAAAACTCCTAGAAAGGGCATCCGCCTTCACATTCTTAGTACCTGGCAGATACGAAACCACAAAATTAAACCGGGAGAAAAACAACGACCAGCGCGCCTGTCTAGGATTCAGACGTCTGGCCGACTCAAGATAAATCAAATTTTTGTGATCAGTCAAGACCACCACCTGATGTTTAGCACCCTCAAGCCAATGACGCCACTCCTCGAATGCCCACTTCATCGCCAAAAGCTCCCGATTACCGACGTCATAATTTCGCTCGGCGGGCGAAAATTTTCGAGAAAAGAACGCACAAGGTCTCATCACTGAACAATCTGAACTTTTCTGCGACAAAACCGCCCCCGCTCCGATCTCGGAAGCATCAACTTCCACCTGAAAAGGAAGAGAAACATCAGGCTGGCACAACACCGGAGCAGAAGAAAAACGGCGCTTAAGCTCCCGAAAGGCCTCCACAGCAGCAGGAGACCAATCTGCAACATCAGCACCCTTTTTAGTCAAATCAGTCAAAGGCCTGACAACGCTAGAAAAACCAGTT